>NC_050102.1:156896764-157535200 GCF_902167145.1 Zea mays
GGTTGTGTTGCCATTGATCATCGACCAGAGGCTCGTACACCTCACCCCACATATGTTTCCTTTCCATAGATCGTATTCTTCGATTTCTAGTGGAGACCATTTCTTGGTCAAAAATCCGTAGGTGTTAGCCTTTGGTATTATTCAAAATGGTCGTTCATGGCTATTTTCGACAAAAATGGGGGTTGTGTTGGCATTGATCATCGACTAGAGGCCCGTACACCTCACCCCACATATGTTTCCTTGCCATAGATCACATTCTTGGATTTCTAGTGGAGACCATTTCTTGGTCAAAAATCCATATGTGTTAGCCTTCGATATTATTGAAAATGGTCGTTCATGGCTATTTTCGACAAAAATGGGGGTTGTGTGGCCATTGATCATCGACCAGAGGCTCGTACACCTCACCCCACATATGTTTCCTTTCCATAGATCACATTCTTGGATTTCTGGTCGAGACCATTTCTTGGTCAAAAATCCGTAGGTGTTAGCCCTAGGTATTATTGAAAATGGTCGTTCATGGCTATTTTCGACAAAAATGGGGGTTGTGTGGCCATTAATCATCGACCAAGGGCTCGTACACCTCACCCCACATATGTTTCCTTGCCATAGATCACATTCTTGGATTTCTGGTGGAGACGATTTCTTGGTCAAAAATCCGTAGGTGTTAGCCTTCGATATTATTAAAATGGTCGTTCATGGCTATTTTTGACAAAAATTGGGTTGTGTGGCCATTGATCATCGACCAGAGGCTCGTACACCTCACCCCACATATGTTTCCTTGCCATAGATCACATTCTTGGATTTCTGGTGGATACATTTTCTTGGGCAAAAATCCTTACGTGTTAACCTTCGGTATTATTGAAAATGTTGATTAATGGCTATTTTCAACAAAAAATGGGCGTTGTGTGGCCATTGATCAACGACCAGAGGCTAGTACACCTCACCCGACATATGTTTTGTTGCCATAGATCACATTCTTGGATTTATGGTGTAGACTATTTCTAGGTCAAAAATTTGTAGGTGATAGCATTCAGTGTCATTGAAAATGGTCGTTCATGGCTATTTTCGACAAAAATGGGGGTTGTGTGGCCATTGGTCGTCGACCAGAGGCTCGTACACCTCACCCCACATATATTTCTTTGTCATAGATCACATTCTCGGATTTATGGTGGAGACCATTTCTTAGTCAAAAATCCATAGGTGTTAGCCTTCGGTATTATTGAAAATGGTCGTCCATGGCTATTTTCGACAAAAATGGGGTTTGTGTGGCCATAGATCATTGACCTGAGGCTCGTACACCTCACCCCACATATTTTTCCTTGTCATAGATCACATTGTTGGATTTTTGGTGGAGACAATTTCTTGGGCAAAAATCCGATCACATTCTTGGAAATATGGTGGAGACCATTTCTTGGTCAAAAATCCGTAGGTGTTAGCCTTTAGTGTCATTGAATATGGTCGTTCATGGCTATTTTTGACAAAAATGGGGGTTGTGTGACCATTGATCATCGTCCAGAGGCTCGTACACCTCACCCCACATATGTTTCCTTGCCATAGATCACATTCTTGTATTTATGGTGGAGACCATTTCTTGGTCAAAAATTCGTAGGTGTTAGCCTTCAGTGTCATTGAAAATGGTCGTTCATGGCTATTTTCGACAAAAATGGGGGTTGTGTGGCCATTGATCGTCAACCAGAGGCTCGTACACCTCACCCCACATATGTTTCCTTGCCAAAGATCACATTCTTGGATTTATGGTGGAGACCATTTCTTGGTCAAAAATTCGTAGGTGTTAGCCTTCTGTATTATTGAAAATGGTCGTTCATGGCTATTTTCGACAAAAATGGGGGTTGTGTGGCCATTGATCATCGACCAGAGGCTCGTACACCTCACCCCACATATGTTTCATTGCCATAGATCACATTCTTGGATTTATGGTGGAGAGCATTTCTTCGTCAAAAATCCGTAGGTGTTAGCCTTCGGTATTATTGAAAATGGTCGTTCATGGCTATTTTCGACAAAAATGGGGGTTGTGTGGCCATTGATCATCGACCATTGGCTCGTACACCTCACTCCACATATGTTTCCTTGCTATAGATCACATTCTTGGATTTTTGGTGGAGACCCTTTCTTGGTCAAAAATCTGTAGGTGTTAGCCTTCGGTATTACTGAAAATGGTCGTCCATGGCTATTTTCGACAAAAATGGGGGTTGTGTTGCCATTGATCATCGACCAGAGGCTCGTACACCTCACCCCACATATGTTTCCTTGCCATAGATCACATTCTTGGATTTCTGGTGGAGACCATTTCTTGGAAAAAAATCTGTAGGTGTTATCCTTCGGTATTACTGAAAATGGTCGTTCATGGCCATTTTCGACAAAAATTGGGGTTGTGTGGCCATTGATCATCGACCAAAGGCTCGTACACCTCCCGCCACATATGTTTCCTTTCCATAGATCACTTTCTTGGATTTCTCGTGGAAACCATTTCTTGGTCAAAAATCCGTACGTATTATGCTTCGGTATTATTGAAAATGGTCGTTCATGACTATTTTCGACAAAAAAGGGGGTTGTGTGGACATTGATCATCGACAAGAGGCTCGAACACTTCACCCCACATATGTTTTCTTGCCATAGATCACATTCTTGGATTTCTAGTGGAGACCATTTCTTGGTCAAAAATCCGGTGGTGTTAGCCTTCGGTATTATTGAAAATGGTCGTTCATGGCTATTTTCGACAAAAATGGGGGTTGTGTTCGCAATTGATCATCGACCAGAGGCTCGTACACCTCACCCCATATATGTGTCCTTGCCATAGATCGTGTTCTTGGATTTCTAGTGGAGACCATTTCTTGGTCAAAAATCCGTAGGTGTTAGCCTTCGGTATTATTGAAAATGGTCGTTCATGGCTATTTTCGACAAAATGGGGGTTGTGTTGCCATTGATCATCGACCAGAGGCTCGTACACCTCACCCCACATATGTTTCCTTGTCATAGATCACATTCTTGGATTTCTAGTGGAGACCATTTCCTGGTCAAAAATCCGTAGGTGTCAGTCTTCGGTATTATTGAAAATGGTCGTTCATGGCTATTTTTGACAAAAATGGGGGTTGTGTGGCCATTGATCATCGACCAGAGGCTCGTACACCTCACCCCACATATGTTTCATTGCCATAGATCACATTCTTGGATTTATGGTGGAGAGCATTTCTTGGTCAAAAATCCGTAGGTGTTAGCCTTCGGTATTATTGAAAATGGTCGTTCATGGCTATTTTCAACAAAAATGGGGGTTGTGTGGCCATTGATCATCGACCGTTGGCTCGTACACCTCACCCTACATATGTTTCCTTGCTATAGATCACATTCTTGGATTTTTGACCAAGAAAGGGTCTCCACCAAAAATAGCCATGGACGACCATTTTCAATAATACTGAAGGCTAACACCTACGGATTTTTGACTAAGAAATGGTCTCAACCATAAATCCAAAACTGTGATCTATGGCAAGGAAATATATGTGGGGTGAGGTGTATGAGCCTCTGGTCGATGATCAATGGCCACACAACCCCCATTTTTGTCGAAAACAGCCATGAACGACCATTTTCAATGACACTGAATGCTATCACCTACGAATTTTTGACCAAGAAATAGTCTCCACCATAAATCCAAGAATGTGATCTATGGCAACAACACATATGTCGGGTGAGGTGTACTAGCCTCTGGTCGATGATCAATGGCCACACAACCCCCATTTTTTGTTGAAAATAGCCATTAATCAACATTTTCAATAATACCGATGGTTAACACGTATGGATTTTTGCCCAAGAAATTGTATCCACCAGAAATCCAGGAATGTGATCTATGGCAAGGAAACATATGTGGGGTGAGGTGTACGAGCCTCTGGTCGATGATCAATGGCCACACAACCCAATTTTTGTCAAAAATAGCCATGAACAACCATTTTTATAATATCGAAGGCTAACACCTATGGATTTTTTTACCAAGAAATCGTCTCCACCAGAAATCCAAGAATGTGATCTATGGCAAGGAAACATATGTGGGGTGAGGTGTACGAGCCCTTGGTCGATGATCAATGGCCACACAACCCCCATTTTTTTCGAAAATAGCCATGAACGACCATTTTCAATAATACCTAGGGCTAACACCTACGGATTTTTGATCAAGAAATGGTCTCGACCAGAAATCCAAGAATGTGATCTATAGAAAGGAAACATATGTGGGGTGAGGTGTATGAGCCTCTGGTCGATGATCAATGGCCACAGAACCCCCATTTTTGTCGAAAATAGCCATGAACGACCATTTTCAATAATAGCCATGAACGACAATTTTCAATAATATCGAAGGCTAACACCTACAGATTTTTGTCCAAGAAATCGTCTCCACCAGAAATCCAAAAATGTGATCTATGGCAATGAAACATATGTGGGGTGAGGTGTACTAGCCTCTTGTCGATGATCAATGGCCGCACAACCCCCATTTTTTGTCGAAAATAGACATTAATGAACATTTTCAAGAATACCGAAGGCTAACACCTACGAATTTTTGACCAAGAAAGGGTCTCCACCAAAAATCCAAGAATGTGATCTATAGCAAGGAAACATATGTGGGCTGAGGTGTACGAGCCAATGGTCGATGATCAATGGCCACACAACCCCCATTTTTGTCGAAAATAGCCATGAACGACCATTTTCAATAATACCGAAGGCTAACACCTACGGATTTTTGACCAAGAAATGCTCTCCACCATAAATCCAAGAATGTGATCTATGGCAACGAAACATATGTGGGGTGAGGTGTACGAGCCTCTGGTCGATGATCAATGGCCACACAACCCCCATTTTTGTCACAAATAGCCATGAGCGACCATTTTCGATAATACCGAAGGCTAACACCTACGAATTTTTGACCAAGAAATGGTCTCCACCATAAATCCAAGAATGTGATCTTTGGCAAGGAAACATATGTGGGGTGAGGTGTACGAGCCTCTGGTCGACGATCAATGGCCACACAACCCCCATTTTTGTCGAAAATAGCCATGAACGACCATTTTCAATGACACTGAAGGCTAACACCTACGAATTTTTGACCAAGAAATGGTCTCCACCATAAATCCAAGAATGTGATCTATGGCAAGGAAACATATGTGGGGTGAGGTGTACGAGCCTCTGGTCGACGATCAATGGCCACACAAACCCCATTTTGTCGAAAATAGCCATGGACGACCATTTTCAATAATACCGAAGGCTAACACCTACGGATTTTTGACTAAGAAATGGTCTCCACGATAAATCCAAGAATGCGATCTATGGCAAGGAAAGATATGTGGGGTGAGGTGTATGAGCCTCTGGTCGATGATCAATGGCCACACAACCCCCATTTTTGTCGAAAATAGCCATGAACGACCATTTTCAATGACACTGAATGCTATCACCTACGAATTTTTGACCAAGAAATAGTCTCCACCATAAATCCAAGAATGTGATCTATGGCAACAAAACATATGTCGGGTGAGGTGTACTAGCCTCTTGTCGATGATCAATGGCCACACAACCCCCATTTTTTGTTGAAAATAGCCATTATTGAACATTTTCAATAATACCGAACGTTAACACCAGAAATCCAAGAATGTGTTTTATGGCAAGGAAACATATGTGGGGTGAGGTGTACGAGCCTCTGGTCGATGATCAATGGCCACACAACCCAATTTTTGTCGAAAATAGCCATGAACGACCATTTTAATAATATCGAAGGCTAACAACTACGGATTTTTGACCAAGAAATCGTCTCCACCAGAAATCCAAGAATGTGATCTATGGCAAGGAAACATATGTGGGGTGAGGTGTACGAGCCCTTGGTCGATGATCAATGGCCACACAACCCCCATTTTTGTCGAAAATAGCCATGAACGACCATTTTCAATAATACCTAGGGCTAACACCTACGGATTTTTGACCAAGAAATGGTCTCGACCAGAAATCCAAGAATGTGATCTATGGAAAGGAAACATATGTTGGGTGAGGTGTACGAGCCTCTGGTCGATGATCAATGGCCACACAACCCCCATTTTTTTCGAAAATAGACATGAACGACCATTTTCAATAATACCAAAGGCTAACACCTACGGATTTTTGACCTAGAAATGGTCTTCACTAGAAATCCAAGAATGCGATCTATGGCAAGGAAACATATGTGGGGTGAGGTGTACGGGTCTCTGGTCGATGATCAATGGCAACACAACCCCCATTTTTGTCGAAAATAGCCATGAACGGCCATTTTGAATAATACCGAAGGCTAACACCTACAGATTTTTGACCACGAAATGGTCTGCACTTGAAATCCAAGAATACGATCTATGGCAAGCAAACATATGTGGGGTGAGGTGAACGAGCCTCTGGTCGATGATCAATGGCAACACAACCCCCATTTTTGTCAAAAATAGCCATGAATGGCCATTTTCAATAATACCGAAGGCTAACACCTACGGATTTTTGACCAAGAAATGGTCACCTCCAGAAATCCAATAATATGATCTATGGCAAGGAAACATATGTGGGGTGAGGTGTATGAACCTCTGGTCGACGATAAGTGGCCACACAACCCCATTTTTGTCGAAAATAGCCATGAACGACCATTTTCAATAATACCGAACGCTAACACCTACAGATTTTTGACCAAGAAATGGTCTCCACCAGAAATCCAAGAATGTGATCTATGACAAGAAAACATATGTGGGGTGAAGTGTTCGAGCGTCTGGTCGATGATCAATGGCCACACAACCCCCATTTTTGACGAAAATAGCCATGAACGACCATTTTCAAGGACAGTGTAGGCTAACACCTATGGATTTTTGACCAAGAAATGGTCTCCACCATAAATCCAAGAATGTGATCTATGGAAAGGAAACATATGTGGGGTGAGGTGTATGAGCCTCTGGTCAATGATCAATGGCCGCACAACCCCCATTTTTGTCGAAAATAGCCATGAACGACCATTTTCAATAATACCGAAGGCTAACACCTACGGATTTTTGTCCAAGAAATCGTCTCCACTAGAAATCCAAGAATGTGATCTATGGCAAGGAAACATATGTGGGGTGAGGTGCATGAGCCTCTGGTCGATGATCAATGGCCACACAACCCCCATTTTTGTCGAATATAGCCATGAACGACCATTTTCAATAATACCGAGGGCTAACACCTACGGATTTTTGACCAAGAAATGGTCTCCACCAAAAATCCAAGAATGTGATCTATGGAAAGGAAACACATGTGTGGTGAGGCGTACGAGCCGTTGGTCAATGATCAATGGCCACACAACCCCTATTTTTGTAGAAAATAGCCATGAACGACCATTTTCAATAATACCGAAGGCTAACACCTACGGATTTTTGACCAAGAAATGGTCTCCACTAGAAATCCAAGAATGCGATCTATGGCAAGGAAACATATGTGGGGTGAGGTGTACGGGCCTCTGGTCGATGATCAATGGCAACACAACCCCCATTTTTGTCGAAAATAGCCATGAACGACCATTTTCAATAATACCGAAGGCTAACACCTACAGGTTTTTGACCAAGAAATGGTCTCCACTAGAAATCCAAGAATACGATCTATGGAAAGAAAACATGTGTGAGGTGAGGTGTACGAGCCTATGGTCGATGATCAATGGCAACACAACCCCCATTTTTGTCGAAAATAGCCATGAACGGCCATTTTCAATAATACCGAAGGCTGACACCTACGGATTTTTGACCATGAAATGGTCTGCAGCAGAAATCCAAGAATATGATCTATGGCAAGGAAACATATGTGGGGTGAGGTGTACGAACCTCTGGTCGATGATAAATGGCCACACAACCCCATTTTTGTCGAAAATAGCCATGAACGACCATTTTCAATAATACCGAAGGCTAACACCTACGGATTTTTGACCAAGAAATGGTCTCCTCCAGAAATCCAAGAATGTGATCTATGGCAAGAAAACATATGTGGGGTGAATTGTTCGAGCCTCTGGTCGATGATCAATGGCCACACAACCCCCATTTTTGCCGAAAATAGCCATGAACAACCATTTTCAAGGACACTTAAGGCTAACACCTACGTATTTTTGACCAAGAAATGGTCTCCACCATAAATCAAGAATGTGATCTATGGCAAGGAAACATATGTGGGGTGAGGTGTATGAGCCTCTAGTCGATGATCAATGGCCACACAACCCCCATTTTTGTCGAAAATAGCCATGAACAACCATACCGAAGGCTAACACCTACGGATTTTTGACCAAGAAATGGTCTCCACTAGAAATCAAAGAATGTGATCTATGACAAGTAAACATATGTGGGGTGAGGTGTACGAGCCTCTGGTCGATGATCAATGGCCACAAAACCCCCATTTTTGTCGAAAATAGCCATGAACGACCATTTTCAAGAACACCGAAGGCTAACACGTACGAATTTTTGACCAAGAAATGGTCTCCACCAGAAATCCAAGAATGTGATCTATGGCTAGGAAACATATGTGGGGTGAGGTGTACAAGCCTCTGGTTGATGATCAATGGCCACACAACCCCCATTTTGTTGAAAATAGCCATGAACGACCATTTTCAATAATACCGAAGGTTAACACAGACAGATTTTTGTCCAAGAAATGGTCTCCACCAGAAATCCAAGAATGTGATCTATGGAAAGGAAACATATGTGGGGTGAGGTGTACGATCCTTTGGTCGATGATAAATCACTACACAACCCCCATTTTTGTCGAAAATAGCCATGAACGACCATTTTCAATAATACCGAAGGCTAACACCTACGGATTTTTGTCCAAGAAATCGTCTCCACTAGAAATCCAAGAATGTGATCTATGGCAAGGAAACATATGTGGGGTGAGGTGCATGAGTCTCTGATCGATGATCAATGGCCACACAACCCCCATTTTTGTCGAATATAGCCATGAACGACCATTTTCAATAATACCGAGGGCTAACACCTACGGATATTTGACCAAGAAATGGTCTCCACCAGAAATCCAAGAATGTGATCTATGGAAAGGAAACACATGTGTGGTGAGGCGTACGAGCCTTTGGTCGATGATCAATGGCCACACAACCCCCATTTTTGTAGAAAATAGCCATGAACGACCATTTTCAATAATACCGAAGGCTAACACCTACGGATTTTTGACCAAGAAATGGTCTCCACTAGAAATCCAAGAATGCGATCTATGGGAAGGAAACATATGTGGGGTGAGGTGTACAGGCCGCTGGTCGATGATCAATGGCAACACAACCCCCATTTTTGTCGAAAATAGCCATGAACGGCCATTTTCAATAATACCGAAGGCTAACACCTACGGATTTTTGACCAAGAATTGGTATCCACTAGAAATCCAAGAATACGATCTATGGAAAGGAAACATGTGTGGGGTTAGGTGTACGAGCCTATGGTCGATGATCAATGGCAACACAACCCCCATTTTTGTCGAAAATAGCCATGAACGGCCATTTTCAATAATACCGAAGGCTAACACCTACGGATTTTTGACCATGAAATGGTCTGCAGCAGAAATCCAAGAATATGATCTATGGCAAGGAAACATATGTGGGGTCAGGTGTACGAACCTCTGGTCGATGATAAATGGCCACACAACCCCATTTTGTCGAAAATAGCCATGAACGACCATTTTCAATAATACCGAAGGCTAACTCCTACGAATTTTTGACCAAGAAATGGTCTCCTCCAGAAATCCAAGAATGTGATCTATGGCAAGAAAACATATGTGGGGTGAATTGTTCGAGCCTCTGGTCGATGATCAATGGCCACACAACCCCCATTTTTGCCGAAAATAGCCATGAACAACCATTTTCAAGGACACTTAAGGCTAACACCTACGTATTTTTGACCAAGAAATGGTCTCCACCATAAATCAAGAATGTGATCTATGGCAAGGAAACATATGTGGGGTGAGGTGTATGAGCCTCTAGTCGATGATCAATGGCCACACAAACCCCATTTTTGTCGAAAATAGCCATGAACGACCATTTTCAATAATACCGAAGGCTAACACCTACGGATTTTTGACCAAGAAATGGTCTCCACTAGAAATCCAAGAATGTGATCTATGACAAGTAAACATATGTGGGGTGAGGTGTACGAGCCTCTGGTCGATGATCAATGGCCACACAACCCCCATTTTGTCGAAAATAGCCATGAACGACCATTTTCAAGAACACCGAAGGCTAACACATACGGATTTTTGACCAAGAAATGGTCTCCACAAGAAATCCAAGAATGTGATTTATGGCTAGGAAACATATGTGGGGTGAGATGTACAAGCCTCTGGTTGATGATCAATGGCCACACAACCCCCATTTTGTTGAAAATAGCCATGAACGACCATTTTCAATAATACCGAAGGTTAACACAGACGGATTTTTGTCCAAGAAATGGTCTCCACCAGAAATCCAAGAATGTGATCTATGGAAAGGAAACATATGTGGGGTCAGGTGTACGAGCCTTAGGTCGATGATAAATCACTACACAACCCCCATTTTTGTCGAAAATAGCCATGAACGACCATTTTCAATAATACCGAAGCATAACACGTACGAATTTTTGACCAAGAAATGATCTCCACGAGAAATCCAAGAATGTGATCTATGGCAAGGAAACATATGTGGGGTGAGGTGTACGAGCCTTTAGTCGATGATCAATGGCCACACAACCCCCATTTTTGTCAAAAATAGCTATGGCAAGGAAACATATGTGGGGTGACGTGTATGAGCCTATGGTCGATGATCAATGGCAACACAACCCCCATTTTTGTCGAAAATAGCCATGAACGGCCATTTTCAATAATACTGAAGGCTAACACCTACGGATTTTTGACCAAGAAATGGTGTCCACTAGAAATCCAAAAATACGATCTATGGCAAAGAAACATATGTGGGGTGAGGTGTACGAGCCTATGGTCGATGATCAATGGCAACACAACCCCCATTTTTGTCGAAAATAGCCATGAACGGCCATTTTCAATAATACCAAAGGTTAACACCTACGGATGTTTGACCAAGAAATGGTCTACAGCAGAAATCCAAGAATATGATCTATGGCAATGAAACATATGTGGGGTGAGGTGTACGAACCTCTGGTCGATGATAAATGGCCACACAACCCAATTTTTGTCGAAAATAGCCATGAACGACCATTTTCAATAATACCGAAGGCTAACACCTACGGAATTTTGACCAAGAATTCATCTTGACCGGAAATCCAGGAATGTGATATATGGCAAATAACATATGTGGGGTTAGGTGTACGAGCCTCTGATCGATGATCAATGGCCACGCAACCCCCATTTTTGTCGAAAATAGCCATGAACGACCATTTTCAATAATTCTGAAGCATAACACGTACGAATTTTTGACCAAGAAATGATCTCCACGAGAAATCCAAGAATGTGATCTATGGAAAGGAAACATATGTGGGGTGAGGTGTACGAGCCTTTAGTCAATGATCAATGGCTACACAACCCCCATTTTTGTCAAAAATAGCTATGGCAAGGAAACATATGTGGGGTGAGGTGTACGAGCCTATGGTCGATGATCAATGGCAACACAACCCCCATTTTTGTCGAAAATAGCCATGAACGACCATTTTCAATAATACTGAAGGCTAACACCTACGGATTTTTGACCAAGAAATGGTCTCCACTAGAAATCCAAAAATACGATCTATGGCAAGGAAACATATGTGGGGTGAGGTGTACGAGCCTATGGTCGATGGTCAATGGCAACACAACCCCCATTTTTGTCGAAAATAGCCATGAACGGCCATTTTCAATAATACCGAAGGTTAACACCTACGGATGTTTGACCAAGAAATGGTCTGCAGCAGAAATCCAAGAATATGATCTATGGCAATGAAACATATGTGGGGTGAGGTGTACGAACCTCTGGTCGATGATAAATGGCCACACAACCCCAGTTTTGTCGAAAATAGCCATGAACGACCATTTTCAATAATACCGAAGGCTAACACCTACGGAATTTTGACCAAGAATTCATCTCGACCAGAAATCCAGGAATGTGATATATGGCAAATAACATATGTGGGGTGAGGTGTACGAGCCTCTGATCGATGATCAATGGCCACGCAACCCCCATTTTTGTCGAAAATAGCCATGAACGACCATTTTCAATAATACCGAAGCATAACACGTACGAATTTTTGACCAAGAAATGATCTCCACGAGAAATCCAAGAATGTGATCTATGACAAGGAAACATATGTGGGGTGAGGTGTACGAGCCTTTAGTCGATGATCAATGGCCACACAACCCCCATTTTTGTCAAAAATAGCTATGGCAAGGAAACATATGTGGGGTGAGGTGTACGAGCCTATGGTCGATGATCAATGGCAACACAACCCCCATTTTTGTCGAAAATAGCCATGAACGGCCATTTTCAATAATACTGAAGGCTAACACCTACGGATTTTTGACCAAGAAATGGTCTCCACTAGAAATCCAAAAATACGATCTATGGCTAGGAAACATATGTGTAGTGAGGTGTATGAGCCTCTGGTCGAAGATCAATGGCCACACAACCCCCATTTTTGTCGAAAATAGCCATGAATGACCATTTTCAATAATACCGAAGGCTAAGACATTCAGATTTTTGCCCAAGAAATGGTCTGCACCAAAAATCCAAGAATGTGATCTATGGCAAGGAAACATATGTGGGGTGAGGTGTACGAGCCTCTGGTCGATGATCAATGGCCACACAACCCCCATTTTGTCGAAAATAGCCATGAACGACCATTTTCAATAATACCGAAGGCTAACACGTACGAATTTTTGACCAAGAAATGGTCTCCACCAGAAATCCAAGAATGTGATCTATGGCAAGAAACATATGTGGGGTGAGGTGTACGAGCCTCTAGTCAATGATAAATGGCCAAACAACCCCCATTTTTGATGAAAATAGCCATGAACGACCATTTTCAATAATACCAGAGGCTAACACCTACGGATTTTTGACAAAGAAATGGTCTCCACCAGAAATCCAAGAATGTGATCTATGGCAAGGAAACATATGTGGGGTGAGGTGTATGAGCCTCTGGTCGATGATCAATGGCCACACAACCCCCATTTTTGTCAAAAATAGCCATGAACGACCATTTTCAATAATACCAAAGGCTAACACCTACGGATTTTTGACAAACAAATGGTCTCCACCAGAAATCCAAGAATGTGGTCTATGGCAAGGAAACATATGTGGGGTGAAGTGTATGAGCCTTTGGTCGATAATCAATGGCCACACAACCCCCATTTTTGTCGAAAATAGCCATGAACGACCATTTTCAATAATACCAAAGGCTAACACCTACGGATTTTTGACCAAGAAATGGTCTCCACCAGAAATCCAAGAATGTGATCTATGGCAAGGAAACATATGTGGGGTGAGGTGTACGAGCCAATGGTCGATGATCAATGCCACACAACCCCCATTTTTGTCGAAAATAGCCATGAATGACCATTTTCAATAATACAGAAGGCTAACACGTACGGAATTTTGACCAAGAAATGGTCTCCTCCAGAAATCCAAGAATGTGATCTATGGCAATGAAACATATGTGTGGTGAGGTGTATGAGCCTCTTGTCGATGATAAATGGCCACACAACCCCCATTTTAGTCGAAAATAGCCGTGAACGACCATTTTCAATAATACCGAAGGGTAACACCAACAGATTTTTGACCAAGAAATGGTCTCCACCAGAAATCCAAGAATGTGATCTATGGCAAGAAAACATATGTGGGGTGAAGTCTACGAGCCTCTGGTCGATGATCAATGGCCACACAACCCCCATTTTTTTCGAAAATAGCCATGAACGGCCATTTTCAATGACACTGAAGGCTAACACCTATGGATTTTTGACCAAGAAATGGTCTCCACCATAAATCCAAGAATGTGATCTATGGCAAGGAAACATATGTGTAGTGAGGTGTATGAGCCTCTGGTCGAAGATCAATGGCCACACAACCCCCATTTTTGTCGAAAATAGCCATGAATGACCATTTTCAAAAATACCAAAGGCTAACACATTCGGATTTTTGCCCAAGAAATGGTCTGCACCAAAAATCCAAGAATGTGATCTATGGCAAGGAAACATATGTGGGGTGAGGTGTACGAGCCTCTGGTCGATGATCAATGGCCACACAACCCCCATT
The DNA here is from genome assembly GCF_902167145.1 of Zea mays. Classification (NCBI taxonomy): domain Eukaryota; kingdom Viridiplantae; phylum Streptophyta; class Magnoliopsida; order Poales; family Poaceae; genus Zea; species Zea mays. The sequence goes on from NC_050102.1 coordinate 156,911,010, forward strand.
TTGTCGAAAATAGCCATGAACGACCATTTTCAATAATACCGAAGGCTAACACGTACAAATTTTTGACCAAGAAATGGTCTCCACCAGAAATCCAAGAATGTGATCTATGGCAAGAAGCATATGTGGGGTGAGTGTACGAGCCTCTGGTCAATGATAAATGGCCACACAACCCCCATTTTTGATGAAAATAGCCATGAACGACCATTTTCAATAATACAAGAGGCTAACACCTACGGATTTTTGACAAAGAAATGGTCTCCACTTGAAATCCAAGATTGTGATCTATGGCAAGGAAACATATGTGGGGTGAGGTGTATGAGCCTCTGGTCGATGATCAATGGCCACACAACCCCCATTTTTGTCAAAAATAGCCATGAACGACCATTTTCAATAATACCGAAGGCTAACACATTCGGATTTTTTACCAAGAAATGGTCTCCACCAGAAATCCAAGAATGTGATCTATGGCAAGGAAACATATGTGGGGTGAGGTGTACGAGCCTCTGGTCGATGATCAGTGGCCACACAACCCCCATTTTTCTCGAAAATAGCCATGAACGACCATTTTCAATAATACCGAATGCTAACACCTACGGATTTTTGACCAAGAAATGGACTCCACCAGAAATCCAAGAATATTATCAATGGCAAGTAGACATATGTGGGGTGAGGTGTACGAGCCTCTGGTCGATGATCAATGGCCACACAACCCCCATTTTTGTTGAAACTAGCCATGAACGACCATTTTCAATAATACCGAAGGCTAACACGAACGGATTTTTGACCAAGAAATGGTCTCCACGAGAAATCCAAGATTGTGATCTATGGCAATGAAACATATGTGGGGTGAGGTGTTCGAGCCTCTGGTCGAAGATAAATGGCCACACAACCCCCATTTTTGTCGAAAATAGCCATGAACGACCATTTTCAATAATACCGAAGGCTAACACCTACGGATTTTTGACCAATAAATGGTCTCCACCAGAAATCCAAGAATGTGATCTATGGCAAGGAAACATTTGTGGGGTGAGGTGTACGAGCCTCTGGTCGATTATTAATGGCCACACAACCCCCATTTTTGTCGAAAATAGCCATGAACGACTATTTTCAAGGACACTTAAGGCTAACACCTACGGATTTTTGACCAAGAACTGGTCTCCACCATAGATCCAAGAATGTGATATATGGCAAGAAAACATATGTGTAGTGAGGTGTATGAGCCTCTGGTTGAAGATAAATGGCCACACAACCCCCATTTTTGTCGAAAATAGCCATGAATGACCATTTTCAATAATAACACCGAAGGCTAACACCTACGGATTTTTGATCAAGAAATGGTCTCCACCAGAAATCCAAGAATGTGATCTATGGCAAGGAAACATATGTGGGTGAGGTGTATGAGCCTCTGGTCGATGATCAATGGCCACAGAATCTCTATTTTGTCGAAAATAGCCACGAACGACCATTTTCAATGACACTGAAGGCTAACACCTATGGATTTTTGACCAAGAAATGGTCACCACCATAAATCCAAGAATGTGATATATGGCAAGGAAACATATGAGTAGTGAGGTGTAGCCTTCGGTACACCTCACCCACATATGTTTCCTTGCCGTAAATCACATTCTTGGATTTCTGGTGGAGAACATCTCTTGGTCAAAAATCCGTACGTGTTAGCCTTCGGTATTATTGAAAATGGTCGTTCGTGGCTATTTTCGACAAAATAGAGGTTCAGTGGCCATTGATCATCGACCAGAGGCTCATACACCTCACCCACATATGTTTCCTTGCCGTAAATCACATTCTTGGATTTCTGGTGGAGACCATTTCTTGGGCAAAAATCCGAATGTGTTAGCCTTCGGTATTATTGAAAATGGTTATTCATGGCTATTTTCGACAAAAATGGGGGTTGTGTGGCCATTTATCTTCAACCAAAGGCTCATACACCTCACTACACATATGTTTTCTTGCCATAGATCACATTCTTGGATCTATGGTGGAGACCAGTTCTTGGTCAAAAATCCATATGTGTTAGCCTTCAGTGTCATTGAAAATAGTCGTTCATGGCTATTTTCGACAAAAATGGGGGTTGTGTGGCCATTGATAATCGACCAGAGGCTCGTACACCTCACCCACATATGTTTCCTTGCCATAGATCACATTCTTGGATTTCTGGTGGAGACCATTTCTTGGTCAAAAATCCATAGGTGTTAGCCTTTAGTGTCATTGAAAATGGTCGTTCATGGCTATTTTCGACAAAAATGGGGGTTGTGTGGCCATTGATCATCGACCAGAGGCTCGTACACCTCACCCCACATATGTTTTATTGCCATAGATCAAAATCTTGGATTTTTCATGGAGACCATTTCTTGGTCAAAAATCCGTACGTGTTAGCCTTCGGTATTATTGAAAATGGTCGTTCATGGCTATTTTCGACAAAAATGGGGGTTGTGTGGCCATTGATCATCGACCAGAGGCTCGTACACCTCACCTGACATATAATTCCTTGCCATAGATCATATTCTTGGATTTCTGGTGGAGACGATTTCTTGGTCAAAAATCCGTAGGTGTTAGCCTTCAGTATTATTGAAAATGGTCGTTCATGGCTATTTTCGACAAAAATGGGGGTTGTGTGGCCATTGATCATCGACCAGAGGCTCGTACACCTCACCCCACATATGTTTCCTTGCCATAGATCAAATTCTTGGATTTCTGGTGGAGACCATTTCTTGGTCAAAAATCCGTAGGTGTTAGCCTCTGGTATTATTGAAAATAGTCGTTGATGGCTATTTTGATCAAAAATGGGGGTTGTATGGCCATTTATCATCGACCAGAGGCTCGTACACCTCACCCCACATATGTTTCTTGCCATAGATCACATTCTTGGATTTCTGGTGGAGACCATTTCTTGGTCAAAAATTCGTACGTGTTAGCCTTCGGTATTATTGAAAATGGTCGTTCATGACTATTTTCGACAAAATGGGGGTTGTGTGGCCATTGATCATCGACCAGAGGCTCGTACACCTCACCCCACATATGTTTCCTTGCCATAGATCACATTCTTGGATTTCTGGTGGAGACCATTTCTTGGGCAAAAATCCGAATGTGTTAGCCTTCGGTATTTTTGAAAATGGTCATTCATGGCTATTTTCTATAAAAATGGGGGTTGTTTCGCCATTGATCTTCGACCAGATGGTCATACACCTCACTACACATATGTTTCCTTGCCATATATCACATTCTTGGATTTATGGTGGAGACCATTTCTTGGTCAAAAATCCATAGGTGTTAGCCTTCAGTGTTATTGAAAATGGTCGTTCATGGCTATTTTTGACAAAATAGAGGTTCTGTGGCCATTGATCATCGACCAGAGGCTCATACACCTCACCCCACATATGTTTCCTTGCCATAGATCACATTCTTGGATTTCTGGTGGAGACCATTTCTTGGTCAAAAATCTGTTGGTGTTACCCTTCGGTATTATTGAAAATGGTCATTCATGGCTATTTTCGACAAAAATGGGGGTTGTGTGGCCATTTATCTTCAACCAGAGGCTCGTACACCTCACCACACATATGTTTCATTGCGATAGATCACATTCTTGGATCTATGGTGGAGACCAGTTCTTGGTCAAAAATCCGTAGGTGTTAGCCTTCAGTGTCCTTGAAAATAGACGTTCATGGCTATTTTCGACAAAAATGGGGGTTGTGTGGCCATTGATAATCGACCAGAGGCTCGTACACCTCACCCCACAAATGTTTCCTTGCCATAAATCTGTAGGTGTTAGCCTTCGGTATTATTGAAAATGGTCGTTCATGGCTATTTTCGACAAAAATGGGGGTTGTGTGGCCATTTATCTTTGACCAGAGGCTCGTACACCTCACCCCACATATGTTTCATTACCATAAATCACAATCTTGGATTTCTCGTGGAGACCATTTCTTGATCAAAAATCCGTACGTGTTAGCCTTCGGTATTATTGAAAATGGTCGTTCATGGATAGTTTCGACAAAAATGGGGGTTGTGTGGCCATTGATCATCGACCAGAGGCTCATACACCTCACCCCACATATGTTTACTTGCCATAGATAATATTCTTGGATTTCTGGTGGAGACCATTTCTTGGTCAAAAATCCGTAGGTGTTAGCATTTGGTATTATTGAAAATGGTCGTTCATGGCTATTTTCGACAAAAATGGGGGTTGTGTGGCCATTGATCATCGACCAGAGGCTCGTACACCTCACCCCACATATGTTTCCTTACCATAGATCACATTCTTGGATTTCTGGTGGAGACCATTTCTTGGTCAAAAATCCGAATTTGTTAGCCTTCGGTATTATTGAAAATGGTCGTTCATGGCTATTTTCGACAAAATGAGGGTTGTGTGTCCATTGATCATCGACCAGAGGCTCATACACCTCACCCCACATATGTTTCCTTGCCATAGATCACATTCTTTGATTTCTGGTGGAGACCATTTCTTTGTCAAAAATCTGTAGATGTTAGCCTCTAGTATTATTGAAAATGGTTGTTCATGGCTATTTTCATCAGAAATGGGGGTTGTGTGGCCATTTATCATTGACCAGAGGCTCGTACACCTCACCCCACATATGTTTCTTGCCATAGATCACATTCTTGGATTTCTGGTGGAGACCATTTCTTGGTCAAAAATTCGTACGTGTTAACCTTCTGTATTATTGAAAATGGTCGTTCATGGCTATTTTCGACAAAATGGGGGTTGTGTGGCCATTGATCATCGACCAGAGGCTCGTACACCTCACCCCACATATGTTTCCTTGCCATAGATCACATTCTTGGATTTTTGGTGCAGACCATTTCTTGGGCAAAAATCCGAATGTGTTAGCCTTCGGTATTTTTGAAAATGGTCATTCATGGCTATTTTCGACAAAAGTGGGGGTTGTGTGGCCATTGATCTTCGACCATAGGCTCATACACCTCACTACACATATGTTTCCTTGCCATAGATCACATTCTTGGATTTATGGTGGAGACCATTTCTTGGTCAAAAATCCATAGGTGTTAGCCTTCAGTGTCATTGAAAATGGTCGTTCATGCCTATTTTCGACAAAAATGGGGGTTGTGTGGCCATTGATCATCGACCAGAGGCTCGTACACTTCACCCCACATATGTTTTCTTGCAATAGATCACATTCTTGGATTTCTGGTGGAGACCATTTCTTGGTCAAAAATCTGTTGGTGTTACCCTTCGGTATTATTGAAAATGGTCGTTCACGGCTATTTTCGACTAAAATGGCGGTTGTGTGGCCATTTATCATCGACAAGAGGCTCGTACACCTCACCACACATATGTTTCATTGCCATAGATCACATTCTTGGATTTCTGGAGGAGACCATTTCTTGGTCAAAATTCCGTATGTGTTAGCCTTCTGTATTATTGAAAATGGTCATTCATGGCTATTTTCGACAAAAATGGGGGTTGTGTAGCATTGATCATCGACCAGAGGCTCATACACCTCACCCCACATATGTTTCCTTGCCATAGATCACATTCTTGGATTTCTGGTGGAGACCATTTCTTGGGCAAAAATCCGAATGTGTTAGCCTTCGGTATTTTTGAAAATGGTCATTCATGGCTATTTTCGATAAAAATGGGGGTTGTTTCGCCATTGATCTTCGACCAGAGGGTCATACACCTCACTACACATATGTTTCCTTGCCATATATCACATTCTTGGATTATGGTGGAGACCATTTCTTGGTCAAAAATCCATAGGTGTTAGCCTTCAATGTCATTGAAAATGGTCGTTCATGGCTATTTTCGACAAAATAGAGGTTCTGTGGCCATTGATCATCGACCAGAGGCTCATACACCACACCCCACATATGTTTCCTTGCCATAGATCACATTCTTGGATTTCTGGTGGAGACCATTTCTTGGTCAAAAATCTGTTGGTGTTACCCTTCGGTATTATTGAAAATGGTCATTCATGGCTATTTTCGACAAAAATGGGAGTTGTGTGGCCATTTATCTTCAACCAGAGGCTCGTACACCTCACCACACATATGTTTCATTGCCATAGATCACATTCTTGGATCTATGGTGGAGACCAGTTCTTGGTCAAAAATCCGTAGTTGTTAGCCTTCAGTGTCCATGAAAATAGTCGTTCATGGCTATTTTCGACAAAAATGGGGGTTGTGTGGCCATTGATAATCGACCAGAGGCTCGTACACCTCACCCCACAAATGTTTCCTTGCCATAGATCACATTCTTGGATTTCTGGTGGAGACCATTTCTTGGTCAAAAAACTGTAGGTGTTAGCCTTCGGTATTATTGAAAATGGTCGTTCATGGCTATTTTCGACAAAAATGGGGGTTGTGTGGCCATTTATCTTCGACCATAGGCTCGTACACCTCACCCCACATATGTTTCATTGCCATAGATCACAATCTTGGATTTCTCGTGGAGACCATTTCTTGGTCAAAAATCAGTACGTGTTAGCCTTCGGTATTATTGAAAATGGCCGTTCATGGCTAGTTTCGACAAAAATGGGGGTTGTGTGGCCATTGATCATCGACCAGAGGCTCATACACCTCACCCCACATATGTTTACTTGCCATAGATAATATTCTTGGATTTCTGGTGGAGACCATTTCTTGGTCAAAAATCCGTAGGTGTTAGCATTCGGTATTATTGAAAATGGTCGTTCATGGCTATTTTCGACAAAAATGGGGGTTGTGTGGCCATTGATCATCGACCAGAGGCTCGTACACCTCACCCCACATATGTATCCTTGCCATAGATTACATTCTTGGATTTCTGGTGGAGACCATTTCTTGGTCAAAAATCCGAATGTGTTAGCCTTCGGTATTATTGAAAATGGTCGTTCATGGCTATTTTCGACAAAAATGGGGGTTGTGTGGCCATTGATCATCGACCAGAGGCTCATACACCTCAACCCACATATGTTTCCTTGCCATAGATCACATTCTTGGATTTCTGGTGGAGACCATTTCTTTTTCAAAAATCCGTAGGTGTTAGCCTCTAGTATTATTGAAAATGGTCGCTCATGGCTATTTTTATCAAAAATGGGGGTTGTGTGGCCATTTATCATTGACCAGAGGCTCGTACGCCTCACCCCACATATGTTTCTTGCCATAGATGACATTCTTGGATTTCTGGTGGAGACCATTTCTTGGTCAAAAATTCGTACGTGTTAGCCTTCGGTATTATTGAAAATGGTCGTTCATGGCTATTTTCGACAAAATGGGGGTTGTGTGGCCATTGATCATCGACCAGAGGCTCGTACACCTCACCCCACATATGTTTCCTTGCCATAGATCACATTCTTGGATTTTTGGTGCAGAACATTTCTTGGGCAAAAATCCGAATGTGTTAGCCTTCGGTATTTTTGAAAATGGTCATTCATGGCTATTTTCGACAAAAGTGGGGGTTGTGTGGCCATTGATCTTCGACCATAGGCTCATACACCTCACTACACATATGTTTCCTTGCCATAGATCACATTCTTGGATTTATGGTGGAGACCATTTTTGGTAAAAAATCCATAGGTGTTAGCCTTCAGTGTCATTGAAAATGGTCGTTCATGCCTATGTTCGACAAAAATGGGGGTTGTTGGGGGCCTTCGGCTTCCGAAGGTCCTCAAAAACATGATTTAACGATGTTTCTGGAGTATAATGTGTGAACAGGTATCTTCGGACTCGAATCAGTACCACAGTGGGAGAAGCCCAAAGAATACGAAGGTTGACACAGCGCCGAAGCTGTGAGCAGGAAAGCTTCGGCGTGATAGCAGAAAAGGAAACCGACTTAAAGATGAAAAGGCTATTCAGGCCTCGGTGGATTACTATAGAATTACTACCAAATGTAAAGGGCATGGATGTAATTTTATATGAGCTATGTCCCGTGCCTATAAATAGGTGAACAGTGCCCCCGTACTGTTCACGCGGACTTGGCATTTTACTTTTGCGTCACGCTTGTATTTTCACCTTCTTTCAAGCCGAAGGTACATTTGTAATTTGATATCATTTCTATTTTTCCATAATAATAATATAGAAATGAGTTGATAATTATACATAATTGTTTACGTTATATTCCATATGATTCCTTCTTTATTATTATATGTTGTGTTGATGAAGGTATGTCCTTCATAACCTTCGTCCGAAAATCATTATATCCCAAGGGAAATAATGCTCCGAAGGACGAAGGGCTTTAACGTTTAACATTTTTTGTGTTGCCTTGTTCTTAACTTATAGCATCTGAGAACAAGTCCCCAACATTGGCGCCCACCTCCGGTGAACTCACTTCCACTCTTTGAGTTTTGAACACCTTTGACAATCATAAACCTTCGCTATGGCGCCGAAGAATGCTTCAGCAACTGGGGCTGCAGCTCTGCAACCGCTGGACCCCAATCAGGAGACTCTCTCCCTTCGGGAGGCCCGAAGCTAGAAGAGGAAGGCTGTCAGCCCGACACTGCAAGAGGATGAGCTAGACCAAGAAATCAGAGACATGGAGATGCTTCATCAACAGGTGCAGAGGAAGAAGGAAAAGATGGCCAGGCTAGCTGAACTGCAAAGGCAGATAGACGAAGCATCTGAAGAAGTTCGTCATCTTACTCAGGATGAGCAAAACCGAAGACCTCAGCACAAAGACCTTCATCAGGAGGATTTCTTCAACGAAGATGACTGGTATGAGAATTTCCACCATGGAAATTTTGCTTTTGATGATGCTTCTCCTCTGTCCGCTGAGCTGCAGGCTACACCTTGGCCTCCGTCCTACAAGCCGCCCAGCTTCCTATATTTGACGGCCATTCAGACCCGAAGCAGTTTTTGATGAGCTACGAAGCAACAGTATCTTCGTATGGTGGCAATACTGCAGTCATGGCAAAATCTTTTGTTATGGCTGTCAGGAGTGTTGCTCAAACCTGGTATTCCTCCCTTCGACCAGGAACAATCACTTCATGGCAAAAACTGAAGGACATGTTGTTAACCAGCTTCCAAGGGTTTCAGACGAAGCCGGTCACTGCTCAAGCTCTATTCCAGTGCACCCAGGATCACGAAGAATACCTTCAGGCGTATGTTCGGAGGTTCTTGCGTTTGAGGGCACAGGCGCCAACAGTGCCCAACGAAATTGTCATTGAGGCCATGATCAAGGGACTTCGGCCAGGACCTTCAGCTCAATACTTTGCTAGGAAGCCTCCTCAAACTTTGGAGAAGCTGCTCCAGAAGATGGACGAGTATATTCAGGCTGACAATGATTTTCGTCAAAGAAGGGAGGAGGCTTTCAGGTTTTCCGAAATGACCACGGGCTTCGGAGGAAGATTTTATCCGAGGCACGTCAGGTCAATTCACAACTCTACTCAAAATGATGATAAGGGGAGTCAGCAGCAAAGGCCACAGTGCTCTTCACAGGCTTCGGGGCAACATCAAAGCTCCTTCCGGCCGCCAGCTCCAAGAGGCAGAGGCGCCAGGGGCTTCGGCGGAAGATTTGGAGATCAACCAAGGAGAACATTTTGCTTGTTCTGTGGTGAAAACAAGGGCCATACCACCAGGATGTGCCATGTTACCATCCAGAAGCAAAAGGAGATAGCCGAAGCTGCAGCACAACAGGGTCAGCCGAAGCAGATCATGCACACTGCTTCGTATCATTCGCCTTATATCCCAGAATATGTAGGCAACCACCCTGCAGTTTCTGTAGCTTCGGCGTGTCAACCTCAAGCTTCCTGGCAACAGCCTCCGCCTCCACCACCGCTGCAACAAGGCCAGCAGCCAAAAGGGGGCCAATATGCTCAACACCAAAGGGACTTCAGAGAACAGTCCGAAGCTCGCACAGTCAATAGCACTGTGCCAGAGTCGAAGCACATTTATTGACAAATATCCTACCTTGATAGTAGTCTTTTCCATTCAGTTTTATTTTCTGTGTAATAAAGGACACTTTTTAAATCTCGCGTAATGGTTTCGTTGTCTGCCACAAGGAAAATATATCTCCTCTACAGGCTTAAGTTGTTGAAGCTTAAAGATTTGCGATAGCAAGAAGGACCTTCGAATTATCAAGAGTTTATTTTAAAAGGCATAGTATGAATTCTTCGAAGCAACAAAAAGTCGTTCCAAGGAACGCAGAGTAAGTTTGCTGAAGTTACAAAAAGCCGTTCCAAAGGGAGCGCAGTGTAAGTTTTCTGCTCAAAAGTCGTTCCAAAGGGAATGCAGAGCTTACAGCGAAAAATAAACGCTGATACCGCCTAAGTAAAAGGAGAAGCGCGAAAAGTCAACGCGAATACCACCGAAAGTAAAAGGCGAAGAAGCTCCTAAGGGAGGCTTACAGCAAAAAATACACGCTGATTCCGCTGAAGTAAAAGGCGAAGAAGCTCTTAAGGGAGGCTTACAGCGAAAAGTCAACGCTGATTTAAAAAAAAATTATATGTTCTATTGCAGGGATGTGCGTGTATCTTCGGAATAAATACCATTTTACATAGCATAACATCATCATATCATTTCGCATAGCATAAGCATCATACATTATGCTGCATATGGCACAAGAAGGGGACACAATATTGATCTTCGGAAGAATGCTTTGAAAAAGGGAAAATCATGCTAAGTCACAAGGAGATACAATATTGATCTTTGGAGTGTAGCTTCAGAAAATATTTTTACGAAGCTTGGATATTCTTCATCAGAACACTATGGATATCGTTGTGATAAATGAAAATTCTTCTTCACGAAGCATGAAAAGAAGGGAAGGTGTTTTTTCGTCAAAGACTCAAAAACGGTACGTATGCAAATTTCATGCATCGTAAAGAATTGAACCATAAAAAACAAGTATATTACATTCAGGGTTACAAGATATTACACATATTACATTTCAGATGTTTTTACAATAGCACCTAGTCTTCCCTAAGTACTACTTCCGCAGCTTCGTTCAGGAGTTGATTGACAACTTGATCCATGATAGCTTCAGCCATCTTTTTAATTTCATCATCATCTTTCGGGTGAGGGCCTGAAGGCGCTTCAGTAGGATCTGAGGGAGGACAGGATACGACTACATTGCTATTACAAATTGCGAACGAAGTTTAAAATCAAAAATTATAACACAATAAAAACCATTAGTTAATACCTATTTGCCCTTCGGGCCCTGCGCTTTTCTCAACAGCCTCTGCTACTTTTCTAGCGTCATAGATGCCTTTTTCGCTTTTTTGGATAATTTCTCGGGCCATTTCTCGACCACCATTGTCCCAGATATCGGTGAAAAATTTTCCACCAACCATGCTAGCTTCGGCTGAAGGATCTTTTGCATCTTCGAAGGACAAAGTAGCTTCGGATTGCGCTAAAATCTTTATATGCTCACAGCCCTTTTTCTCCAAAATGGTGGCAATCCCCCTGGCACCCGAAAAATCGCATATGTCTCCGCGGCTATTTAAAATTTCCTCAAAGGCCTCAGCTTCGTGATTAATCCATTCGATGGGACCTTCGGGGTTGCCTTTTGTAAAGTTTTCTTCGCTCGAGAATGCGTCAACGCTGGCGAAGCTAGCTTTCATTTTCTTAACACACTCCATAGATTTGTCATAGCATCTTTTCTTGGACGAACGAAGCTCTTCAACAGTTCCTTCTAAATGATTTGCCCATTGGTCGCTAAGTTCTCGCTTCGTTTCTTCAAGTATGTGTTCTTCTTTAGTTCGGGCTAATTGCTTCCGAAGATCGTCAATCTCGTGCTTTTGAGCTGCAGCTTGTGCTTTAGAGGCAGCTTCGTCCTCCTTTATTTTATCCACCAATGTAACTAGAATTTTGTCCTTTTCCAAGGCTTCGTTTCTTAGTTTGATAACCTCTGTTCGAAGGTTGTTGAAAGCAATTTCATAGCTCTCGTCTTCGGCATTCTTTTGCGCTCTCAGCGCGTTGCTTAGTATTAAACCCTATATATAAAAGAGTTAGTACAAGAATAAAAGAATAGATTTCAAATTATAAAGTTTCCAAATGCGCAGATCTCGTACCTTCAGGCTATTATACGCAAGGCTGTCCGCGAGATCGTCCTTTGTCATCGCGCAGAGGCCAGCCTCCAGTTTCGGAAACCCCATGCTTCGGGCCATTTCCCGGCAGACGAGTAATTCTTTGTTATCCGGGAGGCAGTATAGGAAATCTTCTTCATTTGTACCATTGAACACTAGTGCCCCCTTCGGATATTTTAATTCTTTGGCATAGTGATTAGCTTCAAAAACTTCTTCTTCTGATAACTTTTTCCCCGAAGCATGTCGAACAATATAATCAAGGACTTTGGGGGATGCTTCGGGGGCAGCAGCACTGATTTCTTCAACAAGAATTGGCTCTGTCATTTTTTCTTCCTCGGTTTCCAAGGATTTTACCTTCGTGGGCTCTGAAGGCCCAGCTTCAGTCTCAGCTTGTTGCTTTGGAGCTTTAGTATCAAAGATTTCAGTTTCTGCTTCGGAAGTTTCAACAGTCTTCTCGGAGTCGTGCTTGAGGACTTAATTGTCTCCAGTACATCTAGCACATTGACCATTCTTTTTCTTTTCGGGGTCACTGCTGCGCCCTTTTGGTTTTTTATTATCTCAATATTTGCTGAAGGACTTAAAATTTCCAATATTTTCGTTCCTTCAGTTCTCGGTTTTTCTGCTTTCTCTGCTGAGGGGGCTTCAGTTTTTTCTTCGATCTTCGACACTGAAGTTGGTTCTTTAATATCGGTGGCCGAAGAGGTTTCACCGGCGAACTCAGACACTGTAGCTGGTTCAATGTAGCGTGGCCGGTGTGTGAGAACCTTTACCCTTTGTCTCTTCGGCGCTGGCTCGCTGGGAGCGGCTGAAGCAGTTTCCTGTGCAGAGGTTGCGCTTTTTCTTTTTTGGCCCCGTGCTGGATAGTGGTAGTCGGGGTACACGAACCCAATTGCTTCAAACACTCGGTTCAGTCTTTTCTTTTTCCGGCCTCCGAAGGCGGCTGACAATGCAGTATCTTCGGCTTTTGAATAAACCCCAAGTAGTTCATCACTTAAATTTTCAATGCTTTTTAGCTAGTCATCATCTGGCTCAACGAATTTATCTCCGAACTTGAAAGCATACTTCAGCCTGATAAGTCCACCTTCGTCAGCCTCTTTTATGGTCTCTTGTGGCATTTCCCATTTTTCCGCAAGCGGCCATACTCTGAAGGCAATATGCTCTTGGACCAGATCCCTCGTTCCAATAAAAGAGCAAATAATTCCGAAGGCTCTCTGGCATTCTTCGGCAGCTTCATTCATTTCAACCTTCGGCCTCCGTAGGCCGAAGCGTTGCCAAATAGGGCACATAATTATACCTTTAATATCTTCCCGTGTTTTCAGGTCATTCTTCACATAAAACCATTCTGTCATCCAGTCGCCGGGCCATCTCTTCCGAAAGGTTGGCACAGGACAGCTTGACCCAGACCGAGAGACGAAACTGTAGCAGCCGAAATTATTGTGATATTGCTCCTTACCCCAGGGTTTTGTCTCGTATAACAATTCGTGTATGTTGCAGAAACTTTTCGCATCAGGTTCCAGACCTTGGCTTCTCACGGCCCACACGAAGATATTCATCCTTATGATTGCTTCGGGGGTAAGTTGGTGAAGATAGATTTCAAATATTTTCAGCACCTCTACGACAAAGCTGCTCAGGGGAAATCGTAATCCAGCTTTCAAAAAGCTTCGGAACACTACGACTTCATTTTCCTCAGGGGTCGCACAAGTCTTCTCTCCTTCGTCGGCCCTCACAACGGACAAGTCCCGGAAATATCTTCCCCTCATGTTGACAAGATGATTTTCTTTGATACTTGATTTGCCGAAAACCGCATGGCTTGGTCGCCAAGGGCGATCTTCGGAGTCTTCGTCACCGCTATCCGCATCATAACTGTCGCTGTCATCAGTATCTTCAGATAAACCTTCTAAAATCTCTTTGGTGATCTTTTCTGTGTTGGTTTTCGACATTGCTTCAAGAAACCCCAGGTTTTTCTCTTCAGAGAGACTCAGCTTCATCTTGATAGCAGCCTTTTTGTCTTCAGACATCTTCGAAAATGCTAAAAAACTGTTTTCAAAGCCGAAGCTTAAAAACTTAAAAATGCCAAGCAAGTGTTGGTGCGCAAGAGCTAAAAATTGAGTAAGCAAGAGCAGATGGCAAGAAAGCGTACCAAGTGAGCTCGTGGTATGCTCTTATTTATACGCCCAGTGCATTCAAAATTGGAAAACCCCGCTTGTCAGTGAATGTTGCTATTCTAGCAAAGGAAAGGTGTTTTTTCGGACCTTCGGCTTAAGGCCTTCGTCCATGTCGCAATCTAAATTTATTATTCTAACAAATTAATATTGCGAGGGGCTACTGTTGGGGGCCTTCGGCTTCCGAAGGTCCTCAAAAACATGATTTAACGATTTTTCTGGAGTATAATGTGTGAACAGGTATCTTCGGACTCGAATCGGTACCACAGTGGGAGAAGCCCAAGGAATACGAAGGTTGACACAGCGCCGAAGCTGTGAGTAGGAAAGCTTCGGCGTGATAGCAGAAAAGGAAACCGACTTAAAGATGAAAAGGCTATTCAGGCCTCGGTGGATTACTATAGAATTACTACCAAATGTAAAGGGCATGGATGTAATTTTATATGAGCTATGTCCCGTGCCTATAAATAGGTGAACAGTGCCCTCGTACTGTTCACACGGACTTGGCATTTTACTTTTGCGTCACGCTTGTATTTTCACCTTCTTTCAAGCCAAAGGTACATTTGTAATTTGATATCATTTCTATTTTTCCATAATAATAATATAGAAATGAGTTGATAATTATACATAATTGTTTACGTTATATTCCATATGATTCCTTCTTTATTATTATATGTTGTGTTGATGAAGGTATGTCCTTCATAACATTCGTCCGAAAATCATTATATCCCAAGGGAAATAATGCTCCGAAGGACGAAGGGCTTTAACGTTTAACATTTTTTGTGTTGCCTTGTTCTTAACTTATAGCATCTGAGAACAAGTCCCCAACAGGGGTTGTGTGGCCATTGATCATCGACCAGAGGCTCGTACACTTCACCCCACATATGTTTTCTTGCCATAGATTACATTCTTGGATTTCTGGTGGAGACCTTGTCTTGGTCAAAAATCTGTTGGTGTTACCCTTCGGTATTATTGAAAATGGTCGTTCACGGCTATTTTCGACTAAAATAGGGGTTGTGTGGCCATTTATCATCGACAAGAGGCCCGTACATCTCACCACACATATGTTTCATTGCCATAGATCACATTCTTGGATTAATGGAGGAGACCATTTCTTGGTCAAAATTCCGTACGTGTTAGCCTTCTGTATTATTGAAAATGGTCATTCATGGCTATTTTCGACAAAAATGGGGGTTGTGTGGCATTGATCATCGACCAGAGGATCGTACACCTCACCCAACATATGTTTCCTTGCCATAGATCACATTCTTGGATTTCTGGTGGAGACCATTTCTTGGTCAAAAATCTGTAGGTGTTAGCCTTCGGTATTATTGAAAATGGTCGTTCATGGCTATTTTCGACAAAAATGGGGGTTGTGTGGCCATTGATCATCGACCAAAGGCTCATACACTTCACCCCACATATGTTTCCTTGCCATAGACCACATTCTTGGATTTCTGGTGGAGACCATTTGTTTGTCAAAAATCTGTAGGTGTTAGCCTTCGGTATTATTGAAAATGGTCGTTCATGGCTATTTTCGACAAAAATGGGGGTTGTGTGGCCATTGATCATCGACCAGATGCTCATACACCTCACCCCACATATGTTTACTTGCCATAGATAATATTCTTGGATTTCTGGTGGAGACCATTTCTTGGTCAAAAATCCGTAGGTGTTAGCATTCGGTATTATTGAAAATGGTCGTTCATGGCTATTTTCGACAAAAATGGGGGTTGTGTGGCCATTGATCATCGACCAGAGGCTCGTACACCTCACCCCACATATGTTTCCTTGCCATAGATAACATTCTTGGATTTCTGGTGGAGACCATTTCTTGGTCAAAAATCCGAATGTGTTAGCCTTCGGTATTATTGAAAATGGTCGTTCATGGCTATTTTCGACAAAAATGGGGGTTGTGTGGCCATTGATCATCGACCAGAGGCTCATACACCTCACCCCACATATGTTTCCTTGCCATAGATCACATTCTTGGATTTCTGGTGGAGACCATTTCTTTGTCAAAAATCTGTAGGTGTTAGCCTCTAGTATTATTGAAAATGGTCGTTCATGGCTATTTTCATCAAAAATGGGGGTTGTGTGGCCATTTATCATTGACCAGAGGCTCGTACACCTCACCCCACATATGTTTCTTGCCATAGATCACATTCTTGGATTTCTGGTGGAGACCATTTCTTGGTCAAAAATTTGTACGTGTTAGCCTTAGGTATTATTGAAAATGGTGGTTCATGGCTATTTTCTATAAAAATGAGGGTTCTTTCGCCATTGATCTTCGACCAGAGGGTCATACACCTCACTACACATATGTTTCCTTGCCATATATCACAGTCTTGGATTTATGGTGGAGACCATTTCTTGGTCAAAAATCCATAGGTGTTAGCCTTCAGTGTCATTGAAAATGGTCGTTCATGCCTATTTTCGACAAAAATGGGGGTTGTGTGGCCATTGATCATCGACCAGAGGCTCGTACACTTCACCCCACATATGTTTTCTTGCCACAGATCACATTCTTGGATTTCTGGTGGAGACCATTTCTTGGTCAAAAATCTGTTGGTGTTACCCTTCGGTATTATTGAAAATGGTCGTTCACGGCTATTTTCGACTAAAATGGGGGTTGTGTGGCCATTTATCATCGACAAGAGGCTCGTACACCTCACCACACATATGTTTCATTGCCATAGATCACATTCTTGGATTTCTGGAGGAGACCATTTCTTGGTCAAAATTCCGTACGTGTTAGCCTTCTGTATTATTGAAAGTGGTCATTCATGGCTATTTTCGACAAAAATGGGGGTTGTGTGGCATTGATCATCGACCAGAGGCTCGTACACCTCACCCCACATATGTTTCCTTGCCATAGATCACATTCTTGGATTTCTGGTGGAGACCATTTTTTGGTCAAAAATCCGTAGGTTTTAGCCTTCGGTATTATTGAAAATGGTCGTTCATGGCTATTTTCGACAAAAATGGGGGTTGTGTGGCCATTGATCATCGACCAAAGGCTCATACACGTCACCCCACATATGTTTCCTTGCCATAGACCACATTCTTGGATTTCTGGTGGAGACCATTTGTTTGTCAAAAATCCGTAGGTGTTAGCCTTCGGTATTATTGAAAATGGTCGTTCATGGCTATTTTCGACAAAAATGGGGGTTGTGTGGCCATTGATCATCGACCAGAGGCTCATACACCTCACCCCAAATATGTTTCCTTGCCATAGATCACATTCTTGGATTTCTAGTGGAGACCATTTCTTTGTCAAAAATCCGTAGGTGTTAGCCTCTGGTATTATTGAAAATGGGCGTTCATGGCTATTTTCATCAAAAATGGGGGTTGTGTGGCCATTTATCATTGACTAGAGGCTTGTACACCTCACCCCACATATGTTTCTTGCCATAGATCACATTCTTCGATTTCTGGTGGAGACCATTTCTTGGTCAAAAATTCGTACGTGTTAGCCTTTGGTATTATTGAAAATGGCCGTTCATGGCTATTTTCGACAAAATGGGGGTTGTGTGGCCATTGATCATCGACCAGAGGCTCGTACACCTCACCCCACATATGTTTCCTTGCCATAGATCACATTCTTGGATTTTTGGTGCAGACCATTCCTTGGGCAAAAATCTGAATGTGTTAGCCTTCGATACTTTTGAAAATGGTCATTCATGGCTATTTTCGACAAAAATGGGGGTTGTGTAACCATTGATCTTCGACCAGAGGCTCATACACCTCACTAAACATATGTTTCCTTGCCATAGATCACATTCTTGGATTTATGGTGGAGACCATTTCTTGGTCAAAAATCCATAGGTGTTAGCCTTTAGTGTCATTGAAAATGGTCGTTCATGGCTATTTTCGATAAAAATGGGAGTTGTGTGGCCATTGATCATCGACCAGATGCTCGTACAATTCACCCCACATATGTTTTCTTGCCATAGATCACATTCTTGGATTTCTGGTGGAGACCATTTCTTGGTCAAAAATCTGTTGGTGTTACCCTTCGGTATTATTTAAAATGGTCGTTCACAGCTATTTTCGACTAAAATGGGGGTTGTGTGGCCATTTATCATCGACCAGAGGCTCGTACACCTCACCACATATATGTTTCATTGCCATAGATCACATTCTTGGATTTCTGGTGGAGACCATTTCTTGGTCAAAAATCCGTGCGTGTTAGCCTTCTGTATTATTGAAAATGGTCATTCATGGCTATTTTCGACAAAAATGGGGGTTGTGTGGCCATTGATCATCGACCAGAGGCTCGTACACCTCACCCCACATATGTTTCCTTGCCATAGATCACATTCTTGGATTTCTGGTGGAGACCATTTCTTGGTCAAAAATCCGTAGGTGTTAGCCTTCGGTATTATTGAAAATGGTCGTTCATGGCTATTTTCGACAAAAATGGGGGTTGTGTAGCCATTGATCATCGACCAAAGGCTCATACACCTCACCCCACATATGTTTCCTTGCCATAGACCACATTCTTGGATTTCTGGTGGAGACCATTTGTTTGTCAAAAATCCGTAGGTGTTAGCCTTCGGTATTATTGAAAATGGTCGTTCATGGCTATTTTCAACAAAAATGGGGGTTGTGTGGCCATTTATCATCGACCAGAGGCTTGTACACATCACCCCACATATGTTTCCTTGCCATAGATCACATTCTTGGATTTCTGGTGGAGACCATTTCTTGGTCAAAAATTTGTACGTGTTAGCCTTCGGTATTATTGAAAATGGTTGTTCATGGCTATTTTCGATAAAATGGAGGTTGTGTGGCCATTGATCATCGACCAGAGGCTCGTACACCTCACCCACATATGTTTCCTTGCCATAGATCACATTCTTGGATTTTTGGTGGAGTCCATTTCTTGGTCAAAAATCCGTATGTGTTAGCCTTCGGTATTATTGAAAATGGTCGTTCATGGCTATTTTCGACAAAATGGGGGTTCTATGGCCATTGATCATCGACCAGAAGCTCATACACCTCACCCCACATATGTTTCCTTGTCATAGATCACATTCTTGGATTTCTGGTGGAGACCATTTCTTGGGCAAAAATCCGAATGTGTTAGCCTTCGGTATTATTGAAAATGGTCATTCATGGCTATTTTCGATAAAAATTGGGGTTGTGTGGCCATTTATCTTCATCCAGAGGCTCATACACCTCACTACAGATATGTTTCCTTGCCATAGATAACATTCTTGGATCTATGGTGGAGACCAGTTCTTGGTCAAAAATCCGTAGGTGTTAGCCTTCAGTGTCATTGAAAATAGTCATTCATGGCTATTTTCGACAAAAATGGGGGTTGTGTGGCCATTGATAATCGACCAGAGGCTCGTACACCTCACCCCACATATGTTTCCTTGCCATAGATGACATTCTTGGATTTCTGGTGGGGACCATTTCTTGGTCAAAAATCCGTAGGTGTTAGCCTTCGGTATTATTGAAAATGGTTGTTCATGGCTATTTTCGATAAAAATGGGGGTTGTGTGGCCATTGATAATCGACCAGAGGCTCGTACACCTCACCCCACATATGTTTCCTTGCCATAGATCACATTCTTGGATTTCTGGTGGAGACCATTTCTTGGTCAAAAATCCGTAGGTGTTAGCCTTCGGTATTATTGAAAATGGTCGTTCATGGCTATTTTTGACAAAAATGGGGGTTGTGTTACCATTGATCATCGACCAGAGGCTCGTACACCTCACCCCACATATGTTTCCTTGCCATAGATCACATTCTTCGATTTCTGGTGGAGACCATTTCTTGGTCAAAAATCCATAGGTGTTAGCCTTCGGTATTACTGAAAATGGTCGTTCATGGCTATTTTTGACAAAAATGGGGGTTGCGTGGCCATTGATCATCGACCAAAGGCTCGTACACCTCACCCCACATATGTTTCCTTGCCATAGATCACATTATTGGATTTCTCGTGGAGACCATTTCTTGGTCAAAAATTCGTACGTGTTATTATTGAAAATGGTCGTTCATGGCTATTTTCGACAAAAATGAGGGTTGTGTGGCCATTGATCATCGACCAGAGGCTCGTACACCTCACCCCACATATGTTCCTTGCCATATATCACATTCATGGATTTCTGGTGGAGATGATTTCTTGGTCAAAATCCGTAGGTGTTAGCCTTCGGTATTATTGAAAATGGTCGTTCATGGCTATTTTCGACAAAAATGGGGGTTGTGTAGCGATTTATCATCGACCAAAGGCTCGTACACCTCACCCCACATATGTTTCCTTTCCATAGATCACATTCTTGAATTTCTGGTGGAGACCATTACTTGGACAAAAATCTGTTTGTGTTAACCTTCGGTATTATTGAAAATGGTCGTTCATGGCTATTTTCAACAAAATGGGGGTTGTGTGGCCATTGATCATCAACCAGAGGCTTGTACACCTCACCCCACATATGTTTCCTAGCCATAGATCACATTCTTGGATTCCTGGTGGAGACCATTTCTTGGTCAAAAATCCGTACATGTTAGCCTTTGGTCTTCTTAAAAATGGTCGTTCATGGCTATTTTCGACAAAAATGGGGGTTGTGTGGTCATTGATCATCGACCAGAGGCTCGTACACCTCACCCCACATATGTTTACTTGCCGTAGATCACATTCTTGGATTTCTAGTGGAGACCATTTCTTGGTCAAAAATTCGTAGGTGTTAGCCTTCGGTATTATTGAAAATGGTCGTTCATGGCTATTTTCGACAAAAAAGGGGGTTGTGTGGCCATTGATCATCGACCAGAGGCTCATACACCTCACCCCACATATGTTTCCTTGCCATAGATCACATTCTTGATTTATGGTGGAGGCCATTTCTTGGTCAAAAATACGCAGTTGTTAGCCTTCAGTGTCCTTGAAAATGGTTGTTCATGGCTATTTTCGACAAAAATGGGGGTTGTGTGGCCATTGATCATCGACGAGAGGCTTGAACAATTCACCCCACATATGTTTTCTTGCCATCGATCACATTCTTGGATTTCTGGAGGAGACCATTTCTTGGTCAAAAATCCGTAGTTGTTAGCCTTCGGTATTATTGAAAATGGTCGTTCATGGCTATTTTCGACAAAAATGGGGTTGTGTGGCCATTTATCATCGACCAGAGGTTCGTACACCTCACCCCACATTTGTTTCATTGCCATAGATCATATTCTTGGATTTCTGCTGCAGACCATTTCTTGGTCAAACAACCGTAGGTGTTAGCCTTCGGTATTATTGAAAATGGTCGTTCATGGCTATTTTCGACAAAAATGGGGGTTGTGTTGCCATTGATCATCGACCATAGGCTCGTACACCTCACCCCACATATGTTTCCTTGCCATAGATCATATTTTTGGATTTCTAGTGGAGACCATTTCTTGGTCAAAAATCCGTAGGTGTTAGCCTTCAGTATTATTGAAAATGGCCGTTCATGGCTATTTTCGACAAAAATGGGGGTTGTGTTGCCATTGATCATCGACCATAGGCTCGTACACCTCACCCCACATATGTTTCCTTGCCATAGCTATTTTTGACAAAAATGGGGGTTGTGTGGCCATTGATCATCGACTAAAGACTCGTACACCTCACCCCACATATGTTTCCTTGCCATAGATCACATTCTTGGATTTCTCATGGAGATCATTTCTTGGTCAAAAATTCGTACGTGTTATGCTTCGGTATTATTGAAAATGGTCGTTCATGGCTATTTTCGACAAAAATGGGGGTTGTGTGGCCATTGATCATCGATCAGAGGCTCGTACACCTCACCCCACATATGTTCTTTGCCATATATCACATTCCTGGATTTCTGGTCGAGATGAATTCTTGGTCAAAATTCCTTAGGTGTTAGCCTTCTGTATTATTGAAAATGGTCGTTCATGGCTATTTCCGACATAAATGGGGGTTGTGTGGCCATTGATCATCGACCAGAGGCTCGTACACCTCTCCCCACATATGTTTCCTTGCCCTAGATCACATTCTTGGATTTCTGGTGGAGACCATTTCTTGGTAAAAAATCCATAGGTGTTAGCCTTCGGTATTATTGAAAATGGTCGTTCATGGCTATTTTCGACAAAAATGGGGGTTGTGTAGTGATTTATCATCAACCAAAGGCTCGTACACCTCACCCCACATATGTTTCCTTTCCATAGATCACATTCTTGGATTTCTGGTGGAGACCATTTCTTGGACAAAAATCCGTCCGTGTTAACCTTCGGTATTATTGAAAATGGTCGTTCATGGCTATTTTCAACAAAATGGGGGTTGTGTGGCCATTGATCATCAACTAGAGGCTTGTACACCTCACCCCACATATGTTTCCTAGCCATAGATCACATTCTTGGATTTCTGGTGGAGACCATTTCTTGGTCAAAAATCCGTACGTGTTAGCCTTCGGTCTTCTTGAAAATGGTCGTTCATGGCTATTTTCGACAAAAATGGGGATTGTGTGGCCATTGATCATCGACTAGAGGCTCGTACACCTCACCCCACATATGTTTACTTGTCATAGATCATATTCTTGGATTTTAGTGGAGACGATTTCTTGGTCAAAAATCCGTAGGTGTTAGCCTTCGGTATTATTGAAAATGGTCGTTCATGGCTATTTTCGACAAAAATGGGGGTTGTGTGGCCATTGATCATCGATCAGAGGCTCGTACACCTCACCCCACATATGTTCTTTGCCATATATCACATTCCTGGATTTCTGGTCGAGATGAATTCTTGGTCAAAATTCCTTAGGTGTTAACCTTCTGTATTATTGAAAATGGTCGTTCATGGCTATTTCCGACATAAATGGGGGTTGTGTGGCCATTGATCATCGACCAGAGGCTCGTACACCTCTCCCCACATATGTTTCCTTGCCCTAGATCACATTCTTGGATTTCTGGTGGAGACCATTTCTTGGTAAAAAAATCCATAGGTGTTAGCCTTCGGTATTATTGAAAATGGTCGTTCATGGCTATTTTCGACAAAAATGGGGGTTGTGTAGTGATTTATCATCGACCAAAGGCTCGTACACCTCACCCCACATATGTTTCCTTTCCATTGATCATATTATTGGATTTCTGGAGGTGACCATTTCTTGGTCAAAAATCCGTAGGTGTTAGCCTTCGGTATTATTGAAAATGGCCGTTCATGGCTATTTTCGACAAAAATGGGGGTTGTGTTGCCATTGATCATCGACCAGAGGCTCGTACACCTCACCCCACATATGTTTGCTTGCCATAGATCGTATTCTTGGATTTCAAGTGCAGACACATTCGTGGTCAAATATCCGTAGGTGTTAGCCTTCGGTATTATTCAAAATGGCCGTTCATGGCTATTTTCGACAAAAATGGGGGTTGTGTTGCCATTGATCATCGACCAGAGGCCCGTACACCTCACCCCACATATGTTTCCTTGCCATAGATCGCATTCTTGGATTTTTAGTGGAGACCATTTCTGGGTCAAAAATCCATAGGTGTTAGCCTTCGATATTATTGAAAATGGTCGTTCATGTCTATTTTCGACAAAAATGGGGGTTGTGTGGCCATTGATCATCGACCAGAGGCTCGTACACCTCACCCCACATATGTTTCCTTTCCATAGATCACATTCTTGGATTTCTGGTGGAGACCATTTCTTGGTCAAAAATCCGTAGGTGTTAGCCCTCGGTATTATTGAAAATGGTCGTTCATGGCTATTTTCGACAAAAATGGGGATTGTGTGGCCATTGATCATTGACCAGAGGCTCGTACACCTCACCCCACATATGTTTCCTTGCCATAGATCACATTCTTGGATTTCTGGTGGAGACGATTTCTTGGTCAAAAATCAGTAGGTGTTAGCCTTCGGTATTATTGAAAATTGTCGTTCATGGCTATTTTCGACAAAAATGGGGTTGTGTGGCAATTGATCATCGACCAGAGGCTCGAACACCTCACCCAACATATGTTTCCTTGCTATAGATCACATTCTTGGATTTCTAGTGGAGACAATTTCTTGGGCAAAAATCCGTACGTGTTAACCTTCGGTATTCTTGAAAATGTTCATTAATGGCTATTTTCGACAAAAATGGGGGTTGTGCAGCCATTGATCATTGACCAGAGGCTAGTACACCTCACCCCACATATGTTTCCTTGCCATAGATCACATTCTTGGATTTCTGGTGGAGATGATTTCTTGGACAAAAATCTGTAGGTGTTAGCCTTCGATATTATTGAAAATTGTCGTTCATGGCTATTTTCAATAAAAAAGGGGGTTGTGCAGCCATTGATCATCGACCAGAGGCTCATACACCTCACCCCACATATGTTTCCTTTCTATAGATCACATTCTTGGATTTATGGTGGAGACCATTTCTTTGTCAAAAATCCGTAGGTGTTAGCCTTCAGTGTCCTTGAAAATGGTCGTTAATGGCTATTTTCGACAAAAATGGGGATTGTGTGGCAATTGATCATCGACCAGACGCTCGAACACTTCACCCCACATATGTTTTCTTGTCATAGATCACATTCTTGGATTTCTGGTGGAGACCATTTCTTGGTCAAAAATCCGTAGGTGTTAGCCTTCGGTATTTATTGAAAATGGTGGTATTTTCGACAAAAATGGGGTTGTGTGGCCATTTATCATCGACCAGAGGTTCATACACCTCACCCCACATATGTTTCCTTGTCATAGATCATACTCTTGGATTTCTGGAGGAGACCATTTCTTGGTCAAAATTCCGTAGGTGTTAGCCTTCGGTATTATTCAAAATGGCCGTTCATGGTTATTTTCGACAAAAATGGGGGTTGTGTTGCCATTGATCATCGACTAGAGGCCCGTACAGCTCACCCTATGTTTCCTTGCCATAGATCACATTCTTGGATTTCTAGTGGAGACCATTTCTTGGTCAAAAATCCATATGTGTTAGCCTTCGATATTATTGAAAATGGTCGTTCATGGCTATTTTCGCCAAAAATGGGGGTTGTGTGGCCATTGATCATCGACCAGAGGCTTGTACACCTCACCCCACATATGTTTCCTTTCCATAGATCACATTCTTGGATTTCTGGTCGAGACCATTTCTTGGTCAAAAATCCGTAGGTGTTAGCCTTCAGTGTCCTTGAAAATGGTCGTTCATGGCTATTTTCGACAAAAATGGGGGTTGTGTGGCCATTAATCATCGGCCAAGGGCTCGTACACCTCACCCCACATATGTTTCCTTGCCATAGATCACATTCTTGGATTTCTGGTGGATACGATTTCTTGGTCAAAAATCCGTAGGTGTTAGCCTTCGATATTATTAAAATGGTCGTTCATGGCTATTATTGACAAAAATTGGTTTGTGTGGCCATTGATCATCGACCAGAGGCTCGTACACCTCACCCCACATATGTTTCCTTGCCATAGATCACATTCTTGGATTTCTGGTGGATACAATTTCTTGGGCAAAAATCCGTACGTGTTAACCTTCGGTATTATTGAAAATGTTGATTAATGGCTATTTTCAACAAAAAATGGGGGTTGTGTGGCCATTGATCATCGACCAGAGGCTAGTACACCTCACCCGACATATGTTTTGTTGCCATAGATCACATTCTTGGATTTATGGTGGAGACTATTTCTTGGTCAAAAATTCGTAGGTGATAGCATTCAGTGTCATTGAAAATGGTCGTTCATGGCTATTTTCGACAAAAATGGGGGTTGTGTGGCCATTGATCGTCGATCAGAGGCTCGTACACCTCACCCCACATATATTTCCTTGCCATAGATCACATTCTTGGATTTATGGTGGAGACCATTTCTTAGTCAAAAATCCGTAGGTGTTACCCTTCGGTATTATTGAAAATGGTCGTCCATGGCTATTTTCGACAAAAATGGGGTTTGTGTGGCCATAGATCATCGACCTGAGGCTCGTACACCTCACCCCACATATTTTTCCTTATCATAGATCACATTGTTGGATTTTTGGTGGAGACCATTTCTTGGGCAAAAATCTGATCACATTCTTGGATCTATGGTGGAGACCATTTCTTGGTCAAAAATCCGTAGGTGTTAGCCTTCAGTGTCATTGAATATGGTCGTTCATGGCTATTTTTGACAAAAATGGGGGTTGTGTGGCTATTGATCATCGACCAGAGGCTCATACACCTCACCCCAAATATGTTTCCTTGCCATAGATCACATTCTTGGATTTATGGTGGAGACCATTTCTTGGCCAAAAATTCATAGGTGTTAGCCTTCAGTGTCATTGAAAATGGTCGTTCATGGCTATTTTCGACAAAATTGGGGGTTGTGTGGCCATTGACCGTCGACCAGAGGCTCGTACACCTCACCCCACATATGTTTCCTTGCCAAAGATCACATTCTTGGATTTATGGTGGAGACCATTTCTTGGTCAAAAATTCGTAGGTGTTAGCCTTCGGCATTATTGAAAATGGTCGTTCATGGCTATTTTCGACAAAAATGGGGGTTGTGTGGCCATTGATCATCGACCAGAGGCTCGAACACCTCACCCCACATATGTTTCGTTGCCATAGATCACATTCTTGGATTTACGGTGGAGAGCATTTCTTGGTTAAAAATCCGTAGGTGTTAGCCTTCGGTATTATTGAAAATGGTCGTTCATGGCTATTTTCGACAAAAATGGGGGTTGTGTGGCCATTGATCATTGACGATTGGCTCGTCCACCTCACCCCACTTATGTTTTCTTGCTATAGATCACATTCTTGGATTTTTGGTGGAGACCCTTTCTTGGTCAAAAATCCGTAGGTGTTAGCCTTCGGTATTACTGAAAATGGTCGTCCATGGCTATTTTCGACAAAAATGGGGGTTGTGTTGCCATTGATCGTCGACCAGAGGCTCGTACACCTCACCCCACATATGTTTCCTTGCCATAGATCACATTCTTGGATTTCTGGTGGAGACCATTTCTTGGTAAAAAATCTGTAGGTGTTAACCTTCGGTATTACTGAAAATGGTCGTTCATGGCTATTTTCGACAAAAAATGGGGTTGTGTGGCCACATATGTTTTCTTGCCATAGATCACATTCTTGGATTTCTGGTGGAGACCATTTCTTGGTCAAAAATCCGTTGGTGTTAGCCTTCGGTATTATTGAAAATGGTCATTCATGGCTATTTTCGACAAAAATGGGAGTTGTGTTCGCAATTGATCATCGACCAGAGGCTGATACACCTCACCCCACATATGTGTCCTTGCCATAGATCGTTTTCTTGGATTTCTAGTGGAGACCATTTCTTAGTCAAAAATCCGTAGGTGTTAGCCTTCGGTATTATTGAAAATGGCCGTTCATGGCTATTTTCGACAAAAATGGGGGTTGTGTTGCCATTGATCATCGACCAGAGGCTCGTACACCTCACCCCACATATGTTTCCTTGTCATAGATCACATTCTTGGATTTCTAGTGGAGACCATTTCTTGGTCAAAAATCCGTAGGTGTTAGCCTTCGGTATTATTCAAAATGGTCGTTCATGGCTATTTTTGACAAAAATGGGGGTTGTGTGGCCATTGATCATCGACCAGAGGCTCGTACACCTCACCCCACATATGTTTCGTTGTCATAGATCACATTCTTGGATTTATGGTGGAGAGCATTTCTTGGTCAAAAATCTGTAGGTGTTAGCCTTCGGTATTATTGAAAATGGTCGTTCATGGCTATTTTAAACAAAATGGGGGTTGTGTGGCCATTGATCATCGACCATTGGCTCGTACACCTCACCCCACATATGTTTCCTTGCTACAGATCACATTCTTGGATTTTTGGTGGAGACCCTTTCTTGGTCAAAAATCCGTAGGTGTTAGCCTTCGGTATTACTGAAAATGGTTGTCCATGGCTATTTTCGACAAAAATGGGGGTTGTGTTGCCATTGATCATCGAACAGAGGCTCGTACACCTCACCCCACATATGTTTCCTTGCCATAGATCACATTCTTGGATTTCTGGTGGAGACCATTTCTTGGTAAAAAAATATGTAGGTGTTATCCTTCGGTATTACTGAAAATGGTCGTTCATGGCTATTTTCGACAAAAATGGGGGTTGTGTGGCCATTGATCATCGACCAAAGTCTCATACACCTCACCCCACATATGTTTCCTTGCCATAGATCACATTCTTGGATTTCTCGTGGAAACCATTTCTTGGTCAAAAATCTGTACGTATTATGCTTCGGTATTATTGAAAATGGTCGTTCATGGCTATTTCGACAAAAATGGGGGTTGTGTGGCCATTGATCATCGACCAAAGGCTCGTACACCTCACCCCGCATATGTTTCCTTGCCATATATCACATTCTTGGATTTCTGGTGGAGACGATTTCTTGGTCAAAAAACCGTAGGTGTTAGCCTTCTGAATTATTGAAAATGGTCGTTCATGGCTTTTTTCGACAAAAATGGGGGTTGTGTGGCCATTGATCATCGACCAAAGGCTCGTACACCCCACCCCACATATGTTTCCTTGCCATAGATCATATTCTTGGATTTCTGGTGCAGACCATTTCTTGGTAAAAAATCCGTAGGTGTTAGCCTTCAGTGTCCTTGTAAATGGTCGTTCATGGCTATTTTCGACAAAAATGGGGGTTGTGTGGCCATTGATCATCGACCAGAGGCACGAACACTTCACCCCACATATGTTTTCTTGCCATAGATCACATTCTTGGATTTCTGGTGGAGACCATTTCTTGGTCAAAAATTCGTAGGTGTTAGCCTTTGGTATTATTGAAAATGGTCGTTCATAGCTATTTTCGACAAAAATGGGGTTGTGTGGCCATTTATCATCGACCAGAGGTTCGTACACCTCACCCCACATATGTTTCCTTGCCATAGATCATATTCTTGGATTTCTGGTGCAGACCATTTCTTGGTCAAAAATCCATAGGTGTTAGCCTTCGGTATTATTGAAAATGGTCGTTCATGGCAATTTTCGACAAAAATGGGGGTTCTGTGGCCATTGATCATTGACCAGAAGCTCATACACCTCACCCCACATATGTTTCGTTGCTATAGATCATATTCTTGGATTTATGGTGGAGACCATTTCTTGGTCAAAAATCCGTAGGTGTTAGCCTTCAGTGTCCTTGAAAATGGTCGTTCATGGCTATTTTCGACAAAAATGGGGGTTGTGTGGCCATTGATCATCGACAAGAGGCGCGAACACTTCACCCCACATATGTTTTCTTGCCATAGATCACATTCTTGGATTTCTGGTGGAGACCATTTCTTGGTCAAAAATCCGTAGGTGTTAGCCTTCGGTATTATTGAAAATGGTCGTTCATGGCTATATTCGACAAAAATGGGGGTTGTGTTCGCAATTGATCATCGACCAGAGGCTCGTACACCTCACCCCACATATGTGTCCTTGCCATAAATCGTGTCTTGGATTTCTAGTGGAGACCATTTCTTGGTCAAAAATCCGTAGGTGTTAGCCTTCGGTATTATTGAAAATGGTCGTTCATGGCTATTTTCGACAAAAATGGGGGTTATGTTGCCATTGATCATCGACCAGAGGCCGTACACCTCACCCCACAAATGTTTCCTTGCCATAGATCACATTTTTGGATTTCTAGTGGAGACCATTTCTTGGTCAAAAATCCGTAGGTGTTAGCCTTCGGTATTATTGAAAATGGTCGTTCATGGCTATTTTTGAAAAAAATGTGGGTTGTGTGGCCATTGATCATCGACCAGAGGCTCGCACAACTCACCCCACATATGTTTCGTTGCCATAGATCACATTCTTGGATTTATGGTGGAGAGCATTTCTTGGTCAAAAATCCGTAGGTGTTTGCCTTCGGTATTATTGAAAATGGTCGTTCATGGCTAATTTCGACAAAAATGGGGGTTATGTGGCCATTGATCATCGACCATTGGCTCGTACACCTCACCCCACATATTTTTCCTTGCTATAGATCACATTCTTGGATTTTTGGTGGAGACCCTTTCTTGGTCAAAAATCCGTAGGTGTTAGCCTTCGGTATTACTGAAAATGGTTGTCCATGGCTATTTTCGACAAAAATGGGGGTTGTGTTGCCATTGATCATCGACCAGAGGCTCGTACACCTCACCCCACATATGTTTCCTTGCCATAGATCACATTCTTGGATTTCTGGTGGAGACCATTTCTTGGTAAAAAAATCTGTAGGTGTTATCCTTCGGTTTTACTGAAAATGGTCGTTCATGGCTATTTTCGACAAAAATGGGGGTTGTGTGGCCATTGATCATCGACCAAAGGCTCGTACACCTCACCCCACATATGTTTCCTTGCCATAGATCACATTCTTGGATTTCTTGTGGAAACCATTTCTTGGTCAAAAATCCGTACGTATTATGCTTCGGTATTATTGAAAATGGTCGTTCATGGCTATTTCGACAAAAATGGGGGTTGTGTGGCCATTGATCATCGACAAAAGGCTCGTACACCTCACCCCGCATATGTTTCCTTGCCATATATCACATTCTTGGATTTCTGGTGGAGACGATTTCTTGGTCAAAAATCCGAAGGTGTTAGCCTTCTGAATTATTGAAAATGGTCGTTCATGGCTTTTTTCGACAAAAATGGGGGTTGTGTGGCCATTGATCATCGACCAGAGGCTCGTACACCCCACCCCACATATGTTTCCTTGCCATAGATCATATTATTGGATTTCTGGTGCAGACCATTTCTTGGTCAAAAATCCGTAGGTGTTAGCCTTCAGTGTCCTTGAAAATGGTCGTTCATGGCTATTTTCGATAAAAATGGGGGTTGTGTGGCCATTGATCATCGACAAGAGGCACGAACACTTCACCCCACATATGTTTTCTTGCCATAGATCACATTCTTGGATTTCTGGTGGAGACCATTTCTTGGTCAAAAATCCGTAGGTGTTAGACGTCGGTATTATTGAAATGGTCGTTCATAGCTATTTTCGACAAAAATGGGGTTGTGTGGCCATTTATCATTGACCAGAGGTTCGTACACCTCACCCCACATATGTTTCCTTGCCATAGATCATATTCTCGGATTTCTGGTGCAGACCATTTCTTGGTCAAAAAACCGTAGGTGTTAGCCTTCGGTATTATTGAAAATGGTCGTTCATGGCTATTTTCGACAAAAATGGGGGTTCTGTGGCCATTGATCATCGACCAGAAGCTCATACACCTCACCCCACATATGTTTCGTTGCCATAGATCATATTCTTGAATTTATGGTGGAGACCATTTCTTGGTCAAAAATCCGTAGGTGTTAGCCTTCAGTATCCTTGAAAATGGTCGTTCATGGCTATTTTCGACAAAAATGGGGGTTGTGTGGCCATTGATCATCGACAAGAGGCTCGAACACTTCACCCCACATATGTTTTCTTGCCATAGATCACATTCTTGGATTTCTGGTGGAGACCATTTCTTGGTCAAAAATCCGTAGGTGTTAGCCTTCGGTATTATTGAAAATGGTCGTTCATGGCTATTTTCGACAAAAATGGGGTTGTGTTCGCAATTGATCATCGACCAGAGGCTCGTACACCTCACCCCACATATGTGTCCTTGCCATAGATCGTGTTCTTGGATTTCTAGTGGAGACCATTTCTTGGTCAAAAATCCGTAGGTGTTAGCCTTCGGTATTATTGAAAATGGTCGTTCATGGCTATTTTCGACAAAAATGGGGGTTGTGTTGCCATTGATCATCGACCAGAGGCTCGTACACCTCACCCCACATATGTTTCCTTGCCATAGATCACATTCTTGGATTTCTAGTGGAGACCATTTCTTGGTCAAAAATCCGTAGGTGTTAGCCTTCGGTATTATTGAAAATGGTCGTTCATGGCTATTTTTGACAAAAATGGGGGTTGTGTGGCCATTGATCATCGACCAGAGGCTCGTACACCTCACCCCACATATATTTCGTTGCCATAGATCACATTCTTGGATTTATGGTGGAGAGCATTTCTTGGTCAAAAATCTGTAGGTGTTAGCCTTCGGTATTATTGAAAATGGTCGTTCATGGCTATTTTTGACAAAAATGGGGGTTGTGTTGCCATTGATCATCGACCAGAGGCACGAACACTTCACCCCACATATGTTTTCTTGCCATAGATCACATTCTTGGATTTCTGGTGGAGACCATTTCTTGGTCAAAAATCCGTAGGTGTTAGCCGTCGGTATTATTGAAAATGGTTGTTCATAGCTATTTTCTACAAAAATGGGGTTGTGTGGCCATTTATCATCGACCAGAGGTTCGTACACCTCACCCCACATATGTTTCCTTGCCATAGATCATATTCTCGGATTTCTGGTGCAGACCATTTCTTGGTCAAAAACCGTAGGAGTTAGCCTTCGGTATTATTGTAAATGGTCGTTCATGGCTATTTTCGACAAAAATGGGGGTTGTGTAGCCATTGATCATCGACAAGAGGCTCATACACCTCACCCCACATATGTTTCGTTGCCATAGATCATATTCTTGGATTTATGGTGGAGACCATTTCTAGGTCAAAAATCCGTAGGTGTTAGCCTTCAGTGTCCTTGAAAATGGTCGTTCATCGCTATTTTCGACAGAAATGGGGGTTGTGTGGCCATTGATCATCGACAAGAGGCTCGAACACTTCACCCCACATATGTTTTCTTGCCATAGATCACATTCTTGGATTTTTGGTGGAGGCCATTTCTTGGTCAAAAATCCGTAGGTGTTAGCCTTCGGTATTATTGAAAATGGTCGTTCATGGCTATTTTTGACAAAAATGGGGGTTGTGTGGCCATTTATCTTCGACCAGAGGCTCGTACACCTCACCCCACATATGTTTCTTTGCCATAGATCACAATCTTGGATTTCTCGTGGAGACCATTTCTTGGTCAAAAATCCGTACGTGTTAGCCTTCGATATTATTGAAAATGGTCGTTCATGGCTAGTTTCGACAAAAATGGGGGTTGTGTGGCCATTGATCATCGACCAGAGGCTCGTACACCTCACCCTACATATGTTTCCTTGCCATAGATAATATTCTTGGATTTCTGGTGGAGATGATTTATTGGTCAAAAATCCGTAGGTGTTAGCCTTCGGTATTATTGAAAATGGTCGTTCATGGCTATTTTCAACAAAAATGGGGGTTGTGTGGCCATTGATCATCGACCAGAGGCTCGTACACCTCACCCCACAAATGTTTCCTTGCCATAGATCACATTCTTTGATTTCTAGTGGAGACCATTTCTTGGTCAAAAATCCGTGGGTGTTAGCCTTCGGTATTATTGAAAATGGTCGGTCATGGCTATTTTCGACAAAAATGGGGGTTGTGTGGCCATTGATCATCAACCAGAGGCTCGTACACCTCACCCAACATATGTTTACTTGCCATAGATCACATTCTAGGATTTCTGGTGGTGACCATTTCTTGGTCAAAAATTCGTAGGTGTTAGCCCTCGGTATTATTGAAAATGGTCGTTCATGGCTATTTTCGACAAAAATGGGGGTTGTGTGGCCATTGATCATCGACTAGAGGCTCGTACACCTCATCCCACATATGTTTCCTTGCCTAAGATCACATTCTTGGATTTTTGGTGGAGACGATTTCTTGGTCAAAAATCCGTAGGTGTTAGCCTTCATTATTATTGAAAATGGTCGTTCATGGCTATTAAAAATGGGGGTTGTGTGGCCATTGATCATCGACCAGAGGATTGTACACCTCACCCCACATATGTTTCCTTGCCATAGATCACATTCTTGGATTTCTGGTGGAGACGATTTCATGGGCAAAAATCCGTACGTGTTAACCTTCGGTATTATGGAAAATTTTCATTCATGGCTATTTGCGACAAAAAACGGGGGTTGTGTGGCCGTTGATCATCGACCAGAGGCTCGTACACCTCACCCCACATATGTTTCGATGCCGTAGATCAGATTCTTGGAATTATGGTGGAGACCATTTTTGGTCAAAAATTCGTAGGTGTTAGCCTTCAGTGTCATTGAAGATGGTCGTTCATGGCTATTTTCGACAAAAATGGGGGTTGTGTGGCCATTGATCGTCGACCAGAGGCTCATACACCTCACCCCACATATGTTTCCTTGCCATAGATCACATTCTTGGATTTATGGTGGAGACCATTTCTTGGTCAAAAATCCGTAGGTGTTAGCCTTCGGTATTATTGAAAATGGTCGTTCATGGCTATTTTCGACAAAAATGGGGGTTGTGTGGCCATTGATCATCGACCAGAGGCTCGTACACCTCACCCCACATATGTTTCCTTGCCATAGATCACATTCTTGGATTTCTGGTGGAGACCATTTCTTGGGCAAAAATCCATAGGTGTTAGCCTTCAGTGTCATTGAATATGGTCATTCATGGCTATTTTTGACAAAAATGGGGGTTGTGTGGCCATTGATCATCGACCAGACGCTCGTACACCTCACCCCACATATGTTCCGTTGCCATAGATCACATTCTTGGATTTATGGAGGAGACCATTTCTTGGTCAAAAATTCGTAGGTGTTATCCTTCGGTATTATTGAAAATGACCGTTCATGACTATTTTCGACAAAAATGGGGGTTGTGTTGCCATTGATCATCGACCAGAGGCTCGTACACCTCACCCCACATATGTTTCCTTGCCATAGATCGCATTCTTAGATTTCTAGTGGAGACCATTTCTTTGTCAAAAATCCGTAGGTGTTAGCCTTCGGTATTATTGAAAATGGTCGTTCATGGCTATTTTCGACAAAAATGGGGGTTGTGTGGCCATTGATCATCGACCAGAAGCTCATACACCTCACCCCACATATGTTTCTTTGCCATAGATCACATTCTTGGATTTCTGGTGGAGACCATTTCTTGGTCAAAAATCCGTAGGTGTTAGCCCTCGGTATTATTGAAAATGGTCGTTCATGGCTATTTTCGACAAAAATGGGGGTTGTGTGCCCATTGATCATCGACCAGAGGCTCGTACACCTCATCCCACATATGTTTCCTTGCCATAGATGACATTCTTGGATTTTTGGTGGTGACGATTTCTTGGTAAAAAATCCGTAGGTCTTAGCCTTCGGTATTATTGAAAATGGTCGTTCATGGCTATTTTCAACAAAAATGGGGGTTGTGTGGCCTTTGATCATCGACCTAAGGCTCGTGCACCTCACCCCAAATATGTTTCCTTAACATAGATCACATTCTTGGATTTCTGGTGGAGACGATTTCTTGGGCAAAAATCCGTACGTGTTAACCTTCGGTATTATTGAAAATGTTCATTCATGGCTATTTTCGACAAAAAATGGGGGTTGTGTGGCCATTGATCATCGACCTGAGGCTCGTACACCTCACCCCACATATGTTTCCTTGCCATAGATCACATTCTTGGATTTATGGTGGAGACCATTTTTTGGTCAAAAATCCGTAGGTGTTAGCCTTCGGTATTATTGAAAATGGTCGTTCATGGCTATTTTTGACAAAAATGGGGGTTGTGTGGCCATTGATCATCGACCAGAGGCTCGTACACCTCACCCCACATATGTTTCCTTGCCATAGATCACATTCTTGGATTTTGGTGGAGACCATTTCTTGGGCAAAAATCCGATCACATTCTTGGATTTATGGTGGAGACCATTTCTTGGTCAAAAATCCGAAGGTGTTAGCCTTCAGTGTCATTGAATATGGTCGTTCATGGCAATTTTTGACAAAAATGGGGGTTGTGTGGCAATTGATCATCGACTAGAGGCTCGTACACCTCACCACACATATGTTTCGTTGCCATAGATCACATTCTTGGATTTATGGCGGAGACCATTTCTTGGTCAAAAATTCGTAGGTGTTAGCCTTCAGTGTCATTGAAAATCATCGTTCTTGGCTATTTTCGACAAAAATGAAGGTTGTGTGGCCATTGATCATCATCTAGAGGCATGTACACCTCACCCCACATATGTTTCCTTGCCAAAGATCACATTCTTGGATTTATGGTGGAGACCATTTCTTGGTCAAAGATCCGTAGGTGTTAGCCTTCGGTATTATTGAAAATGGTCGTTCATGGCTATTTTCGATAAAAATGGGGGTTGTGTTGCCATTGAGCATCGACCAGAGGCTCGTACACCTCACCCCAAATATGTTTCCTTTGCCAAAGATCACATTCTTGGATTTATGGTGGAGACCATTTCTTGTTCAAAGATCCGTAGGTGTAAGCCTTCGGTATTATTGAAAATGGTCGTTCATGGCTATTTTCGACAAAAATGGGGGTTGTGTTGCCATTAATCATCGACCAGAGGCTCGTACACCTCACCCAAAATATGTTTCCTTGCCATAGATCGTATTCTTAGATTTCTAGTGGAGACCATTTCTTGGTCAAAAATCCGTAGGTGTTAGCCTTCGCTATTATTGAAAATGGCCGTTCATGGCTATTTTCGACAAAAATGGGGGTTGTGTTGCCATTGATCATCGACTAGAGGCTCGTACACCTCACCCCACATATGTTTCCTTGCCATGGATCGCATTTTGGGATTTCTAGTGGAGACCATTTCTTGGTCAAAAATCCGTAGGTGTTAGGCTTCGGTATTATTGGAAATTGTCGTTCATGGCTATTTTCGACAAAAATGGGGGTTGTGTGGCCATTGATCATCGACCAGAGGCTCGTACACCTCACCCCACATATGTTTCCTTGCCATAGATCACATTCTTGGATTTCTGGTGGAGACCATTTCTTGGTCAAAAATCCGTAGGTGTTAGCCTTCGGTATTATTGAAAATGGTCGTTCATGTCTATTTTCGACAAAAATGGGGGTTGTGTGGCCATTGATCAACGACCAGAGGCTCATACACCTCACCCCACATATGTTTCCTTGCCATAGGTCACATTCTTGGATTTATGGTGGAGACCATTTCTTGGTCAAAAATCCATAGGTGTTAGCCTTCGTTATTATTGAAAATCGTCGTTCATGGCTATTTTCGACAAAAATGGGGGTTGTGTGGCCATTGATCATCGACTAGAGGCTCGTACACCTCATCCCACATATGTTTCCTTGCCATAGATCACATTCTTGGATTTCTGGTGGACACGATTTCTTGGTCAAAAATCCGTAGGTGTTAGCCTTCGGTATTATTGAAAATGGTCGTTCATGGCTATTTTCGACAAAAATGGGGGTTGTGTGGCCATTGATTATCGACCAGAGGCTTGTACACCTCACCCCACATATGTTTCCTTGCCACACCTCACCCCACATATGTTTCCTTGCCACAGATCACATTCTTGGATTTCTGGTGGAGACGATTTCTTGGGCAAAAAACCATACGTGTTAACCTTCGGTATTATTGAAAATGTTCATTCATGGCTATTTTTGACAAAAACCGGGGGTTGTGTGGCCATTGATCATCGACCAGAGGCTCATACACCTCACCCCACATATGTTTCGTTGCCATAGATCAGATTCTTGGATTTATGGTGGAGACCATTTATTGGTCAAAAATTCGTAGGTGTTAGCCTTCACTGTCATTGAAAATGGTCGTTCATGGCTATTTTCGACAAAAATGGGGGTTGTGTGGCCGTTGATCGTCGACCAGGCGCTCATACACCTCACCCCACATATGTTTCCTTGCCACAGATCACATTCTTAGATTTATGGTGGAGACCATTTCTTGGTCAAAAATCCATTGGTGTTAGCCTTCGGTATTTCTGAAAATGGTCGTTCATGGCTATTTTCGACAAAAATGGGGGTTGTGTGGCCATTGATTATCAACCAGAGGCTCGTACAACTCACCCCACATATGTTTCCTTAGCATAGATCACATTCTTGGATTTCTGGTGGAGACCATTTCTTGGGCAAAAATCCGATCACATTCTTGGATTTATGGTGGAGACCATTTCTTGGTCAAAAATCCGTAGGTGTTAGCCTTCAGTGTAATTGAATATTGTCGTTCATGGCTATTTTTGACAAAAATGGGGGTTGTGTGGCCATTGATCATAGACCAGAGGCTCGTACACCTCACCTCACATATGTTTCGTTGCCATAGATCACATTCTTGGATTTATGGTGGAGACCATTTCTTGGTGAAAAATTCATAGGTGTTAGCCTTCAGTGTCATTGAAAATGGTCGTTCTTGGCTATTTTCGACAAAAATGGGGGTTGTGAGGCCATTGATCATCGACCAGAGGCTCGTACACCTCACCCCACATATGTTTCCTTGCCAAAGATCACATTCTTGGATTTATGGTGGAGACCATTTCTTGGTCAAAAATCCGTAGGTGTTAGCCTTCGGTATTATTGAAAATGGTCGTTCATGGCTATTTTCGACAAAAATGGGGGTGGTGTGGCCATTGATCATCGACCAGAAGCTCGTACACCTCACCCCACATATGTTTTCTTGCCATAGATCACATTCTTGGATTTATGGTGGAGACCATTTCTTGGTCAAAAATCCGTAGGTGTTAGCCTTCGGTATTATTGACAATGGTCATTCATTTCTATTTTCGACAAAAATGGGGGTTGTATGGCCATTGATCATCGACCAGAGGCTCGTACACCTCACCCCACACATGTTTCCTTGCCATAGATCACATTCTTGGATTTATGGTGGAGACCATTTCTTGGTCAAAAATCAGTAGGTGTTAGCCTTCTGTATTATTGAAAATGGTCGTTCATAGCTATTTTCGACAAAAATGGGGGTTGTGTTGCCATTGATCATCGACCTGAGGCTCGTACACCTCACCCCACATATGTTTCCTTGCCATAGATCGTATTCTTGGATTTCTAGTGGAGACGATTTCTTGGTCAAATATCCGTAGGTGTTAGCCTTCGGTATTATTGAAAATTGCCGTTCATGGATATTTTCGACAAAAATGGGGGTTGTGTTGCCATTGATCATCAACCAGAGGCTCGTACACCTAAACCCACATATGTTTCCTTGCCATACATCGCATTCTTGGATTTCTAGTAGAGACCATTTCTTTGTCAAAAATCCGTAGGCGTTAGCCTTCGGTATTATTGAAAATGGTCGTTCATGGCTATTTTCGACAAAAATGGGGGTTGTGTAGCCATTGATCATTGACCAAAGGCTCATACACCTCACCCCACATATGTTTCCTTGCCATAGATCATATTCTTGGATTTCTAGTGGAGACCATTTCTTGGTCAAAAATGTGTAGGTGTTAGCCTTCGGTATTATAGAAAATGGTCGTTCATGGCTATTTTCGACAAAAGTGGGGGTTGTCTGGCCATTGATCATCGACCAGAAGCTCGTACACCTCACCCCACATATGTTTCCTTGCCATAGATCACATTCTTGGATTTCTGGTGGAGACCATTTTTGGTCAAAAATCTGTAGGTGTTAGCCTTCGGTATTATTGAAAATAGTCGTTCATGGCTATTTTTGACAAAAATGGGGGTTGTGTGGCCATTGATCATCGACCAGAGGCTCATACACCTCACCCCACATATGGTTCCTTGCCATAGATCACATTCTTGGATTTCTGGTGGAGACCATTTCTTGGTCAAAAATCCGTAGGTGTTAGCCTTCGGTATTATTGAAAATGGTCGTTCATGGCTATTTTCATCAAAAATGGGGGTTGTGTGGCCATTGATCATCAACCAGAGGCTCGTACACCTCACCCAACATATGTTTCCTTGCCATAGATCACATTCTTGGATTTCTAGTGGAGACCATTTCTGGGTGAAAAATTCGTAGGCGTTAGCCTTCGGTATTATTGAAAATGGTCGTTCATGTCTATTTTCGACAAAAATGGGGGTTGTGTGGCCATTGATCATCGACCAGAGGCTCATACACCTCACCCCACATATGTTTCCTTGCCATAGATCATATTCTTGGATTTCTAGTGGAGACCATTTCTTGGTCAAAAATCCGTAGGTGTTAGCCTTCGGTATTATTGAAAATGGTCGTTCATGGCTATTTTCAACAAAAATGGGGGTTGTGTGATCATTGATCATCGACCAGAGGCTCGTACACCTCACCCCACATATGTTTCCTTGCCATAGATCACATTCTTGGATTTATGGTGGAGACCATTTCTTGGTCAAAAATCCGTAGGTGTTAGCCTTCGGTATTATTGAAAATGGTCGTTCATGGCTATTTTCGACAAAATTGGGGGTTGTGTGGCCATTGATCATCGACCAGAGGATCGTACACCTCACCCCACATATGTTTCCTTGCCATAGATCACATGCTTCGATTTTTGGTGAAGACCATTTCTTGGGCAAAAATCCGATCACATTCTTGGATTTATGGTGCAGACCATTTCTTGGTCAAAAATCCGTATGTGTTTGCCTTCAGTGTCATTGAATATGGTCGTTCATGGCTATTTTTGACAAAAATGGGGGTTGTGTGGCCATTGATCATCGACCAGAGGCTCGTACGCCTCACCCCACATATGTTTCGTTGCCATAGATCACATTCTTGGATTTATGGTGGAGACCATTTCTTGGTCAAAAATTCGTAGGTGTTAGCCTTCAGTGTCATTGAAAATGGTCGTTCTTGGCTATTTTCGACAAAAATGGGGGTTGTGTGGCCATTGATCATCGACCAGAGGCTCGTACACCTCACCCCACATATGTTTCCTTGCCAAAGATCACATTCTTGGATTTATGGTGGAGACCATTTCTTGGTCAAAAATCCGTAGGTGTTAGCCTTCGGTATTATTGAAAATGGTCGTTCATGGATATTTTCGACAAAAATGGGGGTAGTGTGGCCATTGATCATCGACCAGAGGCTCGTACACCTCACCCAACATATGTTTCCTTGCCATAGATCACATTCTTGATTTATGGTGGAGACCATTTCTTGGTCAAAAATCCGTAGGTGTTAGCCTTCAGTATTATTGAAAATCGTCGTTCATGACTATTTTCGACAAAAATGGGGGTCGTGTGGCCATTGATCACTGACCAGAGGCTCGTACACCTCACCCCACATATGTTTCCTTGCCATAGATCACATTCTTGGATTTCTTGTGGAGACCATTTCTTGGTCAAAAATCCGTAGGTGTTAGCCTTCGGTATTATTGAAAATGGCCGTTCAAGGCTATTTTCGACAAAAATGGGGGTTGTGTTGCCATTGATCATCGACCAGAGGCTCGTACACCTCACCCCACATATGTTTCCTTGCCATAGATCGTATTCTTGGATTTCTAGTGGAGAAAATTTCTTGGTCAAATATCCGTAGGTGTTAGCCTTCGGTATTATTGAAAATGGCCGTTCATGGCTATTTTCGACAAAAATGGGGGTTGTGTTGCCATTGATCATCAACCAGAGGCTCGTACACCTCACCCCACATATGTTTCCTTGCCATAGATTGCATTCTTGGAGTTCTAGTGAAGACCATTTCTTGGTCAAAAATCCGTAGGCGTTAGCCTTCGGTATTATTGAAAATGGTCGTTCATGGCTATTTTCGACAAAAATGGGGTTTGTGTGGCCATTGATCATCGACCAGAGGCTCATACACCTCACCCCAAATATGTTTCCTTGCCATAGATTGTATTCTTGGATTTATAGTAGAGACCATTTCTTGGTCAAAAATCCGTAGGTGTTAGCATTCGGTATTATCGAAAATGGTCGTTCATGGCTATTTTCGACAAAAATGGGGGTTGTGTGGGCATTGATCATCGACCAGAGGCTCGTACACCTCACCCCACATATGTTTTCTTGCCATAGATCACATTCTTAGATTTATGGTGCAGACCATTTCTTGGTCAAAAATCCGTAGGTGTTAGCCTTTGGTATTATTGAAAATGGTCGTTCATGGCTATTTTCAACAAAAAATGGGGGTTGTGTGGCCATTGATCATCGACCAGAAGCTCATACACCTCACCCCACATATGTTTCCTAGCCATAGATCACATTCTTGGATTTTTGGTGGAGACCATTTCTTGGTCAAAAATCCGTAGGTGTTAGCCTTGGGTATTATTGAAAATGGTCGTTCATGGCTATTTTCGACAAAAATGGGGGTTGTGTTGCCATTGATCATCGACCAGAGGCTCGTACACCTCACCCCACATATGTTTCCTTGATATAGATTGTATTCTTGGATTTCTAGTGTAGATGAATTTTTGGTCAAATATCCGTAGGTGTTAGCCTTCGGTATTATTGAAAATGGCCGTTCATGGCTATTTTCGACAAAAATGGGGGTTGTGTTGCCATTGATCATCAACCAGAGGCTCGTACACCTCACCCCACATATGTTTCCTTGCCATAGATCGCATTCTTGGATTTCTAGTGGAGACAATTCTTGGTCAAAAATCCGTAGGCGTTAGCCTTTGGTATTATTGAAAATGGTCGTTCATGGCTATTTTCGACAAAAATGGGGGTTGTGTGGCAATTGATCATCAACCAGAGGCTCATACACCTCACCCAACATATGTTTCCTCGCCATAGATCATATTCTTGGATTTCTAGTGGAGACCATTTCTTGGTCAAAAATCCGTAGGTGTTAGCCTACGGTATTATTGAAAATGGTCGTTCATGGCTATTTTCGAGAAAAATGGGGGTTGTGTGGCCATTGATCATCGACCAGAGGCTCGTACACCTCACCCCACATATATTTCCTTGCCATATATCACATTCTTGGATTTATGGTGGAGACCATTTCTTGGTCAAAAATCCGTAGGTGTTTGCCTTCGGTATTATTGAAAATGGTCGTTCATGGCTATTTTCGACAAAAATGGGGGTTGTGTGGGCATTGATCATCGACCAGAGGCTCGTACACCTCACCACACATATGTTTTCTTCCATAGATCACATTCTTAGATTTATGGTGCAGACCATTTCTTGGTCAAAAATCCGTAGGTGTTAGCCTTCGGTATTATTGAAAATGGTCGTTCATGGCTATTTTCGACAAAAATGGGGGTTGTGTGGCCATTGATCATCGACCAGAGGCTCATACACCTCACCCCACATATGTTTCCTAGCCATAGATCACATTCTTGGATTTTTGGTGGAGACCATTTCTTGGTCAAAAATCTGTCGGTGTTAGCCTTGGGTATTATTGAAAATGGCCGTTCATGGCTATTTTCGACATAAAT
The DNA here is from genome assembly GCF_902167145.1 of Zea mays. Lineage (NCBI taxonomy): Eukaryota > Viridiplantae > Streptophyta > Magnoliopsida > Poales > Poaceae > Zea > Zea mays. The sequence continues at coordinate 156,954,116 of NC_050102.1, forward strand.
GGGGGTTGTGTTGCCATTGATCATCGACCAGTGGCTCGTACACCTCACCCCACATATATTTCCTTGCCATAGATTGTATTCTTGGATTTCTAGTGTAGACGATTTCTTGGTCAAATATCCGTTGGTGTTAGCCTTCGGTATTATTGAAAATTGTCGTTCATGGCTATTTTCGACAAAAATGGGGTTGTGTGGCCATTGATCATCAACCAGAGGCTCATACACCTCACCCAACATATGTTTCCTTGCCATAGATCATATTTTTGGATTTCTAGTGGAGACCATTTCTTGGTCAAAAATCCGTAAGTGTTAGCCTTCGGTATTATTGAAAATGGTCGTTCATGGCTATTTTCGACAAAAATGGGGGTTGTGTGGCCATTGATCATCGACCAGAGGCTCGTACACCTCACCCCACATATGTTTCCTTGCCATAGATCACATTCTTGGATTTATGGTGGAGACCATTTCTTGGTCAAAAATCCGTAGGTGTTTGCCTTCGGTATTATTGAAAATGGTCTTTCATGGCTATTTTCGATAAAAATGGGGGTTATGTGGCCATTGATCATTGACTAGAGGCTCGTACACCTCACCCCACATATGTTTCCTTGCCATTGATCAAATTCTTGGATTTCTGGTGGAGACCATTTCTTGGTCAAAAATCCGTAGGTGTTAGCCTTCGGTATTATTGAAAATGGTCGTTCATGGCTATTTTCGACAAAATTGGGGGTTGTGTGGCCATTGATCATCGACCAGAGGATCGTACACCTCACCCCACATATGTTTCCTTGCCATAGATCACATTCTTGATTTACGGTGGAGACCATTTCTTGGGCAAAAATCCGTAGGTGAGGTGTACGAGCCTCTGGTCGATGATCAATGGCCACACAACCCCCATTTTTGTCAAAAATAGCCATGAATGACCATATTCAATGACACTGAAGGCAAACACATACGGTTTTTTGACCAAGAAATGGTCTCCACCATAAATCCAAGAATGTGATCGGATTTTTTCCCAAGAAATGGTCTTCACCTACGGATTTTTGACTAAGAAATGGTCTCCACTAGAAATCCAAGAATGCAATCTATGGTAAGGAAACATATGTGGGGTGAGGTGTACGAGCCTCTGGTTGATGATCAATGGCAACACAACCCCCATTTTTGTCGAAAATAGCCATTAACGGCCATTTTCAATAATACCGAAGGCTAACACCTACGGATATTTGACCAAGAAATTGTCTCCACTAGAAATCCAAGAATACGATCTATGGCAAGGAAACATATGTGGGGTGAGGTGTACGAGCCTCTGGTCGATGATCAATGGCAACACAACCCCCATTTTTGTCAAAAATAGCCTTGAACGGCCATTTTCAATAATAGTGAAGGCTAACACCTACAGATTTTTGACCAAGAAATGGTCTCCACTAGAAATCCAAGAATGTGATCTATGGCAAGAAAACATATGTGGGGTGAGGTGTACGAGCCTCTGGTCAATGATCAATGGCCGCACAACCCCCATTTTTGTCGAAAATAGCCATGAACGACGATTTTCAATAATACCGAAGGCTAACACCTACGGATTTTTGACCAAGAAATGTATCCACCATAAATCAAGAATGTGATCTATGGCAAGGAAACATATGTGGGGTGAGGTGTACGAGCCTCTGGTCGATGATCAATGGCCACACAACCCCCATTTTTGTCGAAAATAGCCATGAACGACCATTTTCAATAATACCGAAGGCTAACACCTACGGATTTTTGACCAAGAAATGGTCTCCACCATAAATCCAAGAATGTGATCTATGGCAAGGAAACATTTGGGGGGTGAGGTGTATGAGCCTCTGGTTGATTATCAATGGCCACACAACCCCCATTTTTGTCGAAAATAGCCATGGACGACCATTTTCAATAATACCGAAGGCTAACACCTACAGATTTTTGACCAAGAAATGGTCTCCACTAGAAATCTAAGAATATGATCTATGGCAAGGAAACATATTTGGGGTGAGGTGTATGAGCCTCTGGTCGATGATCAATGGCCACACAACCCCCATTTTTGTCGAAAATAGCCATGAACGACCATTTTCAATAGTACCGAAGGCTAACACCTACGGATTTTTGACGAAGAAATGGTCTCCACCAGAAATCCAAGAATGTGATCTATGGCAAGGAACCATATGTGGGGTGAGGTGTATGAGCCTCTGGTCGATGATCAATGGCCACACAACCCCCATTTTTGTCAAAAATAGCCATGAACGACCATTTTCAATAATACCGAAGGCTTTTGGACAAAAATGGGGGTTGTGCGGCCATTGATCATCGACCAGAGGCACGTACACTTCACCCAACGTATGTTTTCTTGCCATAGATCACATTCTTGGATTTTTGATGGAAACCATTTCTTGGTCAAAAATCCATAGGTGTTAGCCTTCGTTATTATTGAAAATGGTCGTTCATGCTATTTTCGACAAAAATGGGGGTTCTGTAGCCATTGATCATCGACAGTTACTCGTTCACCTCACCCCACATATGTTTCCTTGCCATAGATCACATTCTTGGTTTTCTGGTGGAGACCATTTCTTGGTCAAAAATCCGTAGGTGCTAGCCTTCAGTATTATTGAAAATGGTCGTTCATGGCTATTTTCGACAAAAATGGGGGTTGTGTGGCCATTGATCATTGACTAAAGGCTCGTTCACCTCACCCCACATATGATTCCTTGCCATATATCATATTCTTGGATTTCTGGTGGAGACCAGTTCTTGGTCAAAAATTCGTAGGTGTTTGCCTTCGGTATTATTGAAAATGGTCGTTCATGCTATTTTCAACAAAAATAGGTGTTGGCTGGCCAAGAAATCCAAGAAATGGCCTCCACCAAAAATCCAAGAATGTGACCTATCGCAAGGAAACTTATGTGGGGTCTGGTGTACGAGCCTGTGTTCGATGATCAATGGCTACACAACCCCTATTTTTGTCGAAAATAGCATCAACGACCATTTTCAATAATACCGAAGGCAAACACCTACGTATTTTTGACCAATAAATTGTCTCGACCAAAAATCCAAAATGTGACCTATGGCATAGAAACATATGTGGGGTGAGGTGTACGAGCCTCTGGTCGATGATCAATGGCCACACAACACCTATTTTTGTCAAAAATGGCATGAACGACCATTTTCAATAATACCCATGGCTAACACCTACGAAATTTTGGCCAAGGATGTGATCTATGGAAAGAAAACATACATGGGGTGAGGTGTACGAGTCTCTGATCGATGATGAATGGCCACACAACTCCCATTTTTGTCGAAAATAGCATGAAGGACCATTTTCAATAATACCGAAGGCTAACACCAATGGATTTTTGGCCAAGAAATGGTGTCCACCAGAAAACCAAGAATGTGATCTATGGCAAGGAAACCTATGTGGGGTGAGGTGTAGGAGCCTCTAGTCGATGATCAAAGTCCACACAACCTTCATCTTTGTCGAAAATAGCCATTAAACGACCATTTTCAATAATACCAAAGGCTAACACCTACGGGTTTTTACCAAGAAATAATCTCCACCAAAAATCCAAGAATTTGATCTATGGCAAGGAAACATATGTGGGGTCAGGTGTATGAGCCTCTGGTCGATGATCAATGGCTACACAACCCCCATTTTTGTCCAAAATAGCAAGAACGAGAATTTTCAATAAAACCGAAGGCTAACACCTACAGATTTTTGACCAACAAATGGACCCCACCAGAAGTCCAAGAATGTGACCTATGGCAAGGAAACATATATGGGGTCAGGTGTATGAGCCTCTGTTCGATGGTCAATGGCTACACATCCCCCATTTTTGTCGAAAATAGAATGAATGACCGTTTTCAATAATACCGTAGGCTAACACCTTCGGATTTTTGACTAAGAAATGGTCTCCACCAGAAATCTAAGAATGTGACCTATGTCAAGGAAAATATGTGGGGTTAGATGTACAAGCCTCTGGTCGATGATCAATGGCCCCACAACCCCATTTTGTCAAAAATGGCCATGAAGAACCATTTTCAATAATACTGAAGGCTAACACCTAGGATTTTTACCAAGAAATGGTTTCCACCAGAAATCCAAGAATGTGATCCATGGCAAGGAAACATATGTGGGTGAGGTGTACGAGCCTCTGGTTGATGATCAAAGGCCACACAACCCTTATTTTTTCAAAAATAGCATGAACGAACATTTTCAATAATATTGAAGGTTAACACCTACGGATTTTTGACCAAGACATGGTCTCCACCAAAAATCCAAGAATGTGATCTATGGCAAGGAAACATATGTGGGGTGAGGTGAACGAGCCTCTGGTAAATGATCAATGGCCACACAACCCCCATTTTTGTCAAAAATAGACATGAACGACCATTTTCAATAATACCGAAGGCTAACACCTTCAGATTTTTGACCAAGAAATGGTCTCCATAGAAATCGAAGAATGTGGCCTATGGCAAGGAAACATAAGTGGGGTAAGGTATACGAGCCTCTAGTCGATGATGAATGGCCACACAACCCCATTTTTGTCAGAAATTGCTTTGAACGAGCATTTTCAATAATACCAAAGGCTAACACCTACCGATTTTTGACCAAGAAATGGTTTCCGCCAGAAATCCAAGAATGTGAACTATGACAAGGAAACATATGTGGGATGAGGTGTACGAGAAACTGGTCGATGATCAATGGCCACACAACCCCCATTTTTGTCGAAAATAGCATGCACAACCATTTTCAATAATACCTACAGATTTTTGGCCAAGAAATGGTCTCCACCCGAAAACCAAGAATGTGATCTATCACAAGAAAACATATGTGGGGTGAGGTGTACGAGCCTCTAATCGATGATCAATGGCCACACAACCTTCATTTTTGCCGAAAATAGCCATGAGCAACCATTTCAATAATACCGAAGGCTAACACCTAAGGATTTTTGACTAAGAAATGGTCTCCACCAAAAATACAAGAATGTGATCTATGGCCAGGAAACATATGTGGGGTCATGTTTATGGAATTCTAGTCGATGATCAATGATCACACAACCCCCATTTGTGTCCAAAATAGCATGAACGACCATTTTCAATAATACCGAAGGCTAACACCAACGGATTTTTGACCAAGTAATGGCCTTCACCAGAAATCCAAGAATGTGAACTTTGGCAAGGAAACATATGTGGGGTGAGGTGTACAAGCCTCTGGTCAATGATCAATGGACACACAACCCCCATTTTGGTCGAAAACAGCCATGAACAACCATTTTCATTAATACCGAAGGCTAATATGTACGGATTTTTGACCAAGAAATGGTCTCCACCAAAAATCGAAGAATTTTATTTATGCCAAGGAAACATATGCGGTGTTATATGTACGAGCCTTTGGTCGATGATAAGTGGCCTCACAATCCCCATTTTTCTCGAAAATAGCATGAACGGCCATTTTCAATAATACCAAAGGATAACACCTACATATTTTTGACCAAGATATGGTTTCCACTAGAAATGCAAGAATGTGATCTATGGAAAGGAAACATATGTGGGGTGGGGTGTATGAGCGTCTGGGTAATGTTCAATGGCCACACAACCCCCATTTTTGTCGAAAATAGCATTAACGAACAATTTCAATAATACCGAAGGCTAACACCTACAAACTTTTGACCAAGAAATCGTATCCACCAGAAATCCAAGAATGTGATCTATGGCAAGAAAACATATGTGGGGTGAGGTGTACGAGCCTCTTGTTGATGATCAATGGCCACACATCTCCCATTTTTGTCAAAAATAGCATGAAGGCCATTTTCAATAATACCGAAGACTAACACCAACGGATTTTTGGCCAAGAAATGGTCTCCACCCGAAAACCAAGAATGTGATCTATCACAAGGAAACATATGTGGGCTGAGGTGTACGAGCCTCTAATCGATGATCAATGGCCACACAACCTTCATTTTTTGCCGAAAATAGCCATGAGCAACCATTTCAATAATACCGAAGGCTAACACCTACGGATTTTTGACCAAGAAATGGTCTCCACCAAAAATACAAGAATGTGATCTATGGCCAGGAAACATATGTGGGGTCAGATTTATGGGCCTCTGGTCGATGATCAATGATCACACAACCCAATTTGTGTCCAAAATAGCATGAACGACCATTTTCAATAATACCGAAGGTTAACACCAAAGGATTTTTGACCAAGTAATGGCCTCCACCAGAAATCCAAGAATGTGAACTTTGGCAAGGAAACATATGTAGGGTGAGGTGTACAAGCCTCTGGTCAAAGATCAATGGCCACACAACCCCCATTTTGGTCGAAAACAGCCATGAACAACCATTTTAAATAATACCGAAGGCTAATACCTACGGATTTTTGACCAATAAATGGTCTCCACCAAAAATCGAAGAATTTTATTTATGGCAAGGAAACATATGTGGTGTTAGATGTACGAGCCTTTGGTCGATGATAAGTGGCCTCACAATCCCCATTTTTCTCGAAAATAGCATGAACGACCATTTACAATAATACCAAAGGATAACACCTACATATTTTTGACCAAGATATGGTCTCCACTAGAAATGCAAGAATGTGATCTATGGAAAGGAAACATATGTGGGGTGGGTTGTATGAGCGTCTGGTCAATGATCAATGGCGACACAACCCCCATTATTGTCGAAAATAGCATTAACGAACAATTTCAATAATACCGAAGGCTAACACGTACAAACTTTTGACCAAGAAATGGTATCCACCAGAAATCCAAGAATGTGATCTATAGCAAGAAAACATATGTGGGGTGAGGTGTACGAGCCTCTGGTTGATGATCAATGGCCACACATCTCCCATTTTTGTCGAAAATAGCATGAAGGCCATTTTCAATAATACCGAAGACTAACACCAACGGATTTTCGGCCAAGAAATGGTCTCCACCAGAAACCAATAACATGATCTATGGGAAGGAAACATATGTGGGTTGAGGTGTAGGAGCCTGTAGTCAATGATCAATTGCCACACAACCTTCATTTTTGCCGAAAACAGCCATGAACGACCATTTCAATAATACCGAAGGCTAAGACCTACGGATTTTTGACCAAGAAATGGTCTCCACCAAAAATCCAAGAATGTGATCTATGACAAGGAAACATTTGTGGGGTCAGGTGTTTGAGCCTCTGGTCAATGATCAATGGCCACACAACCCCCATTTTTGTCCAAAATAGCAAGAACGAGCATTTTCAATAATACCAATGGCTAACACCTACAGATTTTTGACCAAGAAATGGTCTCCACCAAAAATCCAAGAATTTTATCTATAGCAAGGAAACATATGTGGGGTGATGTCACACCCGTTTCTAAGGGCAGAGCCGGGTGCATAGCATATGTGTGCCAGGATCTATTTCCACACATATGTTGACGTCACAAGTGTAATATATCAAAAGAACAATGCATAAGAGCGTAAATAACGATTATATTAACATATTACACTTCGAACAGACATAATGTCTTAACCTTTATTCATCAAAGTACAGCGAACATGGACATCCATCCACAGGTAGATGACCGGGGGTATCACTAGACTAGCATCCATGGAGTTCAGCATCATATCTTCATCTGCAAACTTTTGATCAAAATTAAGCAAGGGTGAGCTCACTTATGGTCGGGGCACAGCAAGTGGGGGAAAAACTAATGCAAGTTCAACAAGGTGAGGCTAAGGTTGAGCAGTAAGCATTTTAGTTGGTCAATATTTTATTAACAACACTTGTCTTACTAATAAGTGTGAGTCCCAAGTATTCCCATTAAACAAAGGTAAAAGAGTATACCAAAAACACTTAAGTGAAACCACTTAAGCAAACCATTGGCAGATCATCGGATCTCGATTTATTTCCATCTTCAAGTTCAATTATCATGTGAGGAGTCCAGGCTGCTCATAACCGTGAGCACGGCTGATATATCAGTTTTACACTCTGCAGAGGTGGTACAACTTTACCCACAAGTCGTGTATCCCCTCTAGCCTGGGTCGGCCAAAACCCGTAAACACTTCCGAGGTGAGTGGCTAGGGATCCACTATGAGGCTTTCACAAAATACACTTAATACGAAGCAACCCGCTAAGGTTTCTAAAGACGATGGTGGTGGCCCCCTGGGTGAGGTACCTTAGCCAAGAATACATCCCCATGTTAACGTGGGCTGCCAACACCGACCGCTCCCCCTCTTGCCCATATTTTAGGTAAGGTTGCCAGGCACTAAGCATATAAAGCTAATTACCAAAGCCAGAGCCATGATAGCACTTGTGGTTGCACTATTTTCCCGGGTGGTCACTCCATGTTCCAATTAATATGCAATAATCTTGTTTAACCATCGGGTTAACAACAATAATGTAAACTTACCATTTTGGAACATTAATAATATAAGCGGGAGTGACTGCATAAAGTTAAGTTGTAGCAATAGCATAGCTACGAAGGTAAAATATAATTCCCAGGTTTGATCAAGGAATAAAGTTGGAAAGGTTATCTAAATAGGTAACCCATCAAATTATGCATATATATCCAAAAGAATAAACTTTATTAAATGTATTGTTTGGGATCAAACAGAGTATGCAGAGGGAGAAGTCCACTTGCCTTGCTTATTGAAAACTTGAGGTTCTTCCACGGATCGGAATAGATCTTGATTCTTAACTACTAGATCAACCACTGAATATCACACAAACAAACAAGAAGAACAAACACCACTCAATAACATATCACATTCATCATACGTAAAGCTAAAAGAAAGCCTAACGAAAAGAGCGTTCGCTTTTCAAAAACGTCGTAAGTAATGGTTATAATAAGAAGGTATTCCTTTCAAAAATGTGTGATCTATAATTTATAAAACAAGACATGAGATTAAAAATATCTTGATTAAAATATACAAATATTGGGTTCATCAATTTTAATCTTTTATAAAACGTTATATGTGATATGTCTAAGATTAAGGGTTTATAAGACGATAAAACACGTTATAACGATATTAAACCTTTTAGAAAAGATATATGTTATATATCTAAGGTTAATGGGCTACTAATCACGTTAGTAATTTTAGAAGCATTATGGGGCATATTATAAATATTGTTAACCAATCACTTATGACAAATTAAGATATAAGTCTAAATAGGTTTTATGTGATAAGATCATTATTATTAAACATCTATTTATGGAAAGTTATGATATATGCCTTAAATGAACTTTTATGTAGGAGAAAATGAACAAACAACTATATTTTATTTTTATTAGAAAGTACATGTCCTATATTCTTTGTTAAGAAAGCTATATACAAAACAAATATGTAAACTAACATTTTAATTATAAAAAGGACATGAACACTAATTTTCTTTATTTTATCCTTTAGGGATCACTAAATGATATATATAAATAATATGGATTCAATATGATGAACGGATTAATCACGCTTACATTACTAGTTATGGACAAATTGAAACGTAAATCTAGTTATTAAATTATGAGAAAATATAAATAATCTATTAATTGGACATATATTTATCTTCTATTTTTATTAAGAAACATATGGTCTACATATTCTTTTAAGTTTCTCTTTAATACAGCTATACTTAAATATCTATAACGAACATTGTTAAATATGATATCTATTAAAAAGGTCATTTTAAAGTTAGAAACAAATTGTCTAATTCTTTAGTAAGAAACCTTTATTTACCAACATAACTATCAATTTCTTTATTAGGAAAACATGAGTGCCTAATTAAGTCATTTTAACATTATTATAAAAATCTTACTGTGAATAGAAAAAATATCTATGTTGCACAAAAATATATAAGATTGATTAATGTCTAAATCACGTTTTATGCAAAGATAATCATGTAATTATTTATCTAAATGATTTTGTTACTAAAAAGGTGATCTACTCATTTCTTTTTAACTTTTATTCGGAAAAACTACAATTAAACCGATTATAATGATCATACTTCAAATTAAGATGCAAAAGCATGGAAAATGGTGGAAATACTGATTAGAATTGTTTATACCATCGTTGTTATGAAATTAATCAAACAAATTTCTATTTTATTTAGGTAGGAAAATATGGATGATGAAAATCACAGCAGGGATAACTATTCTATGTACTACGTACATCAGAGGTAGTCTAAAAAAATGTCTTCTACCTCACACAAGGACAACGGGTAGCAGGAAACACCAGGAATAAATTCGATGACGTCGAGCTTCGGCGAACGAGGGTCAGCAACGGCGTTCGGCGTGGGATCAACGCTTGGCGCGGAGACGGCGAAGGAGCACAACAGCACGGGAACAACGACGACGTCGAGCAAGCACGACAATCGGCAATCGACTGGCGAGCAGCAGGAGGGCACGAGCTTTAGCGTGGAGAAGCTTGACGAGGAGGCGGTATGCTTGGCTGCGTCTGATAACCGTGGCGAACTGCATCGGGGGATAGTGCTCAGACAGAGCTGCGACAGATAGGCGAGGCAAAGCGCAGCTCACAGTGTGGCGAATCGGCGAGCGCGGAGGTGAGCACAGCGTCGCGGGCTGTGAGTTTTATAGGCCAGCGAGGGGAGGTAGAGCGCCTGGGCGGGAAGTAATGGGAGAGGAGAGGGATACGACGGATTGGTGCGCCAATGATCGTAATTGCAGCATGACGCTTGATTTTTGGAGAAAATGCATACAGTTACACAATTCATGGCCATTCAAGGAGGGAGGAATGACTAGGCAGGAGGAGAGGGAATCACGAGTGTTGCTGGTGCATGTCCATCAATGGTGCCGTTACAATGGAGAGAAAAAAACAGCTTCTTGAATGGGAGGAGATGGATGGACGACTAGTGGGGGAAGAAGAGAAGAAGTCTTGCCACCAGTGGAGCAGAATGGAAGGAGTCACACCGGAAGCGTGATCCACGACGGAGAAGCATGGAGGCAAGAAGACGCTAGGCAGCTGCTGCGGCGGCTTCAGCTAGCAGCATCTAGGAAACTAGTGATGAGATTTGGAAGCGAGAGAAATGACAGCCAGGGTCCACATGTCTGCCTAACAGAGGAAGCAAAGCGATTTCAGCACTTCGGCGTTAGCTGATGGTACGTAAAAGGTAAATGTGATTTTCTTTCTTTCTCTTTTTTTTACGGAACGTGTATAATAATTTATATATATTTAGAAAAAATCAAGTATTATTATTAACGAAATAAAAACTTATTTATGGAAAATAATATTTTTAAAAATTTCTATTATTTAAATAAAAGCGACTTTAGCTAACGGAATAAAATCAAATGAAATGAAATTTGCAAATACTTACAAACAAACGAAAAAAAACTTTAATCATAACAAAATACATATTCTAAAACACTTATTTTAAAAACTCATTATGATTTTATAAAATTATATTTTATCACCACATTAAATCCAAAAATTGATACATCAAACAAAAGTTATGCCTCGACATGAATGCATCAAATACTTGACAAAATTTTATCAAAAAAAACACATTCGGTTCATTTATATCTCCATTTTCAATAATTGAAAACAATAGTTATTCCATTCTATCATAAATTAATAAACTAAACTAGGTTACTTTTAGTTGATGGATTTAAGGTGTTACAAAATCTACCCCTCTTAAAAAGAATCTCGTCCTCGAGGTTAGGGAAGGCTAGCACGAAAGCAAAGGAGATACATGGTTATTTGTAGGTTCTCAGTTCACATTGAACTCCTCCAAACTTAAGGAACTTCCTTACTTCTTTGCTCCGCAATGAATATTAATCAGGTGACCTTCATCATCATACTTATAAAATGGTGGGTCTTCTGAATTATTGCTTAGGTCATGCTTGGCAGCTTTCTTCTTTAGTCGGTCTAGACGCTTCTTGGGGCATTCGCGAATAATATGTCCTTCATTTTTGCAATAGTAGCAAGCACCTCTTGCTTTGAGTTCTTTGCGAGTCAACTTTGCTTGACCAATAGGGGATGAGGGTTGATTGGGTGTCTGTATCTCATATAGCTGAGTCTGGCTTGATTCTTCTGTTTGGGTATCCATGTGTTTCGGGGCTTTTGCTTGTGGTTGAGGTGGACTACTCATATATCCAAACATTTTTCTATTCCTTTTGTTGTTCTTCACGATGTTGATAGAAGTTTTTGTGCTTTGGTTCATATCCCATGTCTAGAGACTGAGATAGCTTTATCTCGGAGGTATCCGGTAGTGAACGCTTCTCAGGACAGTTACGGAAGTAATGACCTTCACGTCCACATTGATAGCAAGCTTTTCTTGAAGTTATTTCTTGACTTTTTCCATGTTTCCATTTTTGTTTCTTGGACCTGATGCGACCACGAGGCTAAAACTGTGTGCAAGTAATAGTCCATCCATCAATGTAACACTCATGTGTTTCTTCTTGGGGCTGGGCATCCTTGTGATGTTTCCTTTTGGGAATACTTTGCAATTCATCAACTGACAGTGCATTAGGTATGAGAGAATCTGCTATTAGTTGTTCTTGAGGAGACATTTGTCTGTTTATGCCAGAAAATAAAATTTGGTTTTTTTGTTTTGTAGTTTCACTTTCATTTGTACTGATCTAGCGACAAGGAATTCCATAGTACTCACAACAACAACATGTTCCAAGATCATTTGTCTGTTGGTGTGCATCCTTTTGTGTCTGTTCATTAGTTGTTTCATTTCTAGTGACATTTCGACTTGCCAACACTTGTTGGTATGAGGAGGTGAGTTGAGATGCTTTCTGTATTATCAGAGCTTGTGCCTGTAACAGCTTTTCTAAGTCAACTATCGAGGGTGATGTTGATGTCATATGGTTACCGGTAGTATGCTCAGGTGCTATAAATTCTACTAAATCAACTTGTTGGAGTCTAGCTACCACTTGAGATGTTGCTTGCAGAAAATGTGCATGTGCCTTCTTGAACTATTCCATCTGAGACTTAGCTGGAGGAGTTGCTAACACAATGTATTCTTTGCACTTAGTGACATCACTTGCAATTGACATTCCAAGGTCTGACATCTGTATGGGTATGGAAGAATGGAAGGGACAAAAGGGTTGAGCAAAGATAGATTGTAGATAGCAGAGAAAACCCATCTATCTAAGGTTTTACCTAGCTAACTGATGTCTTTGTGGACAAAAGTCACACAATACACCAACAATCATTTCAAAGGAGCAAATCAATCATGAACACAAAGGACAATGAACTCAAGCATACCAGCACAATCCAATTCTACTCATTCAACCAAAACAAAAGGTGAGACAAGGTTTTGGAATAAGAAGGATATTATAACATCAAGGAGTTGGGTAAGAATTATCAAGGAGTTAGACAAGACATATTTGTTGGTGGCCAAGAGTGAAATAAGATAACAATGAACTATTAAAGTTAGGATAAATGATACAACCAAGGATATAAAGTGAGTTAGGGAGAAAGCATTATCAAGGAGAAAAGTAGAGAGGCAAAGGTTTAATATATATATCAAGGTAGATATTGCGCAAGGGTGGCAATACAATGGCACGAAAGCAAAAGTATAAGAATTCAATAGGGAGAAAGCATTATCAATGAGAGAAGTAGAGAGACAAAGGGTTCAATATATCAAGGTAGGTATTGTCCAAGGATGACAATACAATGGCAAGAAAACAAGAGTAGAAGAAATCAAGGGTTATATAACAATATTATGGATTAGAAAACCACTATGATATAATATCACCCTTACCGAACTAGTCGAAAATCTTAATACTAAAGAACAATCCTATCAACCTAGCCAAGAAGTCAAATAATAGATCCAGGGGATCCATAACAAAACTTCTTGCGGAGTGGGGATAAGACAGAGAATAGGGCGTTGTCGATAGCTTCGAAAGGGTTTCTTCTAGCAAACTTCGCTTCAAGTTCCGCAATCCTAGCTTGATCATCTTGCAATGCTTCTCATTAGAACCTTCTGATAGACGAAGAATCAGAGAAGATGAGTTGAAAATAAAAGAGACGAGTTTTGATATAAAGTAAGTTTTTATGAAGACAATTAAGTCAAGTTTTGAACGACTGAGTGGGCTTTCCATTTCTAACTAATCTAGCGACCTATGGTCACATTGCTTTGATACCACTTCTGTCACACCCGTTTCTAAGGGCAGAGCCGGGTGCATAGCATATGTGTGTCAGGATCTATTTCCACACATATGTTGACGTCACAAGTGTAATATATAAAAAGAACAATGCATAAGAGCGTAAATAACGATTATATTAACGTATTACACTTCGAACAGACATAATGTCTTAACCTTTATTCATCAAAGTACAGCGAACATGGACATCCATCCACAGGAAGATGACCGGGGGTATCGCTAGACTAGCATCCATGGAGTTCAGCATCATATCTTCATCTGCAAACTTCTGATCAAAATTAAGCAAGGGTGAGCTCACTTATGGTCGGGGCTCAGCAAGTGGGGGAAAAACTAATGCAAGTTCAACAAGGTGAGGCTAAGGTTGAGCAGTAAGCATTTTAGTTGGTCAATATTTTATTAACAACACTTGTCTTACTAATAAGTGTGAGTCCCAAGTATTCCCATTAAACAAAGGTACAAGAGTATACCAAAAACACTTAAGTGAAACCACTTAAGCAAACCATTGGCAGATCATCGCATCTCGATTTATTTCCATCTTCAAGTTCAATTATCATGTGAGGAGTCCAGGCTGCTCATAACCGTGAGCACGGCTGATATATCAGTTTGACACTCTGCAGAGGTGGTACAACTTTACCCACAAGCCGTGTATCCCCTCTAGCCTGGGTCGGCCAAAACCCGTAAACACTTCCGAGGTGAGTGGCTAGGGATCCACTATGAGGCTTTCACAAAATACAATTAATACGAAGCAACCCGCTAAGGTTTCTAAAGACGATGGTGGTGGCCCCCTGGGTGAGGTACCTTAGCCAAGAATACATCCCCATGTTAACGTGGGCTGCCAACACCTACCGCTCCCCCTCTTGCCCATATTTCAGGTAAGGTTGCCAGGCACTAAGCATATAAAGCTAATTACCAAAGCCAGAGCCATGATAGCACTTGTGGTTGCACTATTTTCCCGGGTGGTCACTCCATGTTCCAATTAATATGCAATAATCTTGTTTAACCATCGGGTTAACAACAATAATGTAAACTTACCATTTTGGAACATTAATAATATAAGCGGGAGTGACTGCATAAAGTTAAGTTGTAGCAATAGCATAGCTACGAAGGTAAAATATAATTCCCAGGTTTGATCAAGGAATAAAGTTGGAAAGGTTATCTAAATAGGTAACCCATCAAATTATGCATATATATCCAAAAGAATAAACTTTATTAAATGTATTGTTTGGGATCAAACAGAGTATGCAGAGGGAGAAGTCCACTTGCCTTGCTTATTGAAAACTTGAGGTTCTTCCACGGATCGGAATAGATCTTGATTCTTAACTACTAGATCAACCACTGAATATCACACAAACAAACAAGAAGAACAAACACCACTCAATAACATACCACATTCATCATACGTAAAGCTAAAAGAAAGCCTAACGAAAAGAGCGTTCGCTTTTCAAAAATGTCGTAAGTAATGGTTATAATAAGAAGGTATTCCTTTCAAAAATGTGTGATCTATAATTTATAAAACAAGACATGAGATTAAAAATATCTTGATTAAAATATACAAATATTGGGTTTATCAATTTTAATCTTTTATAAAACGTTATATGTGATATGTCTAAGATTAAGGGTTTATAAGACGATAAAACACGTTATAACGATATTAAACCTTTTAGAAAAGATATATGTTATATATCTAAGGTTAATGGGCTACTAATCACGTTAGTAATTTTAGAAGCATTATGGGGCATATTATAAATATTGTTAACCAATCACTTATGACAAATTAAGATATAAGTCTAAATAGGTTTTATGTGATAAGATCATTATTATTAAACATCTATTTATGGAAAGTTATGATATATGCCTTAAATGAACTTTTATGTAGGAGAAAATGAACAAACAACTATATTTTATTTTTATTAGAAAGTACATGTCCTATATTCTTTGTTAAGAAAGCTATATACAAAACAAATATGTAAACTAACATTTTAATTATAAAAAGGACATGAACACTAATTTTCTTTATTTTATCCTTTAGGGATCACTAAATGATATATATAAATAATATGGATTCAATATGATGAACGGATTAATCACGCTTACATTACTAGTTATGGACAAATTGAAACGTAAGTCTAGTTATTAAATTATGAGAAAATATAAATAATCTATTAATTGGACATATATTTATCTTCTATTTTTATTAAGAAACATATGGTCTACATATTCTTTTAAGTTTCTCTTTAATACAGCTATACTTAAATATCTATAACGAACATTGTTAAATATGATATCTATTAAAAAGGTCATTTTAAAGTTAGAAACAAATTTTCTAATTCTTTAGTAAGAAACCTTTATTTACCAACATAACTATCAATTTCTTTATTAGGAAAACATGAGTTCCTAATTAAGTCATTTTAACATTATTATAAAAATCTTACTGTGAATAGAAAAAATATCTATGTTGCACAAAAATATATAAGATTGATTAATGTCTAAATCACGTTTTATGCAAAGATAATCATGTAATTATTTATCTAAATGATTTTGTTACTAAAAAGGTGATCTACTCATTTCTTTTTAACTTTTATTCGGAAAAACTACAATTAAACCGATTATAATGATCATACTTCAAATTAAGATGCAAAAGCATGGAAAATGGTGGAAATACTGATTAGAATTGTTTATACCATCGTTGTTATGAAATTAATCAAACAAATTTCTATTTTATTTAGGTAGGAAAATATGGATGATGAAAATCACAGCAGGGATAACTATTCTATGTACTACGTACATCAGAGGTAGTCTAAAAAATGTCTTCTACCTCACACAAGGACAACGGGTAGCAGGAAACACCAGGAATAAATTCGATGACGTCGAGCTTCGGCGAACGAGGGTCAGCAACGGCGTTCGGCGTGGGATCAACGCTTGGCGCGGAGACGGCGAAGGAGCACAACAGCACGGGAACAACGACGACGTCGAGCAAGCACGACAATCGGCAATCGACTGGCGAGCAGCAGGAGGGCACGAGCTTTAGCGTGGAGAAGCTTGACGAGGAGGCGGTATGCTTGGCTGCGTCTGATAACCGTGGCGAACTGCATCGGGGGATAGTGCTCAGACAGAGCTGCGACAGATAGGCGAGGCAAAGCGCAGCTCACAGTGTGGCGAGTCGGCGAGCGCGGAGGTGAGCACAGCGTCGCGGGCTGTGAGTTTTATAGGCCAGCGAGGGGAGGTAGAGCGCCTGGGCGGGTAGTAATGGGAGAGGAGAGGGATACGACGGATTGGTGCGCCAATGATCGTAATTGCAGCATGACGCTTGATTTTTGGAGAAAATGCATACAGTTACACAATTCATGGCCATTCAAGGAGGGAGGAATGACTAGGCAGGAGGAGAGGGAATCACGAGTGTTGCTGGTGCATGTCCATCAATGGTGCCGTTACAATGGAGAGAAAAAAACAGCTTCTTGAATGGGAGGAGATGGATGGACGACTAGTGGGGGAAGAAGAGAAGAAGTCTTGCCACCAGTGGAGCAGAATGGGAGGAGTCACACCGGAAGCGTGATCCACGACGGAGAAGCATGGAGGCAAGAAGACGCTAGGCAGCTGCTGCGGCGGCTTCAGCTAGCAGCATCTAGGAAACGAGTGATGATATTTGGAAGCGAGAGAAATGACAGCCAGGGTCCACATGTCTGCCTAACAGAGGAAGCAAAGCGATTTCAGCACTTCGGCGTTAGCTGATGGTACGTAAAAGGTAAATGTGATTTTCTTTCTTTCTTTTTTTTACGGAACGTGTATAATAATTTATATATATTTAGAAAAAATCAAGTATTATTATTAACGAAATAAAAACTTATTTATGGAAAATAATATTTTTTAAACTTCTATTATTTAAATAAAAGCGACTTTAGCTAACGGAATAAAATCAAATGAAATGAAATTTGCAAATACTTACAAACAAACGAAAAAAAACTTTAATCATAACAAAATACATATTCTAAAACACTTATTTTAAAAACTCATTATTATTTTATAAAATTATATTTTATCACCACATTAAATCCAAAAATTGATACATCAAACAAAAGCTATGCCTCGACATGAATGCATCAAATACTTGACAAAATTTTATCAAAAAAAAACACATTCGATTCATTTATATCTCCATTTTCAATAATTGAAAACAATAGTTATTCCATTCTATCATAAATTAATAAACTAAACTAGGTTACTTTTAGTTGATGGATTTAAGGTGTTACAGGTGAGATGTACGAGCCTCTGGTCGATGATAAGTGGACCCACAATCCCCATTTTTCTCGAAATTAGCATGAACGACCATTTTCAATAATAACAAAGACTAACACCTAAGATTATTGACCAAGATATGGTCACCACCAGAAATCTATGTGGGGTATCTAGAAAGGAAACATATGTGGGGTGTGGTGTATGAGCCTCTGGTCGATGGTCAATGGCCACACAACCCCCATTCTTGTCAAAAATAGCATGAACGACCATTTTCAATAATACTGAAGGCTAACACCTACGGATTTTTGACAAAGAAATTGTCTCCACCAGATATATAGGAATGTGATCTATGGGAAGGAAACTTATGTGGGGTGAGGTCTACGAGCCTCTAGTCGATGATCAATGGCCACACAACCCTTATTTTTGCCGAAAATTGCATTAACGACCATTTTCAATAATGCTAAAGGCTAACATTACGGATTTTTGACCAATAAATTGTCTCCACCAAAAATCCAAAAATGTGATCTATGGCATAGAAACATATGTGGGGTGAGGTGTACGAGCCTCTTGTCGATGATCAATGGCCACACAACCACTATTTTTGTCGAAAATAGCATGAACGACCATTTTCAATAATACTGAAGGCTAACACCTATGGATTTTTACCAAGAAATGGTCTTCACTAGAAATCCTAGAATGTGATCTATGACAATGAAACATATGTGGGGCCAGGTGTATGAGCAATTGGTCGATGATCAATGGCCACACAACCACCATTTTTGTCGAAAATTGCATGAACGAATATTTTTAATAATACCGAAGGCTAACACCTACTTATTTTTGACCAAGAAATGGTGTCCACCTGAAAACCAAGAATGTGATCTATGGCAAGGAAACATACGTGGGGTGAGATGTACAAGGCTTTGGTCGATGATCAATGGCCACACAACTCCCATTTTTGTTGAAAATAGCATGAAGGACCATTTTCAATAATACCGAAGGCTAACACCAACGGATTTTTGGCCAAAAAATGATCTCCACCAGAAAACCAAGAATGTGATCTATGGCAAGGAAACATATGTGGTATGATGTGTAGGAGCATCCAATCGATGATCTATGGCCACACAACCTTCATTTTTGCCGAAAATAGCCATGAACGACCATTTTCAATAATACAGAAGGCTAACACCTACGAATTTTAACCATGAAACGGTCTCCACCAAAAATCCAAGAATCTGATCTATGGCAAGGAAGCATTTGTGGGGTGAGGTGTACGAGCCTCTGGTCGATGATCAATGGCCACACAACCCCCATTTTTGTCGATAATAGCCATGAACGACCATGGAAAACATCGCACATCATTATGCCACATCGTTTCTCAAAATAAAATAAAGACCATGGAAAATTTAGCCAAATTGCACGAGAGAACTGTCCAAACATAGGTTAAGGTTGTAAGGAATCTTCTTTCCACCAAACAGTTGCTAATAAGTAGGAATATAAAGAATTCAAAACAATAGATCATCTTTTAAACTAAAAATGACGTTTCCCTGATGTCAAGGGCATTGTATTCGCACGAGAGGATATTAGAGTACAACTAGTGGATGAAGACGTTATAGGGCTAGCTAATGACCTTTTGTGATACCAGGTTTCCTATAATCCCCTCTATTCAAGGCATACCTAGATGGTGCTTATGTCCACACAAGAAAAACACATCAATATGCCACATCGTTTCTCGAAATAAAATAATGACCATGGAAAATTTATCCAAATTGAGTGAGAGAACTGTCCAAACATAGGTTAAGGTTGTAAGGCACATTTTTTCCACCATACCATTGCTAAAAAGTTGGAATATAGAGAATTCAAACAATAGATCACCTTTTAAACCGCAAATGACGTTTCTATGATTTTGAGGGCACTATATTCGCATGAGAGGGTATTAGAGTGCAACTAGTGGATGAAGACGTTATTGGGCTAGCTAATGACTTTTGTGATACCAGGTTTCCAATAATCCTCTCTATTCAAGGCATACCTAAAAATGGTGTTCATGTCCACTCAAGTATAACACCATACATCATTATGCCACACCATTCTCAAAATAAAAAAAAGACCATGGGAAATTTAGCCAAATTGTGTGAGAGAACTGTCCAAATATAGGTTAATGTTGTAAGGCACCTTTTTTCCACCGTACAATTGCTAAAAAGTTGGAATATAAAGAATTCAAAACAATAGATCACCTTTTATACCACAAATGACGTTTCCCTGATGTCAAGGGCATTGTAATTGCACGTGAGGGTATTAGAGTACAACTAGTGGATGAAGACATCATTGGGCTAGCAAATGACATTTTGTGATTCCCAGTTTCCTATAATCCCCTCTATTCAAGGCATACCTAGACGGTGTTTATGTCCACTCAAGAAAAACAAAACACATCAATATGCCACATTATTTCTCAAAATAAAATAATGACCTTGGAAAATTTAGCCAAATTACGTGAGTGATCTATACAAACAAAGGTTAAGGTTGTAAGGCACCTTTTTTCCACCATACAATTGCGAAAAAGTTGGAATATAAAGAATTCAAAACAATAGATCAACTTTTAAACCTCAAATGACGTTTCTATGATATTGAGGGCATTGTATTCACATGAGACGGTATTAGAGTACAACTAGTGGATGAAGACGTTATTGGGCTAGCTAATGACCTTTTGTGATACCAGGTGTCGGCGTTTCGAGACCGGGGGGTCCCTAAGCCGACGAGTGAGTGTGCTGCGTGCCCCAGCCCAGATGGGTCGAGCGCGTGGGCGAGCGTGAAGGGGGGAGAGGCGAGGTGGCCGGAGACGAGCGTGAGAGAGGTGGAAATCCCGCGGCCTTCGTGTTCGTCCCGCGCCCAGGTCGGGTGCGCTTGCAGTAGGGGGGTTACAAGCGTCCACGCGGGTGAGGGAAGCGAGCGGCCCCAAGAGAGCGCCTGTCCCGTCCTCGGTCCCGCGCGGCCAACCTCCTCTGAGAAGGCCCTGGTCCTTCCTTTTATAGGCGTAAGGAGAGGATCCAGGTGTACAATGGGGGTGTAGCAAAGTGCTACGTGTCTAGCGGAGGGAGAGCTAGCGCCCTAAGTACATGCCAATGTGGCAGCCGGAGAGATCTTGGCACCCTGCTGGCGTGATGTCGTGGCTGTCGGAGGAGCAACGGAGCTTGGCGGAGGGACAGCTGTCGGAGCGGTCCAGTCCTTGCTGACGTCCTCCTGCTTCCGTAAGAGAGCTGAGACCCGCCGTCGTCACAGAGCTCATGGGGCGCCGTCATTGCCCATCTGGCGGAGCTAGCCAGATGGGACACCGGTCTTGTTCTCTGTGACCCGAGTCGGCTCGGGGTAGGATGATGATGGTGCTTCCTGTTGACGTGGCGGGCCTGTGCCCTAGGCTGGGCGACGTGGGGGCTCCTCCGAAGCCGAGGTCGAGTCTGTCTTCCGTGGCCGAGGCCGAGCCCGAGCCCCTGGGTCGGGCGAGGCGGAGATCATTCGGCAGAGGCCAGAGTGGAGTCCGAGCCCTGGGGTCGGGCGAGGCGGAGTTCGTCGTCTTCCGGGGCCGAGCCCAAGTCCGAGCCCTGGGTCGGGCGGAGCGGAGTTCATCGTCTTCCGGGTCTTAACCCGAGTCCGAGCCCTGGGTCGGGCGGAGCGGAGTTCGCCGTCTTCCGGGGCTTAGCCCGAGTCCGAGCCCTGGGTCGAGCGGAGCGGAGTTCGCCGTCTTCCGGGGCTTAGCCCGAGTCCGAGCCCTGGGTCGGGCGGAGCGGAGTTCGCCGTCTTCCGGGTCTTAGCCCGAGTCCGAGCCCTGGGTCGGGCGGAGCGGAGTTTCCTATGGCGCCTTTGGCAAGGCCTGACTGCCTGTCAGCCTCACTCTGTCAAGTGGCACTGCAGTCGGGGTGGCGCAGGCGGCGCTATCCTGTTAGACCGGTCAGTGGAGCGGTGGAGTGACGGCGGTCACTTCGGCTCTGCTGGGGGGCGCGCGTCAGGATAAAGGTGTCAGGCCACCTTTGCGTTAAATGCTCCTGCAACTTGGTCAGTCGGTGCGGCGATTTAGTCAGGGTTGCTTCTTAGCGAAGCTAAGGCCTCGGGTGAGCCGGAAATGTGTCCGCCGTAAAAAGGGGGGCCTCGGGCGAGACGGAAGTCCCTCGAGGTCGGCTGCCCTTGTCCGAGGCTAGGCTCAGGCGAAGCGTGATCGAGTCACTCGTATGGACTGATCCCTGACTTAATCGCACCCATCAGGCCTCTGCAGCTTCATGCTGATGGGGGTTACCAGCTGAGAATTAGGCGCCTTGAGGGTACCCCTAATTATGGTCCCCGACAGTAGCCCCCGAGCCTCGAAGGGAGTGTTAGCACTCGCTTGGAGGCTTTCGTCGCACTTTTTTGCAAGGGGACCAGCCTTTCTCAGTTGCATTTTGTTCCGGTGGGTGCGCGCGAGCGCACCCGCCGGGTGTAGCCCCCGAGGCCTCGGAGGAGTGGTTTCACTCCTTCGAGGTCTTAATGCCTTGCGTAATGCTTCGGCTGGTCTGGTTGTTCCCTCATGCGAACTGGCCGTAGCCCGGGTGCACGGTCGGGGCCCAAGCTCTCGGGCTGGTATGTTGACGCTGTCAACGGTTTGGCCGGAGCCGGGTTTGTGTGAGCAGCCCCCGAGCCTCCGCACAGGGCGAGAGGACGATCAGGGACAGACTCGGCTTTTTATATACGCCCCTACGTCGCCTTTCCGCAAGGAGGAGGGGGGGGGGAAAGCGCCATGTTACCCTCGATGGGCACCGAACATGGTGTCTCCAGTGAGCTGCAAGCGGGTAATCCGAGTGGACGTCCGTGCCCTGTTCGTTGGGGGTCGGCTAGGGGCCCAGAGGCACGCCCAAAAGTACCTGCAGGTGATCTGCCAGACCCGGTCCCCTGGCGACGGGGTCCGAGGGCTCGGTGCCTCCCTCTGATGGGATTCCGTTACAAGATCGCTCCCGCTGGTCTCGGAAATGTCCTAGGGTACCTCGGGAGCGCAGCCCGAGCCTTGGTTATGTATCGAATGTACCCCTGGTCATCCCTCGCTCGGCGTCTGAGGCGACTGTGAACCCTTCGGGGGCCAGCCTTCGAACCCCTGATCAGTAATGGACGCGGAGCCCGAGTAGCCTGAGGCGGCCATGGAGCCCTTCGGGGGGCTGGCCTTCGAACCCCTGACCAGTAGTGGGTGTCGGGCCCACGCGATCTGAGGCGACTGTTGAACCCTTCTGGGGGCCAGCCTTCGAACCTCTGATCAGTAGGGGGGGCTCGGAGCCCGGTTCCTTCACAGAGAAGGATCCTTTTCGGGGTATCCCCCTTTCCCGGTCCCTGTTGCAAGAGATAGAGAAAGAGGAAAAAGGATACGAAATCGAATGACGCGGCGTACCTTTTTTGGCGCGGTTATTACGGCGAAGGCGAAGCGTCGCCCGCTTCTTCTGCCAGAGGCGCCGCCTGACCCGCCGCGGAGTTAATGCGACGGGGCGAGTAGTTGGAGGGGCGGCCGTTGCGCGTGCGCGAGCCGTTCGAGGAACGGGTCACGGGCGCACCGTCTTCACGCCGTGGGAGGAGGCTCTCTTGCTGTCCCTGGATGGGACGTGAGCCTGGCTGACGACGTGACTGCTGCTCCCGCCCGCCTGCCACCGTCATTACTGCCGGCCCACTTTCGGCCGCATTGACCGTCGCGCCAGGCTGGCGCTGCTGGGTCGTGCGCTGGGTCGCCTCGAGTCGCGGCATAGGCTCCGCAACCGAAGAGGTGCGACGGTGGCGCAAGTGGCGGTGCAGTTGCTTGCATGCAGCAACTGGTACGCTGGTTGCGTGACGCGTGGGCCTGGGCCTCCAAGCTGGCGTGTCAGAAGTCGGAGAAGCGCGTCCACCTGGCGCGGTTGCATGCCGCCTGCATGGCTGCCCGCCCCTTCCGCCCGTTGGTCTGGGCAAAAGTGGGGGGTCGCCTGTAACCGCTGGGCGGTTGTGTGCACCACGCGCGGCGGTTTGGCTTCTTCTGCTCTGAGCCGGTTTGCATGACATGCGGGACCCAGCCCCCGCGCCGCAGGAGAGGGCCTTGGAGCGTGTTGGAGAAGACTCAGCCCGTGGCATTTGGGGGCGCACGTAGGGAGAGTTGCCTTTAAAAGGAGGGCGACCCCTTTCGGAAGGCAACCATGTCTTCTTCCTCCCTTATGCGTCGTGTCTTTCCATCTTCCAAGCCCCCGGATGGGGGGTATCCACCGTCTTTCTGCCTCCTCGCTGGAGGGACGCAACTCCGTGGGAGTTGGTACCTTTCAGCCATCGTTCGGCTTCAAGGATTTTCATCATGCAGCCCGGCTGCACCCCTCCACCGGCGGTCACCCAGGATGGTGACCTCCGGCTTGATGGTGGGGGAAAGCGAGCCGGGCTGCGGCCTCTCTCCCTCCCTCAGCCTCAAGGATTTTCATCACCAAGGCTGGGGGAGGGAGTGCGCCGAGTTGGGGTCGGCCCCTTTGCAGGCGGCGGCCCGCTCC
Source organism: Zea mays (assembly GCF_902167145.1). NCBI lineage: Eukaryota > Viridiplantae > Streptophyta > Magnoliopsida > Poales > Poaceae > Zea > Zea mays. Next base: position 156,978,968 of record NC_050102.1, read on the forward strand.
TTCACTCAGTGATGGGGGGAGGAGCGGTTGTTGTCCGTGGCGCTGGCAGCTGCAGCGTGCCCGGTCTTTAGACGCGAGTGGCTTCGGGGCCACTCGCGGCGCCGGCGTCTGCCACGGCAGCTGGAAGAGGTTCTTCCGCCGGCGCGATAGCCGGGGCCGGCCACGGGCTGACCTCCAACTCTACGGCCTTCTGCCCGTCCTTGCCTCACGAGTTTTGGCATGGGCGGGGGCCTCCTGGCAGCAGCACCCGCCCTGAGGTCGGTGCTGCCGCTGTTCGGCCCCCCGGAGCAGAAGTCGTCGTCGTCGCCGCTGCTGGAGCAGGTGACGGCGCGCCGTTCGTCGGCCTTCCGTTGCTCCGCAGGCCTTCCCCCTCGGAGTGGGGTTGTTCGTACCTGCGGAGGGGGAACCGGAGTTCCGTTTGTAATGGCACTTCTAATGCCAGTGTTTTTGTTCATTGTGGCTGTCGAGGCCTGAACATGTATGTAATTTCGGCACGGAGCCGTGTTTTTTCCTCATTTTCGAGCACTAAGTCTCGCCTGTTGATTATCTGAACCGCTTCACCAAGCATGAGTCGCCCCGTGTCAAGGTGACGAGTGAGGTATCCGTATCCCGGAGGCGTAGGAGTCCCTCGGCTCGATCGGCCTTGTTGTCTGAGGCTCCTCTAGCTTAGTTAAAGAGACCCCTTGGCCGCTCTTCGACGAGCCGAGGCCAGGGGTAGCGATATCAGTACGAACAGAGGCGGAGTTGGCTCGAAAATGGGAACCTGGTTGGCCGGAGCCTAGCCGGGTTGCCCGTCAGCGGGGCCAACGCCGGAGTCGATCAGCCGAGGCCTCGGGTCGGGCTGGCGCCCTTGGAAGATGGTCGGCCGAGGCCCCAGGGGTAACCGGTTGAGCCGCCTACTTGGGCCGGATTCCCGGAGAAGTCCCCGGACCGCGTCGTCGTCCGAGGCTGGGTCGGACCTCGCTGAAGGCGTCGTCGATGCCGAGGGTGCTACAGCCCCCTTCAGCGTGAAGACCCGAGCCTGCAGGATCAGATGGTCTTGTAGCGTGTGCCTTTTGCGGCCGCCGAGGCCAGAAAACACACCCTCGCTGCGCTTGTAAAGCTGCGTCTCTTTTCCTCTCATTCCGAGCATCTGGACTTTCCGTCGGTAACAGGGATGTTTGTGTGGGCGAGAGTTGCTTCTCGCGGAAGGTGATGAGTGAGGTATCCGTATCCCAGAGGCGTGGGAGTCCCTCGGCTCGGTCAGCCTTGCCGCTTACGCGTACTTTCGCCCGTCCACGAGGCCCTGTCTCCGACTCAGTCGAGAAGGCTTGAAAGACCGCCTCGGCAGAAGAGCTTCCGAACGTGAAGACTTGTTCGGTCCACGGAGTCGCTTTATCCGAACACGAGTTACTTATCGCAGAAGGTGATGAGTGAGGTATCCGTATCCCGGAGGCGTAGGAGTCCCTCGGCTCGGTCAGCCTTGGCTGCTTACGTGTACTCCGTCGTTTCCAGGATCCGCTTTTCGAAGTAGTCAAAAGGCACGAAAGAAATTCTGCTAAAAAGAGATCTTTTTTCGAGGAAAAATTCGACGCAGAGGGGGTCTCCCCCCTTTTAGCCCCCGAGGGAGGGTCGGGCTTTGCCGAGGCGAGGCCGACCCTTCCTTGACGACTAAACTTTGCGTGGGTGCGAGGTATATGAACAACTTGAAAACATCTTAAGGGTAGAAGCGACGTAGCTGTTTGATGTTCCAAGCGTTGCCGTAGACCTCGCCTTGATTGTTGGCCAGCTTGTATGTTCCGGGCTTCAGAACTTTGGCGATGACGAATGGCCCCTCCCAGGGGGGCGTGAGCTTGTGCCTCCCTCGGGCGTCTTGCCGCAGCCGAAGCACCAGATCGCCCACCTGGAGGTCTCGGGACCGGACCCCTCGGGCGTGGTAGCGTCGCAGGGACTGCTGGTACCGCGCCGAGTGTAGTAAGGCCTTGTCCCGAGCCTCTTCCAGCTGGTCCAGTGAGTCTTCTCGGCTAGCTTGGTTGCTTTGATCGTTGTAGGCCCTCGTCCTCGGGGAGCCGTATTCCAGGTCAGTGGGCAAGACGGCCTCGGCCCCGTAGACCAGGAAGAACGGCGTGAAAACCGTGGCTCGGCTCGGCGTCGTCCTCAGGCTCCAGACCACCGAGGGGAGCTCCTTCATCCATCGCTTGCCGAACTTGTTGAGGTCATTGTAAATCCGAGGCTTGAGCCCTTGTAGAATCATGCCGTTGGCACGCTCTACTTGCCCATTCGACATGGGATGAGCCACGACAGCCCAGTCCACCCGGATGTGGTGATCCTCGCAAAAATCCAAGAATTTTTTGCCGGTGAACTGGGTACCGTTGTCGGTGATGATGGAGTTCGGGACCCCGAAGCGGTGGATGATGTTGGTGAAGAACGCCACCGCCTGCTCGGACCTGATGCTGCTCAGGGGTCGGACCTCGATCCACTTGGAGAATTTGTCGAGGGCGACCAGCAGGTGCGTGTAGCCCCCGGGCGCCTTCTGCAAGGGACCGACGAGGTCCAGACCCCATACAGCAAAGGGCCAGGTGATGGGTATCGTCTACAGAGCCTGAGCGGGCAGGTGGGTCTGCTTCGCATAGAATTGGCACCCTTCGCAGGTGCGGACAATTCTAGTGGCGTCAGCCACCGCCGTTGGCCAGTAGAAGCCTTGCCGGAAAGCATTCCCGACAAGGGCTCGAGGCGCTGCATGATGGCTGCAAGCCCCCGAGTGTATTTCTTGCAGGAGTTCCTGACCTTCGGCGATGGAGATGCATCGCTGGAGGATGCCCGAGGGGCTCCGGTGGTAGAGCTCCTCCTCATCGCCCAGCAAGACGAACGACTTGGCGCGTCGCGCTACCCGCCGAGCCTCGGCTTGGTCGAGGGGTAGCTCTCCTCGGCGGAGATATTGCAGGTACGGGGCCTGCCAATCTCGATCAGGCGTGGCCCCGCTCTGCCCCTCCTCGACGTCCAGTGCCTCGCCCTCGGGGGCCGAGGGTACCTCGGGCTAAACCGCGGACGCCTCGGGCTGAGCCGAGGGTGCCTTGGGCTGAGCCGAGGCTGCCTCGGGCTGTGCCGAGGGTGCCTCGGGCTGTGCCGAGGGCGCCTCGGGCTCGGGAGCGTCGTCGATCTTGACGGAGGGTTGATGTAGATCCCGGGAGAAGACGTCCGGGGGAACCGTGGTTCGCCCCGAGGCTATTTTAGCCAGCTCGTCCGCAGTCTCGTTGTAGCGCCGAGCGATGTGGTTGAGCTCGAGCCCGAAGAACTTGTCTTCCAGGCGCCGAACCTCATCGCAGTAGGCCTCCATCTTCAGGTCGCGGCAGTGGGGGTTCTTCATGACTTGGTCGATGACGAGCTGCGAGTCACCGCGGGCGTCGAGGCGTCTGACCCCTAGCTCGATGGCGATCCGCAACCCGTTGACCAGAGCCTCGTACTCAGCCACATTGTTGGACGCCGGGAAGTGGAGGCGTAGCACGTAGCGCAGGTCCTTCCCGAGGGGCGAGATGAAGAGCAGGCCCGCGCCGGCTCCCATCTTCATCAGCGACCCGTCGAAAAACATGGTTTAGAGCTCCGGTTGGATCGGAGCCGTTGGTAGCTGGGTGTCGACCCATTCGGCCACGAAGTCCGCCAACACCTGGGACTTGATGGCCTTCCGAGGGGTGAACGAGATTGTTTCGCCCATGATTTCCACCGCCCACTTTGCGATCCTGCCCGAGGCCTCTCGGCATTGGATGATCTCCCCCAGGGGGAAGGATGACACCACAGTCACCGGATGAGATTCGAAGTAGTGTCGTAACTTCCGCCTCGTCAGGATCACAGCATACAGCAGCTTCTGAACTTGTGGGTAGCGGATCTTGGTCTCGGACAGTACCTCGCTGACGAAGTAGACTGGCCTCTGAACGGGCAATGCATGCCCTTCCTCTTGCCTCTCGACCACAATCGCGGCGCTAACCACCTGAGTGGTAGCGGCGACGTAGACCAAGAGAGCTTCTCCATCAGCGGGGGGCACCAAGACAGGCGCCTTTGTAAGGAGCGCCTTCAGGTTCCCGAGGGCTTCCTCGGCCTCAGGGGTCCAAGCGAAACACTCGGTTTTCCTTAAGAGGCGGTACAGCGGTAGACTTCTTTCGCCGAGGCGTGAGATAAAGCGGCTCAGGGCCGCGAGGCATCCCATGACCCTCTGTACGCCTTTTAAGTCTTTGATGGGTCCCATGCTGGTGATAGCTGCGATCTTCTCTGGGTTGGCTTTGATGCCTTGTTCGGAGACAATGAACCCCAGGAGCATGCCCCGGGGCACCCCGAAGACACACTTCTCAGGATTGAGCTTGACTCCTTTCGCCTTGAGACATCGAAATGTCACTTCAAGGTCGGAGAGGAGGTCGGAAGCCTTTCTTGTCTTGACTACGATGTCATCGACGTAGGCCTCGACTATGCGACCGATGTGTTCGCCAAACACATGGTTCATGCACTGCTGGTACGTCGCACCCGCATTCCTCAAACCGAACGGCATGGTGACATAGCAGTACATGCCGAACGGCGTGATGAAAGAAGTCGCGAGCTGGTCGGACTCTTTCATCCGGATCTGGTGATACCCTGAGTAGGCATCGAGGAAGGACAGGGTTTCGCACCCAGCAGTGGAATCCACGATTTGATCGATGCGAGGCAGAGGGTAGGGAACCTTCGGACATGCTTTGTTGAGACCTGTGTAGTCTACACACATCCGCCATTTCCCCCCTTTCTTCCTCACAAGCACAGGGTTGGCAAGCCATTCGGGATGGAATACCTCTTTGATGAACCCTGCCGCCATTAGCTTGTGAATCTCCTCGCCTATCACTCTGCGCTTCTCCTCGTCGAATCGGCGCAGAGGCTGCCTGACGGGTCGGGCTCCGGCCCGAATATCCAGCGAGTGCTCGGCGACCTCCCTCGGTATGCAGGTCATGTCCGAGGGACTCCACGCAAAGACGTCGGCGTTTGCGCGGAGAAAGTCGACGAGCACTGCTTCCTATTTGGGGTCGAGCCCAGAACCAATCCGGATCTGCTTGGAGGTGTCGCCACTGGGGTCGAGAGGGACGGCCTTAACCGTCTCCGCTGGCTCGAAGTTGCCGGCATGGCGCTTCACGTCTAGCACCTCTTTGGAGAGGTTCTCCAGGTCGGCGATGAGGGCCTTGGACTCGGCGAGGGCCTCGGTGTACTCCACGCACTCCACGTCGCATTCGAACGCGTGTTTGTACGTGGGGTCGACGGTGATGACCCCGTTGGGGCCCGGCATCTTGAGCTTCAGGTAGGTGTAGTTGGGGACGGCCATGAACTTCGCATAGCATGACCTTCCCAGTACCGCGTGGTAGGTTCCTCGGAACCCGACCACCTCGAACGTCAAGGTCTCCCTTCGGAAGTTGGAGGGCGTTCCGAAGCAGACGGGAAGGTCGAGCCGCCCGAGGGGCTGGACGCGCTTCCCAGGGATGATCCCGTGGAAGGGCGCAGCGCCTGCCCGGACGGAGGACAGATCGACGCGCAGGAGCTTGAGGGTCTCGGCGTAGATGATGTTGAGGCAGCTGCCCCCATCCATCAGGACCTTGGTGAGCCTGACGTTGCCGATGATGGGGTCGACGACGAGCGGGTATTTCCCTGGGCTCGGCACATGGTCGGGGTGGTCAGCCTGGTCGAAGGTGATGGGCTTGTCGGACCAGTCTAGGTAGACTGGCGCCGCCACCTTCACCGAGCAGACCTCCCGGCGCTCTTGCTTGCGATGCCAAGCCGAGGCATTCGCCGCATGCCCACCGTAGATCATGAAGCAGTCGCGGACCTCGGGGAACTCTCCTGCTTGGTGATCTTCGTTCTTGTCGTCGTCGCGGGCCCTGCCACCCTCCGCGGGTGGCCCGGCCCTGTGGAAGTGGCGCCGAAGCATGACGCACTCCTCGAGGGTGTGCTTGACGGGCCCCTGATGGTAGGGGCACGGCTCCTTGAGCATCTTGTCGAAGAGGTTAGCACCTCCGGGGGGCTTCCGAGGGTTCTTGTACTCGGCGGCGGCGACAAGGTCCGCGTCAGCGGCGTCGCGTTTCGATTGCGACTTCTTCTTGCCCTTCTTCTTGGCGCCGCGTGGAGTAGACGCCTCGGGAGCCTCTTCCGATGGGCGGCCCTGGGGCTGCTTGTCCATTCGGAAGATAGCTTCAACCGCCTCCTGGCCAGAGGCGAACTTGGTGGCGATGTCCATCAGCTCGCTCGCCCTAGTGGGGGTCTTGCGACCCAACTTGCTCACCAGGTCACGGCAGGTGGTGCCGGCAAGGAACGCGCCGATGACATCCGAGTCGGTGATGTTGGGCAGCTCGGTGCGCTGCTTCGAGAATCGCCGGATGTAGTCCCGGAGAGACTCTCCCGGCTGTTGCCGGCAGCTCCGGAGGTCCCAGGAATTCCCGGGGCGCACGTACGTGCCCTGGAAATTGCCGGCGAAGGCTTGGACCAAGTCGTCCCAGTTGGAGATCTGCCCCGGAGGCAGGTGCTCCAACCAGGCACGAGCAGTGTCGGAGAGGAACAGGGGGAGGTTACGGATGATGAGGTTGTCGTCGTCCGTCCCTCCCAGTTGGCAGGCCAGGCGGTAGTCCGCGAGCCACAGTTCGGGTCTCGTTTCCCCCGAGTACTTCGTGATAGTAGTCGGGGGTCGGAACCGGGTCAGGAACGGCGCCCGTCGGATGGCCCGACTGAAGGCCTGCGGACCGGGTGGTTCGGGCGAGGGACTCCGATCCTCCCCGCTGTCGTAGCGCCCCCCACACCTGGGGTGGTAGCCTCGGCGCACCCTTTCGTCGAGGTGAGCCCGACGGTCGCGACGGTGGTGCTCGTTGCCGAGGTGGCCCGGGGCCGCAGGCGCGGTGTTGCGCGTGCGCCCGGTGTAGACCGAGGCTTCCCGCATGAATCGAGAAGTCGCGGTGTGAGGTTCCGAGGGGTATCCCTGCCTCCGGGAGGCAGTGCTCTCGGCCCGTCGGGCCGCAGCGCCTTCCAGGAGATTCTTGAGCTCTCCCTGGATTCGCCGACCCTCGGTGGTTGATGGCTCCGGCATCGCGCAGAGGAGCATCACGGCGGCTGCCAGGTTCTGACCAACCCCGCTGGATGCGGGCGGCGGCCTGACCCTGACATCGTTGGCGACGCGGTGCTGGAGACCCTGGGGCAGGTGACGTATTTCTCCGGCCGGGGGTTGGCCCGCCCATACCTGCCCGACGTCCCGGCGGATCGTCTCAAGTGCTCCTGTTCCCTCGTCGAGCCTGGCCTGCGCCCCGTGGACTTGCTCGAGCTGTGGGTCGCGACCCCCCGCCAGAACGGGGACCACAGCTAGCTCCCGCGGGATGTCGGCGCGGGGCACCGGCCTAGGAAGATCACCATCCTCCGGCATGCCAAGATGGTTGCCTTCGGAGGGATCCCCTAGCTCGACGTGGAAACATTCGCGGCTTGGGCCGCAGTCCTCGTCGTCAAGGCTGCGGCTTCCGTCAGAACAGTCGGAGAGGCAGTAGTCACATGCGGTCATGAAGTCCCGCATGGCACTGGGGTTGCAAAATCCAGAGAAATCCCAACAGATGCTGGGATCGTCATCTTCCTCGGACCCAGAGGGCCCGTAGGTCGAGACGTCCGTCAATCGGTCCCAAGGTGACCGCATACGAAACCCCAGTGGGGTTGCACTCGCCTCAATGAGAGCGCCCGCCAAAGCGAGGTCGCTTGGCGGGTTGAGGCCGAGTCGAAAAGACGTAGGATGGGAATTAGTCCGTACCTTTTGGTCGACGAGGAGCGACGTAGCCACATCGGGGACTGGTTGCACCGTCGTCTCAGGTACGAGGGCGACGTCCCGCAAGCTTTCCGCGAGTGCGCCGGCGTCGTCCACTTGCTCGGGATTGGCGTGTCGCGGGGGGACGGCGCTTGCCTTTGTCTTGAACGCGAGGTCGACGCCCGGCGAGCCTTCCGTCGGGGCGCTGGGGACGTCGATTCGCTCGACAGCCGACGAAGCGCGGCCTCCCGCTTGGCCTTGGTTGCCCCGCCTCCTCCTCCGTTGGCGGGGGAGAGGACGGGACGAGCTCGAATGTTGTTCTTCCACCGCGCGGGGAAGATGTCGTCGGTTCCGCCGCCGGCGGGCGGGATGCCGGCCGCCATTGTCGTTGTCGCGCGGCGGTGGAAGGAGTATCACGTCGTAGCTGCCGTCGAAGGACATGAACTCAAGACTCCCGAAACGGAGCACCGTCCCGGGCCGGAGAGGTTGCTGGAGACTGCCCATCTGGAGCTCGACGGGAAGCTGTTCGTGAGCACGCAGCAGGCCCCTACCTGGCACGCCAACTGTCGGCGTTTCGAGACCGGGGGGTCCCTAAGCCGACGAGTGAGTGTGCTGCGTGCCCCAGCCCAGATGGGTCGAGCGCGTGGGCGAGCGCGAAGGGGGGAGAGGCAAGGTGGCCGGAGACGGGCGTGAGAGAGGTGGAAATCCCGCGGCCTTCGTGTTCGTCCCGCGCCCAGGTCGGGTGCGCTTGCAGTAGGGGGGTTACAAGCGTCCACGCGGGTGAGGGAAGCGAGCGGCCCCAAGAGAGCGCCTGTCCCGTCCTCGGTCCCGCGCGGCCAACCTCCTCTGAGAAGGCCCTGGTCCTTCCTTTTATAGGCGTAAGGAGAGGATCCAGGTGTACAATGGGGGGTGTAGCAGAGTGCTACGTGTCTAGCGGAGGGAGAGCTAGCGCCCTAAGTACATGCCAATGTGGCAGCCGGAGAGATCTTGGCACCCTGCTAGCGTGATGTCGTGGCTGTCGGAGGAGCAACGGAGCTTGGCGGAGGGACAGCTGTCGGAGCGGTCCAGTCCTTGCTGACGTCCTCCTGCTTCCGTAAGAGAGCTGAGACCCGCCGTCGTCACAGAGCTCGTGGGGCGCTGTCATTGCCCATCTGGCGGAGCTAGCCAGATGGGACACCGGTCTTGTTCTCTGTGACCCGAGTCGGCTCGGGGTAGGATGATGATGGCGCTTCCTGTTGACGTGGCGGGCCTGTGCCCTAGGCTGGGCGATGTGGGGGCTCCTTCGAAGCCGAGGTCGAGTCTGTCTTCCGTGGCCGAGGCCGAGCCCGAGCCCCTGGGTCGGGCGAGGCGGAGATCGTTCGGCAGAGGCCAGAGCGGAGTCCGAGCCCTGGGGTCGGGCGAGGCGGAGTTCGTCGTCTTCCGGGGCCGAGCCCAAGTCCGAGCCCTGGGTCGGGCGGAGCGGAGTTCGTCGTCTTCCGGGTCTTAACCCGAGTCCGAGCCCTGGGTCGGGCGAAGCGGAGTTCGCCGTCTTCCGGGGCTTAGCCCGAGTCCGAGCCCTGGGTCGGGCGGAGCGGAGTTCGCCGTCTTCCGGGGCTTAGCCCGAGTCCGAGCCCTGGGTCGGGCGGAGCGGAGTTCGCCGTCTTCCGGGTCTTAGCCCGAGTCCGAGCCCTGGGTCGGGCGGAGCGGAGTTTCTTATGGCGCCTTTGGCAAGGCCTGACTGCCTGTCAGCCTCACTCTGTCAAGTGGCACTGCAGTCGGGGTGGCGCAGGCGGCGCTATCCTGTTAGACCGGTCAGTGGAGCGGTGGAGTGACGGCGGTCACTTCGGCTCTGCTGGGGGGCGCGCGTTAGGATAAAGGTGTCAGGCCACCTTTGCGTTAAATGCTCCTGCAACTTGGTCAGTCGGTGCGGCGATTTAGTCAGGGTTGCTTCTTAGCGAAGCCAAGGCCTCGGGCGAGCCGGAAATGTGTCCGCCGTAAAAAGGGGGGCCTCGGGCGAGACGGAAGTCCCTCGAGGTCGGCTGCCCTTGTCCGAGGCTAGGCTCGGGCGAAGCGTGATCGAGTCACTCGTATGGACTGATCCCTGACTTAATCGCACCCATCAGGCCTCTGCAGCTTCATGCTGATGGGGGTTACCAGCTGAGAATTAGGCGCCTTGAGGGTACCCCTAATTATGGTCCCCGACACCAGGTTTCCTATAGTCCCCTCTATTCAAGGCATACCTAGATGGTGTTTATGTCCACTCAAGTAAAACACCGCACATCATTTTGCCACATCGTTTCTCAATAAAATAAAGACCATGGGAAATGTATCCAAATTGCGTGTGAGATCTGTCCAAACATAAGTTACGGTTGTAAGGCACCTTTTTCCACCATACAGATGCTAAAAGGTTGGAATATAAAGAATTCAAAACAATATATCACCTTTTAAAGCTCAAATGTCATTTCTATGATATTGACGGAATTGTATTCACACGAGAGGGTATTAAAGAACAACCAGTCGATGAAGACATTATTGGGCTAGCTAATGACCTTTTGTGATACTAGGTTTCCTATAATCCCCTCTATTCAAGGCATACCTAGTCGTGTTTATGTCCACTCAAGAAAAACAAAAGACATCAATATGCCACATCGTTTCTCAAAATAAAATAATGACCATGGAAAATTTAGCCAAATTACTTGAGTGAACTGTCCGAACATAGGTTAAGGTTGTAAGGCACCTTTTTCCACCATACAGTTGCGAAAAAGTTGGAATATAAAGAATTCAAAACAATAGATCACCTTTTAAACCTCAAATGACGCTTCTATAATATTGAGGGCATTGTATTCACACGAGACGGTATTAGAGTATAACTAGTGGATGAAGACGTTATTGGGCTAGCAAATGACCTTTTGTGATAGCGGGATTCCTATAATCTCCTCTATTTAATGCATACCTAGATGGTATTTGTGTCCACTCAAGTAAAACACCGCACATCAATATGCCACATCGCTTCTCAAAATAAAATAAAAACCGTGGGAAATTTAGCCATTGTGTGTGAGAACTTTCCAAACATATGTTAAGGTTGTAAGGCACTTTTTTCCACTACACGGTTGCTAAAAAGCAGGAATATAAAGAATTCAAAACAATAGATCACCTTTTAAACTAAAAATGATGTTTCCCAGATGTCAAGGGCATTGTATTCGCACGAGAGGGTATTAGAGTACAACTAGTGGATAAAGATGTTATTGGGCTAGCTAATGACCTTTTGTGATACCAGGTTTCCTATAATCCCCTCTATTCAAGGCATACCTAGACGGTGTTTATGTCTACTCAAATAAAACACAACATATTAATATGCCACATTGTTTCTCAATAAAATAAAGACCATGGAAAATTTAGCCAAATTGAGTGAGAGAACTATCCAAACATAGGTTAAAGTTGTAAGGCACATTTTCCACCATACGGTTGCTAAAAAGTTGGAATATAAAGAATTCAAAACAATAGATCACCTTTTAAACCACAAATGACGTTTTTATGATATTGATGGCATTGTATTCGCACGAGAGGGTATTAGAGTACAACTAGAGGATGAAGACGTTATTGGGCTAGCAAATAACTTTTTGTGATACCAGGTTTCCTATAATCCCTTCTATTCAAGGCGTAACTAGATTTTGTTTATGTCCACTCAAGTAAAACACCACACATCAATTTGCTACATCTTTTCTCAAAATAAAATAAAGACCATGAAAGTTTTGCCCAATGACGTCTTCATCGACTAGCCCAATGTGCCTTACAACCTTAACCTATGTTTGGATTGTTCTCTCACTCGATTTGGCTAAATTTTCCATGGTCATTGTTTTATTTTGAGAAATGATGTGGCATATTGACGTGTGTTGTTTTTCTTGAGTGGACATAAACACCGTCTAGGTATGCCTTGAATAGAGGGGATTATAGGAAACCTGGTATTACAAAAGGTCATTAGCTAGCCCAATAATGTCTTCATCCACTAGTTGTACTCTAATACCCTCTCGTGCGAATACAATGCCCTTGACATCAGGGAAACGCCCTTTTTAGTTTAAAAGGTGATCTATTGGTTTGAATTCTTTATATTCCTACTTATTAGCATCCTTTTGGTGGAAAAAGGTGCCTTACAACCTTAACCTATGTTTGGAAAGTTCTCTCGTGCAATTTGGCTAAATTTCCCATGGTCTTTATTTTATTTTGAGAAATGATGTGGCATAATGATGTGTGATGTTTTACTTGAGTGGACATAAACACCATCTAGGTATGCCTTGAATAAAGGGATTATAGGAAACCTGGTATCACAAAAGGTCATTAGCTACCCAATAACGTCTTCATCAACTAGTTGTACTCGAATACCCTCTCGTGTGATTACAATGCCCTCAATATCATAGAAACGTCATTTGAGGTTTAAAAGGCAATCTATTGTTTTGAATTCTTTATATTCCAACTTTTTAGCAAATGTATGGTGGAAAAAAATTGCCTTACAACCTTAACCTATGTATGGACAGTTCACTCACGCAATTTGGCTAAATTTTCCATGGTCTTTATTTTATTTTATTTTGAGAAATGATGTGGCATAATGATGTGCGGTGTTTTACTTGAGTGGACATAAACACCATCTAGGTATGCCTTGAATAGAGAGGATTATAGGAAACCTGGTATCACAAAAGGTCATTATCTAGCCCAACAATGTCTTCATCCACTACTTGTACTCTAATACCCTCTCGTCCGAATACAATGCCCTTGATATCAGGGAAACATCATTTGTGGTTTAAAAGTTGATCTATTGTATTAAATTGTTTATATTCCAACTTTTTATCATCTGTATGGTGGAAAAAGGTGCCTTACAACCTTAACCTATGTTTGGACAATTCACTCATGCAATTTGGCTAAATTTTCCATGGTCTTTATTTTATTTTATTTTGAGAAACGATGTGGCATATTGAATAGAGGGGATTATGGGAAACCTAGAGGGGATTATAGGAAACCTAGAATCACAAAAGGTCATTAGCTAGCCCAATGACGTCTTCATCCACTAGTTGTACTCTAATACCCTATCGTGCTAATACAATGCCCTTGACATCAGGGAAACGTCATTTGTAGTTTAAAAGGTTATCTATTGTAATGAATTCTTTATATTCCGACTTTTTGCATGGTTTAAGAAATGTGCCTTACAACGTTAACCTATGTTTGGACAGGTCTCTCACGCAATTTGGCTAAAATTTTCATGGTCTTTATTTTATTTTGAGAAACGACATTGCAAATTGAAGTGTGGTGTTTTACTTGAGTGGACATAAACATCGTTTGAGTATGCCTTGAATAGAGGGGATTATAGGAAACATATTATCACAAAAGGTCATTAGCTAGCCCACTAATGTCTTCATTCAGTGTGTTGTACTCTAATACCCTCTCATTCGAATACAATGCCCTCATTACCATAGAAACACTATTTTTAGTTTCAAAGTTGGTCTATTCATTTTAATTCTTTATATTCCAACTTTTTAGCAACTGTATGATGGAAAAAAGGTGCCTTACAACCTTAACCTATGGTTGGACAGATCTCTTATGTAATTTGGCTAAATTTCCCATGGTCTTTATTTTATTTTGAGAAACAATGTGGCATAATAAAGTGTAGTGTTTTACTTGAGTGGACATAAACACCATCTATGTATGCCTTGGATAGAGGGGATTATAGGAAACCTAGTATCACAAAAGGTCATTAGCTAGCCCAATGATGTCTTCATCCACTAGTTGTACTCTAATAGTCACTCATGTGAATACAATGCAGTCAATATCATAGAAACGTCATTTGAGGTTTAAAATCTGATCTATTGTTTTGAATTCTTTATATCCCAACCAACCATTTTTAGGTCAAAAATTGTAGGTGTTAGCCTTCTGTATTATTGAAAATGGTCATTCATGGCTATTTTCGAAAAAATTGGGTTGTGTGGCCATTGATCATCAACCAGAGGCTCATACACCTCACCCCACATATGTTTCCTCGCCATAGATCACATTCTTGGATTTCTGGTGGAGACCATTTGTTGATAAAAAAATCCATAGGTGTTAGCTTTCGGTATTATTGAAAATGGTCGTCCATGCAATTTTCGACAAACATGTGGGTTGCGTGTCCATTTATCATCGACCAAAAGCTCGTGCAACTCACCCCACAAATGTTTCCTTCCCATAGATCACAATCTTGGATTTCTGGTGGAGACCATTTCTTGGTAAAAAAATTCGTAGGTGTTACCCTTCGGTATTATTAAAAATGGTCGTTCATGCTATTTTTGAAAAATGGGGGTTGTGTGGCCATTGATCAATGACGAGAGGCTCATACACCTATCCCCACATATGTTTACTTGCCATAGATCACATTCTTGGATTTCTATTGGATACCGTTTCTTGGTCAAAAATTGTAGGTGTTATCCTTCGGTATTATTTAAAATGGTCGTTCATGCTATTTTCAACAAAAATAGGGGTTGTGTGGCCATTAATCATCGACCAAAGGCTCGTACACCACATCCCACATATGTTTTATTGCCATAGATCACATGCTTGGATTTCTGGTGGAGACCGAATCTTAGTAAAAATGCGTAGGTGTTAGCCTTCAATATTATTGAAAATGGTCGTTCATGGTATTTTCGACAAAAATGGGGGTTGTGTGACCATTGGTCATTGACCAGAGGCTCGTACACCTCACCCCACATATGTTTCCTTGCCATAGATCACATTCTGTTTGACTCTATTTATTGGTAAAAAATCTGTAGATGTTAGCCTTCGGTATTATTGAAAATGGTCGTTCATGCTATTTTCGAAAAATATGGGTTGTGTGGCCATTGATCATCGACTAGGGGTTCGTACACCTGACCCCACATATTTTTCTTTGCCATAGATTACATTCTTGGATTTCTAGTGGAGGTCGTTTCTTGGTGAGAAATCCGTAGGTGTTAGCCTTCTGTATTATTGAATATGGTAGTTCATGCTATTTTCGACAAAAAAGGGGGTTGTGTGGCCATTGATCATCGACCAGAGGCTCGTACACCTGACCCCCCGTGTGTTTCTTGCCATAGATCACAATCTTGGATTTTTGGTAGAGACCATTTCATGGTCAAAAATATGTAAGTGTTATTCTTCGGTTTTATTAAAAATGGTCGTTCATGGCTATTTTCGACAGAAATGGGGGTTGTGTGGCCATTAATCATCGACCAGAGGCTCGTTCACCTCACCCCACATATGTTTCTTTACTAGAGATCATATTCTTGGATTTTTGGTGGAGACCATTTCTTGGTGAAAAATCCGTAGGTGTTAGCCTTCGGTATTATTGAAAATGGTTGTTCTTGGCTATTTTCTACAAAAATGAGGGTTGTGTGGCCATTAATCATTGACCAGAGGCTCGTACACCTGTCCACACATATGTTTCCTTACCAAAGATCATATTCTTCGATTTTTGGTGGTGACCATTTTGGTCAAAAATCTATATGTGTTAGCCTTCGGTATTACTGAAAATGGTCATTCATGCTATTTTCAACAAAAATGGGGGTTGTGTGGCCATTAATCATCGACCAGAGGCTCGTACACCTCACCCACATATGTCTCCTTGAATTTCTGGTGGAGACCATTTTTTGGTCAACAATTCGTAGGTGACAGACTTCGGTATTATTGAAAATGGTCGTTCATGTTATTTTCGACAAAAATGGGGGTTGTGTAGCCATTGATCATCGACCATAGGCTCGTACACCTGACCCCACATGTGCTTCCTTACCATAGATCACAATTTTGGATATCTGTTGGAGACCATTTTTTGGTCAAAAATATGTAGGTGTTAGCCTTCGGTATTATTGAAAATGGTCGTTCATGCTATTTTCGACATCCTTGGATTTCTAGGGGAGACCATTTCTTGGTCAAAAATCCGTAGGTGTCAACCTTCGGTATTATTGAAAATGGTCGTACATGCTATTTTCGAAAAATGGGGGTTGTGTCACCCCACATATGTTTGCTTGCCATATATTGCATTCTAGGATTTTTGGTGGAATCCATTTCTTGGTCAAAAATCCGTAGGTGTTATCCTTCGATATTATTAAAATGGTCGTCCATGCAATTTTCGAGAAAAATGTGGGTTGTGTGGCTATTTATCATCGACCAGAGGCTCGTACACTTCACCCCACATATGTTTACTTGCCATAGATCACATTCTTGGATTTCTGGTGGAGACCATTTATTGGTCAAAAATCCATAGGTGTTAGCCTTCGGTATTATTGAAAATGGTCGTTCATGCTATTTTCGACAAAATATAGGGGTTGTGTGGCCATTGATCATCGACCAGAGGCTCGTACAATTCCCCACACATATGTTTCCTTGCCATAGATCACATTCTTGGATTTCTGGTAGAGATCATTTTTGGTCAAAAATTCGTAGGTGTTAGCCTTCAGTATTATTGAAAATGGTTGTTCATGGCTATTTTCGACAGAAATGGGGGTTGTGTGGCCATTGATCATCGACCAGAGTCTCGTACACCTAACCCGACTCGCATTCTTTGATTTCTGGTGGAGACCATTTCTTAGTAAAAAATTTGTAGGTGTTAGCCTTAGGTACTTTTGAAAATGGTCGTTCATGCTATTTTCGACAAAAATAGGGGTTGTGTGGCCATTGATCATCGACCACAGGCTCGTACACTTCACCCCACATATGTTTCCTTGCCATAGATCACATTCTAGGATTTCTAGTGGAGACCATTTCTTGGTCAAAAATCCGTACATGTTGGCCTTCCGTATTATTGAAAATGGTCGTTCATGCTATTTTCGACAAAAATAGGGGTTGTGTGGCCATTGATCATCGACCAGAGGCTCGTACACCTCACCCCACATATGTTTCCTTGCCATATATCACATTCTTGGATTTTTGGTGGAGGCCATTTCTTGGTCAAAAATCTGTAGGTGTTAGCCTTTGGTATTTTGGAAAATGGTCGGTTATAATATTTTCGAAAAAATGGGGGTCGTGTGGCCACTAATCGTCGACCAGAGCCTCGTACACCAGACAACACATATGTTTCCTGTTCATAGATCACATTCTTGGATTTCTGGTGGAGACAATTTCTTAGTAAAAATCCGTAGGGGTTAGCCATCGGCATTATTGAAATGGTCATTCATGCAATTTTCGACAGCCTTGGATTTCTAGGGGAGACCATTTCTTGGTCAAAAATCTGTAGGTGTTAGCCTTCAGTATTATTGAAAATGTTTGTTCATGCTATTGTCGACAAAAATGGGGGTTGTGTGGCCATTGATCATCGACTAGAGGCTCGTACACCTCACCCCACATATGTTTGCTTGCCAAAGATTGCATTCTTGGATTTCTGGTTGAGACCATTTCTTCATCACAAATCCGTAGGTGTTATCCTTCTGTATTTTTGAAAATGGTCGTTCATGCAATTTTTGAAAAAAATGTCTGTTGTGTGGCCATTGATCATCGACTAGAGGCTCGTTATCCAAGAACGAGCCTCTAGTCGATGATATATGGCAAGGAAACATATGTGGGGTGAGGTGTACGAGCCTCTAGTCGATGATCAATGGCCACATAACCCCCATTTTAGTCGAAAATAGCCAAGAACGACCATTTTCAATAATAGTGAAGGCTAACACCTACGAATTTTTTGACCAAGAAATGGTCTCCACCAGGATTCCAAGAACGTCATCTGTGGCAAGGTAACCTATGTGGGGTGAGGTGTACGAGCCTCTGGTCGATGATCAATGGCCACAATACCCCCATTTTTGTCGATAATAGCATGAACAACAATTTTCAATAATACCGAAGGCTAACACATACAAACGAGCCTCTAGTCGATGACTAGTGGCCACACAACAGACATTTTTGTCGAAAATTGAATGAACGACCATTTTCAATAATACCGAAGGATAACACCTACGGATATTTGATGAAGAAATGGTCTCCATAAGAAATCCAAGGATGCAATCTATGGCAATCAAACATATGTGGGTGAGGTGTACGAGCCTCTAGTCGATGATCAATGGCCACACAACCCCCATTTTTGTCGACAATAGCATGAACGAACATTTTCAATAATACTGAAGGCTAACACCTACAGATTTTTGACCAAGAAATGGTCTCCCCTAGAAATTCAAGGCTGTCGAAAATTGCATGAATGACCATTTCAATAATGTCGAAGGCTAACCCCTACGATTTTTTTTTAAAAAAAATTGTCTCCACCAGAAATCCAAGAATGTGATCTATGAATAGGAAACATATGTGTTGTCAGGTGTACGAGGCTCTGGTCGACGATGAGTGGCCACACAACCCCCATTTTTTTGAAAATATTATGACCGACCATTTTCAAAAATACCAAAGGCTAACAGCTACAGATTTTTGACCAAGAAATCCAAGAATGTGATCTATGGCAAGGAAACATGTGTCAGGTGAGGTGTACGAGCCTCTGGTCGATGATCAATGACCACACAACCCCTATTTTTGTCAAAAATAGCATGAACAACCATTTTCAGTAATACGGAAGGCCAACACCTACGGATTTTTGACCAAGAAATGGTCTCCACCAAAAATCCAAGAATGTGATCTATGGCAAGGAAACATATGTGGGGTGAAGTGTACGAGCCTCTGGTCGATGATCAATGGCCACACAACCCCTATTTTTGTCGAAAATAGCATGAACGACCATTTTCAATAGTACCGAAGGCTAACACCTACAGATTTTTGACTAAGAAATGGTCTCCACCAGAAATCCAAGAATGTGATCTATGTCAAGGAAACATATGTCGGGTGAGGTGTACGAGACTCTGGTCGATGATCAATGGCCACACAACCCCCATTTCTGTCGAAAATAGCCATGAACAACCATTTTCAATAATACTGAAGGCAAACACCTACGAATTTTTGACCAAAAAATGGTTTCTACCTGAAATCCAACAATGTGATCTATGGCAAGGTAACATATGTGTGGGGAATTGTACGAGCCTCTGGTCGATGATCAATGGCCACACAACCCCTATTTTTTGTCGAAAATAGCATGAAGGACCATTTTCAATAACACCGAAGGCTAACACCTACAGATTTTTGACCAATAAATGGTCTCCACCAGAAATCCAAGAATGTGATCTATCCAAGTAAACATATGTGGGGTGAAGTGTACGAGCCTCTAGTCGATGATCAATGGCCACACAACCCACATTTTTCTCGAAAATTGCATGGACGACCATTTTAATAATATCGAAGGATAACACCTACGGATTTTTGACCAAGAAATGGACTCCACCAAAAATCCAAGAATGCAATCTATGGCAAGCAAAAATATGTGGGGTGAGGTGTACGAGCCTCTAGTCGATGATTAATGGCCACACAACACCCATTTTTTCGAAAATTGCATGTTCGACCATTTTCAATAATACCGAAGGCTCACACCTACGGATTTTTGACCAAAATTTGGTCTCCTCTAGGAATCCAAGGAAGTCGAAAATAGCATGAACGACCATTTTCAATAATACCGAAGGCTGACACCTACAGATTTTTTTACCAAGAAATGGTCTCCAACAGATATCCAAAATTGTGATCTAAGGTAAGGAAACACATGTGGGGTCAGGCGTACGAGCCTATGGTCGATGATCAATGGCTACACAACCCCCATTTTTGTCGAAAATAGCATGAACGACCATTTTCAATAATACAGAAGTCTATCACCTACGGATTGTTGACGAAGAAATGGTCTCCACCAGAAATCCAAGAATGTGATCTATGTCAAGGAAACATATGTGGGGTGTGGTGTACGAGCCTCTAGTAGATGACTAATGGCCACACAACCCCCATTTTTGTTGAAAATAGCATGAACGACCATTTTCAACAATACCGAAGGCTAACACATACAAATTTTTGACCAAGAAATGGTCACCACCAAAAATCCAAGAATGTGATCTTTGGCAAGGAAACATATGTGTGGACAGGTGTATGAGACCCTAGTCGATGATCAATGGCCACACAACCCTCATTTTTGTAGAAAATAGCCAAGAACGACCATTTTCAATAATAAAGAAGGCTAACACATACGGATTTTTCACCAACAAATGGTCTCCACCAGAAATCCAAGAATTTGATCTCTGGCAAAGAAACATATGTGGGGTGAGGTGTACGAGCCTCTAGTCGATGATCAATGGCCACACAACCCCCATTTCTGTCGCAAATAGCCATGAACGACCATTTTCAATAAAACTGAAGGCTAACACCTACAGATTTTTGACCATGAAATGGTCTCTACCAGAAATCCAAGATTGTGATTTATGGCAAGGAATCACATGTGGGGTCAGGTGTACGAGCCTCTGGTCGATGATCAATGGCCACACAACCCCCATTTTTGTCGAAAATAGCACGAACTACCATATTCAATAATACAGAAGGCTGACACCTACATATTTCTCACCATGAAACGACCTCCACTAGAAATCCAAGAATGTGATCTATGGCAAAGAAAAATATGTGGGGTCAGGTGTACGAACCCCTGGTCGATGATCAAAGGCCACACAACCCATATTTTTTCGAAAATAGCATGAACGACCATTTTCAATAATACCGAAGGCTAACACTACAGATATTTTACCAATAAATAGTCAAACAAAATGTGATCTATGACAAGGAAACATATGTGGGGTGAGGTGTACGAGCCTCTGGTCAATGTCCAATGGCCACACAACCCCCATTTTTGTCGAAAATAGCATGAACGACCATTTTCAATAATACCGAAGGCTAACACCTACGCATTTTTACTAAGATTTGGTCTCCACCAGAAATCCAAACATTTTATCTATGGCAATAAAACAGATGTGGGATGAGGTGTACGAGCCTTTGGTCGATGATTAATGGCCACACAACCCCTATTTTTTTTAAAATAGCATGAACGACCATTTTCAATAATACCGAAGGATAACACCTACAATTTTTGGCCAAGAAATGGTATCCAATAGAAATCCAAGAATGTGATATATGGCAAGTAAGCATATGTGGGGTTAGGTGTACGAGCCTCTCGTCATTGATCAATGGCCACACAACCCCTATTTTTTTGAAAATAACATGAACGACCATTTTCAATAAAACCGAAGGGTAACACCTATGAATTTTTTACCAAGAAATGGTCTCCTCCAGAAATCCAAGATTGTGATCTATGGGAAGGAACATTTGTGGGGTGAGTTGTACGAGCCTTTGGTCGATGATAAATGGCCACACAACCCACATTTTTGTCGAAAATTGAATGGATGACTATTTCAATAATACCGAAGGCTAACACCTACGGATTTTTGATCAACAAATGGTCTCCACTAGAAATCTAAGAATGTGATCTATGGCAAGGAAACATATGTGGGGTGAGGTGTACGAGCCTCTGGTCGATGATCAATGGCCACACAACCCCATTATTGTCAAAAATAGCCATTAATGACCATTTTCAATAATACAGAAGGCTAACACCTACGATTTATGACCTGGAAATGGTCAGTTGGAATATAAAGAATTCAAAACAATAGATCAACTTTTAAACCTCAAATGATGTTTCTATGATATTGACTGCATTGTATTCACATGAGTGAGTATTAGAGTACAACTAGTGGATGAAGACGTTATTGGGCTAGCTAATGACCTTTTGTGATACCAGGTTTCCTATAATCCCTTCTATTCAAGGCATACCTAGATGGTGTTTATGTCCACTCAAGTAAAACACTACACTTTATTATGCCACATTGTTTCTCAAAATAAAATAAAGACCATGGGAAATTTAGCTAAATTACATAAGAGATCTGTCCAAACATAGGTTAAGGTTGTAAGGCACCTTTTTCCATCATACAGTTGCTAAAAAGTTGGAATATAAAGAATTCAAAAGAATAGACCAACTTTGAAACTAGAAATAGTGTTTCTATGGTAATGAGAGCATTGTATTTGCATGAGAGGGTATTAGAGTACAACACACTGAATGAAGACATTAGTGGGCTAGCTAATGACCTTTTGTGATAATATGTTTCCTATAATCCCCTCTATTCAAGGCATACTCAAATGGTGTTTAAGTCCACTCAAGTAAAACACCACACTTCAATTTGCAACATCGTTTCTCAAAATAAAAAAAGACCATGAAAATTTTAGCCAAATTGCATGGGAGACCTGTCCAAACATAGGTTAACATTGTAAGGCATATTTTTTAAACCATGCAAAAAGTTGGAATATAAAGAATTCAATACAATAGATAACCTTTTAAACTACAAATGACGTTTCCTGATGTCAAGGGCATTGTATTAGCACGAGAGTGTATTAGAGTACAACTAGTGGATGAAGACGTCATTGGGCTAGCTAATGACCTTTTGTGATTCTAGGTTTCCTATAATCCCCTCTAGGTTTCCTATAATCCCCTCTATTCAATATGCCACATCGTTTCTCAAAATAAAATAAAGACCATGGAAAATTTAGCCAAATTGCATGAGTGAATTGTCCAAGCATTGGTTATGGTTGTAAGGCACCTTTTTTCCACCATACAGTTGCTAAAAAGTTGGAATATAAAGAATTCTATTCAATAGATCATCTTTTAAACCACAAATGATGTTTCCATGATATTGAGGGCATTGTATTCACATGAGAGGGTATTAGAGTACAACTAGTGGATGAAGACATTGTTGGGCTAGCTACTGATCTTTTGTGATACCATGTTTTCTATAATCCTCTCTATTCAAGGCATACCTAGGTGGTGTTTATGTCCACTCAAGTAAAACACCGCACATCATTATGCCACATCGTTTCTCAAAATAAAATAAAATAAAGACCATGGGAAATTACGGAAAATTGCGTGAGAGATCTGTCCAAACATAGGTTATAGTTGTATGTCACCTTTTTTCCACCATAAAGTTGTGAAAAGGTTGTAATATAAAGAATACAAAACAATATATCACCTTTTAAACCTCAAATGACGTTTCTATGATATTGAGGACATTGTATTCAGACGAGTGGGTATTCGAGAACAACTTGTCGATGAAGACGTTATTGGGCTAGCTAATGACCTTTTGTGATACTAGGTTTCCTATAATCCCCTGTATTAAAGGCATAACTAGATGGTGTTTATGTCCACTCAAGTAAAACATCGCACATCATTACGCCACATCGTTTCTAAAATAAAATAAAGACAATAGGAAATTTAGCCAAATTGCGTAAGAGATCTGTCCAAACATAGGTTAAGGTTGTAAGACACCTTTTTTCCACCATACAGTTGCTAAAAAGTTGGAATATAAAGAATTCAAAACAATAGATCATGTTTGAAACAAAAAATAGTGTTTCTATGATATTAAAGGCATTGTATTCGCATGAGAGGGTATTAGAGTACAACTATTGGATGAAGACGCTAGTGGGCTAGCTAATGATCTTTTGTGATAACAGGTTTCCTATAATCCCCACTATTCAAGGAATACTTAAACGGTGTTTATGTCCACTCAAGTAAAACGCCACACATCAATTTGCCACATCGATTCTCAAAATAAAATAAAGATGATAAAAAGTTGGAATATAAAGAATTCAATACAATAGATCAACTTTTAAACCACAAATGATGTTTCCCTGATGTCAAGGGCATTATATTCGGATGAGAGGGTATTAGATTACAACTAGTGGATTAAGATGTCATTGGGCTAGATAATGACCTTTTGTGATACCAGGTTTCCTATAATCCCCTCTATTCAAGGGATACCTAGATGGTGTTTATGTCCACTCAAGTAAAACACCACACATCAATATGACACATCATTTCTAAAAATAAAATAAAGACTATGGAAAATTTAGCCAAATTGCGTGATTGAATTGTCCAAACATAGGTTAAGGTTGTAAGGCAATTTTTTCCACGATACAGTTGCTAAAAAGTTGGAATATAAAGAATTCAAAACAATAGATCACCTTTTAAACCTCAAATGACGTTTCTATGATATTGAGGGCATTGTATTCACACGATAGGGTATTAGAGTACAACTAGCGGATGAAGGCGTTATTGGGCTACTTAATGACCTTTTGTGATACCAGGTTTCCTATAATCCCTTTATTCAAGGCATATCTAGATGGTGTTTATGTCCACTCAAGTAAAACATCGCACATCATTATGCCACATCATTTCTCAAAATAAAATAAAGACCATGGGAAATTTTGCCAAATTGCACGAGAGAACTTTCCAAACATAGGTTAGGGTTGTAAGACACCTTTTTTCTACCAAAAAGATGCTAATAAGTAGGAATATAAAGAATTCAAAACAATAGATCACCTTTTAAACTAAAAATGACGTTTCCCTGATGTCAAGGGCATTGTATTCGCACCAGAGGGTATTAGAGTACAACTAGTGGATGAAGACGTTATTGGGCTAGCTAATGACCTTTTGTAATACTAGGTTTCCTATAATCCCCTCCATTCAAGGCATACCTAGACGGTGTTTATGTCCACTCAAGAAAAACAACACACGTCAATATGTCACATCATTTCTCAAAATAAAACAATGACCATGGTCATTATTTTATTTTGAGAAACGATGTGGCATATTGAAGTGTTTTGTTTTTCTTGAGTGGACATAAACACGACTAGGTATGCCTTGAATAGAGAGGATTATAGGAAACCTGGTATCACAAAAGGTCATTAGCTAGCCCAATGACATCTTCATCCACTAGTTGTACTCTAATACCCTCTCGTGCCAATGCAATGCCCTTGACATCAAGGAAACGTCAGTTGTGATTTAAAAGGTGATCTATTGAATTGAATTCTTTATGTTGAAACTTTTTAGCAACTGTATGGTGGAAAAAAGGTGTCTTACAACTTTAACATATGTTTGGACAGTTCTCCCATGTAGTTTGGCAGAATTTTCAATGGTCTTTATTTGATTTTGAGAAATGATGTGGCAAATTGATGTGTGGTGTTTTACTTGAGTGGACATAATCCCCGTCTATGTATACCTTGAATAGAGGGGTTATATGAAACCTGTTATCACAAAAGGTCATTAGCTAGCCCACTAACGTGTTCATCCAGTAGTTGTATTCTAATACCCTCTCGTGTGAATACAATGCCATTGACATGAGGCAAACGTCATTTTTAGTTTAAAAGTTGATCTATTACTTTGAATTCTTTACATTCCTACATTTTAGCAACTGTATGGTGGAAAAAGGTGTCATATAACCTTGACCTATGTTTGGACAGTTCTCTCACGCAATTTCGCTAAATTTCACATGGTCTTTATTATATTTTGAGAAATGATGTGGCATAATGATGTGTGGTGTTTTACTTGAGTGGACAGAAACGCCATCTTGGTGTGCCTAGAATAGAGGGGATTATAGGAAACCTGGTATCGCAAAAGATCATTAGCTAGCCCAATAATGTCTTCATCCACTAGTTGTACTCTAAAACCCACTCATGTGAATACAATGCCCTCAATATCATAGAAACGACATTTGAGGTTTAAAAGGTGATATATTGTTTTGAATTCTTTATATTCCAACCTTTTAGCATCTGTATGGTGGAAAAAAGGTGCCTTACAACCGTAACCTATGTTTGGATAGATCTCACACGCAATTTGGATAAATTTCCCATGGTCTTTATTTTATTTTGAGAAACAATGTGGCAAAAATGATGTACGGTGTTTTACTTGAGTGGACATAAACACCATCTAGGTATGCCTTGAATAGAGGGGATTATAGGAAACCTAGTATCACAAAAGGTCATTAGCTAGCCCAATAACGTCATCATCCACTAGTTGTGAATACAATGCCCTCAATATCATAGAAACGTCATTTGAGGTTTAAAAGGTGATCTATTGTTTTGAATTCTTTATATTCCAACTTTTTCGCAAATGTATGGTGGAAAAAAGGTGCCTTACAACCTAAACCTATCTTTGTACAGTTCACTCACATAATTTGGCTAAATTTTCCAAGGTCATTATTTTATTCTTAGAAACAATGTGGCATATTGATGTGTTTTGTTTTTCTTGAGTGGACATAAACACCGTGTAGGTATGCCTTGAATAGAGGGGATTATAGGAAACCTGGTATCACAAAATGTCATTTGCTAGCCCAATGACGTCTTCATCCACTAGTTGTACTCTAATACCCTCACGTGCAATTACAATGCCCTTGACATCTGGGAAACGTCATTTGTGGTATAAAAGGTGATCTATTGTTTTGAATTCTTTATATTCCAACTTTTTAGCAATTGTACGGTGGAAAAAAGATGTCTTACAACCTTAACCTTTATTTGGACAGTTCTCTCACGCAATTTGGCTAAATTTCCCATGGTCTTTATTTTACTTTGAGAAACAGTGTGGCATAATGATGTATGGTGTTATACTTGAGTGGACATAAACACCATCTAGGTATGCCTTGAATAGAGGGGAATATTGGAAACCTGGTATCACAAATGTCATTAGCTAGCCCAATAATGTCTTCATCCACTAGTTGCACACTAATACCCTCTCGTGCTAATATAGTGCCCTAAAAATCATAGAAACGTCATTTGTGGTTTAAAAGGTGATCTATTGTTTGAATTCTCTATATTCCAACTTTTTAGCAATGGTATGGTGGAAAAATGTGCCTTACAACCTTAACCTATGTTTGGACAGTTCTCTCACTCAATTTGGATAAATTTTCCATGGTCATTATTTTATTTTGAGAAACGATGTGGCATATTGATGTGTGTTGTTTTTCTTGAGTGGGTATAAAAACCATCTAGGTATGCCTTCAATAGAGGGGATTATAGGAAACCTGGTATCACAAAAGGTCATTAGCTAGCCCAATAACGTCTTCATCCACTAGTTGTACTCTAATACCCTCTGGTGCGAATACAATGCCCTTGACATCAAGGAAACGTCATTTTTAGTTTAAAAGATGATCTATTGTTTTGAATTCTTCATATTCCTACTTAATAGCAATAGTTCGGTGGAAAGAAGATTCCTTACAACCTTAACCCATGTTTGGACAGTTCTCTCGTGCAATTTGGCTAAATTTCCCATGGTCTTTATTTTATTTTTAGAAACGATGTGGCATAATGATGTGTGATGTTTTACTTGAGTGGACATAAACACATCAATATGAGTTTAAGTTTATGTGTGTTGTGTGGCCATTGATCATCGACCAGAGGCTCGTACACCTCACCCCACATATGTTTCCTTGCTAAATATCACATTATTGGATTTCTGGTGGAGGCCATTACTTGGTCCAAAATCCATTGGTGTTAGCCTTCGGTATTATTGAAAATGGTCATTCATGCTATTTTGGACAGAAATAGGGGTTGTGTGGCCATTGATCATCGACCAGAGGCTCGTACACCTCACCCCACATATGTTTCCTTACCAAAGATCACATTCTTGGATTTCTGGTGGAGGCCATTACTTGGTCAAAAATCCATTGGTGTTAGCCTTCGGTATTATTGAAAATGGTCATTCATGCTATGTTGGACACAAATGGGGGTTGTGTGGCCATTGATCATTGACCAGAGGCTCGTTCACCTCACCCCCCATATGTTTCCTTGCCAAAGATCACATTCTTGGATTTTTGGTGAGACCATTTCTTGGTCAAAAATCCGTTGGTGTTAGCCTTCGGTATTATTGAAAATGGTCATTCATGCTATTTTTGAAAAAATAGGGGTTGTGTGGCCTTTGATCATCGACCAGAGGCTCATACACCTCACCCACATATGTTTCCTTACCGTGGATCACATTCTTGGATTTCTAGTGGAGACCATTTCTTGGTAAAAATCCTAGGTGTTAGCCTTCAATATTATTGAAAATGATCGTTCATGGCTATTTTCGACAAAATGGGGGTTATGGGGCCATTGATCATCGACCAGAGGCTTGTACACCAGACCCCACATATGTTTCCTTTTCATAGGTCACATTTTTAGATTTCTGGTGGAGACCATTTCTTGGTCAAAAATCCGTAGGTGCTAGCATTCGGTATTATTGAAAATGGTCGTTCATTCTATTTTCGACAAAATGGGGGTTGTGTAGCCATTGACCATCGAACAAAGGCTCGTACACCTGACCCCACATATGTTTCCGTGCCATAGATCACATTCTTGTATTTCTGGTGGGGTCCATTTGTTGGTCAAAAATCCGTAGGTATTAGCCTTCGGTATTGTTGAAAATGCTCGTTCTTGCTATATTGGACAAAAATGGGGGTTGTGTAGCCATTGATCATCGACCAAAGGCTCATACACCTGACCCCACATATGTTTCCTTGCCATAGATCACATTCTTGGATTTTTGGTGGAGATCATTTCTTGGTAAAAAACCCGTTGGTGTAAGCCTTTGGTATTATTGAAAATGGTCGTTTCATGGCTATTTTCCGCAAAGGTGAAGGTTGTGTGGCCATTGATCATCGACTAGAGGCTCCTACACCTCACCCCACATAGGTTTCCTTGCCATAGATCACATTCTTGGTTTTCTGGTGGAGACCATTTCTTGGCCAAAAATTTGTTGGTGTTAGCCTTCGGTATAATTGAAAATGGTCCTTCATGCTATTTTCGACAAAAATGGGAGTTGTGTGGCCATTGATCATTGACCAGAGGCTTGTACACCTCACCCCATGTATGTTTTCTTTCCATAGATCACATTCTTGGATTTCTGGTGGAGACCATTTTTTGTTTAAAAATTCGTAGGTGTTAGCCATGGGTATTATTGAAAATGGTCGTTCATGGCATTTTCGACAAAAATAGGTGTTGTGTGACCATTAATCATCGACCAGAGGCTCGTACACCTCACCCAACATATGTTTCCATGCCATAGATCACATTTTTGGATTTTTGGTCTAGACAATTTATTGGTCAAAAATTCGTAGGTGTTTTTGGTCTAGATTTTTGGATTATTGGAAATGGTCGTTGATGCAATTTTCGACAAAAATAGGGGTTGTGTAGCCATTGACAATCGAACAGAGGCTCGTACACCTGACCCCACATATGTTTCCTTGCCATGGGTCACATTCTTCGATTTCTAGTGGTGACCACTTCTTGGTCGAGATCCGTAGGTGTTAGCCTTCGATATTATTGAAAATGGTCGTTCTTGCAATTTTGGACAAAAATGGGGGTTGTGTGGCCATTGATTATCAACCAGAGGCTCATACACCTGACCCCACATATGTTTCCTTGCCATAGATCACATTCTTGGAATTTTGGTGGAGGCCATTTCATGGCCAAAAATCCATTCGTGTTAGCCTCGGTATTATTGAAAATGGGGGTTTTTTTAGTCGATGATCAATGGCCACACAACCCCATTTTTGTCGAAAATAGCATGAACGGCCATTTTCAATAATACCAAAGGCTAACACCTACGGATTTTTGACCTAGAAATGGTCTCCACTAGAAATCCAAGAATGTGACCTTTGGCAAGGAAACATATGTGGGGTGAGGTGTATGAACCTCTAGTCGATGATCAATGGACACACAACCCCTATTTTTGTTGAAAATAGCATGAATGACCATTTTCAATAATAGTGAAGGCTAACACCTATGGATATTTGATCAAGAAATGGTCTCTGCCAGAAATGCAAGAATGTGATGTATGGCAAGGAAACATATGTGGTGTGTGGTTTCTGAGCCTCTGGTCGTTGATCAATGGCCACACAACCCCCATTTTTGACGAAAATAGCATGAACAGCCATTTTCAATAATACCGAGGGCTAAAACCTACGGATTTTTGACCAAGAAATGGCCTCCACCAGAATTCTAAGAATGTGATCTATGGCAAGGAAACATATGTGGATTGAGGTGTACGAGCCTCTAGTCCATGATTTCTAGCCACACAACGCATATTTTTGCCAAAAATTGCATCAACGACCATTTTCAATAATACCGAAGGCTAACACCTACAGAATTATGACCAATAAATGGTCTCCACCAAAAATACAAAAATGTGATCTATGGCATAGAAACATATGTGGGATGAGGTGTACAAGTCTCTAGTCGATGATCAATGGCCACACAACCCCCATTTTTGTCAAAATAGCATAAACGACCATTTTCAATAATACCAAAGGCTAACACCTATGGATTTTTGACCAAGAAATGGTCTCCACTAGAAATCCAAGAATGTGATTTATGGCATGGAAATATATGTGGGGTCAGGTGTACGTGCCTCTGTTTGATGGTCAATGGCTACACAACCCCAATTTTTGTCAAAAAATAGAATGAACGACCATTTTCAATAATACTGAAGGATAACACCTATGGATTTTTGACTAAGAAATGGTCTCCACCAGAAATCTAAGAACGTGATCTATGGCAAGGAAAATATGTGGGGTATGGTGTACGAGCCTCTGGTCGATGATCAATGGCCACACAACCCCCATTTTGTCGAAAATTGCCAAGAACGACCATTTTCAATAATACCGAAGGCTAACGCCTATGAATTTTCGACCAAGAAATGGTCTCCACCAGAAATACAAGAATGTAATCTATGGCAAGGAAACATATGTTGGGTGAGGTGTACGAGCCTTTGGTCAATGATAAATGGCCACACAAGCCTCATTTTGGTCGAAAATAGCATGAACGACCATTTTCAATAATACTGATGGCTAACACCAACGGATTTTTCACTAAGAAATGGTCTCCACCAGAAATCCCAGAATGTGATCTATGGTAAGGAAACATATGTGGGGAGAGGTGTACGAGCCTCTGGTTGACGATCAAAGGCCACCCAACACCTATTTTTGTTGAAAATAGCATGAACGACCATTTTCAATAATACCGAAGGCAAACACCTACGGATTTTTGACCAAGAACTGGTCTCCACCAGAAATCCAAGAATGTGATCTATGGCAGGAACCATATGTGGGGTGAGGTGAACGAGCTTCTGGTCAATCATCAATGGCCACACAACCCCCATTTTTGTCGAAAATAGCCATGAATGACCATTTTCAATAATACCGAAGGCTAACACCTACAGATTTTTGACCAAGAAATGGTCTCCACCAGAAATCCAAGAATGTGATCTATGGCAAGGAAACATATGTGGGGTGAGGTGAACGAGCCTCTGGTCAATGATCACTGGCCACACGACCCCCATTTTTGTCGAAAATAGCCATGAACGACCATTTTCAATAATACCAAAGGCTACAGATTTTTGACCAAGAAATGGTCTCCACTAGAAATCCAAAAATGTGACCTATGGCAAGGAAACTGTTGGGGGCCTTCGGCTTCCGAAGGTCCTCAAAAACGTGATTTGACAATGTTTTCTAAGTATGCAAGCAGGTATCTTCGGAATCAGGATACGGGTATACTGAAGCATGGTCAAGACGAAGCTTGACTAAAATGGAAGACGATCATGACGAAGGACGAAACGATCACGAAGTTATGTGCAAAGGAGCTTCGGCATGGCAGTAGAAAGGGGAAACCGACTTAAAGATGAAAAGCCAAATCAACCCTCGAAGAATTACTATAGAGTTATTGATAAAAGTAAAGGGCATTAATGTAATTTCATACGGGTTGCGTCCCGTGTCTATAAATAGATGAATAGTATTCCTATACTGTTCACGCTGACTTGGCATTGGTATCACGCTTGTACCCTTACTTTCCTTCAAGCCGAAGGTACATTTGTAATTTATCATCATTTATATAAGAAAAATGAATAGAAATAAATTAATAAGTGATGTTTAAAGTATTCATGTTATCTTCTATATTTTATACATAAGACTTTTCTTATCTTTTATTATGATTATGAAGGTATGACCTTCATAACATTCGTCCAAAATTCATTATGCTCAAGGGGAGATAATGTTTCGAAGGACGAAGGGCTTTAATATTTAACATTGTGTGTTGCCTTGTTCTTGATTCATAGCATTTGAGAACAAGTCCCCAACATTGGTGCCCACCTCCGGTGAACTCACTTCTATTTCTTGAGCTCTGAACACCTTCGGCAAGCATCACCTTCGTCATGCCGCCGAAAAAAGCTTCAGCGACAGGGGCTGCTACTCTGCATCCGTTGGATCCCAATCAGGACGTCCTTTCTCTTAGGGAGGCCCTAAGCCAGAAGAGGAAGGCTGCTAGTCCAACGCCTCCGGAAGATGACTTGGATCAGGAGATCCAAAACCTGGAAATCCTTCAGCAACAGGTGCAACGAAAGAAGGAGAAGATGGCTCGTTTAGCTGACCTTCAGAGACAGATAGATGAAGCTTCCGAAGAGGTTCGTCATCTTGTTCAAGATGACCAGAACCAAAGACCTCCGCGCAGAGAGCTCCATCAGGAAGACTTCTACAATGAGGATGACTGGTATGGAGATTTCCATCATGGAAATTTTGCTTTCGATGATGCTTCTCCTCTATCAACAGAATTGCAGGCTACACCATGGCCCCAGTCTTACAAGCCACCCCAGCTCCTCATGTACGACGGTCATACAGACCCGAAGCAATTCTTGATGAGCTATGAAGCAACCATATCTTCGTATGGTGGCAATACTGCAGTCATGGCAAAGTCTTTTGTCATGGCCGTCAAGAGTGTCGCTCAGACCTGGTACTCCTCTCTCCGGCCAGGGACAATCACCTCTTGGCAGAAGCTGAAAGATATGTTGATAACCAGCTTTCAAGGGTTTCAGACAAAGCCAGTTACTGCTCAAGCCTTATTCCAGTGTACCCAGGACCACGAAGAATACCTCCAGGCGTATGTCCGAAGGTTTCTACGTCTGAGGGCACAAGCGCCAACAGTGCCAAATGAAATTGTCATTGAGGCCATGATTAAGGGGCTTCGGCCGGGACCTGCAGCGCAATATTTTGCCAGGAAGCCACCACAAACTTTGGAGAAGCTGCTCCAGAAGATGGACGAGTACATTCGGGCCGACAATGACTTCCGCCAAAGAAGGGAGGAGGCATTTAGGTTCTCTGAAATGACCAGGGGTTTCGGAGGAAGATTTCATACGAGGCATGTCAGGTCAATTCATAACTCCACTCAAAGTGATGATAGAGGGTGCCAACAGCAGAGGCCACAATACTCTTCTCAAGCTTCGGGACAACAGCAAGGTTCTGTTCGGCCACCAGCGCCAAGGGGCAGAGGCGCAAGGGGCTTCGGGGGGAGATTTGGGGATCAGCCAAGAAGAATTTACTGTCTATTCTGTGGTGAAGACAAGGGCCATACCACTAGGATGTGCCATGTCACCATCCAGAAGCAAAAGGAGATAGCAGAAGCTGCAGCACAACAGAGTCAGCCGAAGCAGGTCATGCACACTGCTTCGTACCATTCGCCTTACATCCCAGAATATGTAGGCAATCACTTTGCAGCTTCTGTTGCTTCGGCAAGTCAACCTCAAGCATCTTGGCAACAGCCTCCACCACCACCACCAACGTAGATAGGACAACAGCTAGAAGGGAGTCAGCACACTCACCTTCAGAGGGACTTCAGAGAGGAGTCCGAAGCTCGCACAGTCAATAGCACTGTGCCAGAGTCGAAGCACATTTACTGATAAATATCCTACCTCGACAGCAGTTTTTTCGCATTTTTACATTCAGTATTACTTTTTTGTTAATAAGGAACAATTATGGGAAGTCTAAGTGTCTTTTATCATTTTTCAATTTCTTGTAACAGTTTTGTCTTTTACCATAATAAAAATACGTCTTCTCCATAGGCTTGAGTTGCCGAAACATACGAATTTATGGTGGCATGAAGGACCTTTGTATTATCAAAAATTTGTTCTAAGGGACACAGTGCAATTTATTCGAAGCAGTAAAAAGTCGTTCCTAAGGGAACGCAGTGTAAGTTTTCTGAGCCTACAGCGAAAAGTCAGCGTTGATTCCGCCGAAAGTAAAAGGCGAAGAAGCTCCTAAGGGAGGCTTACAGGGAAAAGTCAACGCTGATTCCGCTGAAAGTAAAAGGCGAAGAAGCTCCTAAGGGAGGCTTACAGCGAAAAGTCAACGCTGATTCCGCTGAAAGTAAAAGGCGAAGAAGCTCCTAAGGGAGGCTTACAGCGAAAAGTCAGCGCTGATAAAAAACATTGTGTGCTTTATCGTAGGGATGTGTGTATTTTCGACACAAATATCATTTTGCATAACATAACATCATTACATCATTTTGCATAACATAAGCATCATACAACATATTGCATGTGGAACAAGAAGGGGATACAGTATTGATCTTCGGAGAATGTTTTGAAAAAGAGAAAATCGTGCTAAGGCACAAGATAAATTGAAAAGAAGTG
The DNA here is from genome assembly GCF_902167145.1 of Zea mays. Lineage (NCBI taxonomy): Eukaryota > Viridiplantae > Streptophyta > Magnoliopsida > Poales > Poaceae > Zea > Zea mays. The sequence goes on from NC_050102.1 coordinate 157,012,897, forward strand.
TAGCTTCATTAGAGAGGCAACACAAAACTTTTTTATAGCTTCGGAGAATATTTCATGAAGCTTGGATATTCTTCATCAGAGAAGTATGGAAATTCTTGTGATATATAAAAGATTTTCTTCACGAAGCATGAAAAGAAGGGAAGGTGTTTTTTCGCCGAAGGCTCAAAAAATGGTATGTATGCAAAATTTCATGCATCGTAAAGAATTGAACTATAAATAGATTATATATTACATTCAAAGTTACAATGTATTACACATGTTACATTCCAAACATTTTTCAATAGCATCTAATCCTCCTTAAGAACTATTTTTGCAGCTTCGTTCAATAGCTGATCAACAACCTTATCCATGATGGCTTCGACCATTTCTCTAATTTCATCGTCCCCCTTCGGGTGGGGGCCCGGAGATGCCTCAGCACGTTCTGAGGGAGGAGAAGATACAGCTATATTACTATTACAAACCACGAACAAAGTCTAGAATCAAAAATTACAACAGAATAAAAAACCACTAGTTAATACCTATTTGCCTTTCGGGCTCTGCGCCTTTCTCAGCAGCCTCTGCTATCTTCCTGGCATCATGGATGCCTTTTTCACTTCTTTGAATGATCTCTTGAGCCATTTCTCGGCCGCCATTGTCCCATATGTTGGTGCAAAATTTTCCACCAACCAGGCTTGATTCGGCCGAGGGGTCCTTTATGTCTTCGGGGGACAAGGCAGTTTCGGTTTGTGCTAAAGATTTCACATGGTTACAGCCTTTTCTTTCCAACACAGTAGCAATCCCCCTGGCGCCCGAAAAAGCACATATGTCTCCACAGCTATTCAAGATTTCTTCGAAGGCCTCAGCTTCGTGACTGATCCATTCAATCGGGCCTTCTGGATTCCCCCTTGTGAAATTCTCTTCACTAGAGAATGCGCCAACGCTGGCGAAGCTGGATTTTATCTTCTTAACGCACTCTATGGATTTATCATAGTATCTTCTCTTGGAAGCACGAAGCTCTTCAACATTTATTTCTAAGTGATTTGCCCATTGATCACTAAGTTCTTGTTTTGTTTCTTCTAGTATGCGTTCTTCTTTAGCCCTGGCCAGTTGTTTCTGAAGATCCTGAATTTCGCGTTGTTGGGCTTCAGCTTGAGCCTTAGAGGTAGCTTCGTCTTCCTTTATTTTATCCACTAGTGTAAGCAGAATTTTATCTTTTTCTAAAGCTTCATTCCTCAGCTTGATAACCTCTGCTCGTAGGTTGTTGAAGGCAATATTATAGCTTTCGTCTTCAGCATTCTTTTGCGCTCTCAAAGCGTTGCTCAGTATTAAACCCTATATGAAAAAAGAATTACTATAAGAATAAAAGAATGATTCAAAAATTGTAAATTTCTAAATATACAATTCTCACACCTTCAGACTATTATATGCAAGGCTATCCGCAAGATCCTCCTTCGTCATAGCGCATAGTGCATCTTCAAGCTTCGGAAACCCCATACTCCTAGCCATCTCCCGGCAGACAGATAATTCTTTATTGTCAGGGAGGCAGTATAGGAAGTCATCTTCGTCTGTCCCATTGAACACTAGTGCCCCCTTCGGATATTTTAATTCTCTGGCATAGTGATCAGCTTCATAAATCTCTTCTTCAGATAATTTCTTCCTCAAAGCATGTCGCACAATGTAATCGCGTATGGAGGAAGGTGCTTCGAGGGCAGTAGTGTCAATTTCTTCAACCAAAATTGGCTCTGTCATTTTTATTTTTTCGGCTCCCAAAGCTGCCTTTGTAACTTTTGTTTCTTCGGTTTCCAAAGGTTTTTCCTTGGTGGGCTCCGAAGGCCCAGCTTCAGCTTCAAGTTGTTGCTTCGAAGCTTCAGCAACAAAGGCTTCAGTAGACACTTCAGAAGTTTCAACGGTTTTCTTTGGAGTTATACTTGAAGATTTAATTGTCTCCAAAACATCTAACACATTAACCATCCTTTTTCTTTTCGGGGTCATTGTTGGACCCTTCTGGCTTTTTTTTGTCTCAATTTTTACTGAAGGACTTAAAACTTCTAATGTTTTTGCTTCTTCAGTCTTTGCTTCTTCTATCTTTTCTGTTGCTGGCACTTCGGCCAGCGGTTCGATTTCTGGCACCAGCGTTGATTTTTTAGCTTCGGTGGCCGAAGAGGTCTCACCGGCGAACTCAGGCACTGTGGCTACTTCAATATAACGTGGCCGGTGTGTGAGAACCTTTATTCTTTTTCTCTTCGGCGCCGGCTCACTAGGAGCGGCTGAAGTAGTCTCCTTCGCAGAGGAAGTATTCTTTCTTTTTTGACCCCGCACTGGATAATGGTAGTCGGGGTAGACGAACCCAATTGCGTGAAATACTCGGTTCAGTCTCTTCTTCTTTCGGCCTCCGAAGGCTGCTGACAATGCAGTATCTTCGGTCTTTGAATATACCCCAAGCAGTTCATCCCTTACAGTTTCAATGCTTTTTAGCCAGTCATCATCTGGCTCTACGAATTTATCTCCGTATTTGAATGTGTATTTCAGCCTGACTAGTCCACCTTCGTCAGTCTCTTTAATGGTCTCTTGCGGCATTTCCCATTTTTCCATAAGTGGCCATACCATAAAGGCAATGTGTTCTTGGACCAAATCCCTCGTCCCAATAAAAGAGCAAACAACGCTGAAGGATCTCTGGCATTCTTCGGCTGCTTCATTCATTTCCACCTTCGGCCTCCGCAGGCCGAAGCGTTGCCAGATGGGGCGCATAATGATCTTCTTTATATCTTCTCGTAATTTCAAGTCATTCTTCACGTAAAACCATTCCATCATCCAGTTGCCAGGCCACCTCTTTCGAAAGGTCGACACGGCGCAGCTTGACCTAGATCGGGAGCCGAAGCTGTAGCAGCCAAAATTGTTGTGATACTGTTCCTTTCCCAAGGGTTTTGTTTCGTACAGCAATTCATGTATGTTGCAGAAGCTTTTTGCATCAGGTTCCAAGCCTTGGCTCCTCACGGCCCACACGAAGATATTCATCCTTATGATTGCTTCGGGGGTAAGCTGGTGAAGGTAGATTTCAAATATCTTCAGCACCTCTACAATAAAGCTGCTTAAGGGAAATCGTAGTCCAGCTTTCAAGAAGCTTCGGAATACCACGACTTCATTTTCCTCAGGAGTTGGACAAGTATTCTCTCCTTCATCAGCCCTTACAATGGACAAGTCCCGGAAATATCTGTCCCTCATGTTGACAAGATGATTTTCTTTAATACTTGATTTGCCAAAAACTGCATGGCTTGGTCGCCAAGGTCGATCTTCGGAGTCTTCACCACCACTATCCACATCATAGTTGTCGCTGTCACCAGTATCTTCAGATAAACCCTCCAAAATTTCTTTAGTAATCTTCTCTGTATTAGTCTTCGACATTGATGGAAGAAAACCCAAATGCATCTCCTCAGAAAGACTTAGCTTCGAATCACCAACAGCCTTTTTATCTTCAGACATCCTTGCAAACGCTGAGAAAGTGCTCTCTAAACCGAAGCTTTAAAATCGAAAAGGACAAGTAAGTGTTGTTGCGCGCAGGCTAAAAGTTGGGTGAGTAAAAGCAATTGGCAAGAGAGCGTACCAAATAAACTCGGGATGAGCTCTTATTTATACGCCCAGAGCGTTGAAATTGGAGGGTCCCGCTTGTCAAAGACTGTTGCTATTCTAGCAAAGAGAAGGTGTTTTTCGGACCTTCGGCTTAAGGCCTTCGTCCATATCGCAATATGAATTTATCATTACAGCAAAATTAATATTGCGAGGGGCTACTGTTGGGGGCCTTCGGCTTCCGAAGGTCCTCAAAAAAGTGATTTGACAATGTTTTCTAAGTATGCAAGCAGGTATCTTCGGAATCAGGATGCGGGTATACTGAAGCATGGTCAAGACGAAGCTTGACTAAAATGGAAGACGATCATGACGAAGGATGAAACGATCACGAAGTTATGTGCAAAGGAGCTTCGACATGGCAGTAGAAAGGGGAAACCGACTTAAAGATGAAAAGCCAAATCAACCCTCGAAGAATTACTATAGAGTTATTGTTAAAAGTAAAGGGCATTAATGTAATTTCATACGGGCTGCGTCCCGTGTCTATAAATAGAAGAACAGTATTCCTGTACTATTCACGCTGACTTGGCATTGGTATCACGCTTGTACCCTTACTTTCCTTCAAGCCGAAGGTACATTTGTAATTTATCATCATTTATATAAGAAAAATGAATAGAAATAAATTAATAAGTGATGTTTAAAGTATTCATGTTATCTTCTATATTTTATACATAAGTCTTTTCTTATCTTTTATTATGATTATGAAGGTATGACCTTCATAACCTTCGTCCAAAATTCATTATGCTCAAGGGGAGATAATGTTTCGAAGGATGAAGGGCTTTAATATTTAACATTGTGTGTTGCCTTGTTCTTGATTCATAGCATTTGAGAACAAGTCCCCAACAGAAACATATGTGGGGTGTGGTGTACGAGTAACTGGTCGATGATCAATGGCCACACAACTCCCATTTTGTCGAAAATAGCATGAACGGCCATTTTCAATAATAACGAAGGCTAACACCTATGGATTTTTGACCAAGAAATGGTTTCCATCAGATATCCAAGAATGTGATCTATGGCAAGAAAACATACGTGGGGTGAAGTGTACGTGCCTCTGGTCAGTAGTGCGGCCATTGATCATCGACCAGAGGCACGTACACTTCACCCCACGTATGTTTTCTTGCCATAGATCACGTTCTTGGATTTTTTATGGAAACCATTTCTTGGTCAAAAATCCATAGGTGTTAGCCTACATTATTATTGAAAATGATCGTTCATGCTATTTTCGACAAAAATGGGGGTTGTGTGGCCATTGATCATCGACCAGTTACTCGTACACCTCACCCCACATATGTTTCCTTGCCATATGTCACATTCTTGGATTTCTGGTGGAGACCATTTCTTGGTCAAAAATCTATAGCCTTTGGAATTATTGAAAATGGTTGTTATTGGCTATTTTCGACAAAAATGGGGGTCGTGTGGCAATTGATCATTGACCAGAGGCTCGTTCACCTCACCCCACATATGTTTCCTAGCCATAGATCACATTCTTGGATTTCTGGTGGAGACCATTTCTTGGTAAAAAATCCGTAGCTGTTAGCCTTCGGTATTATTGAAAATGGTCGTTCATTACTATTTTCGACAAAAATGGGGGTTGTGTGGCCATTGATCATTGACCAGAGGCTCGTTCACCTCACCCCACATATGGTTCCTTGCGATAAATCACATTCTTGGATTTCTGGTGGAGACCAGTTCTTGGTCAAAAATCTGTAGGTGTTTGCCTTCAGTATTATTGAAAATGGTCGTTCATGCTATTTTCAACAAAAATAGGTGTTGGGTGGCCTTTGATCGTCAACCAGAGGCTCGTACACCTCTCCCCACATATGTTTCCTTGCCATCGATCACATTCTTGGATTTCTGGTGGAGACCATTTCTTAGTGAAAAATCCGTTGGTGTTAGCCTTCAGTATTATTGAAAATGGTCATTCATGCTATTTTTGACCAAAATGGGGCTTGTGTGGCCATCTATCATTAACCAAAGGCTCGTACACCTCACCCCACATATGTTTCCTTGCCATAGATTACATTCTTGTATTTTGGTGGAGACCATTTCTTGGTCGAAAATCCGTAGGCGTTAGCCTTCGGTATTATTGAAAATGGTCGTTCTTGGCTATTTTCGATAAAATGGGGGTTGTGTGGCCATTGATCATCGACCAGAGGCCCGTACACCATACCCCACATATTTTCCTTGCCATAGATCACATTCTTAGATTTCTGGTGGAGACGATTTCTTAGTCAAAAATCCATAGGTGTTATCCTTCGGTATTATTGAAAATGGTCGTTCATGCTATTTTTGACCAAAATGGGGGTTGTGTGGCCATTGATCATCGACTAGAGACTCGTACACCTCATCCCACATATGTTTCTATGCCATAGATCACATTTTTGGATTTTTGGTGGAGACCATTTATTGGTCAAAAATCTGTAGGTGTTAGCCTTCGGTATTATTGTAAATGGTCGTTGATGCAATTTTCGGCAAAAATATGCGTTGTGTGGCCAATAATCATGGACCAGAGGCTCGTACACCTCAATCCACATATGTTTCCTTGCCATAGATCACATTCTTAGATTTCTGGTGGAGGCCATTTCTTTGTCAAAAATTCATAGGTGTTAGCCCTCGTTATTATTGAAAATGGTCGTTCATGCTATTTTCGTCAAAATGGGGGTTGTGTGGCCATTTACCAATGACCAGAGGCTCAGAAACCACAACCCACATATGTGTCGTTGCCATAGATCACATTCTTGCATTTCTGGCAGAGACCATTTCTTGATCAAAAATCCATAGGTGTTAGCCTTCACTATTATTGAAAATGGTCATTCATGCAATTTTCAACAAAAATAGGGGTTGTGTGTCCATTGATCATCAACTAGAGGTTCATACACCTCACCCAACATATGTTTCCTTTCCATAGGTCACATTCTTGGATTTCTGGTGGAGACCATTTCTAGGTCAAAAATCCGTAGGTGTTAGCCTTCGGTATTATTGAAAATGGCCGTTCATGCTTTTTTCGACAAAAATGGGGTTGTGTGGCCATTGATCATTGACTAAAAAACCCCCATTTTCAATACTACTGAGGCTAACACCAATAGATTTTTGGCCAAGAAATGGCCTCCACCAAAAATCCAAGAATGTGATCTATGGCAAGGAAACATATGTGGGGTCAAGTGTATGAGCCTCTGGTTGATAATCAATTGCCACACAACCCCCATTTTTGTCCAAAATTGCAAGAACGACCATTTTCAATAATATCGAAGGCTAACACCTACGGATCTCGACCAAGAAGTGGTCCCCACTAGAAATCAAAGAATGTGACCTATGGCAAGGAAACATATGTGGGGTCAGGTGTACGAGCCTTTGTTCGATGGTCAATGGCTACACAACCCCAATTTTTGTCGAAAATTGCATCAACAACCATTTTCAATAATATCGAAGGCAAACACCTATGGATGTGTTAGCCTTCGGTATTATTGAAAATGGTCATTCATGGCTATTTTCGACAAAAATGGGGTTTGCGTGGCCATTGATCTTCAAACAGAGGCTCATACACCTCACTACACATATGTTTCCTTTCCATTGATCACATTCTTGGATTTATGGTGGAGACCATTTCTTGGTCAAAAATCCATAGGTATTAGCCTTCAGTGTCATTGAAAATGGTCGTTCATGGCTATTTTCAACAAAAATGGGGGTTGTGTGGCCATTGATCATCGACCAGAGGCTCGTACACTTCACCCCACATATGTTTTCTTGCCATAGATCACATTCTTGGATTTCTGGTGGAGACCATTTCGTGGTCAAAAATCCGTTGGTGTTAGCCTTCGGTATTATTGTAAATGGTCGTTCATGGCTATTTTCGACTAAAATGGGGGTTGTGTGGCCATTTATATCGACCAGAGGCTCGTACACCTCACCCCACATATGTTTCCTTGCCATAGATCGCATTCTTGGATTTCTTGTGGACACCATTTCTTGGTCAAAAATCCGTACGTGTTAGCCTTCGGTATTATTGAAAATGGTCATTCATGGCTATTTTCGACAAAAATGGGGGTTGTGTGGCCATTGATCATCGACCAGAGGCTCGTAAACCTCTCCCCGACAATTTCTTGGTCAAAAATCCGAATGTGTTAGCCTTCAGTATTATTGAAAATGGTCGTTCATGGCTATTTTCGACCAAAATGGGTGTTGTGTGGCCATTTATCATCATCCAGAGCCTCGTACACCTCACCCCACATATGTTTCCTTGCAATAGACCACATTCTTGGATTTCTGGTGGAGACCATTTCCTTGTCAAAAATTCGTTGGAGTTAGCCTTTGGTATTATTGAAAATGGTCATTCATGGCTATTTTCGACTAAAATGGGGGTTGTGTGGCCATTTATCATCGACCAGAGGCTCGTACACCTCACCCCACATACGTTTCCTTGCCATAGATCGCATTCTCGGATTTCTGGTGGAGACCATTTCTTGGTCAAAAATCCGTACGTGTTAGCCTTCGCTATTATTGAAAATGGTCATTCACGGCTATTTTCGACAAAAATGCGGATTGTGTGGCCATTGATCATCGACCAGAGGCTCGTAAACCTCACCCCACATATGTTTCCTTGCCATATATCACATTATTTGATTTCTGGTGGAGACCATTTCTTGGTCAAAAATCTGAATGTGTTAGCCTTCGGTACTATTGAAAATGGTCGTTCATGGCTATTTTCGACAAAAATGGGGGTTGTGTGGCCAGTGATATTCGACTATAGGCTCATACACCTCACTACACATATGTTTCCTTTCCATAGATCACATCCTTGGATTTATGGTGGTGACCATTTCTTGGTCAAAAATCCGTAGGTGTTAGCCTTCAGTGTCATTGAAAATGGTCGTTCATGGCTATTTTCGACAAAAATGGGGGTTGTGTGGCCATTGATCATCGACCTGAGGCTCGTACACCTCACCCCACATATGTTTCCTTGCCATAGATCACATTCTTGGATTTCTGGTGGAGACCATTTCTTGGTCAAAAATCCGTATGTGTTAGCCTTTGGTATTATTGAAAATGGTCGTTCATGGTTATTTTCGACAAAAATGGGGGTTGTGTGGCCATTGATCATCAACGAGATGCTCATAAACCTCACCCCATATATGTTTCCTTGCCATAGATCACATTCTTGGATTTATGGCGGAGACCATTTCTTGGTCAAAAATCCGTAGGTCTTAGCCTTCGGTATTATTGAAAATGGTCATTCATGGCTATTTTCATAAAAAATGGGGGTTGTGTGGCCATGTATCATCGACCAGAGGCTCGTACACCTCACCCCACATATGTTTCCTTGCCATAGATCACATTCTTGGATTTTTGGTGGAGACCATGTCTTGGTAAAAAATTCGTACGTGTTAGCCTTCAGTATTATTGAAAATGGTCGTTCATGGCTATTTTCGACATAATGGGGGTTGTGTGGCCATTGATCATCGACCAGAGGCTCGTACACCTCACCCCACATATGTTTCCTTGCCATAGATCACATTCTTGGATTTCTGGTGGAGACCATTTCTTTGGCAAAAATCCGAATGTGTTAGCCTTCGGTATTATTGAAAATGGTCATTCATGGCTATTGTCGAGAAAAATGGGGGTTGTGTGGCCATTGATCTTAGACCAGAGGCTCATACACCCAACTACACATATGTTTCCTTGCCATAGATCACATTCCTGGATTTATGGCGGAGACCATTTCTTGGTCAAAAATCCGTAGGTGTTAGCCTTCAGTGTCATTGAAAATGGTCGTTCATTGCTATTTTCGACAAAAATGGGGGTTGTGTGGCCATTGATCATCGACCTGAGGCTCGTACACTTCAACCCACATATGTTTTCTTGCCATAGATCACATTCTTGGATTTCTGGTGGAGACCATTTCTTGGTCAAAAATCTGTTGGTGTTAGCCTTCGGTATTATTGAAAATGGTCGTTCATGGCTATTTTCGACTAAAATGGGGGTTGTGTGGCCATTTGTCATCGACCAGAGGCTCGTACACCTCACCCCACATATGTTTCCTTGCCATAGATCACATTTTTGGATTTCTGGTGGAGACCATTTCTTGGTCAAAAATCCGTAGGTGTTAGCCTTCGGTATTATTGAAAATGGTTGTTCATGGCTATTTTCGACAAAAACGGGGGTTGTGTGGCCATTGATCATTGACCAGAGGCTCATACACCTCACCCCACATATGTTTCCTTGTCATTGATCACATTCTTGGATTTCTGGTGGAGACCATTTCTTGGTAAAAAATCCGTAGGTCTTAGCCTTCGGTATTATTGAAAATGGCCGTTCATGACTATTTTCATCAAAAATGGGGGTTGTGTGGCCATTTATCATCGACCAGAGGCTCGTACACCTAACCCCACATATGTTTCCTTGCCATATATCACATTCTTGGATTTCTGGTGGAGACCATTTCTTGGTCAAAAATTCGTACGTGTTAGCCTTCAGTATTATTGAAAAGGTCGTTCATGGATATTTTCGACAAAGTGGGGGTTGTGTGGCTATTGATCATCGACCAGAGGCTCGTACACCTCACCCCACATATGTTTCCTTGCCATAGATCACATTCTTGGATTTCTGGTGGAGACCATTTATTGGGCAAAAATCCGAATGTGTTAGCCTTCGGTATTATTGAAAATGGTCATTCATGGCTATTTTCGACAAAAATGGGGGTTGTGTGGTCATTGATCTTTGACCAGAGGCTCATACACCCCACTACACATATGTTTCCTTGCCATAGATCACATTATTGGATTTATGGTGGAGACCATTTATTGGTCAAAAATCCGTAGGTGTTAGCCGTCAGTGTCATTGAAAATGGTCGTTCATGGCTATTTTCGACAAAAAAGGGGGTTGTGTGGCCATTGATCATCATCCAGAGCTTCGTACACTTCACTCCACATATGTTTTCTTGCCATAGATCACATTCTTGGATTTCTGGTGGAGACCATTTCTTGGTCAAAAATCCGTTGGTGTTAGCCTTCGGTATTATTGAAAATGGTCGTTCATGGCATTTTCGACTAAAATGGGGGTTGTGTGGCCATTTATCATCGACCAGAGGCTCGTACACCTCACCCCATATATGTTTCCTTGCCATAGATCACATTCTTGGATTTCTGGTGGAGACCATTTCTTGGTCAAAAATCCATACGTGTTAGCCTTCGGTATTATTGAAAATGGTCATTCATGGTATTTTCGACAAAAATGGGGGTTGTGTGGCCATTAATCATCTACCAGAGGATCGTAAACCTCACCCCACATATGTTTCTTTGCCATAGATCACATTCTTTGATATCTGGTGGAGACCATTTCTTGGTCAAAAATCCGAATATGTTAGCCTTCGGTACTATTGAAAATGGTCGTTCATGGCTACTTTCGACAAAAAATGGGGGTTGTGTGGCCATTGATCATCGACCAGAGGCTCGTAAACCTCACCTCACATATGTTTCCTTGCCATAGATCACATTATTCGATTTCTGGTGGAGACCATTTCTATGGTAAAAATCCGAATGTGTTAGCCTTCGGTATTATTGAAAATGGTCATTCATCGCTATTTTCGACAAAAATGGGGGTTGTGTGGCCATTGATCATCGACCAGAGGCTCGTACACCTCACCCCACATATGTTTCCTTGCCATAGATCATATTCTTGGATTTCTGGTGGAGACCATTTCTAGGTCAAAAATCCGTAGGTGTTAACCTTCGGTATTATTGAAAATGGTTGTTCATGGCTATTTTCGACAAAAACGGGGGTTGTGTGGCCGTTGATCATCGACCAGAGGCTCATACACCTCACCCCACATATGTTTCCTTGCCATAGATCACATTCTTGGATTACTGGTGGAGATCATTTCTTGGTAAAAAATCTGTAGGCGTTAGCCTTCGGTATTATTGAAAATGGTCGTTCATGGCAATTTTCATCAAAAATGGGGGTTATGTGGCCATTTATCATCGACCAGAGGCTCGTACACCTCACCCTACATATGTTTCCTTGCCACAGAACACATTCTTGGATTTCTGGTGGAGACCATTTCTTGGTCAAAAATTCGTACGTGTTAGCCTTCGGTATTATTGAAAATGGTCGTTCATGGCTATTTTCGACAAAATGGGGGATGTGTGGCAATTGATCATCGACCAGAGGCTCGTACACCTCACCCCACATATGTTTCCTTGCCATAGATCACATTCTTGGATTTCTGGTGGAGACCATTTCTAGGGCAAAAATCCGAATGTGTTAGCCTTCGGTATTATTGAAAATGGTCATTCATCACTATTTTCGACAAAAATGGGGGTTGTGTGGCCATTGATCTTCGACCAAAGGATCATACACCCCACTACACATATTTTTCCTTCCCATAGATCACATTCTTGGATTTATGGTGGAGACCATTTCTTGGTCAAAAATTCGTAGGTGTTAGCCTTCAGTGTCATTGAAAATAGTCGTTCATGGCTATTTTCGACAAAAATGGGGGTTTTGTGGCCATTGATCATCGAGCAGAGGCTCGTAAACTTCACCCCACATATGTTTTCTTGCCATAGATTGCATTCTTGGATTTTTGGTGGAGACCATTTCTAGGTCAATAATCCGTTGGTGTTAGCCTTCGGTATTATTGAAAATGGTCGTTCATGGCTATTTTCGACTAAAATGGGGGTTGTGTGGCCATTTATCATCGACCAGGGGCTCATACACCTCACCTCACATATGTTTCCTTGCCATAGATCACATTCTTGGATTTCTAGTGGAGACCATTTCTTGGTCAAAAATCCGTACGTGTCAGCCTTTGGTATTATTGAAAATGGTCATTCATGGCTATTTTCGACAAAAATGGGGTTGTGTGGCCATTGATCATCGAACAGAGGATCGTAAACCTCACCCCACATATGTTTCCTTGCCGTAGATCACATTCTTTGATTTCTGGTGGAGACCATTTCTTGGTCAAAAACCGAATGTGTTAGCCTTCAGTACTATTGAAAATGGTCGTTCATGGCTATTTTTGACAAAAATGGGGGTTGTGTGGCCATTGATATTCAACCAGAGGCTCATACACCTCACCCCACATATGTTTCCTTGCCATAGATCACATTCTTGGATTTCTGGTGGAGACCATTTCTTGGTCAAAAATCCGTCGGTGCTAGCCTTCAGTGTCATTAAAAATGGTGGTTCATGGCTATTTTCGACAAAAATGGGGGTTGTGTGGCCATTGATCATCGACCAAAGGCTCGTACACCTCAACCCACATATGTTTCCTTGCCATAGATCACATTCTTGGATTTCTAGTGGAGACCATTTCTTGGGCAAAATTCCGAATGTGTTAGCCTTCGGTATTATTAAAAATGGTCATTCATGGGTATTTTTGACAAAACTGGGGGTTGTGTGGCCATTGATCTTTGACCAGAGGCTCATACACCTCACTACACATATGTTTCCTTGCCATAGATCACATTATTGGATTTATGGTGGAGACCATTTCTTGGTCAAAAATCCTTAGGTGTTAGCCTTCAGTGTCATTGAAAATGGTTGTTCATGGCTATTTTCGACAAAAATGGGGGTTGTGTGGCCATTGATCATCGACCAGAAGCTCGTACACTTCACCCCACATATGTTTTCTTGCCATAGATCACATTCTTGGATTTCTGGTGGGGACCATTTCTTGGTTAGAAATCCGTTAGTGTTAGCCTTTGGTATTATTGAAAAATGGTCGTTCATGTCTATTTTTGACTAAAATGGGGGTTGTGTGGCCATTAATCATCGACCAGAGGTTCGTACACCTCACCCCACATATGTTTCCTTGCCATAGATCACATTCTTGGTTTTCTGGTGGAGACCATTTCTTGGTCAAAAATCCGTACGTGTTAGCCTTCGGTATTACTGAAAATGGTCATTCATGGATATTTTCGACAAAAATGGGGGTTGTGTGGCCATTGATCATCGACCAGAAGCTCGTAAACCTCACCCCACATATGTTTTCTTGCCATAGATCACATTCTTTGATTTCTGGTGGAGACCATTTCTTGGTCAAAAATCCGAATGTGTTAGCCTTCGGTACTATTGAAAATGGTCGATCATTGCTATTTTCGACAAAAATGGGGGTTGTGTGGCCATTGATATTCGACCAGAGGCTCATACACCTCACTGCACAAATGTTTACTTTCCATAGATCACATTCTTGGATTTATGGTGGAGACCATTTCTTGGTCAAAAATCCGTAGGTGTTAGCCTTCGGTATTATTGAAAATGGTCGTTCATGGCTATTTTTGACAAAAATGGGGGTTGTGTGGCGATTGATCATCGACCAGAGGCTCGTACACCTCACCTCACATATGTTTCCTTGCCATAGATCACAATATCGGATTTCTGGTAGAGACCATTTCTTGGTCGAAATTCTATACGTGTTAGCCTTAGGTATTATTGAAAATGGTCGTTGATCACTATTTTCGACAAAAATGGGCGTTGTGTGGCCATTGATCATTGGCCAGAGGCCCATACACCTCACCCCACATATGTTTCCTTGCCATAGATCACATTCTTAGATTTATGGTGGAGACCATTTTTGGTCAAAAATCCGTAGGTGTTAGCCTTCAGTGTCATTGAAAATGGTCGTTCATGGCTATTTTCGACAAAAATGGTGGTTGTGTGGCCATTGATCATCGACCAGATGCTCGTACACCTCACCTCACATATGTTTCCTTGCCATAGATCACATTCTTGGATTTATGGTGGAGACCATTTCTTGGTCAAAAATCCGTAGGTGTTAGCCTTCCGTGTCATTGAAAATGGTCGTACATGGCTATTTTCGACAAAAATGGGGGTTGTGTGGCCATTGATCATCGACCAGAGGCTCGTACACTTTACCCCACATATGTTTTCTTGCCATTGATCACATTCTTGGATTTCTGGTGGAGACCATTTCTTAGTCAAAAATCCGAATGTGTTAGCCTTCGGTACTATTGAAAATGGTCGTTCATGGCTATCTTCGACAAAAATAAGGGTTGTGTGGCCATTGATATTCGACCAGAGGCTCATACACCTCACTACAAATATGTTTCCTTGCCATAGATCACATTCTTGGATTTATGGTGGAGACCATTTCTTGGTCAAAAATCTGTGAGTGTTAGCCTTCAACGTCATTGAAAATGGTCGTTCATGGCTATTTTTGACAAAAATGGGGGTTGTGTGGCCTATGATCATCGACCAGAGGCTCGTACACCTCACCCCACATATGTTTCCTTGCCATAGATCACATTCTTGGATTTCTGGTGGAGACCATTTCTTGGGCAAAAATCTGAATGTGTTAGCCTTCGGTATTATTGAAAATGGTCATTCATGGCTATTTTCGAGAAAAATGGGGGTTGTTTGGCCATTGATCTTCGACCAGAGGCTCATACACCTCACTACACATATGTTTACTTGCCATAGACCACATTCTTGGATTTATGGTGGAGACCATTTCTTGGTCAAAATTCCGGAGGTGTTAGCCTTTAGTGTCATTGAAAATGGTCGTTCATGGCTATTTTCGACAAAAATGGGGGTTGTGTGTCCATTGATCATCGACCAGAGGCTCGTACACCACACCCCACATATGTTTCCTTGCCATAGATCACATTCTTGGATTTCTGGTGGAGACCATTTCTTGGTCAAAAATCCATACGTGTTAGCCTTCTGTATTATTGAAAATGGTCGTTGATCGCTATTTTAGACAAAAATGGGCGTTGTATGGCCATTGATCATCGACCAGAGGCCCATACACCTCACCCCACATATGTTTCCTTTCCATAGATCACATTCTTGGATTTACGGTGGAGACCAATTCTTTGTCAAAAATCCGTAGGTGTTAGCCTTCAATGTCATTGAAAATGGTCGTTCATGGCTATTTTCGACAAAAATGGGGGTTGTGTGACCATTGATCATCGACAAGAGGCTCGTACACCTCACCCCACATATGTTTCCTTGCCATAGATCACATTTTGGATTTCTGGTGGAGAACATTTCTTGGTCAAAAATCCGTAGGTGTTAGCCTTCGGTATTATTGAAAATGGTCGTTCATGGATATTTTCATCAAAAATAGGGGTTGTGTTGCCATTTATCATCGACTAGAGGCTCGTACACCTCACCTCACTTATGTTTCCTTGCCATAGATCACATTCTTGGATTTATGGTGGAGACCATTTCTTGGTCAAAAATCCGTAGGTGTTAGCCTTCCGTGTCATTGAAAATGGTTGTTCATGGCTATTTTCGTCTAAAATGGGGGTTGTGTGGCCATTGATCATCGACCAGAGGCTCGTACACTTTACCCCACATATGTTTTCTTGCCGTTGATCACATTCTTGGATTTCTGGTGGAGACCATTTCTTGGTCCAAAATCCGTACATGTTAGCCTTCGGTATTATTGAAAATGGTCATTCATGGCGATTTTCGACAAAAATGGGGGTTGTGTGGCCATTGATCATCGACTAGAGGCTCATAAACCTCACCCCACATATGTTTCCTTGCCATAGATCACATTCTTTGATTTCTGGTGGAGACCATTTCTTGGTCAAAAATCCGAATGTGTTAGCCTTCGGTACTATTGAAAATGTTCGTTCATGGCTATTTTGACTAAAATAAGTGTTGTGTGGCCATTGATATTCGACCAGAGGCTCATACACCTCACTACACATATGTTTCCTTGCCATAGATCACATTCTTGGATTTATGGTGGAGACCATTTCTTGGTCAAAATCCGTGAGTGTTAGCCTTCAGTGTCATTGAAAATGGTCGTTCATTGCTATTTTCGACAAAAATGGGGGTTGTGTGGCCATTGATCATCGACCAGAGACATGTACACCTCACCCCACATATGTTTCCTTGCCATAGATCACATTCTTGGATTTCTGGTGGAGACCATTTCTTGGGCAAAAATCTGAATGTGTTAGCCTTCGGTATTATTGAAAATGGCCATTCATGGCTATTTTCGACAAAAATGGGTGTTGTGGCCATTGATCTTCGACCAGAGGCTCATACACCTCACTACACATATATTTCCTTGCCATAGATCACATTCTTGGATTTATGGTGGAGACCATTTCTTGGTAAAAATTCCGTAGGTGTTAGCCTTCAGTGTCATTGAAAATGGTCGTTCATGGCTATTTTTGACAAAAATGGGGGTTGTGTGGCCATTGATCATCGACCAGAGGCTCGTACACCTCACCCCACATATGTTTCCTTGCCATAGATCACATTCTCGGATTTCTGGTGGAGACCATTTCTTGGTCAAAAATCCATACGTGTTAGCCATCGGTATTATTGAAAATGGTCGTTGATCGCTATTTTTGACAAAAATGGGCGTTGTGTGGCCATTGATCATCGGCCAGAGGCCCATACACCTCACCCCACATATGTTTCCTTGCCATAGATCAAATTCTTGGATTCATGGTGGAGACCATTTCTTGGTCAAAAATCCATAGGTGTTAGCCTTCAGTGTCATTGAAAATGGTCGTTCATGGCTATTTTCGACAAAAATGGGGGTTGTGTGGCCATTGATCATCGACCAGAGACTCGTACAGCTCACCCCACATATGTTTCCTTGCCATAGATCACATTCTTGGATTTCTGGTGGAGACCATTTCTTGGGCAAAAATCTGAATGTGTTAGCCTTCGGTATTATTGAAAATGGTCATTCATGGCTATTTTCGACAAAAATGGGTGTTGTGGCCATTGATCTTCGACCAGAGGCTCATACACCTCACTACACATATGTTTCCTTACCGTAGATCACATTCTTGGATTTATGGTGGAGACCATTTCTTGGTAAAAATTCCGTAGGTGTTAGCCTTCAGTGTCATTGAAAATGGTCGTTCATGGCTA
Organism: Zea mays; assembly: GCF_902167145.1. Taxonomy (NCBI): domain Eukaryota; kingdom Viridiplantae; phylum Streptophyta; class Magnoliopsida; order Poales; family Poaceae; genus Zea; species Zea mays. The sequence goes on from NC_050102.1 coordinate 157,030,366, forward strand.
TTTTTGACAAAAATGGGGGTTGTGTGGCCATTGATCATCGACCAGAGGCTCGTACACCTCACCCCACATATGTTTCCTTGCCATAGATCACATTCTCGGATTTCTGGTGGAGACCATTTCTTGGTCAAAAATCCATACGTGTTAGCCTTCGGTATTAATGAAAATGGTCGTTGATCGCTATTTTCGACAAAAATGGGCGTTGTGTGGCCATTGATCATCGGCCAGAGGCCCATACACCTCACCCCACATATGTTTCCTTGCCATAGATCAAATTCTTGGATTTATGGTGGAGACCATTTCTTGGTCAAAAATCCATAGGTGTTAGCCTTCAGTGTCATTGAAAATGGTCGTTCATGGCTATTTTCGATAAAAATGGGGGTTGTGTGGCCATTGATCATCGACCAGAGGCTCGTACACTTCACCCCACATATGTTTTCTTGCCATAGATCACATTCTTGGATTTCTGGTGGAGACCATTTCTTGGTCAAAAATCTGTTGGTGTTAGCTTTCGGTATTATTGAAAATGGTCGTTCATGGCTATTTTCGACTGAAATGGGGGTTGTGTGGCCATTTATCATCGACCAGAGGCTCATACACCTCACCCCACATATGTTTCCTTGCCATAGATCACATTCATGGATATCTAGTGGAGACCATTTCTTGGTCAAAAATCCGTACATGTTAGCCTTCAGTATTATTGAAAATGGTCATTCATGGCTATTTTCGACAAAAATGGGGGTTGTGTGGCCATTGATCATCGACCAAAGGCTCGTACACCTCACCCCACATATGTTTCCTTGCCATAGATCACATTCTTTGATTTCTGGTGGAGACCATTTCTTGGTCAAAAATCCGAATGTGTTAGCCTTCGGAACTATTGAAAATGGTCGTTCATGGCTATTTTCGACAAAAATGGGGGTTGTGTGGCCATTGATATTGGACCAGAGGCTCATACACCTCACTACACATATGTTTCCTTGTCATAGATCACATTCTTGGATTTATGGTGGAGACCATTTCTTGGTAAAAATTCCGTAGGTGTTAGCCTTCAGTGTCATTGAAAATGGTCGTTCATGGCTATTTTTGACAAAAATGGGGGTTGTGTGGCCATTGATCATCGACCAGAGGCTCGTACACCTCACCCCACATATGTTTCCTTGTCATAGATCACATTCTCGGATTTCTGGTGGAGACCATTTCTTGGTCAAAAATCCATACGTGTTAGCCTTCGGTATTATTGAAAATGGTCGTTGATCGCTATTTTCGACAAAAATGGGCGTTGTGTGGCCATTGATCATCGGCCAGAGGCCCATACACCTCACCCTACATATGTTTCCTTGCCATAGATCAAATTCTTGGATTTATGGTGGAGACCATTTCTTGGTCAAAAATCCATAGGTGTTAGCCTTCACTGTCATTGAAAATGGTCGTTCATGGCTATTTTCGACAAAAATGGGGGTTGTGTGGCCATTGATCATCGACCAGAGACTCGTACAGCTCACCCCACATATGTTTCCTTGCCATGGATCACATTCTTAGATTTCTGGTGGAGACCATTTCTTGGGCAAAAATCTGAATGTGTTAGCCTTCAGTATTATTGAAAATGGTCATTCATGGCTATTTTTGACAAAAATGGGTGTTGTGGCCATTGATCTTCGACCAGAGGCTCATACACCTCACTACACATATGTTTCCTTGCCATAGATCACATTCTTGGATTTATGGTGGAGACCATTTCTTGGTAAAAATTCCGTAGGTGTTAGCCTTCAGTGTCATTGAAAATGGTCGTTCATGGCTATTTTTGACAAAAATGGGGGTTGTGTGGCCATTGATCATTGACCAGAGGCTCGTAAACCTCACCCCACATATGTTTCCTTGCCATAGATCACATTCTCGGATTTCTGGTGGAGACCATTTCTTGGTCAAAAATCCATACGTGTTAGCCTTCGGTATTATTGAAAATGGTCGTTGATCGCTATTTTCGACAAAAATGGGGGTTGTGTGGCCATTGATCATCGGCCAGAGGCCCATACACCTCACCCCACATATGTTTCCTTGCCATAGATCAAATTCTTGGATTTATGGTGGAGACCATTTCTTGGTCAAAAATCCATAGGTGTTAGCCTTCAGTGTCATTGAAAATGGTCGTTCATGGCTATTTTCGATAAAAATGGGGGTTGTGTGGCCATTGATCATCGACCAGAGGCTCGTACACTTCACCCCACATATGTTTTCTTGCCATAGATCACATTCTTGGATTTCTGGTGGAGACCATTTCTTGGTCAAAAATCTGTTGGTGTTAGCCTTCGGTATTATTGAAAATGGTCGTTCATGGCTATTTTCGACTGAAATGGGGGTTGTGTGGCCATTTATCATCGACCAGAGGCTCATACACCTCACCCCACATATGTTTCCTTGCCATAGATCACATTCATGGATATCTGGTGGAGACCATTTCTTGGTCAACAATCCGTACGTGTTAGCCTTTGGTATTATTGAAAATGGTCATTCGTGGCTATTTTCGACAAAAATGGGGGTTGTGTGGCCATTGATCATCGACCAAAGGCTCGTACACCTCACCCCACATATGTTTCCTTGCCATAGATCACATTCTTTGATTTCTGGTGGAGACCATTTCTTGGTCAAAAATCCGAATGTGTTAGCCTTCGGAACTATTGAAAATGGTCGTTCATGGCTATTTTCGACAAAAATGGGGGTTGTGTGGCCATTGATATTGGACCATAGGCTCATACACCTCACTACACATATGTTTCCTTGCCGTAGATCACATTCTTGGATTTATGGTGGAGACCATTTCTTGGTCAAAAATCCGTAGGTGTTAGCCTTCGGTATTATTGAAAATGGTCGTTCATGGCTATTTTCGACAAAAATGGGGGTTGTGTGGCCATTGATCATCGAACAGAGGCTCATACACCTCAGCCCACATATGTTTCCTTGCCATAGATCACCTTCTTGGATTTCTGGTGGAGACCATTTCTTGGTCAAAAATCCGTAGGTGTTAGCCTCTAGTATTATTGAAAATGATCGTTCATGGCAATTTTCATAAAAAATGGGGGTTGTGTGGCCATTTATCATCGACTAGAGGCTCATAAACCTCACCCCACATATGTTTCCTTGCCATAGATCACATTCTTGGATTTCTGGTGGAGACCATTTCTTGGTCAAAAACTCGTACGTGTTAGCCTTCAGTATTATTGAAAATGGTCGTTCATGGCTATTTTCGGCAAAATGGGGGTTGTGTGGCCATTGATCATCGACCAGAGGCTCGTACACCTCACCCCACATATGTTTCCTTGCCATAGATCACATTCTTGGATTTCTAGTGGAGACCATTTCTTGGGCAAAAATCCAAATGTCCTTTGGTATTTTTGAAAATGGTCATTCATGGCTATTTTCGACAAAAATGGCGGTTGTGTGGCCATTGATCTTCGACCAGAGGCTCATACACCTCACTACACATATGTTTCCTTGCCATAGATCACATTCTTGGATTTATGGTGGAGACCATTTCTTGGTCAAAAATCCGTAGGTGTTAGCCTTTAGTGTCATTGAAAATGGTCGTTCATGGCTATTTCGACAAAAATTAGGGTTGTGTGGCCATTGATCGTCGACCAGAGGCTCATACACCTCACCCCACATATGTTTCCTTGCCATAGATCACATTCTTGGATTTCCGGTGAGACCATTTCTTGGTCAAAAATCCGTAGGTGTTAGCCTTCGGTACTATTGAAAATGGTCGTTCATGGCTATTTTCGACAAAAAATGGGGGTTGTGTGGCCATTGATCATGGACCAGAGGCTCATACACCTCACCCCACATATGTTTCCTTGCCATAGATCACATTCTTGGATTTTTGGTGGAGACCATTTCTTGGTCAAAAATCCGTAGGTCTTAGCCTCTAGTATTATTGAAAATGGTCGCTCATGGCTATTTCCATAAAAAATGGGGGTTGTGTGGCCATTTATCATCGACTAGAGGCTCATAAACCTCACCCCACATATGTTTCCTTGCCATAGATCACATTCTTGGATTTCTGGTGGAGACCATTTCTTGGTCAAAAACTAGTACGTGTTAGCCTTCAGTATTATTGAAAATGGTCGTTCATGGCTATTTTCAGCAAAATGGGGGTTGTGTGGCCATTGATCATCGACCAGAGGCTCGTACACCTCACCCCACATAAGTTTCCTTGCCATAGATCACATTCTTGGATTTCTGGTGGAGACCATTTCTTGGGCAAAAATCCGAATGTGTTAGCCTTTGGTATTTTTGAAAATGGTCATTCATGGCTATTTTCGACAAAAATGGGGGTTGTGTCGCCATTGATCTTCGACCAGAGGCTCATACACCTCACTACACATATGTTTCCTTGCCATAGATCACATTCTTGGATTTATGGTGGAGACCATTTCTTGTTCAAAAATCCGTAGGTGTTAGCCTTCAGTGTCATTGAAAATGGTCGTTCATGGCTATTTTTTACAAAAAATAGGGTTGTGTGGCCATTGATCGTCGACCAGAGGCTCATACACCTCACCCCAAATATGTTTCCTTGTCGTAGATCAAATTCTTGGATTTCTGGTGGAGACCATTTCTTGGTCAAAAATCCGTAGGTGTTAGCCTTCGGTATTATTGAAAATGGTCGTTCATGGCTATTTTCGACAAAATGGGGGTTGTGTGGCCATTGATCATCGACCAGAGGCTCATACACCTCACCCCACATATGTTTCCTTGCCATAGATCACATTCTTGGATTTCTGGTGGAGACCATTTCTTGGATAAAAATCCGTAGGTGTTAGCCTCTAGTATTATTGAAAATGGTCGCTCATGGCTATTTTCATAAAAAATGGGGGTTGTCTGGCCATTTATCATCGACTAGAGGCTCATAAACCTCACCCCACATATGTTTCGTTGCCATAGATCACATTCTTGGATTTCTGGTGGAGACCATTTCTTGGTCAAAAACTCGTACGTGTTAGCCTTCGGTATTATTGAAAATGGTCGTTCATGGCTATTTTCGGCAAAATGGGGGTTGTGTGGCCATTGATCATCGACTAGAGGCTCGTACACCTCACCCCACATATGTTTCCTTGCCATAGATCACATTCTTGGATTTCTGGTGGAGACCATTTCTTGGGCAAAAATCCGAATGTGTTAGCCTTTGTTATTTTTGAAAATGGTCATTCATGGCTATTTTCGACAAAAATGGGGGTTGTGTGGTCATTGATCTTCGACCAGAGGCTCATACACCTCACTACACATATGTTTCCTTGCCATAGATCACATTCTTGGATTTATGGTGGAGACCATTTCTTGGTCAGAAATCCATAGGTGTTAGCCTTTAGTGTCATTGAAAATGGTCGTTCATGGCTATTTTCGACAAAAATGAGGGTTGTGTGGCCATTAATCATCGACCAGAGGCTCGTACACTTCACCCCACATATGTTTTCTTTCCATAGATCACATTCTTGGATTTCTGGAGGAGACCATTCCTTGGTCAAAAATCTGTTGGTGTTAGCCTTCAGTATTATTGAAAATGGTCGTTCATGGCTATTTTCGACTAAAATGGGGGTTGTGTGGCCATTTATCATCGACCAGAGGCTCGTGCAATTCACCTCACATATGTTTCCTTGCCATAGATCACATTCTTGGATTTCTGGTGGAGACCATTTCTTGGTCAAAAATCCGTACGTGTTAGCCTTCGGGATTATTGAATATGGTCATTCATGGCTATTTTCGAAAAAAATGGGGGTTGTGTGGCCAATGATCATCGACCAAAGGCTCGTACACCTCACCCCACATATGTTTCCTTGCCATAGATCACATTCTTGGATTTCCGGTGGAGACCATTTCTTGGTCAAAAATCTGTACGTGTTAGCCATCAGTATTATTGAAAATGGTCATTCATGGCTATTTTCGACAAAAAAGGGAGTTGTGTGGCCATTGATCATCGACCAGAGGCTCGTAAACCTCACCCCACATATGTTTCCTTGCCATAGATCACATTCTTTGATTTCTGGTGGAGACCATTTCTTGGTCAAAAATCTGAATGTTTTAGCCTTCAGTACTATTGAAAATCGTCGTTCATGGCTATTTTCGACAAAAATGGGGGTTGTGTGGCCATTGATATTCGACCAAAGGCTCATACACCTCACTACACATATGTTTCCTTGCCATAGATCACATTCTTGGATTTATTGTGGAGACCATTTCTTGGTCAAAAATCCGTAGGTGTTAGCCTTCAGTGTCATTGAAAATGGTCGTTCATGGTTATTTTCGACAAAAATGGGGTTTGTGTGGCCATTGATCATCGACCAGAGGCTTGTACACTTCACCCCACATATGTTTTCTTGCCAGAGATCACATTCTAGGATTTTTGGTGGAGACCATTTCTTGGTCAAAAATCCGTTGGTGTTAGCCTTCGGTATTATTGAAAATGGTCGTTCATGGCTATTTTTGACTAAAATGGGGGTTGTGTGGCCATTTATCATTGACCAGAGGCTCATACACCTCACCCCACATATGTTTCCTTGCCATAGATCACATTCTTGGATTTCTGGTGGAGACCATTTCTTGTTCAAAAATCTATACGTGTTAGCCTTTGGTATTATTGAAAATGGTCATTCATGGCTATTTTCGACAAAAATGGGGGTTGTGTGGCCAATGATCATCAACCAGAGGCTCGTAAACCTCACCCCACATATGTTTCCCTGACATAGATCACATTCTTTGATTTCTGGTGGAGACCATTTTTTGGTCAAAAATCCGAATGTGTTAGCCTTCGGTACTATTGAAAATGGTCGTTCATGGCTATTTTCGACAAAAATGGGGGTTGTGTGGCCATTGATATTCGACCAGAGGCTCATAGACCTCACTACACATATGTTTCCTTGCCATAGATCACATTCTTGGATTTATGGTGGAGACCATTTCTTTGTCAAAAATCCGTAGGTGTAAGCCTTAAGTGTCATTGAAAATGGTTGTTCATGGTTATTTTCGACAAAATAGGGGTTGTGTGGCCATTGATCATCGACCAGAGGCTCGTACACCTCACCCCACATATGTTTCCTTGACATAGATCATATTCTTGGATTTCTAATGGATACCATTTCTTGTTTAAAAATCCGTAGGTGTTAGCCTTCGGTATTATTGAAAATGGTCGTTCATGGCTATTTTCGACAAAAATGGGGGTTTTGTGGCCATTGATCATCAACCAGAGGCTCATACACCTCACCCCATGTTGGGGGCCTTCGGCTTCCGAAGGTCCTCAAAAACATGATTTAACGATGTTTCTGGAGTAATGTGTGAACAGGTATCTTCGGACTCGAATCAGTACCACAGTGGGAGAAGCCCAAAGAATACGAAGGTTGACACAGCGCCGAAGGTGTGAGCAGGAAAGCTTCGGCGTGATAGCAGAAAAGGAAACCGACTTAAAGATGAAAAGGCTATTTAGACCTTGGTGGATTACTATAGAATTACTACCAAATGTAAAGGGCATGGGTGTAATTTTACATGGGTTGTGTCCCACGCCTATAAATAGGTGAACAGTGCCCCCGTACTGTTCACGCTGACTTGTACTCACTTATGCGTCACACTTGGACTTTCCACCTTCTGTCAAACCGAAGGTACAAATGTAATCCGATGTTGTTCTTATTTACTCATGATGATATAATAAAGATATATTAATAATGTCATATAATTATTCATGTTATTTTCTCATGTTTCATATGCTTCGTTTTTCATTAACATGTATTGCGATGATGAAGGTACGTCCTTCATAACCTTCGTCCGAAGATCATTATATCCTAAGGGAAATAATGCTTCGAAGGACGAAGGACTTTAACGTTTAACATTTTTTGTGTTGCCTTGTTCTTAACTCATAGCATTTGAGAACAAGTCCCCAACATTGGCGCCCACCTCCGTGAACTCACTTCCACTCTTTGAGTTTTGAACACCTTCGGCAATCATAAACCTTCGCTATGGCGCCGAAGAAAGCTTCAGCAACTGGGGCTGTAGCTCTGCAACCGCTGGACCCCAATCAGGAGACTCTCTCCCTTCGGGAGGCCCGAAGCCAGAAGAGGAAGGCTGTTAGCCCGACACCGCCAGAGGATGAGCTAGACCAAGAAATCAGAGACATGGAGATGCTTCATCAACAGGTGCAGAGGAAGAAGGAAAAGATGGCCAGGCTAGCTGAACTGCAAAGGCAGATAGACGAAGCCTCTGAAGAAGTTCGTCATCTTACTCAGGATGAGCAGAACCGAAGGCCTCAGCATAAAGACCTTCATCAGGAGGATTTCTTCAACGAAGATGACTGGTATGAGAATTTCCACCATGGAAATTTTGCTTTTGATGATGCTTCTCCTCTGTCCGCTGAGTTGCAGGCTACACCTTGGCCTCCGTCCTACAAGCCGCCTCAGCTTCCTATATTCGACGGCCATTCAGACCCGAAGCAGTTTTTGATGAGCTACAAAGCAACAGTATCTTCATATGGTGGCAATACTGCAGTCATGGCAAAATCTTTTGTTATGGCTGTCAGGAGTGTTGCTCAAACCTGGTATTCCTCCCTTCGACCAGGAACGATCACTTCATGGCAAAAGCTGAAGGACATGTTGTTAACCAGCTTCCAAGGGTTTCAGACGAAGCCGGTCACTGCTCAAGCTCTATTCCAGTGCACCCAGGATCACGAAGAATACCTTCAGGCGTATGTCCGGAGGTTCTTGCGTTTGAGGGCACAGGCACCAACAGTGCCCAACGAAATTGTCATTGAGGCCATGATCAAGGGACTTCGGCCAGGACCTTCAGCTCAGTACTTTGCTAGGAAGCCTCCTCAAACTTTGGAGAAGCTGCTCCAGAAGATGGACGAGTATATTCGTGCCGACAATGATTTTCGTCAAAGAAGGGAGGAGGCTTTCAGGTTTTCCGAAATGACTAGGGGCTTCAGAGGAAGATTTTATCCGAGGCACGTTAGGTCAATTCACAACTCTACTCAAAATGATGATAAGGGGAGTCAGCAGCAAAGGCCACAGTGCTCCTCACAGGCTTCGGGGCAACAACAAAGCTCCTTCCGGCCGCCAGCTCCAAGAGGCAGAGGCGCCAGGGGCTTCGGCGGAAGATTTGGAGATCAACCAAGGAGAATATTTTGCTTGTTCTATGGTGAAAACAAGGGCCATACCACCAGGATGTGCCATGTTACCATCCAGAAGCAAAAGGAGATAGCCGAAGCTGCATCACAACAGGGTCAGCCGAAGCAGATCATGCAAACTGCTTCGTATCATTCGCCTTATATCCCAGAATATGTAGGCAACCACCCTGCAGTTCTGTTGCTTCGGCGAGTCAACCTCAAGCTTCCTGGCAACAGCCTCCGCCTCCACCACCGATGCAACAAGGCCAGCAGCTAGAAGGGGGCCAATATGCTCAACAACAAAGGGACTTCAGAGAACAGTCCGAAGCTCGCAGAGTCAATAGCACTGTGCCAGAGTCGAAGCACATTTATTGACAAATATCCTACCTTGATAGTAGTCTTTTCCATTCAGTTTTATTTTTTGTGTAATAAAGGACACTTTTTAAATCTCATGTAATAGTTTCATTGTTTGCCACAAGGAAAATATATCTTCCCCACAGGCTTAAGTTGTTGAAGCTTAAAGATTTGCGATAGCAAGGAGGACCTTCGAATTATCAAAAATTTATTTTAAAAGGCACGGTATGAATTCTTCGAAGCAACAAAAAGTCGTTCTAAGGAACGCAGAGTAAGTTTGCTGAAGTTACAAAAAGCCGTTCCAAAGGGAGCGCAGTGTAAGTTTTTTGCTCCAAAGTCGTTCCAAAGGGAATGCAGAGCTTACAGCGAAAAATAAACGCTGATACCGCCTAAGTAAAAGGCGAAGCGCGAAAAGTCAACGCGAATACCGCCGAAAGTAAAAGGCGAAGAAGCTCCTAAGGGAGGCTTACAGCGAAAAATAAATGCTGATTCCGCTGAAGTAAAAGGCGAAGAAGCTCCTAAGGGAGGCTTACAGCGAAAAGTCAACGCTGATTTTAAAAGATTATGTGTTTTATTGCGGGGATGTGCGTGTATCTTCGGAATAAATACCATTTTACATAGCATAACATCATCACATCATTTCGCATAGCATAAGCATCATACATCATGCTGCATATGGCACAAGAAGGGGACACAATATCGATCTTCGGAAGAATGCTTTGAAAAAGGGAAAACATGCTAAGTCACAAGGAGATACAATATTAATCTTCGGAATGTAGCTTCGGAGAATATTTTCACGAAGCTTGGATATTCTTCATCAGAACACTATGGGTATTGTTGTGATAAATGAAAATTCTTCTTCACGAAGCATGAAAAGAAGGGAAGGTGTTTTTTCGTCAAAGACTCAAAAACGGTACGTATGTAAAATTTCATGCATCGTAAAGAATTGAACCATAAAAACACGTATATTACATTGAGGGTTACAAGATATTACACATATTACATTTCAGAAGTTTTTACAATAGCACTTAGTCTTCCCTAAGTACAACTTCCGCAGCTTCGTTAAGGAGTTGATTAACAACTTGATCCATGATAGCTTCAGCCATCTTTTTAATTTCGTCGTCTCCTTTTGGGTGAGGGCCCGGAGACGCTTTAGTAGGATCTGAAGGAGAGCAGGATATGGCTACATTGCTAATACAAATTGCGAACGAAGTTTAAAATCAAAAATTACAACACAATAAAAACCATTAGTTAATACCTATTTGCCCTTCGGGCTCTTCGCTTTTCTCAGCAGCCTCTGCTACTTTTCTAGCATCATGGATGCCCTTTTCGCTTTTTTGGATAATTTCTCGGGCCATTTCTCGACCACCATTGTCCCAGACATCGGTGAAAAATTTTCCACCAACCATGCTAGCTTCGGCTGAAGGATCTTTTGCATCTTCGAAGGACCAGGTAGCTTCGGATTGCGCTAAAATCTTTACATGCTCGCAGCCCTTTTCTCCAAAATGGTGGCAATCCCCCTGGCACCCGAAAAAGCACATATGTCTCCGCGGCTATTTAAAATTTCCTCAAAGGCCTCAGCTTCGTGATTAATCCATTCGATGGGACCTTCAGGGTTGCCTCTTGTAAAGTTTTCTTCGCTCGAGAATGCGCCAACGCTGGCGAAGCTAGCTTTCATTTTCTTAACACACTCCATAGATTTGTTATAGCATCTTTTCTTGGACGAACGAAGCTCTTCAACAGTTCCTTCTAAATGATTTGCCCATTGGTCGCTAAGTTCTCGCTTCGTTTCTTCAAGAATGCGTTCCTCTTTAGCTCTGGCTAGTTGTTTTCGAAGATCTTCAATTTCACGCTTCTGAGCCTCAGCTTGACCTTTATAAGTAGCTTCGTCTTCTTTTATTCTATTTATCAATGAATGTAATATTTTATCTTTTTCGAGACCTTTGTTCCTTAGTTCAATTACTTCGGAACGAAGGTTCCTCAGGGCTATAACACACCCTTCGTCTTCGGCATCTTTTTGGGCCCTGAGGGCATTGCTAAGTATAAGACCCTGCAAAGAAAAATGTGTGTGCGTTAATAAATTTAAGCAAACGAAAAATTTTGGTCTCAAGAAAAAATACAAAGACCTCATTTTTTGCACCTTTAAGCTATTGTACGCCAAACTGTCGGCCAGCTCGTTTTTTGACAACACCGAGAGCCCGTCTTCTAGTGTTGGGAATCCGAAGCTCTTGCTCATCTCCCGACAGACAGAAATCTCCTTGCTCTCAGGGAGACAATACAAGAAGTCTTCTTCTCCGCTGCCGTTGAATATCAACGCCCCCTTTGGATATTTCAGTTTTTGGGCGTAAAACTGGGCCTCTTGCTTTTCTTTTTTAGACAACTTTTTCCCCGAAGCATGTCGAACAATATAATCAAGGACTTTGGGGGATGCTTCGGGGGCAACAGCACTGATTTCTTCAACAAGAATTGGCTCCGTCATTTTTTCTTCCTTGGTTTCCAAGGATTTTACCTTCGTGGGCTCTGAAGGCCCAGCTTCAGCCTCAGCTTGTTGCTTTGGGGCTTTAGTATCAAAAATTTCAGTTTCCGCTTCGGAAGTTTCAACAGTCTTCTTCGGAGTTGTGCTTGAGGACTTAATTGTCTCCAGAACATCTAGCACATTGACCATTCTTTTTCTTTTCGGAGTCACCGCTGGGCCCTTTTTAATTCTTGCTACTTCAATTTCTACTGAAGGACTTAAAATTTCTGATATTTTTGATCCCTCAGTTGATCCTTTTGCTTCTTCCATCTTTTCTGTCGATGGCGCTTCGGCCATCTCTTTGGTTTCTGGTAATAAAATCTTTGGTTCCTCCAATTCTGTTGTTGTTGGCGCTTCGGCCAGTTCTGTGACCTCTGGCAGCAAGGTTGGCTCTTCAGCCTCGGTGGCCGAAGAGGTCTCTCCGGTGAACTCAGGCACCGAGGCTGGTTCAATATAGCGTGGCCGATGTGTGAGGACCTTTATCCTTTTTCTTTTCGGTGCTGGCTCACTAGGAGCAGCTGCAGCTTCTTCTTTCGCAGAAGTTGTGCCTTTTCTTTTCTGCCCTCGAATGGGATAACGATAGTCAGGGTAGACGAACCCGATTGCATCAAATACCCGGTTGAGTCTTTTCTTTTTCTAGCCTCCGAAGGCTGCCGACAATGCAGTATCTTCGGCCTTTGAATAAACCCCAAGTAGTTCATCACTTACATTTTCAATGCTTTTTAGCCAGTCATCATCTGGCTCAACGAATTTATCTCCGAATTTGAAAGTATATTTCAGCCTGATAAGTCCACCTTCGTCGGCTTCCTTTATGGTCTCTTGCGGCATTTCCCATTTTTCCGCGAGCGGCCATACTCTGAAGGCAATATGCTCTTGTACCAAATCCCTCGTTCCAATAAAAGAGCAAATAACTCCGAAGGCTCTCTGGCATTCTTCGGCAGCTTCATTCATTTCAACCTTCGGCCTCCGTAGGCCGAAGCTTTGCCAAATAGGGCGCATAATTACACCTTTAATATCTTCCCGTGTTTCAAGGTCATTCTTCACATAAAACCATTCTGTCATCCAGTCGCCGGGCCATCTCTTCCGAAAGGTTGGCACGGGACAGCTTGACCCAGACCGAGAGACGAAACTGTAGCAGCCGAAATTATTGTGATACTGCTCCTTACCCCAGGGTTTTGTCTCGTATGACAATTCGTGTATATTGCAGAAACTTTTTGCATCAGGTTCCAGAGCCTGGCTTCTCGCGGCCCACACGAAGATATTCATCTTTATGATTGCTTCGGGGGTAAGTTGGTGAAGATAGATTTCAAATATCTTCAGCACCTCTACGACAAAGCTGCTCAGGGGAAATCGTAGCCCAGCTTTCAAAAAGCTTCGGTACACTACGACTTCATTTTCCTCAGGGGACGGACAAGTCTTCTCTCCTTCATCGGCCCTCACAATGGATAAGTCCCGGAAATATCTTCCCCTCATGTTGACAAGATGATTTTCTTTGATACTTGATTTGCCGAAAACTGCATGGCTTGGTCGCCAAGGGCGATCTTCGGAGTCTTCACCACCACTATCCACATCATAACTGTCGCTGTCATCAGTATCTTCAGATAAACCTTCTAAAATCTCTTTGGTGATCTTTTCTGTATTGGTCTTCGACATTGCTACAAGAAACCCCAGGTTTTTCTCTTAAGAGAGACTCAGCTTCATCTCGACAGCAGCCTTTTTATCTTCAGACATCTTCGAAAATGCTAAAAAACTGTTTTCAAAGACGAAGCTTAAAAACTTAAAAAGCCAAGCAAGTGTTGGTGCGCAAGAGCTAAATATTGAGTAAGCAAGAGCAGATGGCAAGAAAGCGTACCAAGTGAGCTCGTGGTATGCTCTTATTTATACGCCCAGTGCATTGAAAATTGGAAAACCCCGCTTGTCAGTGAATGTTGCTATTCTAGCAAAGGAAAGGTGTTTTTTCGGACCTTCGGCTTAAGGCCTTCGTCCATGTCGCAATCTAAATTTATTATTCTAACAAATCAATATTGTGAGGGGCTACTGTTGGGGGCCTTCGGCTTCGGAAGGTCCTCAAAAACATGATTTAACGATGTTTCTGGAGTATAATGTGTGAACAGGTATCTTCGAACTCGAATCAGTACCACAGTGGGAGAAGCCCAAAGAATACGAAGGTTGACACAGCGCCGAAGGTGTGAGCAGGAAAGCTTCGGCGTGATAGCAGAAACGGAAACCGACTTAAAGATGAAAAGGCTATTTAGACCTTGGTGGATTACTATAGAATTACTACCAAATGTAAAGGGCATGGGTGTAATTTTACATGGGCTGTGTCCCGCGCCTATAAATAGGTGAACAGTGCCCCTGTACTGTTCACGCTGACTTGTACTCACTTATGCGTCACACTTGGACTTTCCACCTTCTATCAAACCGAAGGTACAAATGTAATCCGATGTTGTTCTTATTTACTCATGATGATATAATAAAGATATATTAAAAATGTCATATAATTATTCATGTTATTTCTCATGTTTCATATGCTTCGTTTTTCATTAACATGTATTGCGATGACGAAGGTACGTCCTTCATAACCTTCGTCCGAAGATCATTATATCCTAAGGGAAATAATGCTTCGAAGGACGAAGGACATTAACGTTTAACATTTTTTGTGTTGCCTTGTTCTTAACTCATAGCATTTGAGAACAAGTCCCCAACACCCCACATATGTTTCCTTGCCATAGATCACATTCTTGGATTTCTGGTGGAGACCATTTCTTGGTAAAAAATCCGTAGGTGTTAGCCTCTAGTATTATTGAAAATGGTCGTTCATGGCTATTTTCGACAAAATTGGGGTTGTGTGGCCATTGATCATCGACCAGAGCCTCGTACACCTCACCCCACATATGTTTCCTTGACATAGATCACATTCTTGGATTTCTGGTGGAGACCATTTCTTGGGCAAAAATCCGAATGTGTTAGCCTTCTGTATTCTTGAAAATGGTCATTCATGGCTATTTTCGACAAAAATGGGGGTTGTGTGGCCATTGATCTTCGACTAGAGGCTCATACACCTCACTACACATATGTTTCCTTGCCATAGATCAAATTCTTGGATTTATGGTGGAGACCATTTCTTGGTCAAAAATCCATAGGTGTTAGCCTTCAGTGTCATTAAAAATGGTCGTTCATGCCTATTTTCGACAAAAATGGGGGTTGTGTGGCCATTGATCATCGACTAGAGGCTCGTACACTTCACCCCACATATGTTTTCTTGCCATAGATCACATTCTTGGATTTCTGGTGGAGACCATTTCTTGGTCAAAAATCTGTTGGTGTTAGCCTTCGGTATTATTGAAAATGGTCGTTCATGGCTATTTTCGACTAAAATGGGGGTTGTGTGGCCATTTATCATCGACTAGAGGCTCATACACCTCACCCCACATATGTTTCCTTGCCATAGATCACATTCTTAGATATCTGGTGGAGACCATTTCTTGGTCAAAAATCCGTACGTGTTAGCCTTCGGTATTATTGAAAATGGTCATTCAGGGCTATTTTCGACAAAAATGGGGGTCATGTGGCCATTGATCATTGACCAAAGGCTCGTACACCTCACCCCACATTCTTTGATTTCTGGTGGAGACCATTTCTTGGTCAAAAATCCGTAGGTGTTAGCCTTCAGTGTCATTGAAAATGGTCGTTCATGGCTATTTTCGACAAAAATTAGGGTTGTGTGGCCATTGATCATCGACCAGAGGCTCGTACACCTAAACCCACATATGTTTCCTTGCCGTAGATCACATTCTTGGATTTATGGTGGAGACCATTTTTTGGTCAAAAATCCGTAGTTGTTAGCCTTCAGTGTCATTGAAAATGGTCGTTCATGGTTATTTTCGACAAAAATTAGGGTTGTGTGGCCATTGATCATCGACCATAGGCTCGTACACCTCACCCCACATATGTTTCCTTGCCGTAGATCACATTCTTGGATTTCTGGTGGAGACCATTTCTTGGTCAAAAATCCGTAGGTGTTAGCCTTCGGTATTATTGAAAATGGTCGTTCATGGCTATTTTCGACAAAAATGGGGGTTGTGTGGCCATTGATCATCGACTAGAGGCTCATACACCTCACCCCACATATGTTTCCTTGCCATAGATCACATTCTTGGATTTCTGGTGGAGACCATTTCTTAGTCAAAAATCCGTAGGTGTTAGCCTCTAGTATTATTGAAAATGGTCGCTCATGGCTATTTTCATCAAAAATGGGGGTTGTGTGGCCATCTATCATCGACTAGAGGCTCGTAAACCTCACCCCACATATGTTTCCTTGCCATAGATCACATTCTTGGATTTCTGGTGGAGACTATTTCTTGGTCAAAAATTCGTACGTGTTAGGCTTCGGTATTATTGAAAATGGTCGTTGATGGCTATTTTCGGCAAAATGGGGGTTGTGTGGCCATTGATCATCGACCAGAGGCTCGTACACCTCACCCCACATATGTTTCCTTGCCATAGATCACATTCTTGGATTTCTGGTGGAGACCATTTTTTGGGAAAAAATCCGAATGTGTTAGCCTTTGGTATTTTTGAAAATGGTCATTCATGGCTATTTTCGACAAAAATGGGGGTTGTGTGGCCATTGATCTTCGACCAGAGGCTCATACACCTCGCTACACATATGTTTCCTTGCCATAGATCACATTCTTGGATTTATGGTGGAGACCATTTCTTGGTCAGAAATCCATAGGTGTTAGCCTTTAGTGTCATTGAAAATGGTCGTTCATGGTTATTTTCGACAAAAATGGGGGTTGTGTGGCCATTGATCATCGACCAGATCCTCGTACACTTCACCCCATATATGTTTTCTTGCCATATATCACATTCTTGGATTTCTGGAGGAGACCATTTCTTGGTCAAAAATCTGTTGGTGTTAGCATTCGGTATTATTGAAAATGGTCGTTCGTGGCTATTTTCGACAAAAATGGGGGTTGTGTGGCCATTTATCATCGACCGGAGGCTCGTACAATTCACCCCACATATGCTTCCTTGCCATAGATCACATTCTTGGATTTCTGGTGGAGACCATTTCTTGGTCAAAAATCCGTACGTGTTAGCCTTCGGTATTATTGAAAATGGTCATTCATGGCTATTTTCGACACAAATGGGGGTTGTGTGGCCATTGATCTTGGACTAGAGGCTCATACACCTCAGTACACATATGTTTCCTTGCCATAGATAACATTCTTGGATTTATGGTGGAGACCATTTCTTGGTCAAAAATCCATAGGTGTTAGCCTTTAGTGTCATTGAAAATGGTCGTTCATGGCTATTTTCGACAAAAATGGGGGTTGTGTGGCCATTGATCATCGACCAGAGGCTCGTACACTTCACCCCACATATGTTTTCTTGCCATAGATCAGAATCTTGGATTTCTCTTGGAGACCATTTGTTGGTCAAAAATTCGTAGGTGTTAGCCTTCAGTGTCATTGAAAATGGTCATTCATGGCTATTTTCGACAAAAATGGGGGTTGTGTCGCCATTGATCATCGACCAGAGGATCGTACACCTCACCCCACATAAGTTTCCTTGCCATATATCACATTCTTGGATTTCTGGTGGAGACCATTTCTTGGTCAAAAATCCGTAGGTGTTAGCCTTCGTTATTATTGAAAATGGTCGTTCATGGCTACTTTCGACAAAAATGGGGGTTGTGTGGCAATTGATCATCGACCAAAGGCTCATACACCTCACCCACATGTGTTTCCTTGCCATAGACCACATTCTTGGATTTCTGGTGGTGACCATTTCTTGGTCAAAATTCCATAGGTGTTAGCCTTCGGTATTATTGAAAATGGTCGTTCATGGCTATTTTCGACAAAAATGGGGGTTGTGTGGCCATTGATCATCGACCAAAGGCTCATACACCTCACCCCACATACGTTTCCTTGCCATAGACCACATTTTTGGATTTCTGGTGGAGACCATTTGTTGGTCAAAAATCCTTAGGTGTTAGCTTTCGGTATTATTGAAAATGGTCGTTCATGGCTATTTTCATCAAAATTGGGGGTTGTGTGGCCATTTATCATCGACCAGAGGCTCGTACACCTCACCCCACATATGTTTACTTGCCATAGAGCACACTCATGGATTTCTGGTGGAGACCATTTCTTGGTCAAAAATTCGTACTTGTTAGCCTTCGGTATTATTGAAAATGGTCGTTCATGGCTATTTTCGACAAAATGGGGGTTGTGTGGCCATTGATCATCGACCAGAGGCTCGTACACCTCACCCACATATGTTTCCTTGCTGTAGATCACATTCTTGGATTTCTAGTGGAGACCATTTCTTGGTCAAAAATCCGTACGTGTTAGCCTTCGGTATTATTGAAAATGGTCGTTCATGGCTATTTTTGACAAAATAGAGGTTCTGTGGCCATTGATCATCGACCAGAGGCTCATACACCTCACCCCACATATGTTTCCTTGACATAGATCACATTTTTGGATTTCTGGTGGAGACCATTTCTTGGGCCAAAATCTGAATGTGTTAGCCTTCGGTATTATTGAAAATGGTCATTCATGGCTATTTTTGACAAAAATGGGGGTTGTGTGGCCATTTATCTTCAACCAGAGGCTCATACACCTCACTACACATATGTTTTCTTGCCATAGATCACATTCTTGGATCTATGGTGGAGACCAGTTCTTAGTCAAAAATCCATAGGTGTTAGCCTTCAGTGTCATTGAAAATAGTCGTTCATGGCAATTTTCGACAAAAATGGGGGTTGTGTGGCCATTGATAATCGACCAGGGGCTCGTACACCTCACCCCACATATGTTTCCTTGCCATATATCACATTCTTGGATTTCTGGTGGAGACCATTTCTTGGTCAAAAATCCGTAGGTGTTAGCCTTCGTTATTATTGAAAATGGTCGTTCATGGCTACTTTCGACAAAAATGGGGGTTGTGTGGCAATTGATCATCGACCAAAGGCTCATACACCTCACCCACATGTGTTTCCTTGCCATAGACCACATTCTTGGATTTCTGGTGGTGACCATTTCTTGGTCAAAAATCCGTAGGTGTTAGCCTTCGGTATTATTGAAAATGGTCGTTCATGGCTATTTTCGACAAAAATGGGGGTTGTGTGGCCATTGATCATCGACCAAAGGCTCATACACCTCACCCCACATATGTTTCCTTGCCATAGACCACATTTTTGGATTTCTGGTGGAGACCATTTGTTGGTCAAAAATCCGTAGGTGTTAGCTTTCGGTATTATTGAAAATGGTCGTTCATGGCTATTTTCATAAAAAATGGGGGTTGTGTGGCCATTTATCATCAACCAGAGGCTCGTACACCTCACCCCACATATGTTTCCTTGCCATAGAGCACACTCTTGGATTTCTGGTGGAGACCATTTCTTGGTCAAAAATTCGTACTTGTTAGCCTTCGGTATTATTGAAAATGGTCGTTCATGGCTATTTTCGACAAAATGGGGGTTGTGTGGCCATTGATCATCGACCAGAGGATCGTACACCTCACCCCACATAAGTTTCCTTGCCATATATCACATTCTTGGATTTCTGGTGGAGACCATTTCTTGGTCAAAAATCCGTAGGTGTTAGCCTTCGTTATTATTGAAAATGGTCGTTCATGGCTACTTTCGACAAAAATGGGGGTTGTGTGGCAATTGATCATCGACCAAAGGCTCATACACCTCACCCACATGTGTTTCCTTGCCATAGACCACATTCTTGGATTTCTGGTGGTGACCATTTCTTGGTCAAAAATCCGTAGGTGTTAGCCTTCGGTATTATTGAAAATGGTCGTTCATGGCTATTTTCGACAAAAATGGGGGTTGTGTGGCCACTGATCATCGACCAAAGGCTCATACACCTCACCCCACATATGTTTCCTTGCCATAGACCACATTTTTGGATTTCTGGTGGAGACCATTTGTTGGTCAAAAATCCGTACTTGTTAGCCTTCGGTATTATTGAAAATGGTCGTTCATGGCTATTTTCGACAAAAATGGGGGTTGTGTCGCCATTGATCATCGACCAGAGGATCGTACACCTCACCCCACATAAGTTTCCTTGCCATATATCACATTCTTGGATTTCTGGTGGAGACCATTTCTTGGTCAAAAATCCGTAGGTGTTAGCCTTCGTTATTATTGAAAATGGTCGTTCATGGCTACTTTCGACAAAAATGGGGGTTGTGTGGCAATTGATCATCGACCAAAGGCTCATACCCCTCACCCACATGTGTTTCCTTGCCATAAACCACATTCTTGGATTTCTGGTGGTGACCATTTCTTGGTCAAAATTCCGTAGGTGTTAGCCTTCGGTATTATTGAAAATGGTCGTTCATGGCTATTTTCGACAAAAATGGGGGTTGTGTG
The DNA here is from genome assembly GCF_902167145.1 of Zea mays. Lineage (NCBI taxonomy): Eukaryota > Viridiplantae > Streptophyta > Magnoliopsida > Poales > Poaceae > Zea > Zea mays. Next base: position 157,050,769 of record NC_050102.1, read on the forward strand.
GCCATTGATCATCGACCAAAGGCTCATACACCTCACCCCACATACGTTTCCTTGCCATAGACCACATTTTTGGATTTCTGGTGGAGACCATTTGTTGGTCAAAAATCCGTAGGTGTTAGCTTTCGGTATTATTGAAAATGGTCGTTCATGGCTATTTTCATCAAAATTGGGGGTTGTGTGGCCATTTATCATCGACCAGAGGCTCGTACACCTCACCCCACATATGTTTACTTGCCATAGAGCACACTCATGGATTTCTGGTGGAGACCATTTCTTGGTCAAAAATTCGTACTTGTTAGCCTTCGGTATTATTGAAAATGGTCGTTCATGGCTATTTTCGACAAAATGGGGGTTGTGTGGCCATTGATCATCGACCAGAGGCTCGTACACCTCACCCACATATGTTTCCTTGCTGTAGATCACATTCTTGGATTTCTAGTGGAGACCATTTCTTGGTCAAAAATCCGTACGTGTTAGCCTTCGGTATTATTGAAAATGGTCGTTCATGGCTATTTTTGACAAAATAGAGGTTCTGTGGCCATTGATCATCGACCAGAGGCTCATACACCTCACCCCACATATGTTTCCTTGACATAGATCACATTTTTGGATTTCTGGTGGAGACCATTTCTTGGGCCAAAATCTGAATGTGTTAGCTTTCGGTATTATTGAAAATGGTCATTCATGGCTATTTTTGACAAAAATGGGGGTTGTGTGGCCATTTATCTTCAACCAGAGGCTCATACACCTCACTACACATATGTTTTCTTGCCATAGATCACATTCTTGGATCTATGGTGGAGACCAGTTCTTAGTCAAAAATCCATAGGTGTTAGCCTTCAGTGTCATTGAAAATAGTCGTTCATGGCAATTTTCGACAAAAATGGGGGTTGTGTGGCCATTGATAATCGACCAGGGGCTCGTACACCTCACCCCACATATGTTTCCTTGCCATATATCACATTCTTGGATTTCTGGTGGAGACCATTTCTTGGTCAAAAATCTGTAGGTGTTAGCCTTCGTTATTATTGAAAATGGTCGTTCATGGCTACTTTCGACAAAAATGGGGGTTGTGTGGCAATTGATCATCGACCAAAGGCTCATACACCTCACCCACATGTGTTTCCTTGCCATAGACCACATTCTTGGATTTCTGGTGGTGACCATTTCTTGGTCAAAAATCCGTAGGTGTTAGCCTTCGGTATTATTGAAAATGGTCGTTCATGGCTATTTTCGACAAAAATGGGGGTTGTGTGGCCATTGATCATCGACCAAAGGCTCATACACCTCACCCCACATATGTTTCCTTGCCATAGACCACATTTTTGGATTTCTGGTGGAGACCATTTGTTGGTCAAAAATCCGTAGGTGTTAGCTTTCGGTATTATTGAAAATGGTCGTTCATGGCTATTTTCATAAAAAATGGGGGTTGTGTGGCCATTTATCATCAACCAGAGGCTCGTACACCTCACCCCACATATGTTTCCTTGCCATAGAGCACACTCCTGGATTTCTGGTGGAGACCATTTCTTGGTCAAAAATTCGTACTTGTTAGCCTTCGGTATTATTGAAAATGGTCGTTCATGGCTATTTTCGACAAAATGGGGGTTGTGTGGCCATTGATCATCGACCAGAGGATCGTACACCTCACCCCACATAAGTTTCCTTGCCATATATCACATTCTTGGATTTCTGGTGGAGACCATTTCTTGGTCAAAAATCCGTAGGTGTTAGCCTTCGTTATTATTGAAAATGGTCGTTCATGGCTACTTTCAACAAAAATGGGGGTTGTGTGGCAATTGATCATCGACCAAAGGCTCATACACCTCACCCACATTTGTTTCCTTGCCATAGACCACATTCTTGGATTTCTGGTGGTGACCATTTCTTGGTCAAAAATCCGTAGGTGTTAGCCTTCGGTATTATTGAAAATGGTCGTTCATGGCTATTTTCGACAAAAATGGGGGTTGTGTGGCCATTGATCATCGACCAAAGGCTCATACACCTCACCCCACATATGTTTCCTTGCCATAGACCACATTTTTGGATTTCTGGTGGAGACCATTTGTTGGTCAAAAATCCGTACTTGTTAGCCTTCGGTATTATTGAAAATGGTCGTTCATGGCTATTTTCGACAAAAATGGGGGTTGTGTCGCCATTGATCATCGACCAGAGGATCGTACACCTCACCCCACATAAGTTTCCTTGCCATATATCACATTCTTGGATTTCTGGTGGAGACCATTTCTTGGTCAAAAATCCGTAGGTGTTAGCCTTCGTTATTATTGAAAATGGTCGTTCATGGCTACTTTCGACAAAAATGGGGGTTGTGTGGCAATTGATCATCGACCAAAGGCTCATACACCTCACCCACATGTGTTTCCTTGCCATAGACCACATTCTTGGATTTCTGGTGGTGACCATTTCTTGGTCAAAATTCCGTAGGTGTTAGCCTTCGGTATTATTGAAAATGGTCGTTCATGGCTATTTTCGACAAAAATGGGGGTTGTGTGGCCATTGATCATCGACCAAAGGCTCATACACCTCACCCCACATACGTTTCCTTTCCATAGACCACATTTTTGGATTTCTGGTGGAGACCATTTGTTGGTCAAAAATCCGTAGGTGTTAGCTTTCGGTATTATTGAAAATGGTCGTTCATGGCTATTTTCATCAAAATTGGGGGTTGTGTGGCCATTTATCATCGACCAGAGGCTCGTACACCTCACCCCACATATGTTTACTTGCCATAGAGCACACTCATGGATTTCTGGTGGAGACCATTTCTTGGTCAAAAATTCGTACTTGTTAGCCTTCGGTATTATTGAAAATGGTCGTTCATGGCTATTTTCGACAAAATGGGGGTTGTGTGGCCATTGATCATCGACCAGAGGCTCGTACACCTCACCCACATATGTTTCCTTGCTGTAGATCACATTCTTGGATTTCTAGTGGAGACCATTTCTTGGTCAAAAATCCGTACGTGTTAGCCTTCGGTATTATTGAAAATGGTCGTTCATGGCTATTTTTGACAAAATAGAGGTTCTGTGGCCATTGATCATCGACCAGAGGCTCATACACCTCACCCCACATATGTTTCCTTGACATAGATCACATTTTTGGATTTCTGGTGGAGACCATTTCTTGGGCCAAAATCTGAATGTGTTAGCCTTCGGTATTATTGAAAATGGTCATTCATGGCTATTTTTGACAAAAATGGGGGTTGTGTGGCCATTTATCTTCAACCAGAGGCTCATACACCTCACTACACATATGTTTTCTTGCCATAGATCACATTCTTGGATCTATGGTGGAGACCAGTTCTTAGTCAAAAATCCATAGGTGTTAGCCTTCAGTGTCATTGAAAATAGTCGTTCATGGCAATTTTTGACAAAAATGGGGGTTGTGTGGCCATTGATAATCGACCAGGGGCTCGTACACCTCACCCCACATATGTTTCCTTGCCATATATCACATTCTTGGATTTCTGGTGGAGACCATTTCTTGGTCAAAAATCCGTAGGTGTTAGCCTTCGTTATTATTGAAAATGGTCGTTCATGGCTACTTTCGACAAAAATGGGGGTTGTGTGGCAATTGATCATCGACCAAAGGCTCATACACCTCACCCACATGTGTTTCCTTGCCATAGACCACATTCTTGGATTTCTGGTGGTGACCATTTCTTGGTCAAAAATCCGTAGGTGTTAGCCTTCGGTATTATTGAAAATGGTCGTTCATGGCTATTTTCGACAAAAATGGGGGTTGTGTGGCCATTGATCATCGACCAAAGGCTCATACACCTCACCCCACATATGTTTCCTTGCCATAGACCACATTTTTGGATTTCTGGTGGAGACCATTTGTTGGTCAAAAATCCGTAGGTGTTAGCTTTCGGTATTATTGAAAATGGTCGTTCATGGCTATTTTCATAAAAAATGGGGGTTGTGTGGCCATTTATCATCAACCAGAGGCTCGTACACCTCACCCCACATATGTTTCCTTGCCATAGAGCACACTCTTGGATTTCTGGTGGAGACCATTTCTTGGTCAAAAATTCGTACTTGTTAGCCTTCGGTATTATTGAAAATGGTCGTTCATGGCTATTTTCGACAAAATGGGGGTTGTGTGGCCATTGATCATCGACCAGAGGATCGTACACCTCACCCCACATAAGTTTCCTTGCCATATATCACATTCTTGGATTTCTGGTGGAGACCATTTCTTGGTCAAAAATCCGTAGGTGTTAGCCTTCGTTATTATTGAAAATGGTCGTTCATGGCTACTTTCGACAAAAATGGGGGTTGTGTGGCAATTGATCATCGACCAAAGGCTCATACACCTCACCCACATGTGTTTCCTTGCCATAGACCACATTCTTGGATTTCTGGTGGTGACCATTTCTTGGTCAAAAATCCGTAGGTGTTAGCCTTCGGTATTATTGAAAATGGTCGTTCATGGCTATTTTCGACAAAAATGGGGGTTGTGTGGCCATTGATCATCGACCAAAGGCTCATACACCTCACCCCACATATGTTTCCTTGCCATAGACCACATTTTTGGATTTCTGGTGGAGACCATTTGTTGGTCAAAAATCCGTACTTGTTAGCCTTCGGTATTATTGAAAATGGTCGTTCATGGCTATTTTCGACAAAAATGGGGGTTGTGTCGCCATTGATCATCGACCAGAGGATCGTACACCTCACCCCACATAAGTTTCCTTGCCATATATCACATTCTTGGATTTCTGGTGGAGACCATTTCTTGGTCAAAAATCCGTAGGTGTTAGCCTTCGTTATTATTGAAAATGGTCGTTCATGGCTACTTTCGACAAAAATGGGGGTTGTGTGGCAATTGATCATCGACCAAAGGCTCATACACCTCACCCGCATGTGTTTCCTTGCCATAGACCACATTCTTGGATTTCTGGTGGTGACCATTTCTTGGTCAAAATTCCGTAGGTGTTAGCCTTCGGTATTATTGAAAATGGTCGTTCATGGCTATTTTCGACAAAAATGGGGGTTGTGTGGCCATTGATCATCGACCAAAGGCTCATACACCTCACCCCACATACGTTTCCTTGCCATAGACCACATTTTTGGATTTCTGGTGGAGACCATTTGTTGGTCAAAAATCCGTAGGTGTTAGCTTTCGGTATTATTGAAAATGGTCGTTCATGGCTATTTTCATCAAAATTGGGGGTTGTGTGGCCATTTATCATCGACCAGAGGCTCGTACACCTCACCCCACATATGTTTACTTGCCATAGAGCACACTCATGGATTTCTGGTGGAGACCATTTCTTGGTCAAAAATTCGTACTTGTTAGCCTTCGGTATTATTGAAAATGGTCGTTCATGGCTATTTTCGACAAAATGGGGGTTGTGTGGCCATTGATCATCGACCAGAGGCTCGTACACCTCACCCACATATGTTTCCTTGCTGTAGATCACATTCTTGGATTTCTAGTGGAGACCATTTCTTGGTCAAAAATCCGTACGTGTTAGCCTTCGGTATTATTGAAAATGGTCGTTCATGGCTATTTTTGACAAAATAGAGGTTATGTGGCCATTGATCATCGACCAGAGGCTCATACACCTCACCCCACATATGTTTCCTTGACATAGATCACATTTTTGGATTTCTGGTGGAGACCATTTCTTGGGCCAAAATCTGAATGTGTTAGCCTTCGGTATTATTGAAAATGGTCATTCATGGCTATTTTTGACAAAAATGGGGGTTGTGTGGCCATTTATCTTCAACCAGAGGCTCATACACCTCACTACACATATGTTTTCTTGCCATAGATCACATTCTTGGATCTATGGTGGAGACCAGTTCTTAGTCAAAAATCCATAGGTGTTAGCCTTAAGTGTCATTGAAAATAGTCGTTCATGGCAATTTTCGACAAAAATGGGGGTTGTGTGGCCATTGATAATCGACAAGGGGCTCGTACACCTCACCCCACATATGTTTCCTTGCCATATATCACATTCTTGGATTTCTGGTGGATACCAGGTCAAAAATCCGTAGGTGTTAGCCTTCGTTATTATTGAAAATGGTCGTTCATGGCTACTTTCGACAAAAATGGGGGTTGTGTGGCAATTGATCATCGACCAAAGGCTCATACACCTCACCCACATGTGTTTCCTTGCCATAGACCACATTCTTGGATTTCTGGTGGTGACCATTTCTTGGTCAAAAATCCGTAGGTGTTAGCCTTCGGTATTATTGAAAATGGTCGTTCATGGCTATTTTCGACAAAAATGGGGGTTGTGTGGCCATTGATCATCGACCAAAGGCTCATACACCTCACCCCACATATGTTTCCTTGCCATAGACCACATTTTTGGATTTCTGGTGGAGACCATTTGTTGGTCAAAAATCCGTAGGTGTTAGCTTTCGGTATTATTGAAAATGGTCGTTCATGGCTATTTTCATAAAAAATGGGGGTTGTGTGGCCATTTATCATCAACCAGAGGCTCGTACACCTCACCCCACATATGTTTCCTTGCCATAGAGCACACTCTTGGATTTCTGGTGGAGACCATTTCTTGGTCAAAAATTCGTACTTGTTAGCCTTCGGTATTATTGAAAATGGTCGTTCATGGCTATTTTCGACAAAATGGGGGTTGTGTGGCCATTGATCATCGACCAGAGGATCGTACACCTCACCCCACATAAGTTTCCTTGCCATATATCACATTCTTGGATTTCTGGTGGAGACCATTTCTTGGTCAAAAATCCGTAGGTGTTAGCCTTCGTTATTATTGAAAATGGTCGTTCATGGCTACTTTCGACAAAAATGGGGGTTGTGTGGCAATTGATCATCGACCAAAGGCTCATACACCTCACCCGCATGTGTTTCCTTGCCATAGACCACATTCTTGGATTTCTGGTGGTGACCATTTCTTGGTCAAAATTCCGTAGGTGTTAGCCTTCGGTATTATTGAAAATGGTCGTTCATGGCTATTTTCGACAAAAATGGGGGTTGTGTGGCCATTGATCATCGACCAAAGGCTCATACACCTCACCCCACATACGTTTCCTTGCCATAGACCACATTTTTGGATTTCTGGTGGAGACCATTTGTTGGTCAAAAATCCGTAGGTGTTAGCTTTCGGTATTATTGAAAATGGTCGTTCATGGCTATTTTCATCAAAATTGGGGGTTGTGTGGCCATTTATCATCGACCAGAGGCTCGTACACCTCACCCCACATATGTTTACTTGCCATAGAGCACACTCATGGATTTCTGGTGGAGACCATTTCTTGGTCAAAAATTCGTACTTGTTAGCCTTCGGTATTATTGAAAATGGTCGTTCATGGCTATTTTCGACAAAATGGGGGTTGTGTGGCCATTGATCATCGACCAGAGGCTCGTACACCTCACCCACATATGTTTCCTTGCTGTAGATCACATTCTTGGATTTCTAGTGGAGACCATTTCTTGGTCAAAAATCCGTACGTGTTAGCCTTCGGTATTATTGAAAATGGTCGTTCATGGCTATTTTTGACAAAATAGAGGTTATGTGGCCATTGATCATCGACCAGAGGCTCATACACCTCACCCCACATATGTTTCCTTGACATAGATCACATTTTTGGATTTCTGGTGGAGACCATTTCTTGGGCCAAAATCTGAATGTGTTAGCCTTCGGTATTATTGAAAATGGTCATTCATGGCTATTTTTGACAAAAATGGGGGTTGTGTGGCCATTTATCTTCAACCAGAGGCTCATACACCTCACTACACATATGTTTTCTTGCCATAGATCACATTCTTGGATCTATGGTGGAGACCAGTTCTTAGTCAAAAATCCATAGGTGTTAGCCTTAAGTGTCATTGAAAATAGTCGTTCATGGCAATTTTCGACAAAAATGGGGGTTGTGTGGCCATTGATAATCGACCAGGGGCTCGTACACCTCACCCCACATATGTTTCCTTGCCATATATCACATTCTTGGATTTCTGGTGGATACCAGGTCAAAAATCCGTAGGTGTTAGCCTTCGTTATTATTGAAAATGGTCGTTCATGGCTACTTTCGACAAAAATGGGGGTTGTGTGGCAATTGATCATCGACCAAAGGCTCATACACCTCACCCACATGTGTTTCCTTGCCATAGACCACATTCTTGGATTTCTGGTGGTGACCATTTCTTGGTCAAAAATCCGTAGGTGTTAGCCTTCGGTATTATTGAAAATGGTCGTTCATGGCTATTTTCGACAAAAATGGGGGTTGTGTGGCCATTGATCATCGACCAAAGGCTCATACACCTCACCCCACATATGTTTCCTTGCCATAGACCACATTTTTGGATTTCTGGTGGAGACCATTTGTTGGTCAAAAATCCGTAGGTGTTAGCTTTCGGTATTATTGAAAATGGTCGTTCATGGCTATTTTCATAAAAAATGGGGGTTGTGTGGCCATTTATCATCAACCAGAGGCTCGTACACCTCACCCCACATATGTTTCCTTGCCATAGAGCACACTCTTGGATTTCTGGTGGAGACCATTTCTTGGTCAAAAATTCGTACTTGTTAGCCTTCGGTATTATTGAAAATGGTCGTTCATGGCTATTTTCGACAAAATGGGGGTTGTGTGGCCATTGATCATCGACCAGAGGATCGTACACCTCACCCCACATAAGTTTCCTTGCCATATATCACATTCTTGGATTTCTGGTGGAGACCATTTCTTGGTCAAAAATCCGTAGGTGTTAGCCTTCGTTATTATTGAAAATGGTCGTTCATGGCTACTTTCGACAAAAATGGGGGTTGTGTGGCAATTGATCATCGACCAAAGGCTCATACACCTCACCCACATGTGTTTCCTTGCCATAGACCACATTCTTGGATTTCTGGTGGTGACCATTTCTTGGTCAAAAATCCGTAGGTGTTAGCCTTCGGTATTATTGAAAATGGTCGTTCATGGCTATTTTCGACAAAAATGGGGGTTGTGTGGCCATTGATCATCGACCAAAGGCTCATACACCTCACCCCACATATGTTTCCTTGCCATAGACCACATTTTTGGATTTCTGGTGGAGACCATTTGTTGGTCAAAAATCCGTACTTGTTAGCCTTCGGTATTATTGAAAATGGTCGTTCATGGCTATTTTCGACAAAAATGGGGGTTGTGTCGCCATTGATCATCGACCAGAGGATCGTACACCTCACCCCACATAAGTTTCCTTGCCATATATCACATTCTTGGATTTCTGGTGGAGACCATTTCTTGGTCAAAAATCCGTAGGTGTTAGCCTTCGTTATTATTGAAAATGGTCGTTCATGGCTACTTTCGACAAAAATGGGGGTTGTGTGGCAATTGATCATCGACCAAAGGCTCATACACCTCACCCACATGTGTTTCCTTGCCATAGACCACATTCTTGGATTTCTGGTGGTGACCATTTCTTGGTCAAAATTCCGTAGGTGTTAGCCTTCGGTATTATTGAAAATGGTCGTTCATGGCTATTTTCGACAAAAATGGGGGTTGTGTGGCCATTGATCATCGACCAAAGGCTCATACACCTCACCCCACATACGTTTCCTTGCCATAGACCACATTTTTGGATTTCTGGTGGAGACCATTTGTTGGTCAAAAATCCGTAGGTGTTAGCTTTCGGTATTATTGAAAATGGTCGTTCATGGCTATTTTCATCAAAATTGGGGGTTGTGTGGCCATTTATCATCGACCAGAGGCTCGTACACCTCACCCCACATATGTTTACTTGCCATAGAGCACACTCATGGATTTCTGGTGGAGACCATTTCTTGGTCAAAAATTCGTACTTGTTAGCCTTCGGTATTATTGAAAATGGTCGTTCATGGCTATTTTCGACAAAATGGGGGTTGTGTGGCCATTGATCATCGACCAGAGGCTCGTACACCTCACCCACATATGTTTCCTTGCTGTAGATCACATTCTTGGATTTCTAGTGGAGACCATTTCTTGGTCAAAAATCCGTACGTGTTAGCCTTCGGTATTATTGAAAATGGTCGTTCATGGCTATTTTTGACAAAATAGAGGTTCTGTGGCCATTGATCATCGACCAGAGACTCATACACCTCACCCCACATATGTTTCCTTGACATAGATCACATTTTTGGATTTCTGGTGGAGACCATTTCTTGGGCCAAAATCTGAATGTGTTAGCCTTCGGTATTATTGAAAATGGTCATTCATGGCTATTTTTGACAAAAATGGGGGTTGTGTGGCCATTTATCTTCAACCAGAGGCTCATACACCTCACTACACATATGTTTTCTTGCCATAGATCACATTCTTGGATCTATGGTGGAGACCAGTTCTTAGTCAAAAATCCATAGGTGTTAGCCTTCAGTGTCATTGAAAATAGTCGTTCATGGCAATTTTCGACAAAAATGGGGGTTGTGTGGCCATTGATAATCGACCAGGGGCTCGTACACCTCACCCCACATATGTTTCCTTGCCATATATCACATTCTTGGATTTCTGGTGGAGACCATTTCTTGGTCAAAAATCCGTAGGTGTTAGCCTTCGTTATTATTGAAAATGGTCGTTCATGGCTACTTTCGACAAAAATGGGGGTTGTGTGGCAATTGATCATCGACCAAAGGCTCATACACCTCACCCACATGTGTTTCCTTGCCATAGACCACATTCTTGGATTTCTGGTGGTGACCATTTCTTGGTCAAAAATCCGTAGGTGTTAGCCTTCGGTATTATTGAAAATGGTCGTTCATGGCTATTTTCGACAAAAATGGGGGTTGTGTGGCCATTGATCATCGACCAAAGGCTCATACACCTCACCCCACATATGTTTCCTTGCCATAGACCACATTTTTGGATTTCTGGTGGAGACCATTTGTTGGTCAAAAATCCGTACTTGCTAGCCTTCGGTATTATTGAAAATGGTCGTTCATGGCTATTTTCGACAAAAATGGGGGTTGTGTCGCCATTGATCATCGACCAGAGGATCGTACACCTCACCCCACATAAGTTTCCTTGCCATATATCACATTCTTGGATTTCTGGTGGAGACCATTTCTTGGTCAAAAATCCGTAGGTGTTAGCCTTCGTTATTATTGAAAATGGTCGTTCATGGCTACTTTCGACAAAAATGGGGGTTGTGTGGCAATTGATCATCGACCAAAGGCTCATACACCTCACCCACATGTGTTTCCTTTCCATAGACCACATTCTTGGATTTCTGGTGGTGACCATTTCTTGGTCAAAATTCCGTAGGTGTTAGCCTTCGGTATTATTGAAAATGGTCGTTCATGGCTATTTTCGACAAAAATGGGGGTTGTGTGGCCATTGATCATCGACCAAAGGCTCATACACCTCACCCCACATACGTTTCCTTGCCATAGACCACATTTTTGGATTTCTGGTGGAGACCATTTGTTGGTCAAAAATCCGTAGGTGTTAGCTTTCGGTATTATTGAAAATGGTCGTTCATGGCTATTTTCATCAAAATTGGGGGTTGTGTGGCCATTTATCATCGACCAGAGGCTCGTACACCTCACCCCACATATGTTTACTTGCCATAGAGCACACTCATGGATTTCTGGTGGAGACCATTTCTTGGTCAAAAATTCGTACGTGTTAGCCTTCGGTATTATTGAAAATGGTCGTTCATGGCTATTTTCGACAAAATGGGGGTTGTGTGGCCATTGATCATCGACCAGAGGCTCGTACACCTCACCCACATATGTTTCCTTGCTGTAGATCACATTCTTGGATTTCTAGTGGAGACCATTTCTTGGTCAAAAATCCGTACGTGTTAGCCTTCGGTATTATTGAAAATGGTCGTTCATGGCTATTTTTGACAAAATAGAGGTTCTGTGGCCATTGATCATCGACCAGAGGCTCATACACCTCACCCCACATATGTTTCCTTGACATAGATCACATTTTTGGATTTCTGGTGGAGACCATTTCTTGGGCCAAAATCTGAATGTGTTAGCCTTCGGTATTATTGAAAATGGTCATTCATGGCTATTTTTGACAAAAATGGGGGTTGTGTGGCCATTTATCTTCAACCAGAGGATCATACACCTCACTACACATATGTTTTCTTGCCATAGATCACATTCTTGGATCTATGGTGGAGACCAGTTCTTAGTCAAAAATCCATAGGTGTTAGCCTTCAGTGTCATTGAAAATAGTCGTTCATGGCAATTTTCGACAAAAATGGGGGTTGTGTGGCCATTGATAATCGACCAGGGGCTCGTACACCTCACCCCACATATGTTTCCTTGCCATATATCACATTCTTGGATTTCTGCTGGAGACCATTTCTTGGTCAAAAATCCGTAGGTGTTAGCCTTCGTTATTATTGAAAATGGTCGTTCATGGCTACTTTCGACAAAAATGGGGGTTGTGTGGCAATTGATCATCGACCAAAGGCTCATACACCTCACCCACATGTGTTTCCTTGCCATAGACCACATTCTTGGATTTCTGGTGGTGACCATTTCTTGGTCAAAAATCCGTAGGTGTTAGCCTTCGGTATTATTGAAAATGGTTGTTCATGGCTATTTTCGACAAAAATGGGGGTTGTGTGGCCATTGATCATCGACCAAAGGCTCATACACCTCACCCCACATATGTTTCCTTGCCATAGACCACATTTTTGGATTTCTGGTGGAGACCATTTGTTGGTCAAAAATCCGTAGGTGTTAGCTTTCGGTATTATTGAAAATGGTCGTTCATGGCTATTTTCATCAAAAATGGGGGTTGTGTGGCCATTTATCATCGACCAGAGGCTCGTACACCTCACCCCACATATGTTTCCTTGCCATAGAGCACACTCTTGGATTTCTGGTGCAGACCATTTCTTGGTCAAAAATTCGTACTTGTTAGCCTTCGGTATTATTGAAAATGGTCGTTCATGGCTATTTTCGACAAAATGGGGGTTGTGTGGCCATTGATCATCGACCAGAGGCTCGTACACCTCACCCACATATGTTTCCTTGCCGTAGATCACATTCTTGGATTTCTGGTGGAGACCATTTCTTGGTCAAAAATCCGTACGTGTTAGCCTTCGATATCATTGAAAATGGTCGTTCATGGCTATTTTTGACAAAATAGAGGTTCTGTGGCCATTGATCATCGACCAGAGGCTCATACACCTCACCGACATATGTTTCCTTGACATAGATCACATTCTTGGATTTCTGGTGGAGACCATTTCTTGGGCCAAAATCTGAATGTGTTAGCCTTCGGTATTATTGAAAATGGTCATTCATGGCTATTTTCGACAAAAATGGGGGTTGTGTGGCCATTTATCTTCAACCAGAGGCTCATACACCTCACTACACATATGTTTTCTTGCCATAGATCACATTCTTGGATCTATGGTGGAGACCAGTTCTTAGTCAAAAATCCATAGGTGTTAGCCTTCAATGTCATTGAAAATAGTCGTTCATGGCAATTTTCGACAAAAATGGGGGTTGTGTGGCCATTGATAATCGACCAGGGGCTCGTACACCTCACCCCACATATGTTTCCTTGCCATATATCACATTCTTGGATTTCTGGTGGAGACCATTTCTTGGTCAAAAATCCATAGGTGTTAGCCTTCGTTATTATTGAAAATGGTCGTTCATGGCTACTTTCGACAAAAATGGGGGTTGTGTGGCAATTGATCATCGACCAAAGGCTCATACACCTCACCCACATGTGTTTCCTTGCCATAGACCACATTCTTGGATTTCTGGTGGTGACCATTTCTTGGTCAAAAATCCGTAGGTGTTAGCCTTCGGTATTATTGAAAATGGTCGTTCATGGCTATTTTCGACAAAATTGGGGGTTGTGTGGCCATTGATCATCAACCAAAGGCTCATACACCTCACCCCTCATATGTTTCCTTGCCATAGACCACATTTTTGGATTTCTGGTGGAGACCATTTGTTGGTCAAAAATCCGTAGGTGTTAGCTTTCGGTATTATTGAAAATGGTCGTTCATGGCTATTTTCATCAAAAATGGGGGTTGTGTGGCCATTTATCATCGACCAGAGGCTCGTACACCTCACCCCACATATGTTTCCTTGCCATAGAGCACACTCTTGGATTTCTGGTGGAGACCATTTCTTGGTCAAAAATTCGTACTTGTTAGCCTTCGGTATTATTGAAAATGGTCGTTCATGGCTATTTTCGACAAAATGGGGGTTGTGTGGCCATTGATCATCGACCAGAGGCTCGTACACCTCACCCACATATGTTTCCTTGCCGTAGATCACATTCTTGGATTTCTGGTGGAGACCATTTCTTGGTCAAAAATCCGTACGTGTTAGCCTTCGATATTATTGAAAATGGTCGTTCATGGCTATTTTTGACAAAATAGAGGTTCTGTGGCCATTGATCATCGACCAGAGGCTCATACACCTCACCCACATATGTTTCCTTGACATAGATCACATTTTTGGATTTCTGGTGGAGACCATTTCTTGGGCCAAAATCTGAATGTGTTAGCCTTCGGTATTATTGAAAATGGTCATTCATGGCTATTTTCGACAAAAATGGGGGTTGTGTGGCCATTTATCTTCAACCAGAGGCTCATACACCTCACTACACATATGTTTTCTTGACATAGATCACATTCTTGGATCTATGGTGGAGACCAGTTCTTAGTCAAAAATCCATAGGTGTTAGCCTTCAATGTCATTGAAAATAGTCGTTCATGGCAATTTTCGACAAAAATGGGGGTTGTGTGGCCATTGATAATCGACCAGGGGCTCGTACACCTCACCCCACATATGTTTCCTTGCCATATATCACATTCTTGGATTTCTGGTGGAGACCATTTCTTGGTCAAAAATCCATAGGTGTTAGCCTTCGTTATTATTGAAAATGGTCGTTCATGGCTACTTTCGACAAAAATGGGGGTTGTGTGGCAATTGATCATCGACCAAAGGCTCATACACCTCACCCACATGTGTTTCCTTGCCATAGACCACATTCTTGGATTTCTGGTGGTGACCATTTCTTGGTCAAAAATCCGTAGGTGTTAGCCTTCGGTATTATTGAAAATGGTCGTTCATGGCTATTTTCGACAAAATTGGGGGTTGTGTGGCCATTGATCATCAACCAAAGGCTCATACACCTCACCCCACATATGTTTCCTTGCCATAGACCACATTTTTGGATTTCTGGTGGACACCATTTGTTGGTCAAAAATCCGTAGGTGTTAGCTTTCGGTATTATTGAAAATGGTCGTTCATGGCTATTTTCATCAAAAATGGGGGTTGTGTGGCCATTTATCATCGACCAGAGGCTCGTACACCTCACCCCACATATGTTTCCTTGCCATAGAGCACACTCTTGGATTTCTGGTGGAGACCATTTCTTGGTCAAAAATTCGTACTTGTTAGCCTTCGGTATTATTGAAAATGGTCGTTCATGGCTATTTTCGACAAAATGGGGGTTGTGTGGCCATTGATCATCGACCAGAGGCTCGTACACCTCACCCACATATGTTTCCTTGCCGTAGATCACATTCTTGGATTTCTGGTGGAGACCATTTCTTGGTCAAAAATCCGTACGTGTTAGCCTTCGATATTATTGAAAATGGTCGTTCATGGCTATTTTTGACAAAATAGAGGTTATGTGGCCATTGATCATCGACCAGAGGCTCATACACCTCACCCACATATGTTTCCTTGACATAGATCACATTTTTGGATTTCTGGTGGAGACCATTTCTTTGGCCAAAATCTGAATGTGTTAGCCTTCGGTATTATTGAAAATGGTCATTCATGGCTATTTTCGACAAAAATGGGGGTTGTGTGGCCATTTAACTTCAACCAGAGGCTCATACACCTCACTACACATATGTTTTCTTGCCATAGATCACATTCTTGGATCTATGGTGGAGACCAGATCTTAGTCAAAAATCCATAGGTGTTAGCCTTCAGTGTCATTGAAAATAGTCGTTCATGGCAATTTTCGACAAAAATGGGGGTTGTGTGGCCATTGATCATCGACCAAAGGCTCGTACACCTCACCCCACATATGTTTTCTTGCCATATATCACATTCTTTGATTTCTGGTGGAGACCATTTCTTGGTCAAAAATCCGTAGGTGTTAGCCTTCGGTATTATTGAAAATGGTCGTTCATGGCTATTTTCGACAAAAATGGGGGTTGTGTGGCCATTTATCATCGACCAGAGGCTCGTACACCTCACCCCACATATGTTTAATTGCCATAGATCACAATCTTGGATTTCTCGTGGAGGCCATTTCTTGGTCAAAAATCCGTACGTGTTAGCCTTCGGTATTATTGAAAATGGTCGTTCATGGCTGTTTTCGACAAAAATGGCGGTTGTGTGGCCATTGATCATCGACCAGAGGCTCGTACACCTCACCGCAATATGTTTCCTTGCCATAGATCATATTCTTGGATTTCTGGTGGAGACGATTTCTTGGTCAAAAATCCGTAGGTGTTAGCCTTCGGAATTATTGAAAATGGTCGTTCATGGCTATTTTCGACAAAAATGGGGGTTGTGTGGCCATTGATCATCGATCCGAGGCTCGTACACCTCACCCCACATATTTTTCCGTGCCATAGATCACATTCTTGGATTTCTGGTGGAGATCTTCTCTTGGTCAAAAATCCGTAGGTGTTAGCCTTCGATATTATTGTAAATGGTCGTTCATGGCTATTTTCGACAAAAATGGGGGTTGTGTGGCCATTGATCATCGACCAGAGGCTCATACACCTCACCCCACATATGTTTCCTTGCCATAGATCACATTCTTGGATTTCTAGTGGAGACCATTTCTTGGTCAAAAATCCGTACGTGTTAGCCTTCGGTATTATTGAAAAAGGTCATTCATGGCTATTTTCAACACAAATGGGGGTTGTGTGGCCATTGATCTTCGACCAGAGGCTCTTAAACCATTTCTTTGTCATTTATCATCGACCAGTGGCTCATACACCTCACCCCACATATGTTTACTTGCCATAGATCACATTTTTGGATTTCTGGTGGAGACCATTTTTTGGTTAAAAATCCGTACGTGTTAGCCTTCGGTATTATTGAAAATGGTCATTTATGGCTATTTTCGACAAAAATGGGGGTTGTGTGGCCATTGATTATCGACCAGAGGCTCGTACACCTCACCCCACAGATGTTTCCTTGCCATAGATCACATTCTTGGATTTCTGGTGGTGACCATTTCTTGGTCAAAAATCCGTAGGTGTTAGCCTTCGGTATTATTGAAAATGGTCGTTCATAGCTATTTTCGACAAAAATGGGGGTTTTGTGGCCATTGATCATCGACCAAAGGCTCATACACCTCACCCCACATATGTTTCCTTGCCATAGACCACATTCTTGGATTTCTGGTGGAGACCATTTGTTGGTCAAAAATTCGTAGGTGTTAGCCTTCGGTATTATTGAAAATGGTCGTTCATGGCTATTTTCATCAAAAATGGGGGTTGTGTGACCATTTATCATCAACCAGAGGCTCGTACACCTCACCCCACATATGTTTCCTTGCCATAGATCACATTCTTGGATTTCTAGTGGAGAGCATTTCTTGGTCAAAAATTCGTACGTGTTAGCCTTCGATATTATTGAAAATGGTCGTGGTCGTTCATGGCTATTTTCGACAAAATGGGGGTTGTGTGGCCATTGATCATCGACCAGAGTTTCATACACCTCACCCACATATGTTTCCTTGCCGTAGATCACATTCTTGGATTTTTGGTGGAGACCATTTCTTGGTCAAAAATCCGTACGTGTTAGCCTTCGGTATTATTGAAAATGGTCGTTCATGGCTATTTTCGACAAAATAGAGGTTCTGTGGCCATTGATCATCGACCAGAGGCTCATACACCTCACCCACATATGTTTCCTTGCCGTAGATCACATTCTTGGATTTCTGGTGGAGACCATTTCTTGGGCAAAAATCCGAATGTGTTAGCCTTCGGTATTATTGAAAATGGTTATTCATGGCTATTTTCGCAAAAATGGGGGTTGTGTGGCCATTTATCTTCAACCAGAGGCTCATACACCTCACTACACATATGTTTTCTTGCCATAGATCACATTCTTGGATCTATGGTGGAGACCAGTTCTTGGTCAAAAATCCATAGGTGTTAGCCTTCAGTGTCACTGAAAATAGTCGCTCATGGCTATTTTTCGACAATAATGGGGGTTGTGTGGCCATTGATAATCGACCAAAGGCTCATACACCTCACCCCACATATGTTTCCTTGCCATAGATCACATTCTTGGATTTCTGGTGGAGACCATTTCTTGGTCAAAAATCCGTAGGTGTTAGCCTTCGGTATTATTGAAAATGGTCGTCATGGCTATTTTCGACAAAAATGGGGGTTGTGTGGCCATTGATCATCGACCAGAGGCTCGTACACCTCACCCGACATATAATTCCTTGCCATAAATCATATTCTTGGATTTCTGGTGGAGACGATTTCTTGGTGAAAAATCCGTAGGTGTTAGCCTTCGGTATTATTGAAAATGGTCGTTCATGGCTATTTTCGACAAAAATGGGGGTTGTGTGGCCATTGATCATCGACCAGGGGCTCGTACACCTCACCCCACATATGATTCCTTGCCATAGATCCAATTCTTGGATTTCTGGTGGAGACCATTTCTTGGTCAAAAATCCGTAGGTGTTAGCCTTCGATATTATTGTAAATGGTCGTTCATGGCTATTTTCGACAAAAATGGGGGTTGTGTGGCCATTGATCATCGACCAGAGGCTCATACACCTCAGCCCACATATGTTTCCTTGCTATAGATCACATTCTTGGATTTCTGGTGGAGACCATTTCTTGGTCAAAAATCTGTAGGTGTTAGCCTCTGGTATTATTGAAAATGGTCGTTCATGGCTATTTTGATAAAAATGGGGGTTGTATGGCCATTTATCATCGACCAGGGGCTCGTACACCTCACCCCACATATGTTTCTTGCCATAGATCACATTCTTGGATTTCTGGTGGAGACCATTTCTTGGTCAAAAATTCGTACGTGTTAGCCTTCGGTATTATTGAAAATGGTCGTTCATGGCTATATTCGACAAAATGGGGGTTGTGTGGCCATTGATCATCGACCAGAGGCTCGTACACCTCACCCCACATATGTTTCCTTGCCATATATCACATTCTTGGATTTCTGGTGGAGACCATTTCTTGGGCAAAAATCCGAATGTGTTAGCCTTCGGTATTTTTGAAAATGGTCATTCATGGCTATTTTCGATAAAAAAATGGGGGTTGTTTCGCCATTGATCTTCGACCAGAGGCTCATACACCTCACTACACATATGTTTCGTTGCCATATATCACATTCTTGGATTTAGCCTTTCTTGATAAAAATGGGGCTCGAGACCATTTCTTGATAAAAAATCCATAGGTGTTAGCCTTTAGTGTCATTGAAAATGGTCGTTCATGGCTATTTTCGACAAAATAGAGGTTCTGTGGCCATTGATCATCGACCAGAGGCTCATACACCTCACCCCACATATGTTTCTTTGCCATAGATCACATTCTTGGATTTCTGGTGGAGACCATTTCTTTGACCAAGAAATAGCCATATGTGGGGTGAGGTGTACGAGCCTCTGGTCGATGATCAATGGCCACACAACCCCCATTTTGTCCAAAATAGCCATGAACGACCATTTTCAATAATACCGAAGGCTAGCACGTACGAATTTTTGACCAAGAAATGGTCTCCACCAGAAATCCAAGAATGTGATCTATGGCAAGAAACATATGTGGGGTGAGGTGTACGAGCCTCTGGTCGATGATAAATGGCCATACAACCCCCATTTTTTATCAAAATAGCCATGAACGACCATTTTCAATAATACTAGAGGCTAACACCTACAGATTTTTGACCAAGAAATGGTCTCCACCAGAAATCCAAGAATGTGATCAATGGCAAGGAAACATATGTGGGGTGAGGTGTATGAGCCTCTGGTCGATGATCAATGGCCACACAACCCCCATTTTTGTCGAAAATAGCCATGAACGACCATTTACAATAATATCGAAGGCTAACACCTACGGATTTTTGACCAAGAAATGGTCTCCACCAGAAATCCAAGAATTTGATCTATGGCAAGGAAACATATGTGGGGTGAGGTGTACGAGCCTCTGGTCGATGATCAATGGCCACACAACCCCCATTTTTGTCGAAAATAGCCATGAACGACCATTTTCAATAGTACCGAAGGCTAACACCTACGAATTTTTGACCAAGAAATCGTCTCCACCAGAAATCCAAGAATATGATCTATGGCAAGGAATTATATGTCGGGTGAGGTGTACGAGCCTCTGGTCGATGATCAATGGCCACACAACCCCCATTTTTGTCGAAAATAGCCATGAACGACCATTTTCAATAATACCGAAGGCTAACACGTACGGATTTTTGACCAAGAAATGGTCTCCACAAGAAATCCAAGATTTTGATCTATGGCAATAAAACATATGTGGGGTGAGGTGTATGAGCCTCTGGTCGATGATCAATGGCCACACAACCCCCATTATTGTCGAAAATAGCCATGAACGACTATTTTCAATGACACTGAACGCTAACACCTATGGATTTTTGACCAAGAACTGGTCTCCACCATAGATCCAAGAATGTGATCTATGGCAAGAAAACATATGTGTAGTGAGGTGTATGAGCCTCTGGATGAAGATAAATGGCCACACAACCCCCATTTTTGTCGAAAAAAGCCATGAATAACCATTTTCAATAATACCGAAGGCTAACACATTCGGATTTTTGCCCAAGAAATGGTCTCCACCAGAAATCCAAGAATGTGATCTACGACAAGGAAACATATGTGGGTGAGTTGTATGAGCCCCTGGTCGATGATCAATGGCCACAGAACCTCTATTTTGTCGAAAATAGCCATGAACGACCATTTTCAATAATACCGAAGGCTAACACGTCCGGATTTTTGACCAAGAAATGGTCTCCACCAGAAATCCAAGAATGTGATCTACGGCAAGGAAACATATGTGGGTGAGGCGTACGAGCCTCTGGTCGATGATCAATGGCCACACAACCCCCATTTTGTCGAAAATAGCCATGAAAGACCACGACCATTTTCAATAATACCGAAGGCTAACACGTACGAATTTTTGACCAAGAAATGGTCTCCACTAGAAATCCAAGAATGTGATCTATGGCAAGGAAACATATGTGGGGTGAGGTGTACGAGCCTCTGGTTGATGATAAATGGCCACACAAGCCCCATTTTTGATGAAAATATCCATGAACGACCATTTTCAATAATACCGAAGGCTAACACCTACGGATTTTTGACCAACAAATGGTCTCCACTAGAAATCCAAGAATGTGGTATATGGCAAGGAAACATATGTGGGGTGAGGTGTATGAGCCTTTGGTTGATGATCAATGGCCACACAACCCCTATTTTTGTCGAAAATAGCTATGAACGACCATTTTCAATAATACCGAAGGCTAACACCTACGAATTTTTGACCAAGAAATGGTCACCACCAGAAATCCAAGAATGTGATCTATGGCAAGGAAACAAATGTGGGGTTAGGTGTACGAGCCTCTGGTCGATAATCAATGGCCACACAACCCCCATTTTTGTCGAAAATAGCCATAAATGACCATTTTCAATAATACAGAAGGCTAACACGTACGGATTTTTAACCAAGAAATGGTCTCCACCAGAAATCCAAGAATGTGATCTATAGCAAGAAAACGTATGTGGGGTGAAGTGTACGAGCCTCTAGTCGATGATCAATGGCCACACAACCCCCATTTTTGTCGAAAATAGCCATGAACGACCATTTTCAATGACACTGAAGGCTAACACCTATGGATTTTTGACCAAGAAATGATCTCCACCAGAAATCCAAGAATGTGGTCTATGGCAAGGAAACATATGTGGGGTGAGGTGTATGATCCTTTGGTCGATGATCAATTGCCACACAACCCCCATTTTTGTCGAAAATAGCCATGAACGACCATTTTCAATAATACCGAAGGCTAACACCTATGGATTTTTGACCAAGAAATGGTCTCCACCAAAAATCCAAGAATGTGATCTATGGCAAGGAAACTTATGTGGGGTGAGGTGTACGAGTAACACTTATGGATTTTTGACCAAGAAATGGTCTCCACCATAAATCCAATAATGTGATCTATGGCAAGGAATCATATGTGTAGTGAGGTGTATGAGCCTCTGGTCGAAGTTCAATGGCCACACAACCCCTATTTGTGTCGAAAATAGCCATGAATGACCATTTTCAATAATACCGAAGTCTAACACGTATGAATTTTTGACCAAGAAATGGTCTCCACCAGAAATCAAAGAATTTGATCTATGGCAAGGAAACATATGTGGGGTGAGGTGTATGAGCCTCTGGTCGATGATCAATGGCCACACAACCCCCATTTTTGTCGAAAATAGCCATGAACGACCATTTACAACAATACCGAAGGCTAACACCTACGGATTTTTGACCAAGAAATGGTCTCCACCAGAAATCCAAGAATGTGATCTATGGCAAGGAAACATATGTGGGGTGAGGTGTACGAGCCTCTGATCGATGATCAATGGCCACACAACCCCCATTTTTGTCGAAAATAGCCATGAACGACCATTTTCAATAATTCCGAAGGCTAACACCTACGGAATTTTGACCAAGAAATCGTCTCCACCAGAAATCCAAGAATATGATCTATGGCAAGGAAACATATTTGGGGTGAGGTGTACGAGCCTCTGGTCGATGATCAATGGCCACACGACCCCCATTTTTGTCGAAAACAGCCATGAACGACCATTTTCAATAATACCGAAGGCTAACACGTACGGATTTTTGACCAAGAAATGGTCTCCACGAGAAATCAAAGATTGTGATCTATGGCAATTAAACATATGTGGGGTGAGGTGTACGAGCCTCTGGTCGATGATAAATGGCCACACAACCCCCATTTTTGTCGAAAATAGCCATGAACGACCATTTTCAATAATACCTTAGGCTAACACCAACGGATTTTTGACCAAGAAATGGTCTCCACCAGAAATCCAAGAATGTGATCTATGGAAAGGAAACATATGTGGGGTGAGGTGTACGAGCCCTTGGTCGATTATCAGTGGCCACACAACCCCCATTTTTGTCGAAAATTGCCATGAACGACTATTTTCAATGACACTGAAGGCTAACACCTATGGATTTTTGACCAAGAACTGGTCTCCACCATAGATCCAAGAATGTGATCTATGGCAAGAAAACATATGTGTAGCGAGGTGTATTAGCCTCTGGTTGAAGATAAATGGCCACACAACCCCCATTTTTGTCGAAAATAGCCATGAATGACCATTTTCAATAATACCGAAGGTTAACACATTCGGATTTTTGCCCAAGAAATGGTCTCCACCAGAAATCCAAAAATGTGATCTATGTCAAGGAAACATATGTGGGGTGAGGTGTATGAGCCTCTGGTCGATGATCAATGGCCACAGAACCTCTATTTTGTCAAAAATAGCCATGAACGACCATTTTCAATAATACCGAAGGCTAACACGTACGGATTTTTGACCAAGAAATGGCCTCCACCAGAAATCCAAGATTGTGATCTACGACAAGGAAACATATGTGGGTGAGGTGTACGAGCCTCTGGTCGATCATCAATGGCCACACAACCCCCATTTTGTCGAAAATAGCCATGAACGACCATTTTCAATAATACCGAAGGCTAACACGTACGAATTTTTGACCGAGAAATGGTCTCCACCAGAAATCGAAAGAGTGTGCTCTATGACAAGGAAACATATGTGGGGTGAGGTGTACGAGCCTCTGGTCGATGATAAATGGCCACACAACACCCATTTTTGATGAAAATAGCCATGAACGACCATTTTCAATAATATCGAAAGCTAACACCTACGGATTTTTGACCAACAAATGGTCTCCACCAGAAATCCAAGAATGTGGTCTATGGCAAGGAAACATATGTGGGGTGAGGTGTATGAGCCTTTGATCGATGATCAATGGCCACACAACCCCCATTTTGTCGAAAATAGCCATGAACGACCATTTTCAATAATACCGAAGGCTAACACCTACGGATTTTTGACCAAGAAATGGTCACCACTAGAAATCCAAGAATGTGGTCTATGGCATGGAAACACATGTGGGGTGAGGTGTATGAGCCTTTGGTCAATGATCAATTGCCACACAACCCCCATTTTTGTCGAAAATAGCCATGAACGACCATTTTCAATAATACCGAAGGCTAACACCTACGGATTTTTGACCAAGAAATGGTCTCCACCAGAAATCCAAGAATGTGATATATGGCAAGGAAACTTATGTGGGAGAGGTGTACGATCCTCTGGTCGATGATCAATGGCGACACAACCCCCATTTTTGTCGAAAATAGCCATGAATGAACATTTTCAATGACACTGAAGGCTAACACCTACGAATTTTTGACCAACAAATGGTCTCCACGAGAAATCCAAGATTCTGATCTATGACAAGAAAACATATGTGGGGTGAAGTTTACGAGCCTCTGGTCGATGATCAATGGCCACACAACCCCCATTTTTGTGGAAAATAGCCATGAACGACCATTTTCAATGACACTAAAGGCTAACACCTATGGATTTTTGACCAAGAAATGGTCTCCATCATAAATCCAAGAATGTGATCTATGGCAAGGAAACATATGTGTAGTGAGGTGTATGAGCCTCTGGTCGAAGATCAATGGCCACACAACCCCCATTTGTTTCGAAAATAGCCATGAATGACCATTTTCAATAATACCGAAGGCTAACACGTACGGATTTTTGACCAAGAAATGGTCTCCACCAGAAATCCAAGAATGTGATCTATGGCAAGGAAACATATGTGGGGTGAATTGTACGAGCCTCCGGTCGATGATAAATGGCCACACAACCCCCATTTTAGTCAAAAATAGCCATGAACGATTATTTTCAATAATACCGAAGGCTAACACCAACAGTTTTTTGACCAAGAAATGGTCTCCTCTATAAATCCAAGAATGTGATCTATGGCAAGAAAACATATGTGGGGTGAAGTGTATGAGCCTCTGGTCGATGATCAATGGCCACACAACCCCCATTTTTGTCGAAAATAGCCATGAACGACCATTTTCAATGACACTGAAGGCTAACAACTATGGATTTTTGACCAAGAAATGGTCTCCACCATAAATCCAAGAATGTGATCTATGGCAAGGAAACATAAGTGTAGTGAGGTGTATGAGCCTCTTGTTGAAGATCAATGGGCACACAACCCCCATTTTTGTCGAAAATAGCCATGAATGACCATTTTCAATAATACCGAAGGCTAACACGTACGGATTTTTTACCAAGAAATGGTCTCCAACAGAAATCAAAGAATGTGATCTATGGCAAGGAAACATATGTGGGGTGAATTGTACGAGCCTCTGGTCGATGATAAATGGCCACACAACCCCCATTTTAGTAGAAAATAGCCATGAACGACCATTTTCAATAGTACCGAAGGCTAACACCAACAGATTTTTGACCAAGAAATGGTCTCCTCCAGAAATCAAAGAATGTGATCTATGGCAAGAAAACATATGTGGGGTGAAGTGTACGAGCCTCTGGTTGATGATCAATGGCCACACAACCCCCATTTTTGTCGAAAATAGCCATGAACGACCATTTTCAATGACACTAAAGGCTAACACCTATGGATTTCTGACCAAGAAATGGTCTCCACCATAAATCCAAGAATGTGATCTATGACAAGGAAACATATGTGTAGTGAGGTGTATGAGCCTCTGGTCGAAGATCAATGGCCACACAACCCCCATTTTTGTCGAAAATAGCCATGAATGACCATTTTCAAAAATACCAAAGGCTAACACATTCGGATTTTTCCCAAGAAATGGTCTCCACCTGAAATCCAAGAATGTGATCTATGGCAAGGAAACATATGTGGGGTGAGGTGTACGAGCCTCTGGTCGATGATCAATGGCCACACAACCCCCATTTTGCCGAAAATAGCCATCAACAACCATTTTCAATAATACCGAAGGCTAACACGTACGAATTTTTGACCAAGAAATGGTCTCCACCAGAAATCCAAGAATGTGATCTATGGCAAGGAAACATATGTGGGGTGAGGTTTATGAGCCTCTAGTCGATGATAGATGGCCACACAACCCCCATTTTTGATGAAAATAGCCATGAACGAACATGTTCAATAATACCGAAGGCTAACACCTATGGATTTTTGACCAAGAAATGGTCTCCACCAGAAATCGAATAATGTGATCTACAGCAAGGAAACATATGTGGGGTGAGGTGTACGAGCCTCTGGTCGATGATCAATGGCCACACAACCTTAATTTTTGTCGAAAATAGCCATGAACGACCATTTTCAATGACACTGAAGGCTAACAACTACGGATTTTTGACCAAAAAATGGTCTCCACCATAAATCCAAGAATGTGATCTACGGCAAGGAAACATATGTGGGTTGAGGTGTACGAGCCTCTGGTCGATTATCAATGGCCATACAACCCTGATGTTTGTCGAAAATAGCCATGAACGACCATTTTCTATGACACTGAAGGCTAACACCTACGGATTTTTGACCAAGAAATGGTATCCACCAGAAATAAAAGAATGTGGGGTGAGGTGTACGAGCCTTTGGTCAATGATCAATTGCAACATGACCCCCATTTTTGTCGAAAATAGCCATGAATGACCATTTTCAATAATAACGAAGGCTAACACGTACGGATTTTTGACCAAGAAATGGTCTCCACCAGATACCAAAGAATGTGATCTATGGCAAGGAAACATATGTGGGTGAGCTGTATGAGCCTCTGGTCGATGATAAATGGCCACACAACCCCCATTTTAGTCGAAAATAGCCATGAACGACCATTTTCAATAGTACCGAAGGCTAACACCAACAGATTTTTGACCAAGAAATGGTCTCCACCAGAAATCCAAGAATGTGATCTATGGCAAGAAAACATATGTAGGGTGAAGTGTACGAGGCTCTGGTCGATGATCAATGGCCACACAACCCCCATTTTTGTCGAAAATAGCCATGAACGACCATTTTCAATGACACTGAAGGCTAACACCTATGGATTTTTGACCAAGAAATGGTCTCCACCAGAAATAAAAGAATGTGGGGTGAGGTGTACGAGCCTTTGGTCAATGATCAATTGCAACATGACCCCCATTTTTGTCGAAAATAGCCATGAATGACCATTTTCAATAATAACGAAGGCTAACACGTACGGATTTTTGACCAAGAAATGGTCTCCACCCGATATCAAAGAATGTGATCTATGGCAAGGAAACATATGTGGGTGAGCTGTATGAGCCTCTGGTCGATGATAAATGGCCACACAACCCCCATTTTAGTCGAAAATAGCCATGAACGACCATTTTCAATAGTACCGAAGGCTAACACGTACGAATTTTTGACCAAGAAATGGTCTCCACCAGAAATCCAAGAATGTGATCTATGGCAAGTAAACATATGTGGGGTGAGGTGTACGAGCCTCTGGTCGATGATCAATGGCCACACAACCCCCATTTTGTCGAAAATAGCCACGAACGACCATTTTCAATAATACCGAAGGCTAACACATACGAATTTTTGACCAAGAAATGGTCTCCACCAGAAATCCAAGAATGTGATCTATGGCAAGGAAACATATGTGGGGTGAGGTGTACGAGCCTCTGGTCGATGATAAATGGCCACACAACCCCCATTTTTGATGAAAATAGCCATGAACGACCATTTTCAATAATACTAGAGGCTAACACCTACGGATTTTTTACCAAGAAATGGTCTCAACCAGAAATCCAAGAATGTGATCTATGGCAAGGAAACATATGTGGGGTGAGGTGTACGAGCCTCTGGTCGATGATCAATGGCCACACAACCCCTATTTTTATCAAAAATAGCCATGAACAACCATTTTCAATGACACTTAAGGCTAACACCTACAGATTTTTGACCAAGAAATGGTCTCCACCATAAATCCAAGAATGTGATCTATGGCAAGGAAACATATGTGTAGTGAGGTCAATGAGCCTCTGGTCGAATATCAATGGCCACACAACCCCCATTTTTGTCGAAAATAGCCATGAACGACCATTTTCAATAGTACCGAAGGCTAACACATTCAGATTTTTGACCAAAAAATGGTCTCCACCAGAAATCAAAGAATGTGATCTATGGCAAGGAAACATATGTGGGGTGAGGTTTACGAGCCTCTGGTTGATGATCATTGGCCACACAACCCCCATTTTTGTCGAAAATAGCCATGAATGACCATTTTCAATAATACCGAAGGCTAACACGTACGGATTTTTGACGAAGAAATGGTCTTCACCAGAAATCCAAGAATGTGATCTATGGCAAGGAAACATATGTGGGGTGAGGTGTATGAGCCTCTGGTCGATGATAAATGGCCACACAACCCCCATTTTAGTCGAAAATAGCCATGAACGACCATTTTCAATAATACCGAAGGCTAACACCAACGGATTTTTGACCAAGAAATGGTCTCCACCAGAAATCCTAGAATGTGATCTCTGGCAAGAAAACATATGTGGGGTGAAGTGTACGAGCCTCTGGTCGATGATCAATGGCCACACAAACCCCATTTTTGTCGAAAATAGCCATGAACGACCATTTTCAATGACACTAAAGGCTAACACCTACGGATTTTTGACCAAGAAATGGTCTCCACAATAAATCCAAGAATGTGATCTATGGCAAGGAAACATATGTTTAGTGAGGTGTATGAGCCTTTGGTTGAATATCAATGGCCACACAACCCCCATTTTTGTCGAAAATAGCCATGAACGACCATTTTCAATAGTACCGAAGGCTAAAACATTCAGATTTTTGACCAAGAAATGGTCTCCACCAGAAATCCAAGAATGTGATCTATGGCAAGGAAACATATGTGGGGTGAATTGCATGAGCCTCTGGTCGATGATAAATGGCCACACAACCCCCATTTTAGTCGAAAATAGCCATGAACAACCATTTTCAATAATACCGAAGGCTAACACCAACATATTTTTGACCAAGGAATGGTCTCCTCCTGAAATCCAAGAATGTGATCTATGGGAAGAAAACATATGTGGGGTCAAGTGTATGAGCCTCTTGTTGATGATCAATGGCCACACAACCCCCATTTTTTGTCAAAAATAGCCATGAACGACCATTTTCAATGACACTAAAGGCTAACACTTATGGATTTCTGACCAAGAAATGGTCTCCACCATAAATCCAAGAATGTGATCTATGGCAAGGAAACATATGTGTAGTGAGGTGTATGAGCCTCTGGTCGAAGATTAATGGCCACACAACCCCCATTTTTGTCGAAAAAAGCCATGAATGACCATTTTCAAAAATACCAAAGGCTAACACATTCGGGTTTTAGCCCAAGAAATGGTCTCCACCAGAAATCCAATAATGTGATCTATGGCAAGGAAACATATGTGGGGTGAGGTGTACGAGCCTCTGGTCGATGATCAATGGCCACACAACCCCCATTTTGCCGAAAATAGCCATGAACGACCATTGTCAATAATACCGAAGGCTAACACGTACGAGTTTGTGACCAAGAAATGGTCTCCACCAGAAATCCAAGAATATGATCTGTGGCAAGGAAACATATGTGGGGTGAGGTCTATGAGCCTCTAGTCGATGATAAACGGCCACACAACCCCCATTTTTTATGAAAATAGCCATGAGCGACCATTTTCAATAATACTAGAGGCTAACACCTACGAATTTTTGACCAAGAAATGGTCTCCACCAGAAATCCAAGAATGTGATCTATGGCAAGGAAACATATGTGGGGTGAGGTGTATGAGCCTCTGGTCGATGATCAATGGCCACACAACCCCCATTTTTGTCGAAAATAGCCATGAACGACCATTTTCAATAATACCGAAGGCTAACACCTACGGATTTTTGACCAAGAAATGGTCTCCACCAGAAATCCAAGAATGTGATCTACGGCAAGGAAACATATGTGGGGTGAGGTTTATGAGCCTCTGGTCGATGATCAATGGCCACACAACCCTAATTTTTGTCGAAAATAGCCATGAACGACCATTTTAAATGACACTGAAGGCTAACACCTACGGATTTTTGACCAAGAAATGGTCTCCACCATAAATCCAAGAATGTGATCTATGGCAAGGAAACATATGTGTAGTGAGGTGTATGAGCCTCTGGTTCAATATCAATGGCCACACAACCCCCATTTTTGTCGAAAATAGCCATGAACGACCATTTTCAATAGTTCCGAAGGCTAACACATTCGGATTTTTGACCAAGAAATGGTCTCCACCAGAAATCAAAGAATGTGATCTATGGCAAGGAAACATATGTGGGGTGATGTGTACGAGCCTTTGGTCGATGATCAATGGCCACACAACCCCCATTTTTGTCGAAAATAGCCATGAATGGCCATTTTCAATAATACCGAAGGCTAACATGTACGGATTTCTGACCAAGAAATGGTCTCCACCAGATATCCAAGAATGTTTTCTATGGCAAGGAAACATATGTGGGGTGAGGTGTATGAGCCTCTGGTCGATGATAAATGGCCACACAACCCCCATTTCAGTCGAAAATAGCCATGAACGACCATTTTCAATAATACCGAAGGCTAACACCAACAGATTTTTGACCAAGAAATGGTCTCCACCAGAAATCCAAGAATGTGATCTATGGCAAGAAAACATATGTGGGGTGAAGTGTACGAGCATCTGGTCGATGATCAATGGCCACACAACCCCCATTTTTGCCGAAAATAGCCATGAACGACCATTTTCAATGACACTGAAGGCTAACACCTATGGATTTTTGACCAAGAAATGGTCTCCACCATAAATCCAAGAATTTGATATATGGCAAGGAAACATATGTGTAGTGAGGTGTATGAGCCTCTGGTGCCACACAACCCCCATTTTTGTCGAAAATAGCCATGAATGACCATTTTCAAAAATACCAAAGGCTAACACATTCGAATTGTTGCCCAAGAAATGGTCTCCACCAGAAATCCAAGAATGTGATCTATGGCAAGGAAACATATGTGGGGTGAGGTGTACGAGCCTCTGGTTGATGATCAATGGCCACACAACCCCCATTTTGTCGAAAATAGCCATGAACAACCATTTTCAATAATACCGAAGGCTAACTCGTACGGATTTTTGACGAAGAAATGGTCTCCACCAGAAATCCAAGAATGTGATCTATGGCAAGGAAACATATGTGGGGTGAGGTGTATGAGCCTCTGGTCGATGATAAATGGCCACACAACCCCCATTTTTGATGAAAATAGCCATGAATGACCATTTTCAATAATACCAGAGGCTAACACCTACGGATTTTTTACCAAGAAATGGTCACCACCAGAAATCCAAGAATGTGATCTATGGCAAGGAAACATATGTGGGGTGAGGTGTATGAGCATCTGGTCGATGATAAATGGTCACACAACCCCCATTTTTGTCAAAATAGCCATGAACGAGCATTTTCAATAATACCGAAGGCTAACACCAACATATTTTTGACCAAGAAATGGTCCCCACCAGAAATCCAAGAATGTGATCTATGGCAATAAAACATATGTGGGGTGAAGTGTACGAGCCTCTGGTCGATGATTAATGGCCACACAAACCCATTTTTGTCGAAAATAGCCATGAACGACCATTTTCAATGACACTGAACGCTAACACCTACGGATTTTTGACCAAGAAATGGTCTCCACCATAAATCCAAGAATGTGATCTATGGAAAGTAAACATGTGTAGTGAGGTGTATGAGCCTTTGGTCGAATATCAATGGCCACACAACCCCCATTTTGTCGAAAATAGCCATGAACGACCATTTTCAATAGTACCGAAGGCTAAAACATTCAGATTTTTGACCAAGAAATGGTCTCCACCAGAAATCAAAGAATGTGATCTATGGCAAGGAAACATATGTGGGGTGAGGTTTACGAGCCTCTGGTCGATGATCAATGGCCACACAACCCCCATTTTTGTCGAAAATAGCCATGAATGACCATTTTCAATAATACTAAAGGCTAACACGTACAGATTTTTGACCAATAAATGGTCTCCACCAGAAATCCAAGAACATGATCTATGGCAAGGAAACATATGTGGGTGAGGTGTACGAGCCTTTGGTCGATGATAAATGGCCACACAACCCCCATTTTAGTCGAAAATTGCCATGAACGACCATTTTCAATAATACCGAAGGCTAACACCAATTGATTTTTGACTAAGAAATGGTCTCCACCAGAAATCCAAGAATGTGATCTATGGCAAGAAAACCTATGTGGGGTGAAGTGTACGAGCCTCTGGTCGATGATCAATGGCCACACAACCCCCATTTTTGTCAGAAATAGCCATGAACGACCATTTTCAATGACACTGAAGGCTAACACCTACGGATTTATGACCAAGAAATGGTCTCCACCATAAATCTAAGAATGTGATCTATAGCAAGGAAACATATGTGGGGTGAGGTGTACGAGCCTCTGGTCGATGATAAATGGCCACACAACCCCCATTTTTGATGAAAATAGCCATGAACGACCATTTTCAATAATACCGAAGGCTAACACCTACGGATTTTTGACCAAGAAATGGTCTCCACCAGAAATCCAAGAATGTGATCTATGGAAAGGAAACATATGTGGGGTGAGGTGTATGAGCCTCTGGTCGGAATTATTGAAAATGGTCGTTCATGGCTATTTTCGACAAAAATGGGGGTTGTGTGGCCATTGATCATCGACCAGAGGCTCCTACACCTCACCCCACATATGTTTTCTTGCCATATATCACATTCTTGGATTTCCAGTGGAGACCGTTTCTTGGTCAAAAATCTGTAGGTGTTAGCCTTCGGTATTATTGAAAATGGTCATTCATGGCTATTTTCGACAAAAATGGGGGTTGTGTGGGCGTTGATCATCGACCAGAGTCTCGTACACCTCACCCTACATATGTTTCATTGCCATAGATCACATTCTTGGATTTCTGGTGGAGACCATTTCTTGGGCAAAAATCTGAATGTGTTAGCCTTCGGTATTATTGAAAATGGTCATTCATGGCGATTTTCGACAAAAATGGGTGTTGTGTGGCCATTGATCTTCGACCAGAGGCTCATACACCTCACTACACATATGTTTCCTTGCCATAGATCACATTCTTGGATTTATGGTGGAGACCATTTCTTCGTCAAAATTCCGTAGGTGTTAGCCTTCAGTGTCATTGAAAATGGTCGTTCATGGCTATTTTCCACAAAAATGGGGGTTGTGTGGCCATTGATCATCGACCAGAGGCTCGTACACCTCACCCCACATATGTTTCCTTGCCATATATCACATTCTCGGATTTCTGGTGTAGACCATTTCTTGGTCAAAAATCCATAAGTGTTAGCCTTCTGTATTATTGAAAATGGTCGTTGATCGCTATTTTCGACAAAAAATGGGCGTTGTGTGGCCATTGATCAACGACCAGAGGCCCATACACCTCACCCCACATATCTTTCCTTTCCATAGATCACATTCTTGGACTTATGGTGGAGACCATTTCTTGGTCAAAAATCCATAGGTGTTACCCTTCAGTGTCATTGAAAATGGTTGTTCATGGCTATTTTCGACAAAAATGGAGGTTATGTGGCCATTGATCATCGACCAAAGGCTCGTACACCTCACCCCACATATGTTTACTTGCCATAGATCACATTTTAGATTTCTGGTGGAGACCATTTCTTGGTCAAAAATCCGTAGGTGTTAGCCTTCGGTATTATTGAAAATGGTCGTTCATGGCTATTTTTGACAAAAATGGGTGTTCTTTGGCCATTGATCTTCAACCAGAGGCTCATACACCTCACCCCACATATGTTTCCTTTCCATAGATCACATTCTTGGATTTCTGGTGGAGACCATTTCTTGGTCAAAAATCCGTAGGTGTTAGCCTTCGGTATTATTGAAAATGGTCGTTCATGGCTATTTTCATCAAAAATGGGGGTTGTGTGGCCATTTATCATCGACCAGAGGCTCGTACACCTCACCACACATATGTTTCCTTGCTATAGATCAAATTCTTGGATTTCTGGTGGAGACCATTTCTTGGTCAAAAATTCGTACGTGTTAGCCTTCAGTATTATTGAAAATGATCGTTCATGGCTATTTTCGACAAAATGGGGGTTGTGTGGCCATTGATCATCGACCAGAGGCTCGTACACCTCACCCCACATATGTTTCCTTGCTATAGATCACATTCTTGGATTTCTAGTGGAGACCATTTCTTGGGCAAAAATCCGAATGTGTTAGCCTTTGGTATTATTGAAAATTGTCATTCGTGGCTATTTTCGACAAAAATGGGGGTTGTGTGGCCATTGATCTTTGTCCAGAGGCTCATACACCTCACTACACATATGTTTCCTTGCCATAGATCACATTCTTGGATTTATGGTGGAGACCATTTCTTGGTCAAAAATCCGTAGGTGTTAGCCTTCAGTGTCATTGAAAATGGTCGTTCATGGCTATTTCCGACAAAAATGGGGGTTGTGTGGCCATAGATCATCGACCAGAGGCTCGTACACTTCACCCCACATAGGTTTTCTTGCCATAAATCACATTCTTGTATTTCTGGTGGAGACCATTTCTTAGTCAAAAATCCGTTGGTGTTAGCCTTCGGTATTATTGAAAATGGTCGTTCATGGCCATTTTCGACAAAAATGGGGGTTGTGTGGCCATTGATATTCGACCAAAGGCTCGTACACCTCACTACACATGTTTCCTTTCCATAGATCACATTCTTGGATTTATGGTGGAGACCATTTCTTGGTCAAAAATCCGTAGGTGTTAGCCTTCAGTGTCATTGAAAATGGTCGTTCATGGCTATTTTCGACAAAAAATGGGGTTTGTGTGGCCATTGATCATCGACCAGAGGCTTGTACACTTCACCCCACATATGTTTTCTTGCCATAG
Organism: Zea mays; assembly: GCF_902167145.1. Lineage (NCBI taxonomy): Eukaryota > Viridiplantae > Streptophyta > Magnoliopsida > Poales > Poaceae > Zea > Zea mays. The sequence goes on from NC_050102.1 coordinate 157,085,783, forward strand.
ATCACATTCTTGGATTTCTGGTGGGGACCATTTCTTAGTCAAAAATCCGTTGGTGTTAGCCTTCGGTATTATTGAAAATGGTCGTTCATGGCTATTTTCGACAAAAATAGGGGTTGTGTGGCCATTAATCATCGACCAGAGGCTCATACACCTCACCCCACATATGTTTCCTTGCCATAGATCACATTCTTGGATTTCTGGTGGAGACCATTTCTTGGTCAAAAATCCGTAGGTGTTAGCTTCTAGTATTATTGAAAATGGTCGCTCATGGCTATTTTCATAAAAAATGGGGGTTGTGTGGCCATTTGTCATCGACTAGAGGCTCATAAACCTCACCCCACATACGTTTCCTTGCCATAGATCACATTCTTGGATTTCTGGTGGAGACCATTTCTTGGTCAAAAATTCGTACGTGTTAGCCTTCGGTATTATTGAAAATGGTCGTTCATGGCTATTTTCGGCAAAATGGGGGTTGTGTGGCCATTGATCATCGACCAGAGGCTCGTACACCTCACCCCACTTATGTTTCCTTGACATAGATCACATTCTTGGATTTCTGGTGAAGACCATTTCTTGGGCAAAAATCCGAATGTGTTAGCCTTTGGTATTTTTGAAAATGGTCATTCATGGCTATTTTTGACAAAAATGGGCGTTGTGTGGCCATTGATCTTTGACCAGAGGCTCATACACCTCACTACACATATGTTTCCTTGCCATAGATCACATTCTTGGATTTATGGTGGAGACCATTTCTTGGTCAGAAATCCATAGGTGTTAGCCTTCAGTGTCATTGAAAATGGTCATTCATGGCTATTTTCGACAAAAATTAGGGTTGTGGGGCCATTGATCGTCGACCAGAGGCTCGTACACTTCACCCCACATATGTTTTCTTTCCATAGATCACATTCTTGGATTTCTGGAGGAGACCATTTCTTGGTCAAAAATCCGTAGGTGTTAGCCTTCGGTATTATTGAAAATGGTCGTTCATGGCTATTTTCGACAAAAATGGGGGTTGTGTGGACATTGATCATCGACCAGAGGCTCGTGCAATTCACCTCACATATGTTTCCTGGCCATAGATCACATTCTTGTATTTCTGGTGGAGACCATTTCTTGGTCAAAAATCCGTAGGTGTTAGCCTCTAGTATTATTGAAAATGGTCGCTCATGGCTATTTTCATAAAAAATGGGGGTTGTGTGGCCATTTATCATCGACTAGAGGCTCATAAACCTCACCCCACATATGTTTCCTTGCCATAGATCACATTCTTGGATTTCCGGTGGATACCATTTATTGGTCAAAAACTCGTACGTGTTAGCCTTCGGTATTATTGAAAATGGTCGTTCATGGCTATTTTTGGCAAAATGGGGGTTGTGTGGCCATTGATCATCGACCAGAGGCTCGTACACCTCACCCCACATATGTTTCCTTGCCATAGATCACATTCTTGGATTTCTGGTGGAGACCATTTCTTGGGCAAAAATCCGAATGTGTTAGCCTTTGGTATTTTTGAAAATGGTCATTCATGGCTATTTTCGACAAAAATGGGGGTTGTGTGGCCATTGATCTTCGACCAGAGGCTCATACACCTCACTACACATATGTTTCCTTGCCATAGATCACATTCTTGGATTTGTGGTGGAGACCATTTCTTGGTCAGAAATCCATAGGTGTTAGCGTTTAGTGTCATTGAAAATGGTCGTTCATGGCTATTTTCGACAAAAATGGGGGTTGTGTGGCCATTGATCATCGACCAGAGGATCGTACACTTCACCCCACATATGATTTCTTTCCATAGATCACATTCTTGGATTTCTGGAGGAGACCATTCTTTGGTCAAAAATCTGTTGGTGTTAGCCTTCAGTATTATTGAAAATGGTCGTTCATGGCTATTTTCGACTAAAATGGGGGTTGTGTGGCCATTTATCATCGACCAGAGGCTCGTGCAATTCACCCCACATATGTTTCCTTGCCATAGATCACATTCTTGTATTTATGGTGGAGACCATTTCTTGGTCAGAAATACATAGGTGTTAGCGTTTAGTGTCACTGAAAATGGTCGTTCATGGCTATTTTCGACAAAAATGGGGGTTGTGTGGCCATTGATCATCGATCAGAGGCTCGTACACTTCACCCCACATATGTTTTCTTTCCATAGATCACATTCTTGGATTTCTGGAGGAGGCCATTCCTTGGTCAAAAATCTGTTGGTGTTAGCCTTCGGTATTATTGAAAATGGTCGTTCATGGCTATTTTGGACTAAAATGGGGGTTGTGTGGCCATTTATCATCGACCAGAGGCTCGTGCAATTCACCCCACATATGTTTCCTTGCAATAGATCAAATTCTTGGATTTCCGGTGGAGACCATTTCTTGGTCAAAAATCTGTACGTGTTAGCCTTCGGTATTATTGAATATGGTCATTCATGGCTATTTTCGACAAAAATGGGGGTTGTGTGGCCAATGATCATCGACCAGAGGCTCGTACACCTCACCCCACATATGTTTATTGGTCAAAAATCTGTACGTGTTAGCCTTCAGTATTATTGAAAATGGTCATTCATGGCTATTTTCGACAAAAATGGGGGTTCTGTGGCCATTGATCATCGACCAGAGGCTCGTAAACCTCACCCCACATATGTTTCCTAGCCATAGATCACATTCTTTGATTTCTGGTGGAGACCATTTCTTGGTCAAAAATCTGAATGTTTTAGCCTTCGATACTATTGAAAATGGTCGTTCATGGCTATTTTCGACAAAAATGGGGGTTGAGTCGCCATTGATATTCGACCAAAGTCTCATACACCTCACTACACATATGTTTCCTTGTCATAGATCACATTCTTGGATTTATTGTGGAGACCATTTCTTGGTCAAAAATCCGTAGGTGTTAGCCTTCAGTGTCATTGAAAATGGTCGTTCATGGGTAGTTTCGACAAAAATGTGGTTTGAGTGGCCATTGATCATCGACCAAAGGCTCGTACACTTCACCCCACATATGTTTTCTTGCCAGAGATCACATTCTAGGATTTTTGGTGGAGACCATTTCTTGGTCAAAAATCCGTTGGTGTTAGCCTTCGGTATTATTGAAAATGGTCGTTCATGGCTATTTTCGACTAAAATGGGGGTTGTGTGGCCATTTATCATCGACCAGAGGCTCATACACCTCACCCCACATATGTTTCCTTGCCATAGATCACATTCTTGGATTTCTGGTGGAGACCATTTCTTGGTCAAAAATCCGTACGTGTTAGCCTTCGGTATTATTGAAAATGGTCATTCATGGCTATTTTCGACAAAAATGGGGGTTGTGTGGCCAATGATCATCAACTAGAGGCTCGTAAACCTCACCCCACATATGTTTCCTTGCCATAGATCACATTCTTTGATTTCTGATGGAGACCATTTTTTGGTCAAAAATCCGAATGTGTTAGCCTTCAGTGTCATTGAAAATGGTCGTTCATGGCTATTTTCGACAAAAATTAGGGTTGTGTGGCCATTGATCATCGACCAGAGGCTCGTACACCTCAACCCACATATGTTTCCTTGCCATAGATCACATTCTTGGATTTATGGTGGAGAACATTTTTTGGTCAAAAATCTGTAGTTGTTAGCCTTCAGTGTCATTTAAAATGGTTGTTCATGGCTATTTTCGACAAAAATAGGGGTTTTGTGGCCATTGATCATCGACTAGAGGCTCGTACACCTCACCCCACATATGTTTCCTTGCCGTAGATCACATTCTTGGATTTCTGGTGGAGACCATTTCTTGCTCAAAAATCCGTAGGTGTTAGCCATCGGTATTATTGAAAATGGTCGTTCATGGCTATTTTCAACAAAAATGGGGGTTGTGTGGCCATTGATCATCGACCAGAGGCTCATACACCTCACCCCACATATGTTTCCTTGCCATAGATCACATTGTTGGATTTCTGGTGGAGACCATTTCTTAGTCAAAAATCCGTAGGTGTTAGCCTCTAGTATTATTGAAAATGGTCGCTCATGGCTATTTTCATCAAAAATGGGGGTTGTGTGGCCATCTATCATCGACTAGAGGCTCGTAAACCTCACCCACATATGTTTCCTTGCCATAGATCACATTCTTGGATTTCTGGTGGAGACCATTTCTTGGTCAAAAATTCGTACGTGTTAGCCTTCGGTATTATTGAAAATGGTCGTTCATGGCTATTTTCGACAAAATGGGGGTTGTGTGGCCATTGATCATCGACAAGAGGCTCGTACACCTCACCCCACGTATGTTTCCTTGCCATAGATCACATTCTTGGATTTCTAGTGGAGACCATTTCTTGGGAAAAAATCCGAATGTGTTAGCCTTCGGTATTTTTGAAAATGGTCATTCATGGCTATTTTCGACAAAAATGGGGGTTGTGTGGCCATTGATCTTCGACCAGAGGCTCATACACCTCACTACACATATGTTTCCTTGCCATAGATCACATTCTTGGATTTATGGTGGAGACCATTTCTTGGTCAGAAATCCATAGGTGTTAGCCGTTAGTGTCATTGAAAATGGTCGTTCATGGCTATTTTCGACAAAAATGGGGGTTGTGTGGCCATTGATCATCGACCAGAGGCTCGTACACTTCACCCCACATATGTTTTCTTCCCATAGATCACATTCTTGGATTTCTGGAGGAGACCATTTCTTGGTCAAAAATTTGTTGGTGTTAGCCTTCGGTATTATTAAAAATGGTCGTTCATGGCTATTTTCGACTAAAATGGGGGTTGTGTGGCCATTTATCATCGACCAGAGGCTCGTACAATTCACCCCACATATGTTTCCTTTCCATAGATCACATTCTTGGATTTCTGGTGGAGACCATTTCTTGGTCAAAAATCCGTACGTGTTAGCCTTCGGTATTATTGAAAATGGTCATTCATGGCTATTTTTGACAAAATAGGGTTGTGTGGCCATTGATCTTCGACCAGAGGCTCATACACCTCACTACACTTATGTTTCCTTGCCATAGATCACATTCTTGGATTTATTGTGGAGACCATTTCTTGGTCAAAAATCCATAGGTGTTAGCCTTCAGTGTCATTGAAAATGGTCTTTCATGGCTATTTTCGACAAAAATGGGGGTTGTGTGGCCATTGATCATCGACCAGAGGCTCGTACACTTCACCCCACATATGTTTTCTTGCCATAGATCACATTCTTGGATTTCTAGAGGAGACCATTTCTTGGTCAAAAATCTGTTGGTGTTAGCCTTCGGTATTATTGAAAATGGTCGTTCATGGCTATTTTTGACTAAAATGGGGGTTGTGTGGCCCTTTATCATTGACCAGAGGCTCGTACAATTCACCCCACATATGTTTCCTTGCCATAGATCACATTCTTGGATTTCCGGTGGAGACCATTTCTTGGGAAAAAATCCGAATGTGTTAGCCTTCGGTATTTTTGAAAATGGTCATTCATGGCTATTTTCGACAAAAATGGGGGTTGTGTGGCAATTGATCTTCGACCAGAGGCTCATACACCTCACTACACATATGTTTCCTTGCCATAGATCACATTCTTGGATTTATGGTGGAGACCATTTCTTGGTCAGAAATCCATAGGTGTTAGCCGTTAGTGTCATTGAAAATGGTCGTTCATGGCTATTTTCGACAAAAATGGGGGTTGTGTGGCCATTGATCATTGACCAGAGGCTCGTACACTTCACCCCACATATGTTTTCTTGCCATATATCACATTCTTGGATTTCTGGAGGAGACCATTTCTTGGTCAAAAATCTGTTGGTGTTAGCCTTCGGTATTATTGAAAATGGTCGTTCATGGCTATTTTCGACTAAAATGGGGGTTGTGTGGCCATTTATCATCGACCAGAGGCTCGTACAATTCACCCCACATATGTTTCCTTGCCATAGATCACATTCTTGGATTTCTGGTGGAGACCATTTCTTGGTTAAAAATTCGTACGTGTTAGCCTTCGGTATTATTGAAAATGGTCATTTATGGCTATTTTCGACAAAAATGGGGGTTGTGTGGCCATTGATCATCGACCAGAGGCTCACACACCTCACCCCACATATGTTTCCTTGCCATAGATCACATTCTTGAATTTATGGTGGAGACCATTTCTTGGTCAAAAATCCATAGGTTTTAGCCTTTAGTGTCATTGAAAATGGTCGTTCATGGCTATTTTCGACAAAAATGGGGGTTTTGTGGCCATTGATCTTCGACCAGAGGCTCATACACCTCACCCCACATATGTTTCCTTGCCATAGATCACATTCTTGGATTTCTGGTGGAGACCATTTCTTGGTCAAAAATCCGTACGTGTTAGCCTTCGGTATCATTGAAAATGGTCGTTCATGTCTGTTTTCGACAAAAATGGGGGTTGTGTTGCCATTGATCATCGACCAGAGGCTCGTACACCTCACCCCACATATGTTTCCTTGCCATAGATCACATTTTGGATTTCTGGTGGAGAACATGTCTTGGTCAAAAATCCCTAGGTGTTAGCCTTCAGTATTATTGAAAATGGTCGTTCATGGCTATTTTCGACAAAAATGGGGGCAGTGTGGCCATTGATCATCGACCAGAGGCTCATACACCTCACCCCACGTATGTTTCCTTGCCATAGATCACATTCTTGGATTTCTGGTGGAGACCATTTCTTGATCAAAAATCCGTAGGTGTTAGCCTTCGGTATTATTGAAAATGGTCGTTCATGGCTATTTTCGTAAAAAACGGGTGTTGTTGTGGCCATTTATCATCGACCAGAGGCTCATACACCTCACCTCAAATATGTTTCCTTGCCATAGATCACATTCTTGGATTTATGGTGGAGACCATTTCTTGGGCAAAAATCTGTAGGTGTTAGCCTTCCGTGTCATTGAAAATGGTCGTTCATGGCAATTTTCGACAAAATGGGGGTTGTGTGGCCATTGATCATCGACCAGAGGCTCGTACACTTTACCCCACATATGTTTTCTTGCCATTGATCACATTCTTGGATTTCTGGTGGAAACCATTTCTTGGTCAAGAATCCGTTGGTGTTAGCCTTCGGTATTATTGAAAATGGTCGTTCATGGCTATTTTCGTCTAAAATGGGGGTTGTGTGGCCATTTATCATCGACCAGAGGCTCGTACACCTCACCCCACATATGTTTCCTTGCCATAGATCACATTCTTGGATTTTTGGTGGAGACCATTTCTGGGTCAAAAATCCGTACGTGTTAGCCTTCGGTATTATTGAAAATGGCCATTCATGGCTATTTTCGACAAAAATGGGGGTTGTGTGGCCATTGATCATCGACCAGAGGCTAATAAACCTCACCCCACATATGTTTCCTTGCCATAGATCACATTCTTTGATTTCTGGTGGAGACCATTTCTTGGTCAAAAATCCGAATGTGTTAGCTTCGGTACTATTGAAAATGGTCGTTCATGGCTCTTTTTGACAGAAATAAGGGTTGTGTGGCCATTGATATTCGACCAGAGGCTCATACACCTCACTACACATATGTTTCCTTGCCATAGATCACATTCTTGGATTTATGGTGGAGACCATTTCTTGGTCAAAAATCCGTGAGTGTTAGCCTTCAGTGTCATTGAAAATGGTCGTTCATGGCTATTTTTGTCAAAAATGGGGGTTGTGTGGCCATTGATCATCGACCAGAGGCTCGTACACCTCACCCCGAATATGTTTCATTGCCATAGATCACATTCTTGGATTTCTGGAGGAGACCATTTCTTGGTCAAAAATCTGTTGGTGTTAGCCTTCGGTATTATTGAAAATGGTCGTTCATGGCTATTTTCGACTAAAATGGGGGTTGTGTGGCCATTTATCATCGACCAGAGGCTCGTACAATTCACCCCACATATGTTTCCTTGCCATAGATCACATTCTTGGATTTCTGGTGGAGACCATTTCTTGGTTAAAAATTCGTACGTGTTAGCCTTCGGTATTATTGAAAATGGTCATTTATGGCTATTTTCGACAAAAATGGGGGTTGTGTGGCCATTGATCATCGACCAGAGGCTCACACACCTCACCCCACATATGTTTCCTTGCCATAGATCACATTCTTGAATTTATGGTGGAGACCATTTCTTGGTCAAAAATCCATAGGTTTTAGCCTTTAGTGTCATTGAAAATGGTCGTTCATGGCTATTTTCGACAAAAATGGGGGTTTTGTGGCCATTGATCTTCGACCAGAGGCTCATACACCTCACCCCACATATGTTTCCTTGCCATAGATCACATTCTTGGATTTCTGGTGGAGACCATTTCTTGGTCAAAAATCCGTACGTGTTAGCCTTCGGTATCATTGAAAATGGTCGTTCATGTCTATTTTCGACAAAAATGGGGGTTGTGTTGCCATTGATCATCGACCAGAGGCTCGTACACCTCACCCCACATATGTTTCCTTGCCATAGATCACATTTTGGATTTCTGGTGGAGAACATGTCTTGGTCAAAAATCCCTAGGTGTTAGCCTTCAGTATTATTGAAAATGGTCGTTCATGGCTATTTTCGACAAAAATGGGGGCAGTGTGGCCATTGATCATCGACCAGAGGCTCATACACCTCACCCCACGTATGTTTCCTTGCCATAGATCACATTCTTGGATTTCTGGTGGAGACCATTTCTTGATCAAAAATCCGTAGGTGTTAGCCTTCGGTATTATTGAAAATGGTCGTTCATGGCTATTTTCGTAAAAAACGGGTGTTGTTGTGGCCATTTATCATCGACCAGAGGCTCATACACCTCACCTCAAATATGTTTCCTTGCCATAGATCACATTCTTGGATTTATGGTGGAGACCATTTCTTGGGCAAAAATCTGTAGGTGTTAGCCTTCCGTGTCATTGAAAATGGTCGTTCATGGCAATTTTCGACAAAATGGGGGTTGTGTGGCCATTGATCATCGACCAGAGGCTCGTACACTTTACCCCACATATGTTTTCTTGCCATTGATCACATTCTTGGATTTCTGGTGGAAACCATTTCTTGGTCAAGAATCCGTTGGTGTTAGCCTTCGGTATTATTGAAAATGGTCGTTCATGGCTATTTTCGTCTAAAATGGGGGTTGTGTGGCCATTTATCATCGACCAGAGGCTCGTACACCTCACCCCACATATGTTTCCTTGCCATAGATCACATTCTTGGATTTTTGGTGGAGACCATTTCTGGGTCAAAAATCCGTACGTGTTAGCCTTCGGTATTATTGAAAATGGCCATTCATGGCTATTTTCGACAAAAATGGGGGTTGTGTGGCCATTGATCATCGACCAGAGGCTAATAAACCTCACCCCACATATGTTTCCTTGCCATAGATCACATTCTTTGATTTCTGGTGGAGACCATTTCTTGGTCAAAAATCCGAATGTGTTAGCTTCGGTACTATTGAAAATGGTCGTTCATGGCTCTTTTCGACAGAAATAAGGGTTGTGTGGCCATTGATATTCGACCAGAGGCTCATACACCTCACTACACATATGTTTCCTTGCCATAGATCACATTCTTGGATTTATGGTGGAGACCATTTCTTGGTCAAAAATCCGTGAGTGTTAGCCTTCAGTGTCATTGAAAATGGTCGTTCATGGCTATTTTTGTCAAAAATGGGGGTTGTGTGGCCATTGATCATCGACCAGAGGCTCGTACACCTCACCCCGAATATGTTTCATTGCCATAGATCACATTCTTGGATTTCTGGTGGAGACCATTTCTTGGGCAAAAATCTGAATGTGTTAGCCTTCGGTATTATTGAAAATGGTCATTCATGGCGATTTTCGACAAAAATGGGTGTTGTGTGGCCATTAATCTTCGACCAGAGGCTCATACACCTCACTACACATATGTTTCCTTGCCATAGATCACATTCTTGTATTTATGGTGGAGACCATTTCTTCGTCAAAATTCCGTAGGTGTTAGCCTTCAGTGTCATTGAAAATGGTCGTTCATGGCTATTTTCGACAAAAATGGGGGTTGTGTGGCCATTGATCATCGACCAGAGGCTCGTACACCTCACCCCACATATGTTTCCTTGCCATATATCACATTCTCGGATTTCTGGTGGAGACCATTTCTTGGTCAAAAATCCATACGTGTTAGCCTTCTGTATTATTGAAAATGGTCGTTGATCGCTATTTTCGACAAAAAATGGGCGTTGTGTGGCCATTGATCAACGATCAGAGGCCCATACACCTCACCCCACATATGTTTCCTTTCCATAGATCACATTCTTGGACTAATGGTGAAGACCATTTCTTGGTCAAAAATCCGTAGGTGTTACCCTTCAGTGTCATTGAAAATGGTCGTTCATGGCTATTTTCGACAAAAATGGGGGTTATGTGGCCATTAATCATGGACCAAAGGCTCGTACACCTCGCCCCACATATGTTTCCTTGCCATAGGTCACATTTTGGATTTCTGGTGGAGACCATTTCTTGGTCAAAAATCCGTAGGTGTTAGCCTTCGGTATTATTGAAAATGGTCGTTCATGGCTATTTTTGACAAAAATGGGGGTTCTTTGGCCATTGATCATCGACCAGAGGCTCATACACCTCACCCCACATATGTTTCCTTTGCATAGATCACATTCTTGGATTTCTGGTGGAGACCATTTCTTGGTCAAAAATCCGTAGGTGTTAGCCTTCGGTATTATTGAAAATGGTCGTTCATGGCTATTTTCAACAAAAAATGGGGGTTGTGTGGCCATTTATCATCGACCAGAGGCTCGTACACCTCACCCCACATATGTTTCCGTGCTATAGATCACATTCTTGGATTTCTGGTGGAGACCATTTCTTGGTCAAAAATTCGTACGTGTTAGCCTTCAGTATTATTGAAAATGATCGTTCATGGCTATTTTCGACAAAATGGGGGTTGTGTGGCCATTGATCATCGACCAGAGGGGGTTAGCCTCTAGTATTATTGAAAATGGTCGCTCATGGCTATTTTCATAAAAAATGGGAGTTGTGTGGCCATTTATCATCGACTAGAGGCTCATAAACCTCACCCCACATATGTTTCCTTGCCATAGATCACATTCTTGGATTTCTGGTGGAGACCATTTCTTGGTCAAAAACTCGTACGTGTTAGCCTTCGGTATTATTGAAAATGGTCGTTCATGGCTATTTTCGGCAAAATGGGGGTTGTGTGGCCATTGATCATCGACCAGAGGCTCGTACACCTCACCCCACATATGTTTCCTTGCCATAGATCACATTCTTGGATTTATGGTGGAGACCATTTCTTGGGCAAAAATCCGAATGTGTTAGACTTTGGTATTTTTGAAAATGGTCATTCATGGCTATTTTCGACAAAAATGGAGGTTGTGTGGCCATTGATCTTCGACAAGAGGCTCATACACCTCACTACACATATGTTTCCTTGCCATTGATCACATTCTTGGATTTATGGTGGAGACCATTTCTTGGTCAAAAATCCGTAGGTGTTAGCCTTCAGTGTCATTGAAAATGGTCGTTCATGGCTATTTTCGACAAAAATTAGGGTTGTGTGGCCATTGATCGTCGACCAGAGGCTCATACACCTCACCCCACATATGTTTCCTTGTCGTAGGTCACATTCTTGGATTTCTGGTGGAGACCATTTCTTGGTCAAAAATCCGTAGGTGTTAGCCTTCGGTATTATTGAAAATGGTCATTCATGGCTATTTTCGACAAAAATGGGGGTTGTGTGGCCATTGATCATCGACCAGAGGCTCATACACCTCACCCCACATATGTTTCCTTGCCATAGATCACATTCTTGGATTTCTGGTGGAGACCATTTCTTGGTCAAAAATCCGTAGGTGTTAGCCTCTAGTATTATTGAAAATGGTCGCTCATGGCTATTTTCATAAAAAATCAGGGTTGTGTGGCCATTTATCATCGACTAGAGGCTCATAAACCTCACCCCACATATGTTTCCTTGCCATAGATCACATTCTTGGATTTCTGGTGGAGACCATTTCTTGGTCAAAAACTCGTACGTATTAGCCGTCGGTATTATTGAAAATGGTCGTTCATGGCTATTTTCGGCAAAATGGGGGTTGTGTGGTCATTGATCATCGACCAGAGGCTCGTATACCTCACCCCACATATGTTTCCTTGCCATAGATCACATTCTTCGAATTCTGGTGGAAACCATTTCTTGGGCAATAATCCGAATGTGTTAGCCTTTGGTATTTTTGAAAATGGTCATTCATGGCTATTTTCGACAAAAATGGGGGTTGTGTGGCCATTGATCTTCGACCAGAGGCTCATACACCTCACTACACATATGTTTCCTTGCCATAGATCACATTCTTGGATTTATGGTGGAGACCATTTCTTGGTCAGAAATCCATAGGTGTTAGCCTTTACTGTCATTGAAAATGGTCGTTCATGGCTATTTTCAACAAAAATGGGGGTTGTGTGGCCATTGATCATCGACCAGAGGCTCGTACACTTCACCCCACATATGTTTTCTTTCCATAGATCACATTCTTGGATTTCTGGAGGAGACCATACCTTGGTCAAAAATCTGTTGGAGTTAGCCTTCGGTATTATTGAAAATGGTCGTTCATGGATATTTTCGACTAAAATGGGGGTTGTGTGGCCATTTATCATCGACCAGAGGCTCGTGCAATTCACCCCATATATGTTTCCTTGCCATAGATCACATTCTTGGATTTCTGGTGGAGACCATTTCTTGGTCAAAAATCCGTACGTGTTAGCCTTCGGTATTATTGAATATGGTCATTCATGGCTATTTTCGACAAAAACGGGGGTTGTGTGGCCAATGATCATCGACCAGAGGCTCGTACACCTCACCCCACATATGTTTCCTTGCCATAGATCACATTCTTGGATTTCTGGTGGAGACCATATATTGGTCAAAAATCTGTACGTGTTAGCCTTCAATATTATTGAAAATGGTCATTCATGGCTATTTTCGACAAAAATGGGGGTTGTGTGGCCATTGATCATCGACCAGAGGCTCGTAAACCTCACCCCACAGATGTTTCCTTGCCATAGATCACATTCTTTGATTTCTAGTGGAGATCATTTCTTGGTCAAAAATCTGAATGTTTTAGCCTTCGGTACTATCGAAAATGGTCGTTCATGGCTATTTTCAACAAAATTGGGGGTTGTGTGGCCATTGATATTCGACCAAAGGCTCATACACCTCACTACACATATGTTTCCTTGCCATAGATCACATTCTTGGATTTATGGTGGAGACCATTTCTTGGTCAAAAATCCATAGGTGTTAGCCTTTAGTGTCATTGAAAATGGTCGTTCATGGCTATTTTTGACAAAAATAGGGGTTGTGTGGCCATTGATCATCGACCAGAGGCTCGTACACTTCACCCCACATATGTTTTCTTTCCATAGATCGCATTCTTGGATTTCTGGAGGAGACCATTCCTTGGTCAAAAATCTGTTGGAGTTAGCCATCGGTATTATTGAAATTGGTCGTTCATGGCTATTTTCGACTAAAATGGGGGTTGTGTGGCCATTTATCATCGACCAGAGGCTCGTGCAATTCACCCCACATATGTTTCCTTGCCATAGATCACATTCTTGGATTTCTGGTGGAGACCATTTCTTGGTCAAAAATCTGTACGTGTTAGCCTTCGGTATTATTGAATATGGTCATTCATGGCTATTTTCGACAAAAATGGGGGTTGTGTGGCCAATGATCATCGACCAGAGGCTCGTACACCTCACCCCACATATGTTTCCTTGCCATAGATCACATTCTTTGATTTCTAGTGGAGACCATTTCTTGGTCAAAAATCTGAATGTTTTAGCCTTCGGTACTATCGAAAATGGTCGTCCATGGCTATTTTCGACAAAAATGGGGGTTGTGTGGCCATTGATATTCGACCAAAGGCTCATACACCTCACTACACATATGTTTCCTTGCCATAGATAACATTCTTGGATTTATTGTGGAGACCATTTCTTGGTCAAAAATCTGTAGGTGTTAGCCTTCAGTGTCTTTGAAAATGGTCGTTCATGGCTATTTTCGACAAAAATGGGGTTTGTGTGGCCATTGATCATCAACCAGAGGCTCGTACACTTCACCCCACATATGTTTTCTTGCCAGAGATCACATTCTAGGATTTCTGGTGGAGACCATTTCTTGGTCAAAAATCTGTTGGTGTTAGCCTTCGGTATTATTGAGAATGGTCGTTCATGGCTATTTTCGACTAAAATGGGGGTTGTGTGGCCATTTATCATCGACAGAGGCTCATACACCTCACCCCACATATGTTTCCTTGCCATAGATCACATTCTTGGATTTCTAGTGGAGACCATTTCTTGGTCAAAAATCCGTACGTGTTAGCCTTCAGTATTATTGAAAATGGTCATTCATGGCTATTTTCAACAAAATGGGGGTTGTGTGGCCAATGATCATCAACCAGAGGCTCCTAAACCTCACCCCACATATGTTTCCTTGCCATAGGTGTTAGCCTTAGTGTCATTGAAAATGGTCGTTCATGGCTATTTTCGACAAAAATGGGGGTTGTGTGGCCATTGATCATCGACCAGAGGCTCGTACACTTCACCCCACATATGTTTTCTTGCCATAGATCACATTCTTGGATTTCTGGAGGAGACCATTTCTTGGTCAAAAATCTGTTGGTGTTAGCCTTCGGTATTATTGAAAATGGCCGTTCATGGCTATTTTCGATTAAAATGGGGGTTGTGTGGCCATTTATCATCGAACAGAGGCTCGTACAATTCACCCCACATATGTTTCCTTGCCATAGATCACATTCTTGGATTTCTGGTGGAGACCATTTCTTGGTCAAAAATCCGTACGTGTTAGCCTTCGGTATTATTGAAAATGGTCATTCATGGCTATTTTCGACAAAAATGGGGGTTGTGTGGCCATTGATCTTCAACTAGAGGCTCATACACCTCACTACACTTATGTTTCCTTGCCATAGATCACATTCTTGGATTTATGGTGGAGACCATTTCTTGGTCAAAAATCCATAGGTGTTAGCCTTCAGTATTATTGAAAATGGTCGCTCATGGCTATTTTCATAAAAAATGGGGGTTGTGTGGCCATTTATCATCGACTAGAGGCTCATAAACCTCACCCCACATATGTTTCCTTTCCATAGATCACATTCTTGGATTTCTGGTGGAGACCATTTTTTGGTCAAAAATTCGTACGTGTTAGCCTTCGGTATTATTGAAAATGGTCGTTCATGGCAATTTTCGGCAAAATGGGGGTTGTGTGGCCATTGATCATCGACCAGAGGCTCGTACACCTCACCCCACATATGTTTCCTTGCCATAGATCACATTCTTGGATTTCTGGTGGAGACCATTTCTTGGGCAAAAATCCGAATGTGTTAGCCTTTGGTATTTTTGAAAATGGTCATTCATGGCTATTTTCGACAAAAATGGAGGTTGTGTGGCCATTGATCTTCGACCAGAGGCTCATACACCTCACTACACATATGTTTCCTTGCCATAGATCACATTCTTGGATTTATGGAGGAGACCATTTCTTGGTCAAAAATCCGTAGGTGTTAGCCTTCAGTGTAATTGAAAATGGTCGTTCATGGCTATTTTCGACAAAAATGGGGGTTGTGTGGCCATTGATCATCGACCAGAGGCTCATACACCTCACCCCACATATGTTTCCTTGCCGTAGATCACATTCTTGGATTTCTGGTGGAGACCGTTTCTTGGTCAAAAATCCGTAGGTGTTAGCCTTCGGTATTATTGAAAATGGTCGTTCATCGCTATTTTCGACAAAGATGGGGGTTGTGTGGCCATTGATCATCGACCAGAGGCTCATACACCTCACCCCATATATGTTTCCTTGCCATAGGTCACATTCTTGGATTTCTGGAGGAGACCATTTCTTGGTCAAAAATCCGTACGTGTTAGCCTCTAGTATTATTGAAAATGGTCGCTCATGGCTATTTTCAAAAAAATGGGGGTTGTGTGGCCATTTATCATAGACTAGAGGCTCATAAACCTCACCCCACATATGTTTCCTTGCCATAGATCACATTCTTGGATTTCTGGTGGAGACCATTTCTTGGTCAAAAACTCGTACGTGTTAGTCTTCGATATTATTGAAAATGGTCGTTCATGGCTATTTTCGGCAAAATGGGGGTTGTGTGGCCATTAATCATCGACCAGAGGCTCGTACACCTCACCCCACATATGTTTCCTTGCCATAGATCACATTCTTGGATTTCTGGTGCAGACCATTTCTTGGGCAAAAATCTGAATGTGTTAGCCTTTGGTATTTTTGAAAATGGTCATTCATGGCTATTTTCGACGAAAATGGGGGTTGTGTGGCCATTGATCTTCGACCAGAGGCTCATACTGCTCACTACACATATGTTTCCTTGCCATAGATCACATTCTTGGATTTATGGTGGAGACCATTTCTTGGTCAGAAATCCATAGGTGTTATCCTTTAGTGTCATTGAAAATGGTCGTTCATGGCTATTTTCGACAAAAATGGGGGTTGTGTGGCAATTTATCATCGACCAGAGGCTCATACACTTCACCCCACATATGTTTTCTTTCCATAGATCACATTCTTGGATTTCTGGAGGAGACCATTCCTTGGTCAAAAATCTGTTGGTGTTAGCCTTCGGTATTATTGAAAATGGTCATTTATGGCTATTTTCGACTAAAATGGGGGTTGTGTGGCCATTTATCATCGACCAGAGGCTCGTGCAATTCACCCCACATATGTTTCCTTGCCATAGATCACATTCTTGGATTTCTGGTGGAGACCATTTTTTGGTCAAAAATCCGTGCGGGTTAGCCTTCGGTATTATTGAATATGGTCATTCATGTCTATTTTCGACAAAAATGGGGGTTGTGTAGCCAATGATCATCGACCAGAGGCTCGTACACCTCACCCCACATATGTTTCCTTGCCATAGATCACATTCTTGGATTTTCGGTGGAGACCATTTATTGGTCAAAAATCTGTACGTGTTAGCCTTCAGTATTATTGAAAATGGTCATTCATGGCTATTTTCGACAAAAATGGGGGTTGTGTGGCCATTGATCATCGACCAGAGGCTCGTAAAGCTCACCCCACATATGTATCCTTGCCATAGATCACATTCTTTGATTTCTGGTGGAGACCATTTCTTGGTCAAATATCTGAATGTTTTAGCCTTCGGTACTATTGAAAATGGTCGTTCATGGCTATTTTCGACAAAAATGGGGTTTGTGTGGCCATTGATCATCGACCAGAGGCTCGTACACTTCACCCCACATATGTTTTCTTGCCAGAGATCACATTCTAGGATTTCTGGTGGAGACCATTTCTTGGTCAAAAATCTGTTGGTGTTAGCCTTCGGTATTATTGAGAATGGTCGTTCATGGCTATTTTCGACTAAAATGGGGGTTGTGTGGCCATTTATCATCGACCAGATGCTCATACACCTCACCCCACATATGTTTCCTTGCCATAGATCACATTCTTGGATTTCTAGTGGAGACCATTTCTTGGTCAAAAATCCGTACGTGTTAGCCTTCGATATTATTGAAAATGGTCATTCATGGCTATTTTCAACAAAATGGGGGTTGTGTGGCCAATGATCATCAACCAGAGGCTCCTAAACCTCACCCCACATATGTTTCCTTGCCATAGGTGTTAGCCTTTAGTGTCATTGAAAATGGTCGTTCATGGCTATTTTCGACAAAAATGGGGGTTGTGTGGCCATTGATCATCGACCAGAGGCTCGTACACTTCACCCCACATATGTTTTCTTGCCATAGATCACATTCTTGGATTTCTGGAGGAGACCATTTCTTGGTCAAAAATCTGTTGGTGTTAGCCTTCGGTATTATTGAAAATGGCCGTTCATGGCTATTTTCGATTAAAATGGGGGTTGTGTGGCCATTTATCATCGAATAGAGGCTCGTACAATTCACCCCACATATGATTCCTTGCCAAAGATCACATTCTTGGATTTCTGGTGGAGACCATTTCTTGGTCAAAAATCCGTACGTGTTAGCCTTCGGTATTATTGAAAATGGTCATTCATGGCTATTTTCGACAAAAATGGGGGTTGTGTGGCCATTGATCTTCAACTAGAGGCTCATACACCTCACTACACTTATGTTTCCTTGCCATAGATCACATTCTTGGATTTATTGTGGAGACCATTTCTTGGTCAAAAATCCATAGGTGTTAGCCTTCAGTATTATTGAAAATGGTCGCTCATGGCTATTTTCATAAAAAATGGGGGTTGTGTGGCCATTTATCATCGACTAGAGGCTCATAAACCTCACCCCACATATGTTTCCTTTCCATAGATCACATTCTTGGATTTCTGGTGGAGACCATTTCTTGGTCAAAAATTCGTACGTGTTAGCCTTCGGTATTATTGAAAATGGTCGTTCATGGCAATTTTCGGCAAAATGGGGGTTGTGTGGCCATTGATCATCGACCAGAGGCTCGTACACCTCACCCCACATATGTTTCCTTGCCATAGATCACATTCTTGGATTTCTGGTGGAGACCATTTCTTGGGCAAAAATCCGAATGTGTTAGCCTTTGGTATTTTTGAAAATGGTCATTCATGGCTATTTTCGACAAAAATGGAGGTTGTGTGGCCATTGATCTTCGACCAGAGGCTCATACACCTCACTACACATATGTTTCCTTGCCATAGATCACATTCTTGGATTTATGGTGGAGACCATTTCTTGGTCAAAAATCCGTAGGTGTTAGCCTTCAGTGTCATTGAAAATGGTCGTTTTTGGCTATTTTCGACAAAAATGGGGGTTGTGTGGCCATTGATCATCGACCAGAGGCTCATACACCTCACCGCACATATGTTTCCTTGCCGTAGATCACATTCTTGGATTTCTGGTGGAGACCATTTCTTGGTCAAAAATCCGTAGGTGTTAGCCTTCGGTATTATTGAAAATGGTCGTTCATCGCTATTTTCGACAAAGATGGGGGTTGTGTGGCCATTGATCATCGACCAGAGGCTCATACACCTCACCCCATATATGTTTCCTTGCCATAGGTCACATTCTTGGATTTCTGGAGGAGACCATTTCTTGGTCAAAAATCCGTACGTGTTAGCCTCTAGTATTATTGAAAATGGTCGCTCATGGCTATTTTTTAAAAAAAATGGGGGTTGTGTGGCCATTTATCATAGACTAGAGGCTCATCAACCTCACCCCACATATGTTTCCTTGCCATAGATCACATTCTTGGATTTCTGGTAGAGACCATTTTTGGTCAAAAACTCGTACCTGTTAGTCTTCGATATTATTGAAAATGGTCGTTCATGGCTATTTTCGGCAAAATGGGGGTTGTGTGGCCATTAATCATCGACCAGAGGTTCGTACACCTCACCCCACATATGTTTCCTTGCCATAGATCACATTCTTGGATTTCTGGTGGAGACCATTTCTTGGGCAAAAATCCGAATGTGTTAGCCTTTGGTAGTTTTGAAAATGGTCATTCATGGCTATTTTCGACAAAAATGGGGGTTGTGTGGCCATTGATCTTCGACCAGAGGCTCATACTGCTCACTACACATATGTTTCCTTGCCATAGATCACATTCTTGGATTTATGGTGGAGACCATTTCTTGGTCAGAAATCCATAGGTGTTATCCTTTAGTGTCATTGAAAATGGTCGTTCATGGCTATTTTCGACAAAAATGGGGGTTGTGTGGCAATTGATCATCGACCAGAGGCTCATACACTTCACCCCACATATGTTTTCTTTCCATAGATCACATTCTTGGATTTCTGGAGGAGACCATTCCTTGGTCAAAAATCTGTTGGTGTTAGCCTTCGGTATTATTGAAAATGGTCATTCATGGCTATTTTCGACTAAAATGGGGGTTGTGTGGCCATTTATCATCGACCAGAGGCTCGTGCAATTCACCCCACATATGTTTCCTTGCCATAGATCACATTCTTGGATTTCTGGTGGAGACCATTTTTTGGTCAAAAATCCGTGCGTGTTAGCCTTCGGTATTATTGAATATGGTCATTCATGGCTATTTTCGACAAAAATGGGGGTTGTGTGGCCAATGATCATCAACCAGAGGCTCGTACACCTTACCCCACATATGTTTCCTTGCCATAGATCACATTCTTGGATTTTCGGTGGAGACCATTTATTGGTCAAAAATCTGTACGTGTTAGCCTTCAGTATTATTGAAAATGGTCATTCATGGCTATTTTCGACAAAAATGGGGGTTGTGTGGCCATTGATCATCGACCAGAGGCTCGTAAAGCTCACCCCACATATGTATCCTTGCCATAGATCACATTCTTTGATTTCTGGTGGAGACCATTTCTTGGTCAAATATCTGAATGTTTTAGCCTTCGGTACTATTGAAAATGGTCGTTCATGGCTATTTTCAACAAAAATGGGGTTTGTGTGGCCATTGATCATCGACCAGAGGCTTGTACACTTCACCCCACATATGTTTTCTTGCCAGAGATCACATTCTAGGATTTCTGTTGGAGACCATTTCTTGGTCAAAAATCTGTTGGTGTTAGCCTTCGGTATTATTGAGAATGGTCGTTCATGGCTATTTTCGACTAAAATGGGGGTTGTGTGGCCATTTATCATCGACCAGATGCTCATACACCTCACCCCACATATGTTTCCTTGGCATAGATCACATTCTTGGATTTCTAGTGGAGACCATTTCTTGGTCAAAAATCCGTACGTGTTAGCCTTCGGTATTATTGAAAATGGTCATTCATGGCTATTTTCAACAAAATGGGGGTTGTGTGGCCAATGATCATCAACCAGAGGCTCCTAAACCTCACCCCACATATGTTTCCTTGCCATAGGTGTTAGCCTTTAGTGTCATTGAAAATGGTCGTTCATGGCTATTTTCGACAAAAATGGGGGTTGTGTGGCCATTGATCATCGACCAGAGGCTCGTACACTTCACCCCACATATGTTTTCTTGCCATAGATCACATTCTTGGATTTCTGGAGGAGACCATTTCTTGGTCAAAAATCTGTTGGTGTTAGCCTTCGGTATTATTGAAAATGGCCGTTCATGGCTATTTTCGATTAAAATGGGGGTTGTGTGGCCATTTATCATCGAACAGAGGCTCGTACAATTCACCCCACATATGATTCCTTGCCATAGATCACATTCTTGGATTTCTGGTGGAGACCATTTCTTGGTCAAAAATCCGTACGTGTTAGCCTTCGGTATTATTGAAAATGGTCATTCATGGCTATTTTCGACAAAAATGGGGGTTGTGTGGCCATTGATCTTCAACTAGAGGCTCATACACCTCACTACACTTATGTTTCCTTGCCATAGATCACATTCTTGGATTTATGGTGGAGACCATTTCTTGGTCAAAAATCCATAGGTGTTAGCCTTCAGTATTATTGAAAATGGTCGCTCATGGCTATTTTCATAAAAAATGGGGGTTGTGTGGCCATTTATCATCGACTAGAGGCTCATAAACCTCACCCGACATATGTTTCCTTTCCATAGATCACATTCTTGGATTTCTGGTGGAGACCATTTCTTGGTCAAAAATTCGTACGTGTTAGCCTTCGGTATTATTGAAAATGGTCGTTCATGGCAATTTTCGGCAAAATGGGGGTTGTGTGGCCATTGATCATCGACCAGAGGCTCGTACACCTCACCCCACATATGTTTCCTTGCCATAGATCACATTCTTGGATTTCTGGTGGAGACCATTTCTTGGGCAAAAATCCGAATGTGTTAGCCTTTGGTATTTTTGAAAATGGTCATTCATGGCTATTTTCGACAAAAATGGAGGTTGTGTGGCCATTGATCTTCGACCAGAGGCTCATACACCTCACTACACATATGTTTCCTTGCCATAGATCACATTCTTGGATTTATGGTGGAGACCATTTCTTGGTCAAAAATCCGTAGGTGTTAGCCTTCAGTGTCATTGAAAATGGTCGTTCTTGGCTATTTTCGACAAAAATGGGGGTTGTGTGGCCATTGATCATCGACCAGAGGCTCATACACCTCACCCCACATATGTTTCCTTGCCGTAGATCACATTCTTGGATTTCTGGTGGAGACCATTTCTTGGTCAAAAATCCGTAGGTGTTAGCCTTCGGTATTATTGAAAATGGTCGTTCATCGCTATTTTCGACAAAGATGGGGGTTGTGTGGCCATTGATCATCGACCAGAGGCTCATACACCTCACCCCATATATGTTTCCTTGCCATAGGTCACATTCTTGGATTTCTGGAGGAGACCATTTCTTGGTCAAAAATCCGTACGTGTTAGCCTCTAGTATTATTGAAAATGGTCGCTCATGGCTATTTTTTTAAAAAAATGGGGGTTGTGTGGCCATTTATCATAGACTAGAGGCTCATAAACCTCACCCCACATATGTTTCCTTGCCATAGATCACATTCTTGGATTTCTGGTGGAGACCATTTCTTGGTCAAAAACTCGTACGTGTTAGTCTTCGATATTATTGAAAATGGTCGTTCATGGCTATTTTCGGCAAAATGGGGGTTGTGTGGCCATTAATCATCGACCAGAGGCTCGTACACCTCACCCCACATATGTTTCCTTGCCATAGATCACATTCTTGGATTTCTGGTGGAGACCATTTCTTGGGCAAAAATCCGAATGTGTTAGCCTTTGGTAGTTTTGAAAATGGTCATTCATGGCTATTTTCGACAAAAATGGGGGTTGTGTGGCCATTGATCTTCGACCAGAGGCTCATACTGCTCACTACACATTTGTTTCCTTGCCCTAAATCACATTCTTGGATTTATGGTGGAGACCATTTCTTGGTCAGAAATCCATAGGTGTTATCCTTTAGTGTCATTGAAAATGGTCGTTCATGGCTATTTTCGACAAAAATGGCGGTTGTGTGGCAATTGATCATCGACCAGAGGCTCATACACTTCACCCCACATATGTTTTCTTTCCATATATCACATTCTTGGATTTCTGGAGGAGACCATTCCTTGGCCAAAAATCTGTTGGTGTTAGCCTTCGGTATTATTGAAAATGGTCATTCATGGCTATTTTCGACTAAAATGGGGGTTGTGTGGCCATTTATCATCGACCAGAGGCTTGTGCAATTCACCCCACATATGTTTCCTTGCCATAGATCACATTCTTGGATTTCTGGTGGAGACCATTTTTTGGTCAAAAATCCGTGCGTGTTAGCCTTCGGTATTATTGAATATGGTCATTCATGGCTATTTTCGACAAAAATGAGGGTTGTGTGGCCAATGATCATCGACCAGAGGCTCGTACACCTCACCCCACATATGTTTCCTTGCCATAGATCACATTCTTGGATTTTCGGTGGAGACCATTTATTGGTCAAAAATCTGTACGTGTTAGCCTTCAGTATTATTGAAAATGGTCATTCATGGCTATTTTCGACAAAAATGGGGGTTGTGTGGCCATTGATCATCGACCAGAGGCTCGTAAACCTCACCCCACATATGTATCCTTGCCATAGATCACATTCTTTGATTTCTGGTGGAGACCATTTCTTGGTCAAATATCTGAATGTTTTAGCCTTCGGTACTATTGAAAATGGTCGTTCATGGCTATTTTCGACAAAAATGGAGGTTGTGTGGCCATTGATATTCGACCAAAGGCTCATAGACCTCACTACACATACGTTTCCTTGCCATAGATCACATTCTTGGATTTATTGTGGAGACCATTTCTTGGTAAAAAATCCGTAGGTGTTAGCCTTCAGTGTCATTGAAAATGGTCGTTCATGGCTATTTCGAAAAAAATGGGGTTTGTGTGGTCATTGATCATCGACCAGAGGCTTGTACACTTCACCCCACATATGTTTTCTTGCCAGAGATCACATTCTAGGATTTCTGGTGGAGACCATTTCTTGGTCAAAAATCCGTTGGTGTTAGCCTTCGGTATTATTGAAAATGGACGTTCATGGCTATTTTCGACTAAAATGGGGGTTGTGTGGCCATTTATCATCGACTAGAGGCTTATACACCTCACCCCACATATGTTTCCTTGCCATAGATCACATTCTTGGATTTCTGGTGGAGACCATTTCTTGGTCAAAAATCCGTACGTGTTAGCCTTCAATATTATTGAAAATGGTCATTCATGGCTATTTTCGACAAAATGGGGGTTGTGTGGCCAATGATTATCAACCAGAGGCTCGTATACCTTACCCTACATATGTTTCCTTGCCATAGATCACATTCTTTGATTTCTGGTGGAGACCATTTTTTGGTCAAAAATCCGAATCTGCTAGCCTTTAGTACTATTGAAAATGGTCGTTCATGGCTATTTTCGACAAAAATGGGGGTTGTGTGGCCATTGATATTCGACCAGAGGCTCATAGACCTCACTACACATATGTTTCCTTGCCATAGATCACATTTTTGGATTTATGGTGGAGACCATTTCTTGGTCAAAAATCCGTAGGTGTTAGCCTTAAGTGTCATTGAAAATGGTTGTTCATGGCTATTTTCGACAAAAATAGGGGTTGTGTGGCCATTGATCATCGATCAGAGGCTCGTACACCTCACCCCACATATGTTTCCTTGCCATAGATCATATTCTTGGATTCTTAGTGGAGACCAATTCTTGGTCAAAAATCCGTAGGTGTTAGCCTTTGGTATTATTGAAAATGGTCGTTCATGGCTATTTTCGACAAAAATGGGGGTTGTGTGGCCATTGATCATCAACCATAGGCTCATACACCTCACCCCACATATGTTTCCTTGCCATAGATCACATTCTTCGATTTCTGGTGGAGACCATTTCTTGGTAAAAAATCCGTAGGTGTTAGCCTCTAGTATTATTGAAAGTGGTCGTTCATGGCTATTTTCATCAAAGATGGGGGTTGTGTGGCCATTTATCATCGACCAGAGGCTCGTACACCTCACCCCACATATGTTTCCTTGCCGTAGATCACATTCTTGGATTTCTGGTGGAGACCATTTCTTGGTCAAAAATCCGTAGGTGTTTGCCTTCGGTATTATTGTAAATGGTCGTTCTTGGCTATTTTCGACCAAAATGGGGGTTGTGTGGCCATTGATCATCGACCAGAGGCTCGTACACCTCACCCCACATATGTTTCCTTGCCATAGATCACATTCTTGGATTTCTGGTGGAGGCCATTTCTTGGGCAAAAATCCGAATGTGTTAGCCTTCGGTATTCTTGAAAATGGTCATTCATGGCTATTTTCGACAAAAATAGGGGTTGTGTGGCCATTGATCTTCGACCAGAGGCTCATACACCTCACTACACATATGTTTCCTTGCCATAAATCAAATTCTTAGATTTATGGTGGAGACCATTTCTTGGTCAAAAATCCATAGGTGTTAGCCTTCAGTGTCATTGAAAATGGTTGTTCATGGCTATTTTCGACAAAAATGGGGGTTGTGTGGCCATTGATCATCGACCAGAGGCTCGTACACCTCACCCCACATATGTTTCCTTGCCATAGATCACATTCTTGGATTTTCGGTGGAGACCAGTTATTGGTCAAAAATCTGTACGTGTTAGCCTTCAGTATTATTGAAAATGGTCATTCATGGCTATTTTCGACAAAAATGGGGGTTGTGTGGCCAATGATCATCAACCATAGGCTTGTATACCTTACCCTACATATGTTTCCTTGCCATAGATCACATTCTTTGATTTCTGGTGGAGACCATTTTTTGGTCAAAAATCCGAATTTGCTAGCCTTTAGTACTATTGAAAATGGTCGTTCATGGCTATTTTCGACAAAAATGGGGGTTGTGTGGCCATTGATATTCGACCAGAGGCTCATAGACCTCACTACACATATGTTTCCTTGCCATAGATCACATTTTTGGATTTATGGTGGAGACCATTTCTTGGTCAAAAATCCGTAGGTGTTAGCCTTAAGTGTCATTGAAAATGGTTGTTCATGGCTTATTTCGACAAAAATAGGGGTTGTGTGGCCATTGATCATCGATCAGAGGCTCGTACACCTCACCCCACATATGTTTCCTTGCCATAGATCATATTCTTGGATTCTTAGTGGAGACCAAATCTTGGTCAAAAATCCGTAGGTGTTAGCCTTCGGTATTATTGAAAATGGTCGTTCATGGCTATTTTCGACAAAAATGGGGGTTGTGTGGCCATTGATCATCAACCAGAGGCTCATACACCTCACCCCACATATGTTTCCTTGCCATAGATCACATTCTTTGATTTCTGGTGGAGACCATTTCTTGGTAAAAAAATCCGTAGGTGTTAGCCTCTAGTATTATTGAAAATGGTCGTTCATGGCTATTTTCATCAAAGATGGGGGTTGTGTGGCCATTTATCACGACCAGAGGCTCGTACACCTCACCCCACATATGTTTCCTTGCCGTAGATCACATTCTTGGATTTTTGGTGGAGACCATTTCTTGGTCAAAAATCCGTAGGTGTTTGCCTTCGGTATTATTGAAAATGGTCGTTCTTGGCTATTTTCGACAAAAATGGGGGTTGTGTGGCCATTGATCATCGACCAAAGGCTCGTACACCTCACCCCACATATGTTTCCTTGCCATAGATCACATTCTTGGATTTCTGGTGGAGGCCATTTCTTGGGCAAAAATCTGTACATGTTAGCCTTCAGTATTATTGAAAATGGTCATTCATGGCTATTTTCGACAAAAATGGGGGTTGTGTGGCCATTGATCATCGACCAGAGGCTCGTAAACCTCACCCCACATATGTATCCTTGCCATAGATCACATTCTTTGATTTTTGGTGGAGACCATTTCTTGGTCAAATATCTGAATGTTTTAGCCTTCGGTACTATTGAAAATGGTCGTTCATGGCTATTTTCGACAAAAATGGAGGTTGTGTGGCCATTGATATTCGACCAAAGGCTCATAGACCTCACTACACATATGTTTCCTTGCCATAGATCACATTCTTGGATTTATTGTGGAGACCATTTCTTGGTCAAAAATCCGTAGGTGTTAGCCTTCAGTGTCATTGAAAATGGTCGTTCATGGCTATTTTCGACAAAAATGGGGTTTGTGTGGCCATTGATCATCGACCAGAGGCTTGTACACTTCACCCCACATATGTTTTCTTGCCAGAGATCACATTCTAGGATTTCTGGTGGAGACCATTTCTTGGTCAAAAATCCGTTGGTGTTAGCCTTCGGTATTATTGAAAATGAACGTTCATGGCTATTTTCGACTAAAATGGGGGTTGTGTGGCCATTTATCATCGACCAGAGGCTTATACACCTCACCCCACATATGTTTCCTTGCTATAGATCACATTCTTGGATTTCTGGTGGAGACCATTTCTTGGTCAAAAATCCGTACGTGTTAGCCTTCAGTATTATTGAAAATGGTCATTCATGGCTATTTTCGACAAAAATGGGGGTTGTGTGGCCAATGATCATCAACCATAGGCTTGTATACCTTACCCTACATATGTTTCCTTGCCATAGATCACATTCTTTGATTTCTGGTGGAGACCATTTTTTGGTCAAAAATCCGAAACTGCTAGCCTTTAGTACTATTGAAAATGGTCGTTCATGGCTATTTTCGACAAAAATGGGGGTTGTGTGGCCATTGATATTCGACCAGAGGCTCATAGACCTCACTACACATATGTTTCCTTGCCATAGATCACATTTTTGGATTTATGGTGGAGACCATTTCTTGGTCAAAAATCCGTAGGTGTTAGCCTTAAGTGTCATTGAAAATGGTTGTTCATGGCTTATTTCGACAAAAATAGGGGTTGTGTGGCCATTGATCATCGATCAGAGGCTCGTACACCTCACCCCGCATATGTTTCCTTGCCATAGATCATATTCTTGGATTCTTAGTGGAGACCAATTCTTGGTCAAAAATCCGTAGGTGTTAGCCTTCGGTATTATTGAAAATGGTCGTTCATGGCTATTTTCGACAAAAATGGGGGTTGTGTGGCCATTGATCATCAACCAGAGGCTCATACACCTCACCCCACATATGTTTCCTTGCCATAGATCACATTCTTCGATTTCTGGTGGAGACCATTTCTTGGTAAAAAATCCGTAGGTGTTAGCCTTTAGTATTATTGAAAATGGTCGTTCATGGCTATTTTCATCAAAGATGGGGGTTGTGTGGCCATTTATCATCGACCAGAGGCTCGTACACCTCACCCCACATATGTTTCCTTGCCGTAGATCACATTCTTGGATTTCTGGTGGAGACCATTTCTTGGTCAAAAATCCGTAGGTGTTTGCCTTCGGTATTATTGTAAATGGTCGTTCTTGGCTATTTTCGACAAAAATGGGGGTTGTGTGGCCATTGATCATCGACCAGAGGCTCGTACACCTCACCCCACATATGTTTCCTTGCCATAGATCACATTCTTGGATTTCTGGTGGAGGCCATTTCTTGGGCAAAAATCTGAATGTGTTAGCCTTCGGTATTCTTGAAAATGGTCATTCATGGCTATTTTCGACAAAAATGGGGGTTGTGTGGCCATTGATCTTCGACCAGAGGCTCATACACCTCACTACACATGTTTCCTTGCCATAGATCAAATTCTTAGATTTATGGTGGAGACCATTTCTTGGTCAAAAATCCATAGTTGTTAGCCTTCAGTGTCATTGAAAATGGTCGTTCATGGCTATTTTCGACAAAAATGGGGGTTGTGTGGCCATTGATCATCGACCAGAGGCTCGTACACTTCACCCCACATATATTTTCTTGCCATAGATCACATTCTTGGATTTCTGGTGGAGACCATTTCTTGGTCAAAAATCTGTTGGTGTTAGCCTTCAGTATTATTGAAAATGGTCGTTCATGGCTATTTTCGACTAAAATGGGGGTTGTGTGGCCATTTATCATCGACCAGAGGCTCATACACCTCACCCCACATATGTTTCCTTGCCATAGATCACATTCTTGGATATCTGGTGGAGACCATTTCTTGGTCAAAAATCCGTACGTGTTAGCCTACGGTATTATTGAAAATGGTCATTCATGGCTATTTTCGACAAAAATGGGGGTCATGTGGCCTTTGATCATCGACCAAAGGCTCGTACACCTCACCCCAAATTCTTGGATTTATGGTGGAGACCATTTCTTGGTCAAAAATCCGTAGGTGTTAGCCTTCAGTGTCATTGAAAATGGTCGTTCATGGCTATTTTCGACAAAAATTGGGGTTGTGTGGCCATTGATCATCGACCAGAGGCTCGTACACCTCAACCCACATATGTTTCCATGCCGTAGATCACATTCTTGGATTTATGGTGGAGACCATTTTTTGGTCAAAAAACCGTAGTTGTTAGCCTTCAGTGTCATTGAAAATGGTCGTTCATGGCTATTTTCGACAAAAATTATGGTTGTGTGGCCATTGATCATCGACCAGAAGCTCGTACACCTCACCCCACATATGTTTCCTTGCCGTAGATCACATTCTTGGATTTCTGGTGGAGACCATTTCTTGGTCAAAAATCCGTAGGTGTTAGCCTTCGGTATTATTGAAAATGGTCGTTCATGGCTATTTTCGACAAAAATGTTGTGTGGCCATTGATCATCAACCAGAGGCTCATACACCTCACCCCACATATGTTTCCTTGCCATAGATCACATTCTTAGATTTCTGGTGGAGGCCATTTCTTGGTAAAAAATCCGTAGGTGTTAGCCTCTAGTATTATTGAAAATGGTTGTTCATGGCTATTTTCATCAAAAATGGGGGTTGTGTGGCCATTTATCATCGACCAGAGGCTCGTACACCTCACCCCACATATGTTTCCTTGCCATAGATCACATTCTTGGATTTCTGGTGGAGACCATTTCTTGGTCAAAAATTCGTACGTGTTAGCCTTGGGTATTATTGAAAATGGTCGTTCATGGCTATTTTCGACAAAATGGGGGTTGTGTGGCCATTGATCATCGACCAGAGGCTCGTACTCCTCACCCCACATATGTTTCCTTTCCATAGATCACATTCTTTGATTTCTGGTGGACGCCATTTCTTGGGCAAAAATCCGAATGTGTTAGCCTTCGGTATTCTTGAAAATGGTCATTCATGGCTATTTTCGACAAAAATGGGGGTTGTGTGGCCATTGATCTTCGACCAGAGGCTCATACACCTCACTACACATATGTTTCCTTGCCATAGATCAAATTCTTTGATTTATGGTGGAGACCATTTCTTGGTCAAAAATCCATAGGTGTTAGCCTTCAGTGTCATTGAAATTGTCGTTCATGGCTATTTTCGACAAAAATGGGGGTTGTGTGGCCATTGATCATCGACCAGAGGCTTGTACACTTCACCCCACATATGTTTTCTTTCCATAGATCACATTCTTGGATTTCTGGTGGAGACCATTTCTTGGTCAAAAATCTGTTGGTGTTAGCCTTCGGTATTATCGGAAATGGTCGTTCATGGCTATTTTCGACTAAAATGGGGGTTGTGTGGCCATTTATCATCGACCAGAGGCTCATACACCTCACCCCACTTATGTTTCCTTGCCATAGATCACATTCTTGGATATCTGGTGCAGACCATTTCTTGGTCAAAAATCCGTACGTGTTAGCCTTCGGTATTATTGAAAATGGTCATTCATGGCTATTTTCGACAAAAATGGGGGTCATGTGGCCATTGATCATCGACCAAAGGCTCGTACACCTCACCCCACATTCTTTGATTTCTGGTGGAGACCATTTATTGGTCAAAAATCCGTAGGTGTTAGCCTTCAGTGTCATTGAAAATGGTCATTCATGCCTATTTTCGACAAAAAATCGGGTTGTGTGGCCATTGATCATCGACCAGAGGCTCGTACACCTCAACCCACATATGTTTCCTTGCCGTAGATCACATTCTTGGATTTATCGTGGAGACCATTTTTTGGTCAAAAATCCGTAGTTGTTAGCCTTCAGTGTCATTGAAAATGGTCGTTCATGGCTATTTTCGACAAAAATTAGGGTTGTATGGCCATTGATCATCGACCAGAGGCTCGTACACCTCACCCCACATATGTTTCCTTGCCATAGATCACATTCTTGGATTTCTGGTGGAGACTATTTCTTGGTCAAAAATCCGTACGTGTTAGCGTTCGGTATTAATGAAAATGGTCATTCATGGCTATTTTCGACAAAAATGGGGGTTGTGTGGCCATTGATCTTCGACCAGAGGCTCATACACCTCACTACACTTATGTTTCCTTGCCATGGATCACATTCTTGGATTTATGGTGGAGACCATTTCTTGGTCAAAAATCCATAGGTGTTAGCCTTTAGTGTCATTGAAAATGGTCGTTCATGGCTATTTTCGACAAAAATGGGGGTTGTGTGGCCATTGATCATCGACCAGAGGCTCGTACACTTCACCCCACATATGTTTTCTTGCCATAGATCACATTCTTGGATTTCTGGAGGAGACCATTTCTTGGTCAAAAATCTGTTGGTGTTAGCCTTCGGTATTATTGAAAATGGTCGTTCATGGCTATTTTTGACTAAAATGGGGGTTGTGTGGCCATTTATCATCGACCAGAGCCTCGTACAATTCACCCCACATATGTTTCCTTGCCATAGATCACATTCTTGGATTTCTGGTGGAGACTATTTCTTGGTCAAAAATCCGTACGTGTTAGCCTTCGGTATTAATGAAAATGGTCATTCATGGCTATTTTCGACAAAAATGGGGGTTGTGTGGCCATTGA
Organism: Zea mays; assembly: GCF_902167145.1. Classification (NCBI taxonomy): domain Eukaryota; kingdom Viridiplantae; phylum Streptophyta; class Magnoliopsida; order Poales; family Poaceae; genus Zea; species Zea mays. The sequence goes on from NC_050102.1 coordinate 157,117,400, forward strand.
TCTTCGACCAGAGGCTCATACACCTCACTACACTTATGTTTCCTTGCCATAGATCACATTCTTGGATTTATGGTGGAGACCATTTCTTGGTCAAAAATCCATAGGTGTTAGCCTTCAGTGTCATTGAAAATGGTCGTTCATGGCTATTTTTGACAAAAATGGGGGTTGTGTGGCCATTGATCATCGACAAGAGGCTCGTACACTTCACCCCACATATGTTTTCTTGCCATAGATCACATTCTTGGATTTCTAGAGGAGACCATTTCTTTGTCAAAAATCTGTTGGTGTTAGCCTTTGGTATTATTGAAAATGGTCATTCATGGCTATTTTTGACTAAAATGGGGGTTGTGTGGCCATTTATCATCGACCGGAGGCTCATACAATTCACCCCACATATGTTTCCTTGCCATAGATCACATTCTTGGATTTCTGGTGGAGACCATTTCTTGGTCAAAAATCCGTACGTGTTAGCCTTCGGTATTATTGAAAATGGTCATTCATGGCTATTTTCGACACAAATGGGGGTTGTGTGGCCATTGATCTTCGACTAGAGGCTCATACACCTCACTACACATATGTTTCCTTGCCATAGATCACATTCTTGGATTTATGGTGGAGACCATTTCTTGGTCAAAAATCCATAGGTGTTAGCCTTCAGTGTCATTGAAAATGGTCGTTCATGGCTATTTTCGACAAAAATGGGGGTTGTGTGGCCATTGATCATCGACCAGAGGCTCGTACACTTCACCCCACATATGTTTTCTTGCCATAGATCAGAATCTTGGATTTCTCGTAGAGACCATTTGTTGGTCAAAAATTCGTAGGTGTTAGCCTTCAGTGTCATTGAAAATGGTCATTCATGGCTATTTTCGACAAAAATGGGGGTTGTGTCGCCATTGATCATCGACCAGAGGATCGTACACCTCACCCCACATAAGTTTCCTTGCCATATATCACATTCTTGGATTTCTGGTGGAGACCATTTCTTGGTCAAAAATCCATAGGTGTTAGCCTTCGGTATTATTGTAAATGGTCGTTCATGGCTATTTTCGAAAAAAATGGGGGTTGTGTGGCAATTGATCATCGACCAAAGGCTCATACACCTCACCCCACATGTGTTTCCTTGCCATAGACCACATTCTTGGATTTCTGGTGGTGACCATTTCTTGGTCAAAAATCCGTAGGTGTTAGCCTTTGGTATTATTGAAAATGGTCGTTCATAGCTATTTTTGACAAAAATGGGGGTTGTGTGACCATTGATCATCGACCAAAGGCTCATACACCTAACCCCACATATGTTTCCATGCCATAGACCACATTCTTGGATTTCTGGTGAAGACCATTTGTTGGTCAAAAATCCGTAGGTGTTAGCTTTCGGTATTATTGAAAATGGTCGTTCATGGCTATTTTCATCAAAAATGGGGGTTGTGTGGCCATTTATCATCGACCAGAGGCTCGTACACCTCACCCCACATATGTTTCCTTGCCATAGAGCACACTCTTGGATTTCCGGTGGAGACCATTTCTTGGTCAAAAATTCATACGTCTTAGCCTTTGGTATTATTGAAAATGGTCGTTCATGGCTATTTTCGACAAAATGGGGGTTGTGTGGCCATTGATCATCGACCAGAGGCTCGTACACCTCACCCACATATGTTTCCTTGCCGTAGATCACATTCTTGGATTTCTGGTGGAGACCATTTCTTGGTCAAAAATTCGTAGGTGTTAGCCTTCAGTGTCATTGAAAATGGTCATTCATGGCTATTTTCGACAAAAATGGGGGTTGTGTCGCCATTGATCATCGACCAGAGGATCGTACACCTCACCCCACATAAGTTTCCTTGCCATATATCACATTCTTGGATTTCTGGTGGAGACCATTTCTTGGTCAAAAATCCATAGGTGTTAGCCTTCGGTATTATTGTAAATGGTCGTTCATGGCTATTTTCGAAAAAAATGGGGGTTGTGTGGCAATTGATCATCGACCAAAGGCTCATACACCTCACCCCACATGTGTTTCCTTGCCATAGACCACATTCTTGGATTTCTGGTGGTGACCATTTCTTGGTCAAAAATCCGTAGGTGTTAGCCTTTGGTATTATTGAAAATGGTCGTTCATAGCTATTTTTGACAAAAATGGGGGTTGTGTGACCATTGATCATCGACCAAAGGCTCATACACCTAACCCCACATATGTTTCCATGCCATAGACCACATTCTTGGATTTCTGGTGAAGACCATTTGTTGGTCAAAAATCCGTAGGTGTTAGCTTTCGGTATTATTGAAAATGGTCGTTCATGGCTATTTTCATCAAAAATGGGGGTTGTGTGGCCATTTATCATCGACCAGAGGCTCGTACACCTCACCCCACATATGTTTCCTTGCCATAGAGCACACTCTTGGATTTCCGGTGGAGACCATTTCTTGGTCAAAAATTCATACGTCTTAGCCTTCGGTATTATTGAAAATGGTCGTTCATGGCTATTTTCGACAAAATGGGGGTTGTGTGGCCATTGATCATCGACCAGAGGCTCGTACACCTCACCCACATATGTTTCCTTGCCGTAGATCACATTCTTGGATTTCTGGTGGAGACCATTTCTTGGTCAAAAATTCGTAGGTGTTAGCCTTTAGTGTCATTGAAAATGGTCATTCATGGCTATTTTCGACAAAAATGGGGGTTGTGTCGCCATTGATCATCGACCAGAGGATCGTACACCTCACCCCACATATGTTTCCTTGCCATATATCACATTCTTGGATTTCTGGTGGAGACCATTTCTTGGTCAAAAATCCATAGGTGTTAGCCTTCGGTATTATTGTAAATGGTCGTTCATGGCTATTTTCGAAAAAAATGGGGGTTGTGTGGCAATTGATCATCGACCAAAGGCTCATACACCTCACCCCACATGTGTTTCCTTGCCATAGACCACATTCTTGGATTTCTGGTGGTGACCATTTCTTGGTCAAAAATCCGTAGGTGTTAGCCTTTGGTATTATTGAAAATGGTCGTTCATAGCTATTTTTGACAAAAATGGGGGTTGTGTGACCATTGATCATCGACCAAAGGCTCATACACCTAACCCCACATATGTTTCCATGCCATAGACCACATTCTTGGATTTCTGGTGAAGACCATTTGTTGGTCAAAAATCCGTAGGTGTTAGCTTTCGGTATTATTGAAAATGGTCGTTCATGGCTATTTTCATCAAAAATGGGGGTTGTGTGGCCATTTATCATCGACCAGAGGCTCGTACACCTCACCCCACATATGTTTCCTTGCCATAGAGCACACTCTTGGATTTCCGGTGGAGACCATTTCTTGGTCAAAAATTCATACGTCTTAGCCTTTGGTATTATTGAAAATGGTCGTTCATGGCTATTTTCGACAAAATGGGGGTTGTGTGGCCATTGATCATCGACCAGAGGCTCGTACACCTCACCCACATATGTTTCCTTGCCGTAGATCACATTCTTGGATTTCTGGTGGAGACCATTTCTTGGTCAAAAATTCGTAGGTGTTAGCCTTTAGTGTCATTGAAAATGGTCATTCATGGCTATTTTCGACAAAAATGGGGGTTGTGTCGCCATTGATCATCGACCAGAGGATCGTACACCTCACCCCACATAAGTTTCCTTGCCATATATCACATTCTTGGATTTCTGGTGGAGACCATTTCTTGGTCAAAAATCCATAGGTGTTAGCCTTCGGTATTATTGTAAATGGTCGTTCATGGCTATTTTCGAAAAAAATGGGGGTTGTGTGGCAATTGATCATCGACCAAAGGCTCATACACCTCACCCCACATGTGTTTCCTTGCCATAGACCACATTCTTGGATTTCTGGTGGTGACCATTTCTTGGTCAAAAATCCGTAGGTGTTAGCCTTTGGTATTATTGAAAATGGTCGTTCATAGCTATTTTTGACAAAAATGGGGGTTGTGTGACCATTGATCATCGACCAAAGGCTCATACACCTAACCCCACATATGTTTCCATGCCATAGACCACATTCTTGGATTTCTGGTGAAGACCATTTGTTGGTCAAAAATCCGTAGGTGTTAGCTTTCGGTATTATTGAAAATGGTCGTTCATGGCTATTTTCATCAAAAATGGGGGTTGTGTGGCCATTTATCATCGACCAGAGGCTCGTACACCTCACCCCACATATGTTTCCTTGCCATAGAGCACACTCTTGGATTTCCGGTGGAGACCATTTCTTGGTCAAAAATTCATACGTCTTAGCCTTCGGTATTATTGAAAATGGTCGTTCATGGCTATTTTCGACAAAATGGGGGTTGTGTGGCCATTGATCATCGACCAGAGGCTCGTACACCTCACCCACATATGTTTCCTTGCCGTAGATCACATTCTTGGATTTCTGGTGGAGACCATTTCTTGGTCAAAAATTCGTAGGTGTTAGCCTTCAGTGTCATTGAAAATGGTCATTCATGGCTATTTTCGACAAAAATGGGGGTTGTGTCGCCATTGATCATCGACCAGAGGATCGTACACCTCACCCCACATATGTTTCCTTGCCATATATCACATTCTTGGATTTCTGGTGGAGACCATTTCTTGGTCAAAAATCCATAGGTGTTAGCCTTCGGTATTATTGTAAATGGTCGTTCATGGCTATTTTCGAAAAAAATGGGGGTTGTGTGGCAATTGATCATCGACCAAAGGCTCATACACCTCACCCCACATGTGTTTCCTTGCCATAGACCACATTCTTGGATTTCTGGTGGTGACCATTTCTTGGTCAAAAATCCGTAGGTGTTAGCCTTTGGTATTATTGAAAATGGTCGTTCATAGCTATTTTTGACAAAAATGGGGGTTGTGTGACCATTGATCATCGACCAAAGGCTCATACACCTAACCCCACATATGTTTCCATGCCATAGACCACATTCTTGGATTTCTGGTGAAGACCATTTGTTGGTCAAAAATCCGTAGGTGTTAGCTTTCGGTATTATTGAAAATGGTCGTTCATGGCTATTTTCATCAAAAATGGGGGTTGTGTGATCATTTATCATCGACCAGAGGCTCGTACACCTCACCCCACATATGTTTCCTTGCCATAGAGCACACTCTTGGATTTCCGGTGGAGACCATTTCTTGGTCAAAAATTCATACGTCTTAGCCTTCGGTATTATTGAAAATGGTCGTTCATGGCTATTTTCGACAAAATGGGGGTTGTGTGGCCATTGATCATCGACCAGAGGCTCGTACACCTCACCCACATATGTTTCCTTGCCGTAGATCACATTCTTGGATTTCTGGTGGAGACCATTTCTTGGTCAAAAATTCGTAGGTGTTAGCCTTCAGTGTCATTGAAAATGGTCATTCATGGCTATTTTCGACAAAAATGGGGGTTGTGTCGCCATTGATCATCGACCAGAGGATCGTACACCTCACCCCACATAAGTTTCCTTGCCATATATCACATTCTTGGATTTCTGGTGGAGACCATTTCTTGGTCAAAAATCCGTAGGTGTTAGCCTTCGGTATTATTAAAAATGGTCGTTCATAGCTATTTTCGACAAAAATGGGGGTTGTGTGGCAATTGATCATCGACCAAAGGATCATACACCTCACCCCACATGTGTTTCCTTGCCATAGACTACATTCTTGGATTTCTGGTGGTGGCCATTTCTTGGTCAAAAATCCGTAGGTGTTAACCTTCGGTATTATTGAAAATGGTCGTTCATGGCTATTTTCGACAAAAATGGGGGTTGTGTGGCCATTGATCATCGACCAAAGGCTCATACACCTCACCCCACATATGTTTCCTTGCCATAGACCACATTCTTGGATTTCTGGTGGAGACCATTTGTTGGTCAAAAATCCGTAGGTGTTAGCTTCGGTATTATTGAAAATGGTCGTTCATGGCAATTTTCATCAAAAATGGGGGTTGTGTGGCCATTTATCATCGACCAGAGGCTCGTACACCTCACCCCACATATGTTTCCTTGCTATAGAGCACACTCTTGGATTTCTGGTGGAGACCATTTCTTGGTCAAAAATTCATACGTGTTAGCCTTCGGTATTCTTGAAAATGGTCGTTCATGGCTATTTTCGACAAAATGGGGGTTGTGTGGCCATTGATCATCGACGAGAGGCTCGTACACCTCACCCACATATGTTTCCTTGCTGTAGATCACATTCTTGGATTTCTGGCGGAGACCATTTCTTGGTCCAAAATCCATACGTGTTAGCCTTCGGTATTATTGAAAATGGTCGTTCATGGCTATTTTTGACAAAATAAAGATTTTGTGGCCATTGATCATCGACTAGAGGCTCATACACCTCACCCCACATATGTTTCCTTGACATAGATCACATTTTTGGATTTCTGGTGGAGACCATTTCTTGGGCAAAAATCCGAATGTGTTAGCCTTCGGTATTATTGAAAATGGTCATTCATGGCCATTTTCGACAAAAATGGGGGTTGTGTGGCCATTTATCTTCAACTAGAGGCTAATACACCTCACTACACATATGTTTTATTGCCATAGATAACATTCTTGGATCTATGGTGGAGACCAGTTCTTGGTCAAAAATCCATAGGTGTTAGCCTTCAGTGTCATTGAAAATAGTCGTTCATGGCAATTTTCGACAAAAATGGGGGTTGTGTGGCCATTGATAATCGACAAGGGGCTCGTACACCTCACCCCACATATGTTTCCTTGCCATAGATCACATTCTTGGATTTCTGGTGGAGACCATTTCTTGGTCATAAATCCGTAGGTGTTAGCCTTCGGTATTATTGAAAATGGTCGTTAATGGCTATTTTCGACAAAAATGGGGGTTGTGTGGCCATTTATCATCGACCAGAGGCTTGTACACCTCACCCCACATATGTTTAATTGCCATAGATCACAATCTTGGGTTTCTCGTGGAGACCATTTCTTGGTCAAAAATCTGTACGTGTTAGCCTTCGGTATTATTGAAAATGGTCGTTCATGGCTGTTTTCGACAAAAATGGGGGTTGTGTGGCCATTGATCATCGACCAGAGGCTCGTACACCTCACCCCAAATATGTTTCCTTGCCATAGATCATATTCTTGGATTTCTGGTGGAGACGATTTCTTGGTCAAAAATCCGTAGGTGTTAGCCTTCGGAATTATTGAAAATGGTCGTTCATGGCTATTTTCGACAAAAATGGGGGTTGTCTGGCCATTGATCATCAATCAGAGGCTCGTACACCTCACCCCACATATGTTTCCTTGCCATAAATCACATTCTTGTATTTCTGGTGGAGACCATTTCTTGGTCAAAAATCCGTAGGTGTTAGCCTTCGGTATTATTGTAAATGGTCGTTCATGGCTATTTTCGACAAAAATGGGGGTTGTGTGGCCATTGATCATCGACCAGAGGATCATACACCTCACCCCACATATGTTTCCATGCCATAGATCACATTCTTGGATTTCTTGTGGAGACCATTTCTTGGTCAAAAATCTGTACGTGTTAGCCTTCGGTATTATTGAAAATGGTCATTCATGGCTATTTTCGACACAAATGGGGGTTGTGTGGCCATTGATCTTCGACCATAGGCTCATACACCTCACTACACATATGTTTCCTTGCCATAGATCACATTCTTGGATTTATGGTGGAGACCATTTCTTGGTCAAAAATCCATAGGTGTTAGCCTTCAGTGTCATTGAAAATGGTCATTCATGGCTATTTTCGACAAAAATGGGGGTTGTGTGGCCATTGATCATCGACCAGAGGCTCGTACACTTCACCCCACATATGTTTTCTTGCCATAGATCATAATCTTGGATTTCTTGTGGAGACCATTTGTTGGTCAAAAATTTGTTGGTGTTAGCCTTCAGTGTCATTGAAAATGGTCATTCATGGCTATTTTCGACAAAAATGGGGGTTGTGTCGCCATTGATCATCGACAAGAGGCTCGTACACCCCACCCCACATAAGTTTCCTTGCCATAGATCACATTCTTGGATTTCTGGTGGTGACCATTTCTTGGTCAAAAATCCGTAGGTGTTAGCCTTCGGTATTATTGAAAATGGTCGTTCATGGCTATTTTCGACAAAAATGGGGGTTGTGTGGCAATTGATCATCGACCAAAGGCTCATACACCTCACCCAACATATGTTTCCTTGCCATAGACCACATTCTTGGATTTCTGGTGGAGACCATTTCTTGGTCAAAAATCCATAGGTGTTAGCCTTCAGTGTCATTGAAAATGGTCGTTCATGGCTATTTTCGACAAAAAATACGGGTTGTGTGGCCATTGATCATTGAAAATGGTCACCAGAGGCTCGTACACTTCACCCCACATATGTTTTCTTGCTATAGATCACATTACTAGATTTCTGGTGGAGACCATTTCTCGGTCAAAAATCTGTTGGTGTTAGCCTTCGGTATTATTGAAAATGGTCGTTCATGGCTATTTTCGACTAAAATGGGGGTTGTGTAACCATTTATCATCGACCAGAGGCTCGTACACCTCACCCCACATACGTTTACTTGCCATAGATCACATTCTTGGATTTCTGGTGGAGACCATTTCTTGGTTAAAAATCCGTACGTGTTAGCATTCGGTATTATTGAAAATGGTCATTTATGGCTATTTTCGACAAAAATGGGGGTTGTGTGGCCATTGATTATCGACCAGAGGCTTGTACACCTCACCCCACATATGTTTCCTTGCCATAGATCACATTCTTGGATTTCTGGTGGTGACCATTTCTTGGTCAAAAATCCGTAGGTGTTAGCCTTCGTTATTATTGAAAATGGTCGTTCATAGCTATTTTCGACAAAAATGGGGGTTGTGTGGCCATTGATCATCGACCAAAGGCTCATACACCTCACCCCACATATGTTTCCTTGTCGTAGACCACATTCTTGGATTTCTGGTGGAGACCATTTGTTGGTCAAAAATCCGTAGGTGTTAGCCTTCGGTATTATTGAAAATGGTCGTTCATGGCTATTTTCATCAAAAATGGGGGTTGTGTGGCCATTTATCATCAACCAGAGGCTCGTACACCTCACCCCACATATGTTTCCTTGCCATAGATCACATTCTTGGATTTCTAGTGGAGACTATTTCTTGGTCAAAAATTCGTATGTGTTAGCCTTCGGTATTATTGAAAATGGTCGTGGTCCTTCATGGCTATTTTCGACAAAATGGGGGTTGTGTGGCCATTGATCATCGACTAGAGGCTCGTACACCTCACCCACATATGTTTCCTTGTCGTAGATCACATTCTTGGATTTCTGGTGGAGACCATTTCTTGGTCAAAAATCCGTACGTGTTAGCCTTCGGTATTATTGAAAATGGTCGTTCATGGCTATTTTCGACAAAATAGAGGTTCTGTGGCCATTGATCATCGACCAGAGGCTCATACACCTCACCCACATATGTTTCCTTGCCGTAGATCACATTCTTGGATTTCTGGTGGAGACCATTTCTTGGGTAAAAATCCGAATATGTTAGCCTACGGTATTATTGAAAATGGTTATTCATGGCTATTTTCGACGAAAATGGGGATTGTGTGGCCATTTATCTTCAACCAGAGGCTCATACACCTCACTACACATATGTTTTCTTGCCATAGATCAAATTCTTGGATCTATGGTGGAGACCAGTTCTTGGTCAAAAATCCATAGGTGTTAGCCTTCAATGTCATTGAAAATAGTCGTTCATGGCTATTTTCGATAATAATGGGGGTTGTGTGGCCATTGATAATCGACCAGAGGCTCGTACACCTCACCCCACATATGTTTCCTTGCCATAGATCACATTCTTGGATTTCTGGTGGAGACCATTTCTTGGCCAAAATTCCGTAGGTGTTAGCCTTCGGTATTATTGAAAATAGTCGTTCATGGCTATTTTCGACAAAAATGGGGGTTGTGTGGCCATTGATCATCGACCAGAGGCTCGTACACCTCACCCCACATATGTTTTATTGCCATAGATCAAAATTGGATTTCTCGTGGAGACCATTTCTTGGTCAAAAATCCGTACGTGTTAGCCTTCGTTATTATTGAAAATGGTCGTTCATGGCTATTTTCGACAAAAATGGGGGTTGTGTGGCCATTGATCATCGACCAGAGGCTCGTACACCTCACCCGACATATAATTCCTTGCCATAGATCATCTTCTTGGATTTCTGGTGGAGACGATTTCTTGGTCAAAAATCCGTAGGTGTTAGCCTTCGGTATTATTGAAAATGGTCGTTCATGGCTATTTTCGACAAAAATGGGGGTTGTGTGGCCATTGATCATCGACCAGAGGCTCGTGCACCTCACCCCACATATGTTTCCTTGCCATAGATCAAATTCTTGGATTTCTGGTGGAGACCATTTATTGGTCAAAAATCCGTAGGTGTTAGCCTTCGATATTTTTGTAAATGGTCGTTCATGGCTATTTTCGACAAAAATGGGGGTTGTGTGGCCATTGATCATCGACCAGAGGCTCATACACCTCACCCCACATATGTTTCCTTGCCATAGATCACATTCTTAGATTTTTGGTGGAGACCATTTCTTGGTCAAAAATCTGTAGGTGTTAGCCTCTGGTATTATTGAAAATGGTCGTTCATGGCTATTTTGATAAAAGAATGGGGGTTGTATGGCCATTTATCATCGACCAGAGGCTCGTACACCTCACCCCACATATGTTTCTTGCCATAGATAACATTCTTGGATTTCTGGTGGAGACCATTTCTTGGTCAAAAATTCGTACGTGTTAGCCTTCGGTATTATTGAAAATGGTCGTTCATGGCTATTTTCGACAAAATAGGGGTTGTGTGGCCATTGATCATCGACCAGATGCTCGTACACCTCACCCCACATATGTTTCCTTGCCATAGATCACATTCTTGAATTTCTAGTGGAGACCATTTCTTGGGCAAAAATCCGAATGTGTTAGCCTTCGGTATTTTTGAAAATGGTCATTCATGGAGATTTTCGATAAAAATGGGGGTTGCTTCGCCATTGATCTTCGACCAGAGGCTCATACACCTCACTACACATATGTTTCCTTGCCATATATCACATTCTTGGATTTATGGTGGAGACCATTTCTTGGTCAAAAATCCATAGGTGTTAGCCTTCAGTGTCATTGAAAATGGTCGTTCCTAGCTATTTTCGACAAAATAGAGGTTCTGTGGCCATTGATCATCGACCAGAGGCTCATACACCTCACCCCACATATGTTTCCTTGCCATAGATCACATTCTTGGATTTCTGGTGGAGACCATTTCTTGGTCAAAAATCCGTAGGTGTTAGCCTTCGGTATTATTGAAAATGGTCATTCATGGCTATTTTCGACAAAAATGGGGGTTGTGTGGCCATTTATCTTCAACCAGAGACTCATACACCTCACTACACATATGTTTTCTTGCCATATATCACATTCTTGGATCTATGGTGGAGACCAGTTCTTGGTCAAAAATCCGTAGGTGTTAGCCTTCAGTGTCATTGAAAATAGTCGTTCATGGCTATTTTCGACAAAAATGGGGGTTGTGTGGCCATTGATAATCGACCAGAGGCTCGTACACTTCACCCCACAAATGTTTCCTTGCCATAGATCACATTCTTGGATTTCTGGTGGAGACCATTTCTTGGTCAAAAATACGTATGTGTTAGCCTTAGGTATTATTGAAAATGGTCGTTCATGGCTATTTTCGACAAAAATGGGGGTTGTGTGGCCACTGATCATCGACCAGAGGCTCGTGCACCTCACCCCGCATATGTTTCCTTGCCATAGATCAAATTCTTGGATTTCTGGTGGAGACCATTTCTTGGTCAAAAATCCGTAGGTGTTAGCCTTCGAAATTATTGTAAATGGTCGTTCATGGCTATTTTCGACAAAAATGGGGGTTGTGTGGCCATTGATCATCAACCAGAGGCTCATACACCTCACCCCACATATGTTTCCTTGCCATAGATCACATTCTTGGATTTCTGGTGGAGACCTTTTCTTGGTCAAAAATCTGTAGGTGTTAGCCTCTGGTATTATTGAAAATGGTCGTTCATGGCTATTTTGATAAAAAAAAATGGGGGTTGTATGGCCATTTATCATCGACCAGAGGCTCGTACACCTCACCCCACATATGTTTCTTGCCATAGATAACATTGTTGGATTTCTGGTGGTGACCATTTCTTGGTCAAAAATTCGTACGTGTTAGCCTTCGGTATTATTGAAAATGGTCGTTCATGGCTATTTTCGACAAAATGGGGGTTGTGTGGCCATTGATCATTGACCAGAGACACGTACACCTCACCCCACATATGTTTCCTTGCCATAGATCACATTCTTGGATTTCTGGTGGAGACCATTTCTTGGGCAAAAATCCGAATGTGTTAGCCTTCGGTATTTTTGAAAATGGTCATTCAAGGCTATTTTCGATAAAAATGGGGGTTGTTTCGCCATTGATCTTCGACCATAGGCTCATACACCTCACTACACATATGTTTCCTTGCCATATATCACATTCTTGGATTTATGGTTGTAATACTCAAAATTCTAAATAAAGAATATAGAGAGATCTTCTCATTTTATGTGCCTCATTTGCATCATAAAAAGAGCATACACAAAAATTTAGAGTTTAATTCAAACAAATGACAAAAAAAAATGCATCATGTTGGAGTTTATATGTTTGTGCATTAAATAAAATAATAATGTTAATGGTAATAAGATAATAATTGCTAGAAGTTGAATTAAGCCCTAAATTAAACCTAGGGTTTTTGAAAAGGAGAAGAAGAGAAATGATATATATATAAAAATATATAAATAATATAATTATATCTCTAAAAACTTGTATTTTAACTTCACCATATGATTTGGGAATAAATTTGGCCTAAGGTTGATTCGAAATTTGAATTCAAATTGGAGTTGAAAATAGAGAGGAAAAGGAATAGAAAATAAAAAGAATAAAACAAAACCAGCCTCATGGGCCGCCATACCTCCATTTCGGCCCGCTCCAACTTCCCATCCGCGCAGCCCAACTTGCCACAGCACCGTGCGCCGACACCTGGGTCCCGGCTGTCAGTCGCTGGCTTCCGCGCGTTCGATGCCCACTGCCGCGTGGGGCCCACTGGTCAGCTACTCCTCTCGCGCCCACCGATTTTTCTGCCGCTGGCGCGCGGGTTCCTTTGGTCTGCTGCGTGCCCACCTCCCCTTCCTTCGCCGCTTGACTCGGATGAGCTCTGCCATGGCGCAAATGGTGGAGTTCGTTGGTGTGGGCCGCGAACGGACTTCGGGCGGCCATAAGAAGACCAGAGCCGAATCCTTATCCTCCTCTTTGCTTCATCCACGCGTGAACAACTCTAACCAAACCAAGCTCCGCCTTAGCTGTAGGGACCGAGCGAACGAAATCTGCCGCCGACGAACACGTGAATCGCGGGAGCTCAGGCATCCGAGAGGTATTCCAGAGTTGCGCCGGGGTTCCTGGATGCTTCGTCAGCCCGCAATTCCACTGTCGGTGCCTCAGGGCGCGTGCAATTGCTCGCCGGTGTTGGTGGGCAGTGGCGGAGCGCCGTGCGTCGTGGACATCCAGGCTATCTCCGCGTTATCAGGTACGGAACCGACTTTCGCATTCACCTAGGCGCGTAGATCATATTCATGGGCGCAATCGGCCGGTGGTGACCGGAGACCGTGTGAATCCCTCGCCGGAGTTGGCAATCCGCACCGCGCCGTGGTTAGCCTCTGCGGCCCCTCCATTCTTGATAAGTGACCCACGAGTACTTTCACTTTTCACTGGGCATCGCGTAGGGCTAGAATCGTCTGGTTTAGACCGGTAGGATGCATGATCGTCGTGGCCGGCCATGGCACCGTCGTGTTGCCTGGCAGCGCCGCCGCCCTAGGAAGAATGGGGGTAGGTGATGGCCCCTGGACCGTTAGATCGGGCGTGTTCGGTCAGGATTAGAAGCAGGCGCAGTGGGCTCGGGTACCGTTGATCTGATAACGTACGGTCCCGATTGGATGCGTCGTACCCGTTCACAGCTTTTCGATCTGGTCCGTCCATCTCTGAGCGAGCGCTTGAGATTCATCGCGGGCTTCATAAAATCCGGGCTGTTAGTTTAGGATCGTGTGGCCCAGATCTGAGCGGGAGTTCATAAAGCGCGAATCTAATCCTAGCCGTAGATGTGGGATCGTGCGGCTCTGGTCGAAACATACCCCTTCGGCCAGACCAATTCACATAAGAGCCCCCTGGTAAACAGATAATCAACCCGCCGTCCACTGCGCAGTGCGCCTGTGTCTCGGAAATCCTTGCGCAGGGACCCTGGGTTTCTCTAGATTTGAGGCTGTTGGGGACTTGTTCTCAAATGCTATGAGTTAAGAACAAGGCAACACAGAAAATGTTAATCGGTAAATTCCTTCGTCCTTCGAAGCATTATTTCCCTTAGGATATAATGATTTTTGAACGAAGGTTATGAAGGACGTACCTTCATAAACACAGCATGTGATGACGAAGAATGAATCATAAGGAATATGAAGGATAACATAGACAATTATATATTGTCATCAACTTATTTTTTGCATTATCATTATAAAGAAACAGAAATAACATCGAATTACAAATGTACCTTCAACTTGGAAGGAGATGAAAGTACAGGTGTGACGCAAAAGCAAATGCCAAATCCTCGTGAACAGTACGGGGGTACTGTTCACCTATTTATAGGCACGGGACACAGACCATACAAAATTACATTCATGCCCTTTACATTTGGTAATAATTCTATAGTAATCCACCAAGGTCTGAATAGCCTTTTCATCTTTAAGTTGGTTTCATTTTCTGCTACCACGCCGAAGCTTTCCCGCTCACATCTTCGGCGATGTATCAACCTTCGTATTATTTTGGGCTTCTCCTACTGTGATACCGACTCGAGTCCAAAGATACCTGTTCACACATTATACTCCAGAAATACTGTTAAATCCTGTTTTTGAGGACCTTCGTAAGCCAAAGGCCCCCAACAATAGCCCCTCGCAATATTAATTTGTTAAAATAATAAATTTAGATTGCGACATGGACGAAGGCTTTAAGCCGAAGGTCCGAAAAAACACCTTCCCTTTGCTAGAATAGCAACATTCACTGACAAGCGGGGTCTTTCAATTTTCAACGCACTGGGCGTATAAATAAGGTCACACCGCAAGCTCATTTGGCACGCTCTCTTGCCATCTGTTCCCGCTCACTCAATTTTTAGCTCTTGCGCACCAAGATTTGCTTAGCTTTTAAGTTTTGAAGCTTCGGCATTGAAGACAGTTTTTTAGTGTTTCCGAAGATGTCTGAAGATAAGAAGGCTGCTGCCGAGATGAAGCTAAGTCTCTCTGAAGAGAAGAATCTGGGGTTTCTTATAGCAATGTCGAAGACCAATACAGAAAAAATCACCAAAGAGATTTTAGAAGGTTTGTCTGAAGATACTGATGATAGCGACAGTTATGATGTGGATAGTGGTGGTGAAGACTCCGAAGATCGCCCTTGGCGACCAAGCCATGCGGTTTTCGGCAAATCAAGTATCAAAGAAAATCATCTTGTCAACATGAGAGGGAGGTATTTCCGGGACTTGTCCGTTGTGAGGGCCGACGAAGGAGAAAAGACTTGTCCGAGCCCTGAAGAAAATGAAGTCGTAGTGTACCGAAGCTTTTTGAAAGCTGGACTTAGATTTCCCCTGAGCAACTTTGTCGTAGAGGTGCTGAAAATATTCGAAGTCTATCTTCACCAACTTACCCCCGAAGCAATCATAAGGCTGAATATCTTCGTGTGGGCCGTGAGAAGCCAAGGTCTGGAACCTGATGCGAAAAGTTTCTGCAATATACACGAATTATCATACGAGACAAAACCTTGGGGTAAGGAACAGTATCACAATAATTTTTGCTGCTACAGTTTCGTTTCTCGGTCTGGGTCAAGCTGTCCCGTGCCAACCTTTCGGAAGAGATGGCCCGGCAACTGGATGACAGAATGGTTTTATGTGAAGAATGACATGAAAGTACGGGAAGATATCAAAGGTATAATTATGCGCCCTATTTGGCAAAGCTTTGGCCTGCGGAGGCCGAAGGTTGAAATGAATGAAGCTGCCGAAGAATGCCAGAGAGCCTTCGGTGTTATTTGTTCTTTTATTGGAACGAGAGATTTGGTACAAGAGCATATTGCCTTCAGAGTATGGCCGCTCGCGGAAAAATGGGAAATGCCGCAAGAAACCATAAAGGAGGCTGACGAAGGTGGACTTATCAGGCTGAAGTATATTTTCAAGTTCGGAGATAAATTCGTTGAGCCAGATGATGACTGACTAAAAAGCATTGAAAATTTAAGTGATGAACTGCTTGGGGCTTACTCGAAGGCCGAAGATACTGCACTGTCAGCAGCCTTCGGAGGCCGAAAAAAGAAAAGACTGAATCGGGTGTTTGACGCAATCGGGTTCGTCTACCCTGACTATCGTTATCCCATTCGAGGGCAGAAAAGAAAAAGCACAACCTCTGCGAAAGAAGAAGCTGCAACTGCTCCTAGTGAGCCAGCACCGAAAAGAAAAAGGATAAAGGTCCTCACACATCGGCCACGCTATATTGAACCAGCCTCGGTGCCTGAGTTCACCGGAGAGACCTCTTCGGCCACCGAAGCTGAAAAGCCAACCAAGCCAACCTTGCTGCCAGAAGTCGCAGAAATGGCCGAAGCGCCAACAAGAATAGAATTGGAAGAACCAAAGATTTTGTTACCAGAAACCAAAGGGATGGCCGAAGCGCCATCGACAGAAAAAATGGAAGAAGTAGGGATCAAAAATATCAGAAACTTTAAGTCCTTCAGCAAATGTTGAGACAATAAAAAATCAAAAGGGGCCAGCGGTGACTCCGAAAAGAAAGAGAATGGTCAATGTGTTAGATGTTCTGGAAACAATTAAGTCCTCAAGCACAACTCCGAAGAAGACTGTTGCAACTTCCGAAGCAAAAACTGAAATTTGTGATACTAAGGCTCCAGAGCAAGAAACTGAAGCTGAAGCTGGGCCCTCAGAGCCTACAAAGATAAATCCTTGGAAACCAAGGAAGAAAAAATAACGGAGCCAATTCTTGTTGAAGAAATCAGTGCTGTTGTCCCCGAAGCATCCCCCAAAGTCCTTGATTATATTGTTCGTCATGCTTCGGGGAAAAAATTATCAGAAAAAGAGAAGCAAGAGGCCCAGCTTTACGCCCAAAAACTGAAGTATCCAAAGGGGGCGTTAATATTCAACGGCAGTGGAGAAGAAGACTTTTTGTATTGTCTCCCTGACAGCATGGAGATTTCTGTCTGTCGGGAGATGAGCAAGAGCTTCGGATTCCCAACACTAGAAGACGGGCTCTCGGTGTTGTCGAAAAACAAACTGGCCGACATCCTGGCATACAATAGCTTAAAGGTGTAAAAAATGAGATCTTTGTATTTTTTGTTGAGATCAAATTTTTTCGTTTGCTTAAATCTATTGACGCACACACATTTTTCTTTGCAGGGCCTTATACTTAGTAATGCCCTCAGGGCCCAAAAAGATGCCGAAGACGAAGGGTGCGCTATAGCCCTGAGCAACCTTCGTTCCGAAGTAATTGAACTGAGGAACGAAGGTCTCGAAAAAGATAAAATATTACATTCATTGATAAATAGAATAAAAGAAGACGAAGCTATTTTTAAAGGTCAAGCTGAGGCTCAGAAGCGTGAAATTGAAGATCTTCGAAAACAACTGGCCAGAGCCAAAGAGGAACGCATACTTGAAGAAACGAAGCGAGAACTTAGCGACCAATGGGAAAATCATTTAGAGGGAACTGTTGAAGAGCTTCGTTCGTCCAGGAAAAGATGCTATAACAAATCTATGGAGTGTGTTAAGAAGTTGAAAGCTAGCTTCGCCAGCGTCGGCGCATTCTCGAGCGAAGAAAACTTTACAAGAGGCAACCCCGAAGGTCCCATCGAATGGATTAATCACGAAGCTGAGGCCTTCGAGGAAATTTTAAATAGCCGCGGAGACATATGTGCTTTCTCTGGTGCCAGAGGGATCGCCACCATTTTGGAGAAAAAGGGCTGCGAGCATGTAAAGATTTTAGCGCAATCCGAAGCTACCTTGTCCTTCGAAGATGCGAGAGATCCCTCAACCGAAGCTAGCATGGTTGGTGGAAAATTTTTCACCGATGTCTGGGATAATGGCGGTCGAGAAATGGCTCGAGAAATTATCCAAAAAAGCGAGAAGGGCATTCACGATGCTAGAGAAGTAGCTGAGGCTGCTGAGAAGAGCGCAGAGCCCGAAGGGCAAATAGGTATTAACTAATGGTTTTTATTGTGTTGTAATTTTTGGTTTTAAACTTCGTTCGCAATTTGTAATAGCAATGTAGCCGTATCCTGTCCTCCTTCAGATCCTACTAAAGCGTCTCCGGGCCCTCACCCGAAAGGAGACGACGAAATTAAAAAGATGGCTGAAGCTATCATGGATGAAGTTGTTAATCGGCTCCTGAACGAGGCTGCAGAAGTTGTTCTGAGAGAAGATTAAGTACTATTGTAAAAACTTCTGAAATGTAACATGTGTAACATTTTGTAACCCTGAATATGATGTACCTGTTTTTATTGTTCAATTCTTTACGATGCATGAAATTTTACATACGTACCGTTTTTGAGTCTTTGACGAAAAAACACCTTCCCTTCTTTTCATGCTTCGTGAAGAAGAATTTTTATTTGTCACAACAATATCCGTAGTGTTCTGATGAATAATATCCAAGCTTCGTGAAGATATTTTCCGAAGCTACACTTCCGAAGATCAATAGTGTATCTCCTTGCGACTTAGCATGATTTTCCCCTTTTTCAAAACATTCTTCTGAAGATCGATATTGTGTCCCCCTCTTGTGCCATATGCAGCATGATGTATGATGCTTATGCTATGCGAAATGATGCGATGATGTTATGTTATGTAAGATGGTGTTTATTCCGAAGATACACACACATCCCTGCGATAAAACACATAATCTTTTTGAATCAGCGTTGTCTTTTTGCTATAAGCCTCCCTTAGGAGCTTCTTCGCCTTTTACTTCAGCGGAATCAGCGTTTATTTTTCGCTATAAGCCTCCCTTAGGAGCTTCTTCGCCTTTTACTTTCAGCGGTATTCGCGTTGACTTTTCGCGCTTCGCCTTTTACTTAGGCGGTATCAGCGTTGACTTTTCGCTGTAAGCTCTGCATTCCCTTTGGAACGACTTTGGAGCAGAAAACTTACACTGCGCTCCCTTTGGAACGGCTTTTTGTGACTTCAGCAAACTTACTCTGCGTTCCTTGGAATGACTTTTTGTTGCTTCGAAGAATTTTTTGATAATTCGAAGGTCCTCCTTGCTATCGCAAATCTTTTAAGCTTCAACGACTTAAGCCTGTGAAGAAAATATATTTTCCTTGTGGCAAACAACGAAACTATTACATGGAATTTGAAAAATGTCCTTTATTACACAGAAAATAAAACTGAATGAAAAAAACTGCTAGCAAGGTAGGATATTTGTCAATAGATGTGCTTCGACTCTGGCACAGTGCTGTTGACTGTGCGAGCTTCGGACTGTTCTCTGAAATCCCTTTGGTGTGGAGCATATTGGCTCCCTTCTAGCTGTTGGCCCTGTTGCAGCGGTGGTGGAGGCGGAGGTTGTTGCCAGGAAGCTTGAGGTTGACTCGCCGAAGCAACAGAAACTGCAGGGTGGTTGCCTACATATTCTGGAATGTAAGGTGAATGATACGAAGCAGTGTGCATGACCTGCTTCGGCTGAGCCTGTTGTGCCGCAGCTTCGGCTATTTCCTTTTGCTTCTGGATGGTAACATGGCACATCCTGGTGGTATGGCCCTTGTTCTCACCACAGAACAAGCAAAAAATTCTTCTTGGTTGATCTCCAAATCTTCCGCCGAAGCCCCTGGCGCCTCTGCCTCTTGGAGCTGGTGGTCGGAAGGAGCCTTGTTGTTGCCCCGAAGCCTGTGAGGAGCACTGTGGCCTTTGCTGCTGGCTCCCCCTATCATCATTTTGAGTAGAGTTATGGATTGACCTAACGTGCCTCAGATAGATACTTCCTTCGAAGCCCCTGGTCATTTCAGAAAACCTGAAAGCCTCCTCCCTTCTTTGACGAAAATCATTATCGGCCCGAATATACTCGTCCATCTTCTAGAGCAGCTTCTCCAAAGTTTGAGGAGGCTTCCTAGCGAAGTACTGAGCTGAAGGTCCTGGCCGAAGCCCCTTGATCATGGCCTCAATGACAATTTCGTTGGGCACTGTTGGTGCCTGTGCCCTCAAACGCAAGAACCTCCGGACGTACGCCTGAAGGTATTCTTCGTGATCCTGGGTGCACTGGAATAGAGCTTGAGCAGTGACCGGCTTCGTCTGAAACCCTTGGAAGCTGGTTAACAACAAGTCCTTCAGCTTTTGCCATGAAGTGATCGTTCCTGGTCGAAGGGAGGAATACCAGGTTTGAGCAACACTCCTGACAGCCATAACAAAAGATTTGGCCATGACTGCAGCATTGCCACCATACGAAGATACTGTTGCTTCGTAGCTCATCAAAAACTGCTTCGGGTCTGAGTGACCATCAAATATGGGAAGCTGAGGCGGCTTGTAGGACGGCGGCCAAGGTGTAGCCTGCAGCTCAGCGGACAGAGGAGAAGCATCATCAAAAACAAAATTCCCATGATGGAAATTGTCATACCAGTCATCTTCGTTGAGGAAACCCTCCTGATGAAGGTCTTGGTGCTGAGGCCTTCGGTGTTGCTCATCCTGAGTAAGATGACGAACTTCTTCAGAGGCTTCGTCTATCTGCCTTTGCAGTTCAGCTAGCCTGGCCATCTTTTCCTTCTTCCTCTGCACCTGTTGATGAAGCATCTCCATGTCTCTGATTTCTTGGTCTATCTCATCTTCTGGCGGTGTCGGGCTAACAGCCTTCCTTTTCTGACTTCGGGCCTCCCGAAGGGAGACAGTCTCCTGATTGTGGTCCAGTGGTTGCAGAGCTGCAGCCCCAGTTGCTGAAGCTTTCTTCGGCGCCATAGCGAAGGTTGATGATCGCCGAAGATGTTCAAAAACTCAAAGAGTGGAAGTGAGTTCACCGGAGGTGGGCGCCAATGTTGGGGACTTGTTCTCAAATGCTATGAGTTAAGAACAAGGCAACACAGAAAATGTTAATCGGTAAATTCCTTCGTCCTTCGAAGCATTATTTCCCTTAGGATATAATGATTTTTGGACGAAGGTTATGAAGGACGTACCTTCATAAACACAGCATGTGATGACGAAGAATGAATCATAAGGAATATGAAGGATAACATAGACAATTATATATTGTCATCAACTTATTTTTTGCATTATCATTATAAAGAAACAGAAATAACATCGAATTACAAATGTACCTTCAACTTGGAAGGAGATGAAAGTACAGGTGTGACGCAAAAGCAAATGCCAAATCCCCGTGAACAGTATGGGGGTACTGTTCACCTATTTATAGGCACGGGACACAGCCCATACAAAATTACATTCATGCCCTTTACATTTGGTAATAATTCTATAGTAATCCACCGAGGTCTGAATAGCCTTTTCATCTTTAAGTCGGTTTCATTTTCTGCTACCACGCCGAAGCTTTCCCGCTCACATCTTCGGCGCTGTATCAACCTTCGTATTATTTTGGGCTTCTCCTACTGTGATACTGAATCGAGTCCGAAGATACCTGTTCACACATTATACTCCAGAAATACTGTTAAATCCTGTTTATGAGGACCTTCGTAAGCCGAAGGCCCCCAACAGAGGCCCCGTCTAGAATAGTTTTAACCCGAGAATTTAAATTTCAAATTGATTTTCAATGTATAAATAATGTCTAGAACTTCAATAATTCATAGAAAATGCATATGAACTCCAAATTACTCCATTCCAGTTCCTAAAATTTTATAATTTTATTCTCTATCACTTAGAGCCTCTGTTTTGTCATGAAAACAGTAATAAATTTAATTCCTTACTTAATCCCATTTTAAACACATAAAACATTTGAAAATGCATAACTTAAAATCTATAAGTCCAAAAATTATGATTTCTGTTCCTAGAATTTTATTTTAATGTGTAGACTATTACTGTGTATTTTGCATATATGTTTGGTGTAATGTTAATTTTGCCTATACAATGTTTGTCTGTATTGCTACGACTAGCAGTGAGGTCACGAGTCATCTGAAGATCATCCTGGTACCTGGAATCTCAAGTCCCAGGCAAGTTGTGCCCTTGATCACTTCTTTTTACCCACTCATGTTCTAATTAATCATAATGATCTGCATAGGTTAATTTTGATGGGACCCAATAGGTTACCCTAGTTTGTCTATCTTTATACCTTGTTTACCACTGAACTTTTTGGGTAGTACTTGCTAGTGCTTTATGTGGTTTTGGGTATGAAGATACATTATTCATGATCACACTTTTATTATTTGTTTATTATTACTGTTCATGATAAGATCATTATGTTAATTGGAACATGGAGCGACCACCCGGGAAAACAGTGCTACCACAAGGGTATAATGGGACGCCCTTAGCTGATTAATTAGGAAAGCTAGTGGAGGACTACCTTACCCGAAAGGGGCAAGGGCAGTAGGGGAGTGGTCAGTGTAGGGAGGCCCTCGGGAGGATTTTGCTGCGATGGCGGTCCTGCAAGGGATTCCTGCATTGGAGCTTCCTATAAACTGTAGCGGGTTTTCTGAAGCTAGTGGAACTTTGTAAAGGCATCGTAGTGTTACCCTGCCTCGCCTCCTCGGTAGAGGTGTATGGGAAGTCGCGATCCCTTGGCAGATGAGTAACATGACTTGTGGGTAAAGATGCGCAACCTCTGCAGAGTGTAAAACTGGTATACTAGCCGTGCTCACGGTCATGAGCAGCTCGGACCCTCACATGATTAAATTATGGAACTTAAACTCAATTTGTCATATGCATTGCATCGCAGGTGATGTTGTTACTTTTGTTCTACTACATAATTGGGTTGGTATTTACTTATACTTAGTAATTGCTAATAAAATTTTGACCAACTTTAAAAGCAATGCTCAGCTCTAACAATCCTCTTTGGTAAGCCTTACACTTCACATGAGCTCCCACCTTTGGCGAGTTCATGCACATTATTCCCCACAACTTGTTGAGTGATGAACGTATGTGAGCTCACTCTTGCTGTCTCACACCCCCCACAGGTCAAGAACAGGTACCACAGGATGAGGCGCGTGGAGGATGCTGTGATGAGTCCGTGAGAGGTCTAGGCCGTCGTCTCCCAGTCAACTTTGGGTTGCTGGACCGTTGTCTCCTTATAATGTAATTATTTATTTATTTTGTATAGAACTCTTGTTATATAGTAAAGATGTGACATTCGATCCTGTGCCATGATTCATCATATGTGTGAGACTTGGTCCCAGCACACCTGGTGATTATGTTCGCGCCCGGGTTTTGGACCCTTAAAATCCGGGTGTGACAGAAGTGGTATCAGAGGAATGTTGACTGTAGGATGAAACCTAGATAGAACTGGACAACCAATGCTTACTTACCTTTGCTACTCTGATTCTTTCTAAACTTCTCTTAATCTTTTCTCATCTAATTCCATTTTACTCTGATTACTCTTACCTTTTCACTTCTAAAGACAAATGTGGATTTCACACTTTTAAATCCCGTGCCTAAAGGAATAGGAGACCTACTCTTAGGAACAAAAGCAAAACTATTTTTATAAGTATCTATGTACTTGAATGTTTGTTCTTATGATAACTGTTTGATTTGGTTCTTTAATTGAGTGTGATGAGTTGTGGAGTAATGTCCATAATTACATCTGCATATACACATAGGTATAAAAAAATATATTTACAAAATAACTAGACAACCTAGATTATCCCCATTAGAATATATCTAGCCTAATAGCTCCATCTTATCTTAAAAGATACTCTATTATCTTAGTAGATTCATCTTATCTTAAAAAAATGTTATCTTATCCTAATGGATCTAACTGACCTCATATCATAACCGATCTAATCTAGATCCCATATAATCTAATATTATCTAATCTAAAGTGAGTTATTAACAGGTTAGTAAATCTGGTGATATGGGTTAGACACTGCTTCTACAAACATAACTTAACCTAAATTAATGTATTATACCAACTCGTCCGGGAACTACAACATAACCTACACCATAGCCTGACTAGTCCATTTGTCCCAAAAGCAAAGTAAAAGTCCGTTCAAACCTACCTACCTCGTGTACCCCGGCTATCTTAACTATATGTCCTAGGCCATATGTCCTTAACTCGGATGGCAACTCCAGGATTGAGGGCCAAAGAAGACCAACCATGTCCAGGGAGGATAAGCATCAACTCAAGACCTCAAAGATCAAGTTGAGTCGCCAACAGAATCAAGATCCACAGTTCAAGATGAAGTCTTTCCTTATTATACTCTTCCTTGCCACAACCTATACTTGCCATAATTGTACCTCATCTGACCTAATAGATGGCTAGACATACAATATCCATATGTTCCAAATCGTCTACTAACTGTTATGTAAAAACTTGAACAAAACTTTGATTTCCAAAACTCGATGAGAAACTAAAATTCTAAACCAAACCTATTGTATCCCTTTTCTTACAAATCTCGAGGACGAGATTATTTTTAAGGGGGGTAGGATTTGTAATACTCAAAATTCTAAATAAAGAATATAGAGAGATCTTCTCATTTTATGTGCCTCATTTGCATCATAAAAAGAGCATACACAAAAATTTAGAGTTTAATTCAAACAAATGACAAAAAAATGCATCATGTTGGAGTTTATATGTTTGTGCATTAAATAAAATAATAATGTTAATGGTAATAAGATAATAATTGCTAGAAGTTGAATTAAGCCCTAAATTAAACCTAGGGTTTTTGAAAAGGAGAAGAAGAGAAATGATATATATAAAAAAATATATAAATAATATAATTATATCTCTAAAAACTTGTATTTTAACTTCACCATATGATTTGGGAATAAATTTGGCCTAAGGTTGATTCGAAATTTGAATTCAAATTGGAGTTGAAAATAGAGAGGAAAGGAATAGAAAATAAAAAGAATAAAACAAAACCAGCCTCATGGGCCGCCATACCTCCATTTCGGCCCGCTCCAACTTCCCATCCGCGCAGCCCAACTTGCCACAGCACCGTGCGCCGACACCTGGGTCCTGGCTGTCAGTCGCTGGTTTCCGCGCGTTCGATGCCCACTGCCGCGCGGGGCCCACTGGTCAGCTACTCCTCTCGCGCCCACCGATTTTCTGCCGCTGGCGCGCGGGTTCCTTTGGTCTGCTGCGTGCCCACCTCCCCTTCCTTCGCCGCTTGACTCGGATGAGCTCTGCCATGGCGCAAATGGTGGAGTTCGTTGGTGTGGGCCGCGAACGGACTTCGGGCGGCCATAAGAAGACCAGAGCCGGATCCTTATCCTCCTCTTTGCTTCATCCACGCGTGAACAACTCTAACCAAACCGAGCTCCGCCTTAGCCGTAGGGACCGAGCGAACGAAATCCGCCGCCGACGAACGCGTGAATCGCGGGAGCTCAGGCATCCGAGAGGTATTCCAGAGCTGCGCCGGGGTTCCTGGGTGCTTCGTCAGCCCGCAATTCCACTGTCGGTGCCTCAGGGCGCGTGCAATTGCTCGCCGGTGTTGGTGGGCAGTGGCGGAGCGCCGTGCGTCGTGGACATCCAGGCTATCTCCGCGTTATCAGGTACAGGAACCGACTTTCGCATTCACCTAGGCGCGTAGATCATATTCGTGGGCGCAATCGGCCGGTGGTGACCGGAGACCGTGTGAATCCCTCGCCGGAGTTGGCAATCCGCGCCGCGCCGTGGTTAGCCTCTGCGGCCCCTCCATTCTTGATAAGTGATCCACGAGTACTTTCACTTTTCACTAGGCATCGCGTGGTTTAAATTGGTAGGATGCATGATCGCCGTGGCCGGCCATGGCGTCGTCGTGTTGCCTGGCAGCGCCGCCGCCCTGGGAAGAACGGGGGTAGGTGATGGCCCCTGGACCGTTAGATCGGGCGTGTTTGGTCAGGATTAGAAGCAGGCGCAGTGGGCTCGGGTACCGTTGATCTGATAACGTACGGTCCCGATTGGATGCGTCGTACCCGTTCACAGCTTTTCGATCTGGTCCGTCCATCTCTGAGCGAGCGCTTGAGATTCATCGCGGGCTTCATAAAATCCGGGCGGTTAGTTTAGGATCGTGTGGCCCAGATCTGAGCGGGAGTTCATAAAGCGCGAATCTAATCCTAGCCGTAGATGTGGGATCGTGCGGCTCTGGTCGAAACATACCCCTTCGGCCAAACCAATTCACATAAGAGCCCCCTGGTAAACAGATAATCAACCCGCCGTCCACTGCGCAGTGCGCCTGTGTCTCGGAAATCCTTGCGCAGGGACCCCTGGGTTTCTCTAGATTTGAGGCCCCGTCTAGAATAGTTTTAACCCGAGAATTTAAATTTCAAATTGATTTTCAATGTATAAATAATGTCTAGAACTTCAATAATTCATAGAAAATGCATATTAACTCCAAATTACTCCATTCCAGTTCCTAAAATTTTATAATTTTATTCTCTATCACTTAGAGCCTCTGTTTTGTCATGAAAACAGTAATAAATTTAATTCCTTACTTAATCCCATTTTAAACACATAAAACATTTGAAAATGCATAACTTAAAATCTATAAGTCCAAAAATTATGATTTCTGTTCCTAGAATTTTATTTTAATGTGTAGATTATTACTGTGTATTTTGCATATATGTTTGGTGTAATGTTAATTTTGCCTATACAATGTTTGTCTGTATTGCTACGACTAGCAGTGAGGTCACGAGTCATCTGAAGATCATCCTGGTACCTGGAATCTCAAGTCCCAGGCAAGTTGTGCCCTTGATCACTTCTTTTTACCCACTCATGTTCTAATTAATCATAATGATCTGCAGAGGTTAATTTTGATGGGACCCAATAGGTTACCCTAGTTTGTCTATCTTTATACCTTGTTTACCACTGAACTTTTTGGGTAGTACTTGCTAGTGCTTTATGTGGTTTTAGGTATGAAGATACATTATTCATGATCACACTTTTATTATTTGTTTATTATTACTGTTCATGATAAGATCATTATGTTAATTGGAACATGGAGCGACCACCCGGGAAAATAGTGCTACCACAAGGGTATAATGGGACGCCCTTGGCTGATTAATTAGGAAAGCTAGTGGAGGACTACCTTACCCGAAAGGGGCAAGGGCAGTAGGGGAGTGGTCAGTGTAGGGAGGCCCTCGGGAGGATTTTGCTGCGATGGCGGTCCTGCAAGGGATTCCTGCATTGGAGCTTCCTATAAACTGTAGCGGGTTTTCTGAAGCTAGTGGAACTTTGTAAAGGCCTCGTAGTGTTACCCTGCCTCGCCTCCTCGGTAGAGGTGTATGGGAAGTCGCGATCCCTTGGCAGATGAGTAACATGACTTGTGGGTAAAGATGCGCAACCTCTGCATAGTGTAAAACTGGTATACTAGCCGTGCTCACGGTCATGAGCAGCTCGGACCCTCACATGATTAAATTATGGAACTTAAACTCAATTTGTCATATGCATTGCATCGCAAGTGATGTTGTTACTTTTGTTCTACTACATTATTGGGTTGGTATT
Organism: Zea mays; assembly: GCF_902167145.1. NCBI lineage: Eukaryota > Viridiplantae > Streptophyta > Magnoliopsida > Poales > Poaceae > Zea > Zea mays. Next base: position 157,145,004 of record NC_050102.1, read on the forward strand.
TACTTATACTTAGTAATTGCTAATAAAATTTTGACCAACTTTAAAAGCAATGCTCAGCTCTAACCATCCTCTTTGGTAAGCCTTACACTTCACGTGAGCTCCCACCTTTGGCGAGTTCATGCACATTATTCCCCACAACTTGTTGAGCGATGAACGTATGTGAGCTCACTCTTGCTGTCTCACACCCCCCCACAGGTCAAGAACAGATACCACAGGATGAGGCGCGTGGAGGATGCTGTGATGAGTCCGTGAGAGGTCTAGGCCGTCGTCTCCCAGTCAACTTTGGGTTGCTGGACCGTTGTCTCCTTATAATGTAATTATTTATTTATTTTGTATAGAACTCTTGTTATATAGTAAAGATGTGACATTCGATCCTGTGCCATGATTCATCATATGTGTGAGACTTGGTCCCAGCACACTTGGTGATTATGTTCGCGCCCGGGTTTTGGACCCCTAAAATCCGGGTGTGACAATGGTGGAGACCATTTCTTGGTCAAAAATCCATAGGTGTTAGCCTTCAGTGTCATTGAAAATGGTCGTTCCTAGCTATTTTCGACAAAATAGAGGTTCTGTGGCCATTGATCATCGACCAGAGGCTCGTACACCTCACCCCACAAATGTTTCCTTGCCATAGATCACATTCTTGGATTTCTGGTCGAGACCATTTCTTGGTCAAAATTCCGTAGGTGTTAGCCTTCGGTATTATTGAAAATGGTCGTTCATGGCTATTTTCGACAAAAATGGGGGTTGTGTGGCCATTTATCTTCGACCAGAGGCTCGTACACCTCACCCCACATATGTTTCATTACCATAGATCACAATCTTGGATTTCTCGTGGAGACCATTTCTTGGTCAAAAATCCGTACGTGTTAGCCTTCTGTATTATTAAAAATGGTCGTTCATGGCTAGTTTCGACAAAAATGGGGGTTGTGTGGCCATTGATCATCGACCAGAGGCTTGTACACCTCACCCCACATATGTTTCCTTGCCATAGATAATATTCTTGGGTTTCTCGTGGAGACGATTTCTTGGTCAAAAATCTGTAGGTTTTAGCCTTCTGTATTATTGAAAATGGTCGTTCATGGCTATATTCGACAAAAATGGGGGTTGTGTGGCCATTGATCATCGACCAGAGGCTCGTACACCTCACCCCACATATGTTTCCTTGCCATAGATCGCATTCTTGGATTTCTGGTGGAGACCATTTCTTGGTCAAAAATCCGTACGTGTTAGCCTTCTGTATTATTGAAAATGGTCGTTCATGGCTATTTTCGACAAAAATGGGGGTTGTGTGGCCATTGATCATCGACCAGAGGCTCACACACCTCACCCCACATATGTTTCCTTGCCATAGATCACATTCTTGGATTTCTGGTGGAGACCATTTCTTTGTAAAAAATCCGTAGGTGTTAGCCTCTGGTATTATTGAAAATGGTCGTTCATTTTTTACCATGAAATGGTCTCCACCAGAAATCCAAGAATGTGATCTATGGCAAGGAAACATTTGTGGGGTGAGGTGTACGAGCCTCTGGTCGATTATCAATGGCCACACAACCCCCAATTTTGTCGAAAATAGCCATGAACGACTATTTTCAATGACACTGAAGGCTAACACCTACGGATTTTTGACCAAGAACTGGTCTCCACCATAGATCCAAGAATGTGATATATGGCAAGAAAACATGTGTTGTGAGGTGTATGAGCCTCTGGTCGAAGATCAATGGCGAAACAACCCCCATTTTTATCGAAAATAGCCATGAATGACCATTTTCAAAAATACCGAAGGCTAACACATTCGGATTTTTGCCCAAGAAATGGTCTCCACCAGAAATCCAAGAATGTGATCTATGGCTAGGAAACATATGTGGGGTGAGGTGTACGAGCCTTTGGTCGATGATCAATGGCCACACAACCCCCATTTTGTCGAAAATAGCCATGAACGACCATTTTCAATAATACCGAAGGCTAACACGCACGAATTTTTGACCAAGAAATGGTCTCCACCAGAAATCCAAGAATGTGATCTATGGCAAGAAACATATGTGGGGTGAGGTGTACGAGCCCCTGGTCGATGATAAATGGCCATACAACCCCCATTTTTATCAAAATAGCCATGAACGACCATTTTCAATAATACCAGAGGCTAACACCTACAGATTTTTGACCAAGAAATGGTCTCCACCAGAAATCCAAGAATGTGATCTATGGCAAGGAAACATATGCAGGGTGAGGTGTATGAGCCTCTGGTTGATGATCAATGGCCACACAACCCCCATTTTTGTCGAAAATAGCCATGAACGACCATTTACAATAATATCGAAGGCTAACACCTACGGATTTTTGACCAAGAAATGGTCTCCACCAGAAATCCAAGAATTTGATCTATGGCAAGGAAACATATGTGGGGTGAGGTGTACGAGCCTCTGGTCGATGATCAATGGCCACACAACCCCCATTTTTGTCAAAAATAGCCATGAACGACCATTTTCAATAATTCTGAAGGCTAACACCTACAGATTTTTGACCAAGAAATCGTCTCCACCAGAAATCCAAGAATATGATCTATGGCAAGGAAACATATTTGGGGTGAGGTGTACGATCCTCTGGTCGATGATCAATGGCCACACAACCCCCATTTTTGTCGAAAACAGCCATGAACGACCATTTTCAATAATACCGAAGGCTAACACGTACGGATTTTTGACCAAGAAATGGTCTCCACGAGAAATCCAAGATTGTGATCTATGGCAATTAAACATATGTGGGGTGAGGTGTACGAGCCTCTTGTCGATGATAAATGGCCACACAACCCCCATTTTTTTCGAAAATAGCCATGAACGACCATTTTTAATAATACCGAAGGCTAACACCTACGGATTTTTTACCAAGAAATGGTCTCCACCAGAAATCCAAGAATGTGATCTATGGCAAGGAAACATATGTGGGGTGAGGTGTACGAGCCCCTGGTCAATTATCAATGGCCACACAACCCCCATTTTTGTCGAAAATTGCCATGAACGACTATTTCCAATGACACTGAAGGCTATCACCTATGGATTTTTGACCAAGAACTGGTCTCCACCATAGATCCAAGAATGTGATCTATGGCAAGAAAACATATGTGTAGTGAGGTGTATGAGCCTCTGGTTGAAGATAAATGGCCACACAACCCCCATTTTTGTCGAAAATAGCCATGAATGACCATTTTCAATAATACCGAAGGCTACCACACATTCGGATTTTTGCCCAAGAAATGGTCTCCACCAGAAATCCAAAAATGTGATCTATGTCAAGGAAACATATGTGGGTGAGGTGTATGAGCCTCTGGTCGATGATCAATGGCCACACAACCCCCATTTTTGTCGAAAATAGCCATGAACAACCATTTACAATAATATCGAAGGCTAACACCTACGGATTTTTGACCAAGAAATGGTCTCCACCAGACATCCAAGAATTTGATCTATGGCAAGGAAACATATGTGGGGTGAGGTGTACGAGCCTCTGGTCGATGATCAATGGCCACACAACCCCCTTTTTTGTTGAAAATAGCCATGAACGACCATTTTCAATAATTCCGAAGGCTAACACCTACGGATTTTTGACCAATAAATCGTCTCCACCAGAAATCCAAGAATATGATCTATGGCAAGGAAACATATTTGGGGTGAGGTGTACGAGCCTCTGGTCGATGATCAATGGCCACACAACCCCCATTTTTGTCGAAAACAGCCATGAACGACCATTTTCAATAATACCGAAGGCTAACACGTACGGATTTTTGACCAAGAAATGGTCTCCACGAGAAATCCAAGATTGTGATCTATGGCAATTAAACATATGTGGGGTTAGGTGTACGAGCCTCTGGTCGATGATAAATGGCCACACAACCCCCATTTTTGTCGAAAATAGCCATGAACGACCATTTTCAATAATACCGAAGGCTAACACCTACGGATTTTTGACCAAGAAATGGTCTCCTCCAGAAATCCAAGAATGTGATCTATGGCAAGGAAACATATGTGGGGTGAGGTGTACGAGCCCCTGGTCGATTATCATTGGCCACACAACCCCCATTTTTGTCGAAAATTGCCATGAACGACTATTTTCAATGACACTGAAGGCTAACACCTATGGATTTTTGACCAACAACTGGTCTCCACCATAGATCCAAGAATGTGATCTATGGCAATAAAACATATGTGTAGTGAGGTGTATGAGCCTCTAGTTGAAGATAAATGGCCACACAACCCCCATTTTTGTCGAAAATAGCCATGAATGACCATTTTCAATAATACCGAAGGCTAACACATTCGGATTTTTGCCCAAGAAATGGTCTCCACCAGAAATCCAAAAATGTGATCTATGTCAAGGAAACATATGTGGGGTGAGGTGTATGAGCCTCTATTCTATGATCAATGGCCACAGAACCTCTATTTTGTCAAAAATAGCCATGAACGACCATTTTCAATAATACCGAAGGCTAACACGTACGGATTTTTGACCAAGAAATGGTCTCCACCAGAAATCCAAGAATGTGATCTACGGCAAGGAAACATATGTGGATGAGGTGTACGAGCCTTTGGTCGATGATCAATGGCCACACAACCCCCATTTTGTCGAAAATAGCCATGAACGACCATTTTCAATAATACCGAAGGCTAACACGTACGAATTTTTGACCAAGAAATGGTCTCCACCAGAAATCCAAGAGTGTGCTCTATGGCAAGGAAACATATGTGGGGTGAGGTGTACGAGCCTCTGGTCGATGATAAATGGCCACACAACCCCCATTTTTTATGAAAATAGCCATGAACAACCATTTTCAATAATACCGAAAGCTAACACCTACGGATTTTTGACCAACAAATGGTCTCCACCAGAAATCCAAGAATGTGGTCTATGGCAAGGAAACATATGTGGGGTGAGGTGTATGAGCCTTTGGTCGATGATCAATGGCCACACAACCCCCATTTTTGTCGAAAATAGCCATGAACGACCATTTTCAATAATACCGAAGGCTAACACCTACGGATTTTTGACCAAGAAATGGTCACCCCCAAAAATCCAAAAATGTGGTCTGTGGCAAGGAAACACATGTGGGGTGAGGTGTATGAGCCTTTGGTCGATGATCAATGGCCACACAACCCCCATTTTTGTCGAAAATAGCCATGAACGACCATTTTCAATAATACCGAAGGCTAACACCTACGGATTTTTGACCAAGAAATGGTCTCCAACAGAAATCCAAGAATGTGATATAGGCAAGGAAACTTATGTGGGGTGAGGTGTACGATCCTCTAGTCGATGATCAATGGCGACACAACCCCCATTTTTGTCAAAAATAGCCATGAATGACCATTTTCAATGACACTGAAGGCTAACACCTACGAATTTTTGACCAACAAATGGTCTCCACGAGAAATCCAAGATTCTGATCTATGGCAAGAAAAAATATGTGGGGTGAAGTGTACGAGCCTCTGGTCGATGATCAATGGCCACACAACCCCCATTTTTGTCGAAAATAGCCATGAATGACCATTTTCAATGACACTGAAGGCTAACACCTATGGATTTTTGACCAAGAAATGGTCTCCACCATAAATCCAAGAATGTGATCTATGGCAAGGAAACATATGTGTAGTGAGGTGTATGAGCCTCTGGTCGAAGATCAATGGCCACACAACCCCCATTTGTGTCGAAAATAGCCATGAATGACCATTTTCAATAATACCGAAGGCTAACACGTACGGATTTTTGACCAAGAAATGGTCTCCACCAGAAATCCAAGAATGTGATCTATGGCAAGGAAACATATGTGGGCTGAATTGTACGAGCCTCCGGTCGATGATAAATGGCCACACAACCCCCATTTTAGTCAAAAATAGCCATGAACGACCATTTTCAATAATACCGAAGGCTAACACCAACAGATTTTTGACCAAGAAATGGTCTCCTCTAGAAATCCAAGAATGTTATCTATGGCAAGAAAACATATGTGGGGTGAAGTGTACGAGCCTCTGGTCGATGATCAATGGCCACACAACCCCCATTTTTGTCGAAAATAGCCATGAACGACCATTTTCAATGACACTAAAGGCTAACACCTATGGATTTTTGACCAAGAAATGGTTTCCACCATAAATCCAAGAATGTGATCTATGGCAAGGAAACATAAGTGTAGTGAGGTGTATGAGCCTCTGGTCGAAGATCAATGGCCACACAATCCCCATTTTTGTCGAAAATAGCCATGAATGACCATTTTCAATAATACCGAAGGCTAACACGTACGAATTTTTGACCAAGAAATGGTCTCCACCAGAAATCCAAGAATGTGATCTATGGCAAGGAAACATATGTGGGGTGAATTGTACGAGCCTCTAGTCGATGATAAATGGCCACACAACCCCCATTTTAGTCGAAAATAGCCATGAACGACCATTTTCAATAATACCGAAGGCTAACACCAACAGATTTTTGACCAAGAAATGGTCTCCTCCAGAAATCCAAGAATGTGATCTATGGCAAGAAAACATATGTGGGGTGAAGTGTACGAGCCTCTGGTCGATGATCAATGGCCACACAACCCCCATTTTTGTCGAAAATAGCCATGAACGACCATTTTCAATGACACTAAAGGCTAACACCTATGGATTTTTGACCAAGAAATGGTTTCCACCATAAATCCAAGAATGTGATCTATGGCAAGGAAACATAAGTGTAGTGAGGTGTATGAGCCTCTGGTCGAAGATCAATGGCCACACAACCCCCATTTTTGTCGAAAATAGCCATGAATGACCAATTTCAATAATACCGAAGGCTAACACGTACGAATTTTTGACCAAGAAATGGTCTCCACCAGAAATCCAAGAATGTGATCTATGGCAAGGAAACATATGTGGGGTGAATTGTACGAGCCTCTAGTCGATGATAAATGGCCACACAACCCCCATTTTAGTCGAAAATAGCCATGAACGACCATTTTCAATAATACCGAAGGCTAACACCAACAGATTTTTGACCAAGAAATGGTCTCCTCCAGAAATCCAAGAATGTGATCTATGGCAAGAAAACATATGTGGGGTGAAGTGTACGAGCCTCTGGTCGATGATCAATGGCCACACAACCCCCATTTTTGTCGAAAATAGCCATGAACAACCATTTTCAATGACACTAAAGGCTAACACCTATGGATTTCTGACCAAGAAATGGTCTCCACCATAAATCCAAGAATGTGATCTATGGCAAGGAAACATATGTGTAGTGAGGTGTATGAGACTCTGGTCGAACATCAATGGCCACACAACCCCCATTTGTGTCGAAAATAGCCATGAATGACCATTTTCAATAATACCGAAAGGCTAACACGTACGGATTTTTGACCAAGAAATGGTCTCCACCAGAAATCCAAGAATGTGATCTATGGCAAGGAAACATATGTGGGGTGAATTGTACGAGCCTCCGATCGATGATAAATGGCCACACAACCCCCATTTTAGTCAAAAATAGCCATGAACGACCATTTTCAATAATACAGAAGGCTAACACCAACAGATTTTTGACCAAGAAATGGTCTCCTCTAGAAATCCAAGCATGTGATCTATGGCAAGAAAACATATGTGGGGTGAAGTGTACGAGCCTATGGTCGATGATCAATGGCCACACAACCCCCATTTTTGTCGAAAATAGCCATGAACGACCATTTTCAATGACACTAAAGGCTAACACCTATGGATTTTTGACCAAGAAATGGTCTCCACCATAAATCCAAGAATGTGATCTATGGCAAGGAAACATAAGTGTAGTGAGGTGTATGAGCCTCTGGTCGAAGATCAATGGCCACACAACCCCCATTTTTGTCGAAAACAGCCATGAATGACCATTTTCAATAATACCGAAGGCTAACAAGTACGAATTTTTGACCAAGAAATGGTCTCCACCAGAAATCCAAGAATGTGATCTATGGCAAGGAAACATATGTGGGCTGAATTGTACGAGCCTCTGGTCGATGATAAATAGCCACACAACCCCCATTTTAGTCGAAAATAGCCATGAACGACCATTTTCAATAATACTGAAGGCTAACACCAACAGATTTTTGACCAAGAAATGGTCTCCTCCAGAAATCCAAGAATGTGATCTATGGCAAGAAAAATATGTGGGGTGAAGTGTACGAGCCTCTGGTCGACGATCAATGGCCACACAACCCTAATTTTTGTCGGAAATAGTCATGAACGACCATTTCCAATGACACTGAAGGCTAACACCTACGGATTTTTGACCAAGAAATGGTCTCCACCAGAAATCCAAGAATGTGATCTATGGCAAGGAAACATATGTGGGGTGAATTGTATGAGCCTCTGGTCGATGATAAATGGCCACACAACCCCCATTTTAGTCAAAAATAGCCATGAACGACCATTTTCAATAATATAGAAGGCTAACACCAACAGATTTTTGACCAAGAAATGGTCTCCTCTAGAAATCCAAGAATGTGATCTATGGCAAGAAAACATATGTGTGGTGAAGTGTACGAGCCTCTGGTCGATGATCAATGGCCACACAACCCCCATTTTTGTCGAAAATAGCCATGAATGACCATTTTCAAAAATACCAAAGGCTAACACATTCGGATTTTTCCCAAGAAATGGTCTCCACCAGAAATCCAAGAATGTGGTCTATGGCAAGGAAACATATGTGGGGTGAGGTGTACGAGCCTCTGGTCGATGATCAATGGCCACACAACCCCCATTTTGCCAAAAATAGCCATCAACGACCATTTTCAATAATACCGAAGGCTAACACGTACGAATTTTTGACCAAGAAATGGTCTCCACCAGAAATCCAAGAATGTTATCTATGGCAAGGAAACATATGTGGGGTGAGGTTTACGAGCCTCTAGTCGATGATAGATGGCCACACAACCCCCAGTTTTTATGAAAATAGCCATGAGCGACCATTTTCAATAATACTAGAGGCTAACACCTACGGATTTTTGACCAAGAAATGGTCTCCACCAGAAATCCAAGAATGTGATCTATGGCAAGGAAACATATGTGGGGTGAGGTGTATGAGCCTCTGGTTGATGATCAATGGCCACACAACCCCAATTTTTGTCGAAAATAGCCATGAACGGCCATTTTCAATAATACCGAAGGCTAACACCTACGGATTTTTGACCAAGAAATGGTCTCCACCAGAAATCCAAGAATGTGATCTACGACAAGGAAACATATGTGGGGTGAGGTGTATGAGCCTCTGGTCGACGATCAATGTCCACACAACCCTAATTTTTGTCGAAAATAGCCATGAACGACCATTTTCAATGACACTGAAGGCTAACACCTACGGATTTTTGACCAAGAAATGGTCTCCACCATAAATCCAAGAATGTGATCTATGGCAAGGAAACATATGTGTAGTGAGGTGTATGAGCCTCTGGTCCAATATCAATGGCCACACAACCCCCATTTTTGTCGAAAATAGCCATGAACGACCATTTTCAATAGTTCCGAAGGCTAACACATTCAGATTTTTGACCAAGAAATGGTCTCCACCAGAAATCAAAGAATGTGATCTATGGCAAGGAAACATATGTGGGGTGAGGTGTACGAGCCTTTGGTCGACGATCAATGGCCACACAACCCCCATTTTTGTCGAAAATAGCCATGAATGACCATTTTCAATAATACCGAAGGCTAACACGTACGGATTTTTGACCAAGAAATGGTCTCCACCAGATATCGAAGAATGTGATCTACGGCAAGGAAACATATGTGGGGTGAGGTGTATGAGCCTCTGGTCGATGATAAATGGCCACACAACCCCCATTTCAGTCGAAAATAGCCATGAACGACCATTTTCAATAATACCGAAGGCTAACACCAACAGATTTTTGACCAAGAAATGGTCTCCACCAGAAATCCAAGAATGTGATCTATGGCAAGAAAACATATGTGGGGTGAAGTGTACGAGCCTCTGGTCGATGATCAATGGCCACACAACCCCCATTTTTGTCGAAAATAGCCATGAACGACCATTTTCAATGACACTGAAGGCTAACACCTATGGATTTTTGACCAAGAAATGGTCTCCACCATAAATCCAAGAATTTGATCTATGGCAAGGAAACATATGTGTAGTGACGTGTATGAGCCTCTGGTCGTAGATCAATGGCCACACAACCCCTATTTTTGTCGAAAATAGCCATGAATGACCATTTTCAAAAATACCGAAGGCTAACACATTCAGATTTTTGCCCAAGAAATGGTCTCCACCAGGAATCCAAGAATGTGATCTATGGCAAGGAAACATATGTGGGGTGAGGTGTACGAGCCTCTGGTCGATGATCAATGGCCACACAACCCCCATTTTGTCGAAAATAGCCATGAACGACCATTTTCAATAATACCGAAGGCTAACACGTACGAATTTTTGACCAAGAAATGGTCTCCACAAGAAATCCAAGAATGTGATCTATGGCAAGGAAACATATGTGGGGTGAGGTGTACGAGCCTCTGGTCGATGATAAATGGCCACACAACCCCCATTTTTGATGAAAATAGCCATGAACGACCATTTTCAATAATACCAGAGGCTAACACCTATGAATTTTTACCAAGAAATGGTCTCCACCCGAAATCCAAGAATGTGATCTATGGCAAGGAAACATATGTGGGGTGAGGTGTATGAGCCTCTGGTCGATGATAAATGGCCACACAACCCCCATTTTTGTCGAAAATAGCCATGAACAACCATTTTCAATAATACCAAAGGCTAACACCAACGGATTTTTGACCAAGAAATGGTCCCCACCAGAAATCCAAGAATGTGATCTATGGCAAGAAAACATATGTGGGGTGAAGTGTACGAGCCTCTGGTCGATGATCAATGGGCACACAAACCCCATTTTTTGTCGAAAATAGCCATGAACGATCATTTTCAATGACACTGAACGCTAACACCTATGGATTTTTGACCAAGAAATGGTCTCCACCATAAATCCAAGAATGTGATCTATGGAAAGGAAACATGTGTAGTGAGGTGTATGAGCCTTTGGTCGAATATCAATGGCCACACAACCCCCATTTTTGTCGAAAATAGCCATGAACGACCATTTTCAATAGTACCGAAGGCTAAAACATTCAGATTTTTAACCAAGAAATGGTCTCCACCAGAAATCAAAGAATGTGATTTATGGCAAGGCAACATATGTGGGGTGAGGTTTACGAGCCTCTGGTCGATGATCAATGGCCACACAACCCCAATTTTTGTCGAAAATAGCCATGAATGACCATTTTCAATAATACTGAAGGCTAACACGTACAGATTTTTGACCAATAAATGGTCTCCACCAGAAATCCAAGAATGTGATCTATGGCAAGGAAACATATGTGGGGTGAGGTGTACGAGCCTCTGGTCGATGATAAATGGCCACACAACCCCCATTTTAGTCGAAAATAGCCATGAACGACCATTTTCAATAATACCAAAGGCTAACACCAACGGATTTTTGACTAAGAAATGGTCTCCACCAAAAATCCAAGAATGTGATCTATGGCAAGAAAACCTATGTGTGGTGAAGTGTATGAGCCTCTGGTCGATGATCAATGGCCACACAACGCACATTTTTGTCGGAATTTTTTTACCAAGAAATGGTGTCCACCAGAAATCCAAGAATGCGATCTATGGCAAGGAAACATATGTGGGGTGAGGTGTACGAGCCTCTGGTCGATGATAAATGGCCACACAACCCCCATTTTAGTCGAAAATAGCCATGAACGACCATTTACAATAATATCGAAGGCTAACACCAACGGATTTTTGACCAAGAAATGGTCTCCACCAGAAATCCAAGAATGTGATCTATGGCAAGGAAACATATGTGGGGTGAGGTGTACGAGCCTCTGGTCGATGATAAATGGCCACACAACCCCCATTTTAGTCGAAAATAGCCATGAACTACCATTTTCAATAATACCGAAGGCTAACACCAACAGATTTTTGACCAAGAAATGGTCTCCTCCAGAAATCCAAGAATGTGATCTATGGCAAGAAAACATATGTGGGGTGAAGTGTACGAGCCTCTGGTCGATGATCAATGGCCACACAACCCCCATTTTTGTCGAAAATAGCCATGAACGACCATTTTCAATGACACTGAAGGCTAACACCTACGGAATTTTGACGAAGAAATGGTCTCCACCATAAATCCAAGAATGTGATCTATGGCAAGGAAACATATGTGTAGTGAGGTGTATGAGCCTCTGGTCGAAGATCAATGGCCACACAACACCCATTTTTGTCGAAAATCGCCATGAATGACCATTTTCAATAATACCGAAGGCTAACACATTCAGATTTTTGCCCAAGAAATGGTCTCCACCAGAAATCCAAGAATGTGATCTATGGCAATGAAACATATGTGGGGTGAGGTGTACGAGCCTCTGGTCGATGATCAATGGCCACACAACCCCCATTTTTGTCGAAAATAGCCATGAACGACCATTTTCAATGACACTGAAGGCTAACACTCACGGGTTTTTGACCAAGAAATGGTCTCCACCAAAAATCCAAGAATGTGATCTATGTCAAGGAAACATATGTGGGGTGAGGTTTATGAGCCTCTGGTCGATGATCAATGGCCACACAACCCCCATTTTTGTCGAAAATAGCCATGAATGACCATTTTCAATAATACCGAAGGCTAACACGTACGAATTTTTGACCCAGAAATGGTCTCCATCAGAAATCCAAGAATGTGATCAATGGCAAGAAAACATATGTGGGGTAAAGTGTACAAGCCTCAAGTCGATGATAAATGGCCACACAACCCCCATTTTGTCGAAAATTGCCATGAACGACCATTTTCAATGACACGGAAGGATAACACCTACGGATTTTTGCCCAAGAAATGGTCTCGACCATAAATCCAAGAATGTGATCTATGGCAAGGAAACATATGTGAGGTGAGGTGTATGAGCCTCTGGTCGATGATAAATGGCCACGCAACCCCCGTTTTTTATTAAAATAGCCATGAACGACCATTTTCAATAATACCGAAGGCTAACACCTACGGATTTTTGATCAAGAAATGGTCTCCACCAGTAATCCAAGAATGTGATCTATGGCAAGGAAACATACGTGGGGTGAGGTGTATGAGCCTCTGGTCGATGATCAATTGCCACACAACCCCCATTTTTGTCGAAAATAGCCATGAACGACCATTTTCAATAATACCGAAGGCTAACAACTACGGATTTTTGACCAAGAAATGGTCTCCACCAGAAATCCAAAATGTGATCTATGGCAAGGAAACATATGTGGGGTGAGGTGTACGAGCCTCTGGTCGATGATCAATGACCACACAACCCCCATTTTTGTCGAAAATAGACATGAACGACCATTTTCAATGACACTGAAGGCTAACACCTACGGATTTTTGACCAAGAAATGGTCTCCACCAGAAATACAAGAATGTGATCTATGGCAAGGAAACATATGTGGGGTGAGGTGTATGGGCCTCTAGCCGATGATCAATGGCCACACAACGCCCATTTTTATCGAAAATAGCGATCAACGACCATTTTCAATAATACCGAAGGCTAACACGTATGGATTTTTGACCAAGAAATGGTCACCACCAGAAATTCGAGAATGTGATCTATGGCAAGGAAACATATGTGGGGTGAGGTGTACAAGCCTCTGGTTGATGATCAATGGCCACACAACCACCATTTTTGTCGAAAATAGCCATGAACGATCATTTTCAATGACACTGAAGGCTAACACCTACAGAATTTTGACCAAGAAATGGTCTCCACCATAAATCCAAGAATGTGATCTATGGCTCGAAAACATATGTGTAGTGAGGTGTATGAGCCTCTGGTCAAAGATCAATGGCCACACAACCCCTATTTTTGTCGAAAATAGCCATGAATGACCATTTTCAATAATACCGAAGGCTAACACATTCAGATTTTTGCCCAAGAAATGGTCTCCACCAGAAATCCAAGGATGTGATCTATGGCAAGGAAACATATGTGGGGTGAGGTGTACGAGCCTCTGGTCGATGATCAATGGCCACACAACCCCCATTTTTGTCGAAAATAGCCATGAACGACCATTTTCAATGACACTGAAGGCTAACACTCACAGTTTTTGACCAAGAAATGGTCTCCACCATAAATCCAAGAATGTGATCTATGGCAAGGAAACATATGTGTAGTGAGGTGTATGAGCCTCAGGTCGAATTTCAATGGCCACACAACCCTTATTTTTGTCGAAAATAGCCATGAACGACCATTTTCAATAGTACCGAAGGCTAACACATTTGGATTTTTGACCAAGAAATGTTCTCCACCAGAAATCAAAGAATGTGATCTATGGCAAGGAAACATATGTGGGGTGAGGTTTATGAGCCTCTGGTCGATGATCAATGGCCACACAACCCCCATTTTTGTCGGAAATACCCATGAAGGACCATTTTCAATAATACCACGTACGGATTTTTGACCAAGAAATGGTCTCCACTAGAAATCCAACAATGTGATCTATGGCAAGGAAACATATGTGGGGTGAGGTGTACGAGCCTCTGGTCGATGACAAATGGCCACACAACCCCCATTTTAGACGAAAATAGCCGTGAACGACAATTTTCAATAGTACCGAAGGCTAACACCAACAGATTCTTGACCAAGAAATGGTCTCCACCAGAAATCCAACAATGTGATCTATGGCAAGGAAACATATATGAGGTGAGGTGTACGAGCCTCTGGTCGATGATAAATGGCCACACAACCCCCATTTTTTATGAAAATAGCCATGAACGACCATTTTTAATAATACTGAAGGCTAACACCTACAGATTTTTGACCAAGAAATGGTCTCCACCAGAAATCCAAGAATGTGATCTATGGCAAGGAAACAAACTTGGGTGAGGTGTATGAGCCTTTGGTCGATGATCAATGGCCACACAACCCCCATTTTTGCCGAAAATAGCCATGAACGACCATTTTCAATAATACCGAAGGCTAACACCTACGGATTTTTGACCAAGAAATGGTCTCCACCATAAATCCCAGAATGTGATCTATGGCAAGGAAACATATGTGGGGTGAGGTGTATGGGCCTCTGGTTGATGATCAATGGCCACACAACGCCCATTTTTGTCGAAAATAGCGATCAACGACCATTTTCAATAATATAGAAGGCTAACACGTATGGATTTTTGACCAAGAAATGGTCTCCACCAGAAATCCGAGAATGTGATCTATGGCAAGGAAACATATGTGGGGTGAGGTGTACGAGCCTCTAGTCGATGATCAATGGCCACACAACCCCCATTTTGTCGAAAATAGCCATGAACGACCATGTTCAATGACACTGAAGGCTAACACCTACGGAATTTTGACCAAGAAATGGTCTCCACCATAAATCCAAGAATGTAATCTATGGTAGGAAACATATGTGTAGTGAGGTGTATGAGCCTCTGGTCGAAGATCAATGGCCACACAACCCCCATTTTTGTCAAAAATAGCCTTGAATGACCATTTTCAATAATACCGAAGGCTAACACATTCAGATTTTTGCCCAAGAAATGGTCTCCACCAGAAATCCAAGAATGTGATATATGGCAAGGAAACATATGTGGGGTGAGGTGTACGAGCCTCTGGTCGATGATCAGTGGCCACACAACCCCCATTTTTGTCGAAAATAGCCATGAACGATCATTTTCAATGACAGTGAAGTCTAACACTCACGGATTTTTGACCAAGAAATGGTCTCCACCATAAATCCTATAATGTGATCTATGGCAAGGAAACGTATGTGTAGTGAGGTGTATGAGCCTCTGGTCGAATATCAATGGCCACACAACCCTTATTTTTGTCGAAAATAGCCATGAACGACCATTTTCAATAGTACCGAAGGCTAACACATTCGGAATTTTGACCAAGAAATGGTCTCCACCAGAAATCAAAGAATGTGATCTATGGCAAGGAAACATATGTGGGGTGAGGTTTATGAGCCTCTAGTCGATGATCAATGGCCACACAACCCCCATTTTTGTCGAAAATAGCCATGAATGACCATTTTCAATAATACCGAAGACTAACACGTACGGATTTTTGACCAAGAAATGGTCTCCCCAGAAATCCAAGAATGTGATCTATGGCAAGGAAACATATGTGGGGTGAGGTGTACGAACCTCTGGTCGATGATAAATGGCCACACAACCCCTATTTTAGACGAAAATGACCATGAACGACCATTTTCAATAATACCGAAGGCTAACACCAACGGATTCTTGACCAAGAAATGGTCTCCACCAGAAATCCAAGAATGTGATCAATGGCAAGAAAACATATGTGGGGTAAAGTGTACGAGCCTCTGGTCGATGATCAAAGGCCACACAACCCCCATTTTTGTCGAAAATAGCCATGAACGACCATTTTCAATGAAACGGAAGGCTAACACCTACGGATTTTTGACCAAGAAATGGTCTCCACCATAAATCCAAGAATGTGATATATGGCAAGGAAACATATGTGAGGTGAGGTGTACGAGCCTCTGGTCGATGATAAATGGCCACACAACCCCCATTTTTTATGAAAATAGCCATGAACGACCATTTTCAATAATACCGAAGGCTAACACCTACGGATTTTTGACCAAGAAATGGTCTCCACCAGAAATCCAAGAATGTGATCTATGGCAAGGAAACATACGTGGGGTGAGGTGTATGAGCCTCTGGTCGATGATCAATGGCCACACAACCCCCATTTTTGTCGAAAATAGCCATGAACGACCATTTTCAATGACACTGAAGGCTAACACCTATGGATTTTTGACCAAGAAATGGTCTCCACCATAAATCCAAGAATGTGATCTATGGCAAGGAAACATATGTGGGGTGAGGTGTATGGGCCTCTGGCCGATGATCAATGGCCACACAACGCCCATTTTTGTCGAAAATAGCGATCAACGACCATTTTCAATAATACCGAAGGCTAACACGTATGGATTTTTGACCAAGAAGTGGTC
Organism: Zea mays; assembly: GCF_902167145.1. NCBI lineage: Eukaryota > Viridiplantae > Streptophyta > Magnoliopsida > Poales > Poaceae > Zea > Zea mays. The sequence continues at coordinate 157,162,047 of NC_050102.1, forward strand.
TCCACCAGAAATCCGAGAATGTGATCTATGGCAAGGAAACATATGTGGGGTGAGGTGTACTAGCCTTTGGTCGATGATCAATGGCCACACAACCCCCATTTTTGTCGAAAATAGCCATGAACGACCATTTTCAATGACACTGAAGGCTAACACCTACAGAATTTTGACCAAGAAATGGTCTCCACCATAAATCCAAGAATGTGATCTATGGCAAGGAAACATATGTGTAGTGAGGTGTATGAGCCTCTGGTCGATGATCAATGGCCACACAACCTCCATTTTTGTCGAAAATAGCCATGAACGACCATTTTCAATAATACCGAAGGCTAACACCTACGGATTTTTGACCAAGAAATGTTCTCCACCAGAAATCCAAAATGTGATCTATGGCAAGGAAACATATGTGGGGTGAGGTGTATGAGCCTCTGGTCGATGATCAATGGCCACACAACCCCCATTTTTGTCGAAAATAGCCATGAACGACCATTTTCAATGACACTGAAGGCTAACACCTACAGAATTTTGACCAAGAAATGGTCTCCACCATAAATCCAAGAATGTGATCTATGGCAAGGAAACATATGTGTAGTGAGGTGTATGAGCCTCTGGTCGAATATCAATGGCCACACAACACTTATTTTAGTCGAAATAGCCATGAACGACCATTTTCAATAGTACCGAAGGCTAACACATTCGGATTTTGACCAAGAAATGGTCTCCACCAGAAATCAAAGAATGTGATCTATGGCAAGGAAACATATGTGGGGTGAGGTGTATGGGCCTCTGGCCCATGATCAATGGCAACACAACGCCCATTTTTGTCGAAAATAGTGATCAACGACCATTTTCAATAATACCGAAGGCTAACACGTATGGATTTTTGACCAAGAAATGGTCTCCACCAGAAATCCGAGAATGTAATCTATGGCAAGGAAACATATGTGGGGTGAGGTGTACGAGCCTCTGGTCGATGATTAATGGCCACACAACCCCCATTTTTGTCGAAAATAGCCATGAACGACCATTTTCAAGGACACTGAAGGCTAACACCTACGGAATTTTGACCAAGAAATGGTTGAGAGCACCTAGAGGGGGGTGAATAGGTGATCCTGTGAAACTTGAAACTTAATCCACAAAAACTTGATTAGACGTTAGCACAATAATGCCAAGTGGCTAGAGAGGAGTCTCAACAAAACACAATAACCACAAGAGAACAATCACAGAGAAGGCACAGTGGTTTATCCCGTGGTTCGGCCAAGACCAACGCTTGCCTACTCCACGTTGTGGCGTCCCAACGGACGAGGGTTGCAATCAACCCCTCTCAAGCGGTCCAGAGACCCACTTGAATACCATGGTGTTTAGCTTGCTTTACTATATCCCGTTTGCGAGGAATCTCCACACTTTGGAGCCTCTCGCCCTTACACTTGAAATTCACAAAGAAGCACGGAGTAAAGGAGGGATGAGCAACACACTCAAGACAAGAAATCACAGCAACACCATGCACACAAGTCGCAACAAGAGCTCACAACACAACTCAAGAGTTCACAACTCAACTAGAGCTCTAATTGCTATTGCAAGGAATCAAAAGCGCGGAATCGATGTCTTAGTGCTTAGGAATGCTTAGAGAATGCGTGGTGTGCTCCTCCATGCGCCTAGGGGTCCCTTTTATAGCCCCAAGGCAGCTAGGAGCCGTTGAGTGCATTCCAGGAAGGCATTTCTTGCCTTCTGTCAACTGGCGCCCCGGACAGTCCGGTGCACCACCGGACATTGACAGGTGCGGATTTCTTTCCTTCTTCGGCGAAGCCGACCGTTGGCAGCCTTGGAGCCGTTGGCGCACCGGACACTGTCCGGTGCACACCGGACAGTCCGGTGCCCCCTCCCGACCGTTGGCTCGTCCACGTGTCCCGCGTGGATCGCGCAGCCGACCGTTGGCCCAGCTGACTGTTGGCTCACCGGACAGTCCGGTGCTCACCGGATAGTCCGGTGAATTATAGCCGTACGCCGTTAATTCCTTCCCGAGAGCGGCAAGTTCGCCTGAGCCAGCCTGGCACACCGGACACTGTCCGGTGCACCACCAGACAGTCCGGTGCACCCAGACCGAGCTGACTTGGGCTGAACAGAGCCATCTCATTTCCAATTCAATCTTTCCTGTTTCAGCACTTAGACACAATACATTAGTCCATAAAACAATGTACTAAGTCTGGAAACATACCTTTTGACATGATTTGCACTTTGTCCACCACATTGCATAAATCAACACAAAAGCACTTGCGTTGGCACTCAATCACCAAAATACTTAGAAATGGCCCAAGGGCATATTTCCCTTTCAATCTCCCCCTTTTTGGTGATTTATGCCAACACAACATAAAGCAACTAGAACAAGTGTAATATCAATGCAAATGAAAACTCAATATAGTTTTGATTCATATTTGACATATATGGATCACTCTTTGCCACCACTTGGTTTGTTATTGCAAATCAAACTCAATTTCCTATCTCTAAGTCAAATTCACTTGTAGAGACATAAAGAGAGGTATTCCAAAAGAAATTGATCAAGGATTTCAAAAACTCCCCATTTTTCCCATAATCAACACTTCTCCCCACAAGAGGCCAACTTTTGACAAAAGAGACAATAAAAGAGTTTTGACAAACCAAAAGCTCTATTCTACTATTTTCAAAATTTCTTAAGTGGTAGCTGATCCATTTATTGCTTTGGCCTTTATTTTCTCCCCCTTTGGCATCAAGCACCAAAACGGGATCAATCTTGGCCCTTTAACCCCATTGCCTCACCAAAAATCTTCAACTAAGAATAAAAAGGCAATAAGAGTACAAAGATGAACTCGGAAAAAATTACTCTTTCATCGGAGTGCAGTGGAAGTCTTGCATTGTCCAAGTCCACCTTTACCCTTTCAACCCACCTTTGAGACTAAATCAAGCAAACTCAAGCACACAGTTAGTCTCAAAGAGTCAAGTTGTAGCACATCTCCCCCTAAATATGTACATCACTTTGCAACAGACTTGTGAGGTCCGGGGAGTGCCTGTACAACTTGAGCACCATAAATAAGCAACAAAATGCATAAGGAACATGATCAAGGGCATAAACACATGTATGCTATAAATCAATCCAAGTTTCGCGAATCTAAGACATTTAGCTCACTACGCAACTTGCAAAAGGTCTGCTCATCTAAAGGCTTGGTAAAGATATCGGCTAGCTGGTTCTCGGAGCTAACATGAAACACTTCGATATCTCCCTTTTGCTTGTGGTCTCTCAAAAAGTGATGCCGGATGTCTATGTGCTTTGTGCGGCTGTGTTCAATAGGATTATCCGCCATGCGGATAGCACTCTCATTATCACATAGGAGTGGGACTTTGCTCAGATTGTAGCCAAAGTCCCTGAGGGTTTGCCTCATCCAAAGTAGTTGCGCGCAACACTGTCCTGCGGCAACATACTCGGCCTCAGCGGTGGATAGGGCAACGGAGGTTTGTTTCTTAGAACTCCATGACACCAGGGACCTTCCTAAGAATTGGCACGTCCCTGATGTACTCTTCCTATCGACCTTACATCCAACATAGTCGGAGTCTGAATATCCAATCAAGTCAAAGGTAGACCCCTTTGGATACCAGATCCCGAAACAAGGCGTAGCGACTAAATATCTAAGAATTCGCTTCACAGCCACTAGGTGACACTCCTTAGGATCGGATTGAAATCTAGCACACATGCATACGCTAAGCATAATATCCGGTCTACTAGCACATAAGTAAAGTAACGACCCTATCATAGACCGGTATGCTTTTTGATCAACAGACTTACCTCCTTTGTTGAGGTCGGTGTGTCCGTCGGTTCCCATTGGAGTCTTTGCGGGCTTGGCGTCTTTCATCCCAAACCGCTTGATCAAGTCTTGTGTGTACTTCGTTTGGGAGATGAAGGTCCCATCCTTGAGTTGCCTCACTTGGAACCCAAGGAAATAGCTTAGCTCGCCCATCATCAACATCTCAAACTTTTGAGTCATCACCCTGCTAAACTCTTCACAAGACTTTTGGTTAGTAGAACCAAATATTATGTCATCGACATAAATTTGGCATACAAAGAGATCACCATCACAAGTCTTAGTAAAAAGAGTTGGATCGGCTTTCCCAACCTTGAAAGCATTAGCAATTAAAAAGTCTCTAAGGCATTCATACCATGCTCTTGGGGCTTGCTTAAGTCCATAGAGCGCCTTAGAGAGCTTACACACGTGGTTGGGGTACCGTTCATCCTCGAAGCCAGGGGGTTGCTCCACGTACACCTCCTCCTTGATTGGCCCGTTGAGGAAAGCGCTCTTCACATCCATTTGGAACAACCTGAAAGAATGGTGAGCGGCATATGCTAGCAAAATACGAATGGACTCTAGCCTAGCCACAGGAGCAAAAGTCTCCTCAAAGTCCAAACCTGCGACTTGGGCATAACCTTTTGCCACAAGTCGAGCCTTGTTCCTTGTCACCACCCCGTGCTCGTCTTGTTTGTTGCGGAACACCCACTTGGTTCCCACAACATTTTGCTTGGGACGAGGCACCAATGTCCAAACTTCATTCCTCTTGATGTTGTTGAGCTCCTCTTGCATGGCCAACACCCAGTCCGGATCTAGCAAGGCCTCTTCTACACTGAAAGGCTCAATAGAAGAGACAAAGGAGTAATGCTCACAAAAATTAACTAATCGAGACCGAGTAGTTACTCCCTTGCTAATGTCACCCAAAATTTGGTCAACGGGACGATCCCTTTGAATCGTCGCTCGAACTTGGGTTGGAGGTTCCGGTTGCGCTTCTTCCTCTATCACATGAACATCTTGTGCTCCCCCTTGATCACACGCCTCTTCTTGATGAACCTGTTCACAGTCTTGAGATGGGGAATGCACCATTGTTGAGGAAGAAGGTTGATCTTGCTCCTTTTGTTCCTGAGGTCGTACATCACCAATCGCCATGGTTCGTATTGCGGCCGTCGGGACATCTTCTTCATCTACATCATCAAGATCAACAACTTGCTCTCTTGGAGAGCCATTAGTCTCATCAAATACAACGTCGCTAGAGACTTCAACCAAACCCGATGATTTGTTGAAGACTCTATACGCCTTTGTATTTGAGTCATAACCTAACAAAAACCCTTCTATGGCTTTGGGAGCAAATTTGGAATTCCTACCCTTCTTCACTAGAATGTAGCATTTACTTCCAAAAACTCGAAAATACGAAACATTGGGTTTGTTACCGGTTAGTAGCTCATACGACGTCTTCTTGAGGAGGCGATGAAGGTAGACCCTTTTGATGGCGTGGCAAGCCGTGTTCACGGCTTCCGACCAAAAGCGCTCGGGGGTCTTGAACTCTCCAAGCGTCGTCCTCACCATGTCTATAAGCGTCCTATTCTTCCTCTCTACCACACCATTTTGCTGTGGTGTGTAGGGAGCGGAGAACTCGTGCTTGATCCCTTCCTCCTTAAGGTACTCCTCCACTTGAAGGTTCTTGAACTCGGACCCATTGTCGCTCCTTATCTTTTTCACCTTGAGCTCAAACTCGTTTTGAGCTCTCCTTAGGAAGCGCTTGAGGGTCCCTTGGGTTTCAGATTTATCCTGCAAAAAGAATACCCAAGTGAAGCGGGAAAAGTCGTCAACTATAACAAGACTATACTTACTTCCTCCTATACTTAGATAGGCGACGGGTCCGAAGAGGTCCATGTGAAGCATCTCCAAAGGTCTTGATGTGGTCATCACATTTTTGGTGTGATGAGAGCTTCCCACCTGTTTGCCTGCTTGACAAGCTGCACAAGGTCTATCTTTTTCGAATTGCACATTAGTTAAACCTATCACGGGTTCTCCCTTTAGAAGCTTGTGAAGGTTCTTCATCCCCACATGTGCTAAGCGGCGATGCCACATCGAGCCCATGCTAGTCTTAGCAATTAAGCATGCATCTAGACCGGCCTCCTCTTTTGCAAAATCAACTAAGTAAAGTTTGCCGTCTAATACACCCTTAAAAGCTAGTGAACCATCACTTCTAATGACAGACACATCTACATTTGTGAATAGACGATTATATCCCATATTGCGTAACTGACTAACAGATAACAAATTATATCCAAGAGACTCAACTAAAAACACATTAGATATAGAGTGCTCGGATGAAATAGCAATTTTACCTAACCCTTTTACCTTGCCTTGATTCCCATCACCGAATATTATTGAATCTTGGGAATCCTTGTTTTTGACGTAGGAGGTGAACATCTTCTTCTCCCCCGTCATATGGTGCATCCGCTGTCGATAATCCAGCTTGAACCCCCGGATGCATAAACCTGCAAGGCAAATTTAGGCTTGGGTCTTAGGTACCCAACTCTTGTTGGGTCCTACAAGGTTAGTCACAATTGTCTTAGGGACCCAAATGCAAGTTTTGTCTCCCTTGCATTTTGCCCCTAATTTTCTAGCAACTATCTTCCTATCCTTTCTACAAATAGCAAAGGAAGCATTTAAAGCATGATATATTGTAGAAGGTTCATTAACTTTCCTAGGAACATTGACAACATTTCTCCTAGGCATATGAACAAAATATCTCCTAGACATATCTTTATCATGCATATAGGAAGAACTAGAAGCGAACATGGCATGTGATTCAAAAGCATCATAAGCATTACAACTCTCATAAGATTGTCTTCTATCATGGTACATAAAAGCATGGTTCTTTTTAGCAATACTAGCCATAGGGGCCTTCCCTTTCTCCTTACAGGGATGGGAGCTTTATGGCTTGTTAAGTTCTTGGCTTCCTTCTTGAAACCAAGTCCATCCTTAATTGAGGGGTGTCTACCAATCGTGTAGGCATCCCTTGCAAATTTTAACTTATCAAATTCGCTTTTGCTAGTCTTAAGTTGGGCATTAAGACTGGCCACTTCATCATTCAATTTAGAAATTGAAACTAGGTGTTCACTACAAGCATCAACATTAAAATCTTTACACCTAGTGCAAACAACAACATGTTCTACACAGGATGTTGATTTATTAGCTATTTCTAACTTAGCATTCAAGTCATCGTTTATGCTTTTTAAACTAGAAATAGAGTCATGGCATGTAGACAATTCACAAGAAAGCATTTCATTCCTCTTTATTTCTAACGCAAGGGATTTTTGAGCTTCTACAAACTTATCATGTTCATCATATAAGAGATCCTCTTGTTTTTCTAGCAATCTATTCTTATCATTCAAAGCATCAATCAATTCATTTATTTTATCCACCTTGGTTCTATCTAGACCCTTGAATAAACATGAATAATCTATTTCATCATCATCACTAGACTCATCCTCACTTGAAGAAGCATAAGTACTAGTGTTACGAGCGCTTACCTTCTTTTCCCTTGCCATGAGGCAAGTGTGATGCTCGTTTGGGAAGAGGGATGACTTGTTGAAGGCAGTGGCGGCGAGTCCTTCGTTGTCGGAGTCGGACGACGAACAATCCGAGTCCCACTCCTTGCCAAGATGTGCCTCGCCTTTTGCCTTCTTATAGTTCTTCTTCTTCTCCCTCTTGTTCCCTTATTCCTGGTCACTATTATTGTCGGGACAGTTAGCAATAAAATGACCAACCTTACCACATTTGAAGCATGAGTGCTTCCCCTTTGTCTTGGTCTTGCTTGGCTGCCCCTTGCGACCCTTTAGCGCCGTCTTGAAGCGCTTGATGATGAGGGCCATGTCTTCATCATTGAGCCCGGCCGCCTCAACTTGCGCCACCTTGCTAGGTAGCGTCTCCTTGCTCCTCGTTGCCTTGAGAGCAATGGGTTTAGGCTCATGGATTGGACCGTTCAACGCGTCGTCGACATATCTCGCCTCCTTGATCATCATTTGCCCGCTTACAAATTTCCCAAGAACTTCTTTGGGTGACATCTTGGTGTACCTAGGATTTTCACGGATATTGTTCACCAAATGTGGATCAAGTACAGTAAAGGACCTTAGCATTAGACGAACGACGTCGTGGTCCGTCCATCGTGTGCTTCCGTAGCTCCGTATCTCGTTGATAAGGGTCTTGAGCTGATTGTATGTTTGGGTTGGCTCCTCTCCCCTGATCATTGCGAATCTTCCAAGCTCGCCCTCCACCAACTCCATTTTGGTGAGTAAGGTGACGTCATTCCCCTCATGTGAGATCCTGAGGGTGTCCCAGGTCTGCTTGGCATTGTCCAAGCCGCTCACCTTATGATACTCGTCCCTGCACAAAGAGGCTAACAACACAGTAGTAGCTTGTGCATTTCTATGAATCTGTTCATTGATAAACATAGGACTATCCGAGCTATCAAATTTCATTCCACTTTCCACAATCTCCCATATGCTCGGATGGAGAGAGAACTGGTGACTACACATTTTGTGGCTCCAAAATCCGTAGTCCTCTCCATCAAAGTGAGGAGGTTTGCCAAGTGGAATGGAGAGCAAATGAGCATTTGTACTTTGCGGAATACGAGAGTAGTCAAAAGAAAAGTTCGAATTAACCGGTTTCCTTCTCTCGTAGTCGTTGTCGTCGTTGTCCTTTTGGGAAGAAGTGGACTCGTCGCTGTCGTCGTAGTAGACGATCTCCTTGATACGCCTTGTCTTCTTCTTCTTCCCATCCTTTCGTTTGTGGCCCGAGCCCGAGTCGGTAGGCTTGTCATCCTTCGGCTCGTTGACGAAGGACTCCTTCTCCTTATCATTGATCATGATTCCCTTCCCCTTAGGATCCATCTCTTCGGGCGGTTAGTCCCTTTCTTGAAGAGAACGGCTCCGATACCAATGGAGAGCACCTAGAGGGGGGTGAATAGGTGATCCTGTGAAACTTGAAACTTAATCCACAAAAACTTGATTAGACTTTAGCACAATAATGCCAAGTGGCTAGAGAGGAGTCTCAACAAAACACCATAACCACAAGAGATCAATCACAGAGAAGGCACAATAGTTTATCCCGTGGTTTGGCCAAGACCAACGCTTGCCTACTCCATGTTGTGGCGTCCCAACGGACGAGGGTTGCAATCAACCCCTCTCAAGCGGTCCAAAGACCCACTTGAATACCATGGTGTTTTGCTTGCTTTACTATATCTTGTTTGCGAGGAATCTCCACACTTTGGAGCCTCTCGCCATTACACTTGAAAATCACAAAGAAGCACAGAGTAAAGGAGGGATGAGCAACACACTCAAGACAAGAAATCACAGCAACACCACGCACACAAGTCGCAACAAGAGCTCACAACACAACTCAAGAGTTCACAACTCAACTAGAGCTCTAATTGCTATTGCAAGGAATCAAAAGCGCGGAATCGATGTCTTAGTGCTTAGGAATGCTTAGAGATTGCTTGGTGTGCTCCTCCATGTGCCTAGGGGTCCCTTTTATAGCCCCAAGGCAGCTAGGAGCCATTGAGTGCATTCCAGGAAGGCATTTCTTGCCTTCTGTCGACTGGCGCACCGGACAGTCCGGTGCACCATCGGACATTGTCCGGTGCGAATTTCTTTCCTTCTTTGGCGAAGCTGACCGTTCGCAGCCTTGAAGCCGTTGGCGCACCGGACACTGTCCGGTGCCCCCTCCCGACCGTTGGCTCGGCCACGTGTCCCGCGCGGATCGCGCAGCCGACCGTTGGCCCGGCTGACTGTTGGCTCACCGGACAGTCCGGTGAATTATAGCCGTACGCCGTTAATTCCTTCCCGAGAGCGGCAAGTTTGCCTGAGCCAGCCTGGCACACCGGACACTATCCGGTGCACCACCGGACAGTCCGGTGCACCCAGACCGAGCTGACTTGGGCTGAAGAGAGCCATCTCATTTCCAATTCAATCTTTCCTGTTTCAGCACATAGACACAATACATTAGTCCATAAAACAATGTACTAAGTCTGGAAACATACCTTTTGACATGATTTGCACTTTGTCCACCACATTGCATAAATCAACACAAAAGCACTTGCGTTGGCACTCAATCACCAAAATACTTAGAAATGGCCCAAGGGCATAATTCCCTTTCAATGGTCTCCACCATAAATCCATGAATGTGATCTATGGCAAGGAAACATATGTGTAGTGAGGTGTATGAGCCTCTGGTCGAAGATCAATGGCCACAACACCCATTTTTGTCGAAAATAGCCATGAATGACCATTTTCAATAATACCGAAAGCTAACACATTCAGATTTTTGCCCAAGAAATGGTCTCCACCAGAAATCCAAGAATGTGATCTATGGCAAGGAAACATATGTGGGGTGAGGTGTACGAGTCTCTGGTCGATGATCAATGGCCACACAACCCCCATTTTTGTCGAAATTAGCCATGAACGACCATTTTCAATGACACTGAAGGCTAACACTCACGGATTTTTGACCAAGAAATGGTCTCCACCATAAATCCAAGAATGTGATCTATGACAAGGAAACATATGTGTAGTGAGGTGTATGAGCCTCTGTTCGAATATCAATGGCCACACAACACTTATTTTAGTTGAAATAGCCATGAACGACCATTTTCAATAGTACCGAAGGCTAACACATTCGGATTTTTGACCAAGAAATGGTCTCCACCAGAAATCAAAGAATGTGATCTATGGCAAGGAAACATATGTGGGGTGAGGTTTATGAGCCTCTGGTCGATGATCAATGGCCACACAACCCCCATTTTTGTCGAAAATCGCCATGAATGACCATTTTCAATAATACCGAAGGCTAACATGTACGGATTTTTGACCAAGAAATGGTCTCCATCAGAAATCCAAGAATGTGATTTATGGCAAGGAAACATATGTGGGGTGAGGTGTACAAGCCTCTGGTCGATGATAAATGGCCACACAACCCCCATTTTAGACGTAAATAGCCATGAACGACCATTTTCAATAATACCGAAGGCTAACACCAACGGATTCTTGACCAAGAAATGGTCTCCACCAGAAATCCAAGAATGTGATCAACGACAAGAAGACATATGTGGGGTAAAGTGTACGAGCCTCTGGTCGATGATCAATGGCCACACAACCCCCATTTTTTCGAAAATAGCCATGAACGACCATTTTCTATGACATGGAAGGCTAACACCTACGGATTTTTGACCAAGAAATGGTCTCCACCATAAATCCAAGAATGTGATCTATGGCAAGGAAACATAAGTGAGGTGAGGTGTACGAGCCTCTGGTCGATGATAAATGGCCACACAACCCCTATTTTTGATGAAAATAGCCATGAACGACCATTTTCAATAATACCGAAGGCTAACACCTACGGATTTTTCACCAAGAAATGGTCTCCACCAGAAATCCAAGAATGTGATCTATTGCAAGGAAACATACGTGGGGTGAGGTGTATGAGCCTCTGGTCGATGATCAATGGCCACACAACCCCCATTTTCGTCGAAAATAGCCATGAACCACCATTTTCAATAATACCGAAGGTTAACACCTACGGATTTTTGACCAAGAAATGTTCTCCACCAGAAATCCAAAATGTGATCTATGGCAAGGAAACATATGTGGGGTGAGGTGTACGAGCCTCTGGTCGATGATCAATGGCCACACAACCCCCATTTTTGTCGAAAATAGCCATGAACGACCATTTTCAATGACACTGAAGGCTAACACTTACGGATTTTTGACCAAGAAATGGTCTCCACCATAAATCCAAGAATGTGATCTATGTCAAGGAAACATATGTGGGGTGAGGTGTATGAGCATTTTCAATAATACCGAAGGCTAACACCTACGGATTTTTGACCAAGAAATGGTCTCCACCATAAATCCAAGAATGTGATCTATGGCAAGTAAACATATGTGCAGCGAGGTGTATGAGCCTCTGGTCGAATATCAATGGCCACACAACCCCCATTTTTGTCGAAAATAGCAATGAACGACCATTTTCAATAGTACCGAAGGCTAACACATTCGGATTTTTGACCAAGAAATGGTCTCCACCAGAAATCAAAGAATGTGATCTATGGCAAGAAAACATATGTGAGGTGAGGTTTACGAGCCTCTGGTCGATGATCAATGGCCACACAACCCCCATTTTTGTCGAAAATATCCATTAATGACCATTTTCAATAATACTGAAGGCTAACACGTACGGATTTTTGACCAAGAAATGGTCTCCACCAAAAATCCAAGAATGTGATCTATGGCAAGGAAACATATGTGGGGTGAGGTGTACGAACCTCTGGTCGATGATAAATGGCCACACAACCCCCATTTTAGTCAAAAATAGCCATGAACGACCATTTTTCAATAATGCCAAAGGCTAACACTAACGGATTTCTGACCAAGAAATGGTCCCCACCAGAAATCCAAGAATGTGATCTATGGCAAGAAAACATCTGTGGGGTGAAGTGTACGAGCCTCTGGTCCATGATCAATGGCCACACAACCCCCTTTTTTCGAAAATAGCCATCAACGACCATTTTCAATGACACTGAAGGCTAACACCTAAGGATTTTTGACCAAGAAATGGTCTCCACCATAAATCTAATAATGTGATCTATGGCAAGAAAACATATGTGTAGTGAGGTGTATGAGCCTCTAGTCGAAGATCAATGGCCACACAACCCCCATTTTTGTCAAAAATAGCCATGAATGACCATTTTCAATAATACCGAAGGCTAACACATTCGGAATTTTGCCCAAGAAATGGTTTCCACCAGAAATCCAAGAATGTGATCTATGGAAAGGAAACATATGTGGGGTGAGGTGTACGAGCCTCTGGTCGATGATCAATGGCTACACAACCCCCATTTTTGTCGAAAATAGCCATGAACCACCATTTTCAATGACACTTAAGGCTAGCACCTACAGATTTTTGACCAAAAAATGGTCTCCACCATAAATCCAAGAATGTGATCTATGGCAAAGAAACATATGTGTAGTGAGGTGTATGAGCCTCTGGTCGAATATCAATGGCCACACAACCCCCATTTTTGTCGAAAATAGCCATGAACGACCATTTTCAATAGTACCAAAGGCTAACACTTTCGGATTTTTGACCAAAAATGGTCTCCACCAGAAATCAAAGAATGTGATCTATGGCAAGGAAACATATGTGGGGTGAGGTTTACGAGCTTCTGGTCGATGATCAATGGCCACACAACCCCCATTTTTGTCGAAAATAGCCATGAACGACCATTTTCAATAATACCGAAGGCTAACACGTACGGATTTTTGACCAAGAAATGGTCTCCACCAGAAATCCAAGAATGTGATCTATGGCAAGGAAACATATGTGGGGTGAGGTGTATGGGCCTCTGGTCGATGATCAATGGCCACACAACGCCCATTTTTGTCTAAAATAGCGATCAACGACCATTTTCAATAATACAGAAGGCTAACACGTATGGATTTTTGACCAATAAATGGTCTGCACCAGAAATCCGAGAATGTGATCTATGGCAAGGAAACATATGTGGGGCGAGGCGTACGAGCCTCTGGTCGATGATCAATGGCCACACAACCCCCATTTTTGTCGAAAATAGCCATGAATGACCATTTTCAATGACACTGAAGCCTAACACCTACAGAATTTTGACCAAGAAATGGTCTCCACCAAAAATTCAAGAATGTGATATATGGCAAGGAAACATATGTGGGGAGAGGTTTACGAGCCTCTGGTCGAAGATCAATGCCCACACAACCCCCATTTTTGTCGAAAATAGCCGTGAATGACCATTTTCAATAATACCGAAGGCTAACACATTCGGATTTTTGCCCAAGAAATGGTCTCCACCAGAAATCCAAGAATGTGATCTATGGCAAGGAAACATATGTGGGGTGAGGTGGACGAGCTTCTGGTCGATGATCAATGGCCACACAACCCCCATTTTTGTTGAAAATAGCCATGAACCACCATTTTCAATGACACCGAAGGCTAACAGCTACGGATTTTTGACCAAGAAACGGTCTCCACCATAAATCCAAGAATGTGATCTATGGCAAGGAAACATATGTGTAGTGAGGTGTACGAGCCTCTGGTCGATGATCAATGGCCACACAACCCCTATTTTTGTCGAAAATAGCAATGAACGACCATTTTCAATAGTAACAAAGGCTAACACCTACGAATTTTTGACCAAGAAATGGTCTCCACCAGAAATCAAAGAATGTGATCTATGGCAAGGAAACATATGTGGGGTGAGGTGTACGAGCCTCTGGTCGAAGATAAATGGCCACACAACCCCCATTTTTTATGAAAATAGCCATGAACGACCATTTTCAATAACACCGAAGGCTAACAGCTACGAATTTTTTACCAAGAAATGGTGTCCACCAGAAATCCAAGAATGTGATCTATGGCAAGGAAACATACGTGGGGTGAGGTGTTTGAGCCTCTGGTCGATGATCAATGGCCACACAACCCCCATTTTAGTCGAAAATAGCCATGAACGACCATTTTCAATAATACCGAAGGCTAACACCTACGGATTTTTTACCAAGAAATGGTCTCCACCAGAAATCCAAAATGTGATCTATGGCAAGGAAACATATGTGGGGTGAGGTGTATGAGCCTTTGGTCGATGATCAATGGACACACAACCCCCATTTTTGTCGAAAATAGCCATGAACGACCATTTTCAATGACACTGAAGGCTAACACCTATGAATTTTTGACCAAGAAATGGTCTCCACCAGAAATCCAAGAATGTGATCTTTGGCAAGGAAACATATGTGGGGTGAGGTGTATGGGCCTCTGGTCGAAGATCAATGGCCACACAACCCCCATTTTTGTCGAAAATAGCCATCAACGACCATTTTCAATAATATCGAAGGCTAACACGTATGGATTTTTGCCCAAGAAATGGTCTCCACCAGAAATCCAAGAATGTGATCTATGGCAAGGAAACATATGTGGGGTGAGGTGTACGAGCCTCTGGTCGATGATAAATGGCCACGCAACCCCCATTTTTGTCGAAAATAGCCATGAACCACCATTTTCAATGACAACGAAGGCTAGCACCTACGGATTTTTGACCAAGAAATGTTCTCCACCATAAATCCAAGAATGTGATCTATGGCAAGGAAACATATGTGTAGTGAGGTGTATGAGCCTCTGGTCTAAGATCAATGGCCACACAACCCCCATTTTTGTCGAAAATAGCCATTAATGACCATTTTCAATAATACCGAAGGCTAACACATTCAGATTTTTGCCCAAGAAATGTCTCCACTAGAAATCCAAGAATGTGATCTATGGCAAGGAAACATATGTGGGGTGAGGTGTACGAGGCTCTGGTCGATGATCAATGGCCACACAACCCCCATTTTTGTCGAAAATAGCCATGAACGACCATTTTCAATGACACTGAAGGCTAACACTCACGGTTTTTGACCAAGAAATGGTCTCCACCATAAATCCAAGAATGTGATCTATGGCAAGGAAACATATGTGTAGTGAGGTGTATGAGCCTCTGGTCGAATATCAATGGCCACACAACCCTTATTTTTGTCGAAAATAGCCATGAACGACCATTTTCAATAGTACCGAAGGCTAACACATTTGGATTTTTGACCAAGAAATGGTCTCCACCAGAAATCAAAGAATGTGATCTATGGCAAGGAAACATATGTGGGGTGAGGTTTATGAGCCTCTGGTCGATGATCAATGGCCACACAACCCCCATTTTTGTCGGAAATAGCCATGAATGACCATTTTCAATAGTACCGAAGGCTAACACCAACGGATTCTTGACCAAGAAATGGTCTCCACCAGAAATCCAAGAATGTGATCAATGGCAAGAAAACATATGTGGGGTAAAGTTTACGAGCCTCTGGTCGATGATCAATGGCCCCACAACCCCCATTTTTGTCGAAAATAGCCATGAACGACCATTTTCAATGACACAGAAGGCTAACACCTACGGATTTTTGACCAAGAAATGGTCTCCACCATAAATCCAAGAATGTGATCTATGGCAAGGAAACATATGTGAGGTGAGGTGTACGAGCCTCTGGTCGATGATAAATGGCCACACAACCCCCATTTTTTATGAAAATAGCCATGAACTACCATTTTCAATAATACTGAAGGCTAACACCTACAGATTTTTGACCAAGAAATGGTCTCCACCAGAAATCCAAGAATGTGATCTATGGCATGGAAACATACTTGGGTGAGGTGTATGAGCCTTTGGTCGATGATCAATGGCCACACAACCCCCATTTTTGTCGAAAATAGCCATGAACGACCATTTTCAATAATACCGAAGGCTAACACCTACGGATTTTTGACCAAGAAATGGTATCCACCATAAATCCAAGAATGTGATCTATGGCAAGAAAACATATGTGGGGTGAGGTGTATGGGCCTCTGGTCAATGATCAATGGCCACACAACGCCCATTTTTATCGAAAATAGCGATCAACGACCATGTTCAATGACACTGAAGGCTAACTGTTGGGGACTTGTTCTCAAATGCTATGCTTTAAGAACAAGGCTACACAGAAAATATTAATCGACAAAGTCCTTCGTCCTTCGAAGCATTATTTCCCTAAGGATATAATGATTTTCGGACGAAGGCTATGAAGGACGTACCTCGAAGCATACGATGACAGAGAACGAATCATAAAGAATACCAGGGATTACATAGATAATTATATCATTATCAATTTATCATTATTATAAAGAAACAGAAATAATATCAAATTACAAATGTACCTTCAGCTTGGAAGGGAATGAAAGTACAAGTGTGACGCACGAGCAAATGCCAAATCAGCATGAACAGTACGGGGGTACTGTTCACCTATTTATAGGCATAGGACACAGCCTATGCAAAATTACATTTATGCCCTTTACATTTGATAATAATTCTATAGTAATCTATCGAGGTCTGAATAGCCTTTTCATCTTTAAGTCGGTTTCATTTTTTGCTACCACGCCGAAGCTTTCCTGCTCACACCTTCGGCGCTGTATCAACCTTCGTATTATTCTGGTCTGCTGTGATACCGACTTGAGTCCGAAGATACCTGTTCACACATTATACTCCAGAAATACTGTTAAATCCTGTTTTTGAGGACCTTCGTAAGCCGAAGGCCCCCAACAGTAGCCCCTCGCAATATTAATTTATTTAAAATAATAAATTTAGATTGCGACATGGGCGAAGGCTTTACGCCGAAGGTCCGAAAAAACACCTTCCCTTTGCTAGAATAGCAACATTCACTGACAAGCGGGGTCTTTCAATTTTCAACGCACTAGGCGTATAAATACGGTCATACCGCAAACTCATTTGGCACGCTCTCTGGCCATCTGCTCCTGCTCACTCAATTTTTAGCTCTTGCGCACTAAGATTTGCTGAGTTTTTAGTTTTGAAGCTTCGGCTTTGAAAACAGTTTTTTAGTGTTTCCGAAGATGTCTGAAGATAAGAAGGCTGCTGCTGAGATGAAGCTGAGTCTCGACGAAGAGAAAAACTTGGGGTTTCTTATAGCGATGTCGAAGACCAATACAGAAAAAATCACCAAGGAGATTCTGGAAGGTTTGTCTAAAGATACTGGTGACAGTGACAGTTATGATGTGGACAGTGGTGGTGAAGACTCCGAAGATCGTCCCTGGCGACCAAGCCATTCAGTTTATGGTAAATCAACTATCAAAGAGAATCATCTTGTCAACATGAGAGGGAGGTATTTCTGGGATTTGTCCGTTGTGAGGGCCGACGAAGGGGAGAAGACTTGTCCACACCCTGAAGAGAATGAAGTCGTAGTGTACCGAAGCTTTTTGAAAGCTGGGCTGCGATTTCCCTTGAGCAGCTTCGTCGTGGAGGTGTTGAAAATGTTTGAAGTCTATCTTCATCAACTTACCCCCGAAGCAATTATAAGGCTGAATATCTTCGTATGGGCCGTGAGAAGTCAAGGTCTGGAACCTGATGCGAAAAGCTTCTGCAACATACACGAATTATCATACGAGACAAAACCTTGGGGTAAGGAACAGTATCACAATAACTTTGGCTGCTACAATTTCGTTTCTCGGTCTGGGTCAAGCTGTCCCGTGCCAACCTTTCGGAAGAGATGGCCCGGCGACTGGATGACAGAATGGTTTTATGTGAAAAATGATCTGAAAGCACGAGAAGATATCAAAGGTATAGTTATGCGCCCTATTTGGCAAAGCTTCAGCCTTCGGAGGCCGAAGGTTGAAATGAATGAAGCTGCCGAAGAATGCTAGAGAGCCTTCGGCGTTATCTGTTCTTTTATTGGAACGAGAGATTTGGTACAAGAGCATATTGCCTTCAGGGTATGGCCGCTTGCGGAGAAATGGGAAATGCCGCAAGAAACCATAAAAGAGGCCGACGAAGGTGGACTTATCAGGCTGAAGTACACTTTTAAGTTCGGAGATAAATTCGTTGAGCCAGATGATGACTGGTTAAAAAGCATTGAAAATTTAAGTGATGAACTGCTTGGGACTTATTCGAAGGCCGAAGACACTGCACTGTCAGCAGCCTTCGGAGGCCGAAAAAAGAAGAGGCTGAATCGGGTATTTGATGCAATCGGGTTTGTCTACCCTGACTATCGTTATCCCATTCGAGGGCAGAAAAGAAAAAACACAACCTCTGCGAAAGAAGAAGCTGCAACTGCTCCTAGCGAGCCAGAACCGAAAAGAAAGAGGATAAAGGTCCTCACACACCGGCCGCGCTATATTGAACCAGCTTCGGTGCCTGAGTTCACCGGAGAAACTTCTTCGGCCACCGAAGCTGAAAAGGCAACGGAACCAACCTTGCTGCCAGAAGTCGCAGAAATGGCCGAAGCGCCAACAAGGATAGAATTGGAAGAACCGAAGATTTTGTTACCAAAAACCAAAGAGATGGCCGAAGCGCCATCCACAGAAAAAATGGAAGAAGTAAAGGAAGCAACTGAGGGATCAAAAACATCAGAAGTTTTTAGTCCTGCAGCAAATATTGAGACAGTAAAAAACCAAAAGGTGCCAGCAGTGACTCCGAAAAGGAAGAGAATGGTCAATGTGCTAGATGTTCTAGAAACAATTAAATCTTCAAGCACACCTCCGAAGAAGACTGTTGCCCTTCCCGAAGCAAAAACTGAAATTTCTGATACTAAAGCTCTAGAGCAAGAAACTGAAGCCGAAGCTGGGTCCTCAGAACCCACGAAGATAAAATCCTTGGAAACCGAGGAAGAAAAAATAACAGAGCCAACTCTTGTTGAAGAAATCAGTGTTGTTGCCCCCGAAGCATCCCCCAAAGTCCTTGATTATATTGTTCGTCATGCTTTGGGGAAACAATTATCAGAAAAAGAAAAACAAGAGGCCCAGCTTTACGCCCAAAAACTGAAGTATCCAAAGGGGGCGTTAATTTTCAATGGCAGTGGAGAAGAGGACTTTTTGTATTGTCTCCCTGACAGCAAGGAGATTTCTGTCTGTCGGGAGATGAGCAAGAGCTTCGGATTCCCAACACTGGAAGACGGGCTCTCGGTGCTGTCAAAAAACGATCTGGCCGACAGCCTGGCATATAATAGCTTAAAGGTACAACAGATGGGATCTCTGCAATTTTTGTTGAGACTAAAATTTTTCTTTTGCTTAAGTCTTATTGACGTACGCACATTTTTCTTTGCAGGGTCTGATACTTAGCAATGCCCTCAGGGCCCAAAAAGATGCTGAAGACGAAGGGTGCGCTATAGCTCTGAGTAACCTTCGTTCCGAAGTAATTGAACTGAGGAACGAAGGTCTCGAAAAAGATAAAATATTACATTCATTAATAAATAGAATAAAAGAAGACGAAGCTACTTTTAAAAGTCAAGCTGAGGCTCAGAAACATGAAATTGAAGATCTTCGGAAACAACTGGCCAGAGCCAAAGAAGAACGCATACTTGAAGAAACGAAGCGAGAACTCAGCGACCAATGGGCAAATCATTTAGAGGGAACCGTTGAAGAGCTTCGTTCGTCCAAGAAAAGATGCTATATCAAATCTATAGATTGTGTTAAGAAGTTAAAAGCTAGCTTCGCCAACGTCGGCGCATTCTCGAGCGAGGAAAACTTTACAAGAGGCAACCCCGAAGGTCCCATCGAATGGATCGATCACGAAGCTGAGGCCTTCGAAGAAATTTTAAATAGCCGCGGAGACATATGTGCTTTCTCGAGTGCTAGGGGGATTGCCACCATTTTAGAGAAAAAGGGCTGCGAACATATAAAGATTTTAGCGCAATCCGAAGCTGCCTTGTCCTTCGAAGATGCAAGCGATCCTTCGGCCGAAGCTAGTATGGTAGGTGGAAAATTTTTCACCGACGTCTGGGATAATGGTGGCCGAGGAATGGCCCGAGAAATTATTCGAAGAAGCGAAAAGGGCATTCACGATGCTAGAGAAGTGGCCGAGGCTGCTGAAAAAAGCGCAGAGCCCGAAGGGCAAATAGGTATCAACTAATGGTTTTTATTGTGTTGTAATTTTCGATTTTAAACTTCGTTTGCAATTTGTAATAGCAATGTAGCCGTATCCTATCCTACTTCAGATCCTGCTAAAGCGTCTCCGGGCCCTCAGCCGAAAGGAGACGACGAAATTAAAAAGATGGCTGAAGCTATTATGGACGAAGTCGTTAATCGACTCCTGAACGAGGCTGCAGAAGTCGTTTTGAGAGAAGATTAAGTATTATTGTAAAAACTTCTGAAATGTAATATATTGAAACATTTTGTAACCCTGAATGTAATATATTGTTCAATTCTTTACGATGCATGAAATTTTACACGTACCGTTTTTGAGTCTTTGACGAAAAAACACCTTCCCTTCTTTTCATGCTTCGTGAAGAAGAATTTTTCTTTGTCACAACAATATCCAGTGTTCTGATGAATAATATTCAGGCTTCGTGAAGATATTTTCCGAAGCTACACTTCCGAAGATCAATAATGTATCTCTTTGTGACATTATGATTTTCCCTTTTTTCAAAACGTTCTTCTGTAGATCGATATTGTGTCCACCTCTTGTGCCATATGCAACATGATGTATGATGCTTATGCTATGCGAAATGATGCGATGATGTTATGTTATGTGAGGTGATGTTTATTCCGAAGATGCACACGCATCCCTGCAATAAAACACATAATCTTTTATAAGCCTCCCTTAGGAGCTTCTTCGCCTTTTACTTCAGCGGAATCAGCGTTTATTTTTCGCAGTAAGCCTCCCTTAGGAGCTTCTTCGCCTTTTACTTTCAGCGGTATTCGCGTTGACTTTTCGCGCTTCGCCTTTTACTTAGGCGGTATCAGCGTTGACTTTTCGCTGTATGCTCTGCATTCCCTTTGGAACGACTTTGGAGCAGAAAACTTACACTGCACTCCCTCTGGAGCGGCTTTTTGTGACTTCGGCAAACTTACTCTGCGTTCCTTAGAACGACTTTTTGTTGCTTCGAAGAATTTTCGATAATTTGAAGGTCCTCTTTGTTATCACAAATCTTTAAACTTCAACAACTTAGGCCTATGAAGAAAACATATTTTCCTTGTGGCAAACAACGAAACTATTTACATGAAATCTAAACAATGTCCTTTATTACACAGAAGATAAGACTGAATAAGAAAGACTGCTATTTAAGGTAGGATATTTGCAATAGATGTGCTTTGACTCTGGCACAGTGCTGTTGACTGTACGAGCTTCGGACTGCTCTCTGAAGTCCCTTTGGTGTGGAGCATACTGGCTCCCTTCTGGCTGTTGGCCTTGTTGCAGCGGAGGTGGAGGCGGAGGCTGTTGCCAGGAAGCTTGAGGTTGACTCGCCGAAGCAACAGAAACTGCAGGGTGGTTGCCCACATATTCTGGGATGTAAGGCGAATGATACGAAGCAGTATGCATGACCTGCTTCAGCTGAGCTTGTTGTGCTGCGGCTTCGGCTATTTCCTTTTGCTTCTGGATGGTAACATGGCACATCCTGGTGGTATGCCCTTTGTTCTCACCGCAAAACAAGCAAAAGATTCTTCTTGGTTGATCGCCGAATCTTCCGCCGAAGCCCCTGGCGCCTCTGCCTCTTGGAGCTGGTGGTCGGAAGGAGCCTTGCTGTTGCCCCGAAGCCTGTGAAGAACATTGTGGCCTTTGCTGTTGGTTCCCTCGATCATCATTTTGGGCAGAGTTATGAATTGATCTAACGTGCCTCGGATAGAACCTTCCTCCGAAGCCCCTGGTCATTTCAGAAAACCTGAAAGCCTCCTCCCTTCTTTGGCGAAAATCATTATTGGCCCGAATGTACTCGTCCATCTTCTGGAGCAGCTTCTCCAAAGTTTGAGGAGGCTTCCTAGCGAAGTACTGAGCTGACGGTCCTGGTCGAAGCCCCTTGATCATGGCCTCAATGACAATTTCATTGGGCACCGTTGGTGCCTGTGCCCTCAAACGCAAGAACCTCCGGACGTACGCCTGAAGGTATTCTTCGTGATCCTGGGTGCACTGGAATAGAGCTTGAGCAGTGACCGGCTTCGTCTGAAACCCTTGGAAGCTAGTTAACAACAAGTCCTTCAGCTTCTGCCATGAAGTGATCGTTCCTGGTCGAAGGGAGGAATACCAGGTTTGAGCAACACTCCTGACATCCATAACAAAAGATTTGGCCATGACTGCAGCATTGCCACCATATGAAGACACTGTTGCTTCGTAGCTCATCAAAAACTGCTTCGGGTCTGAGTGGCCATCGAATACGGGAAGCTGAGGCGGCTTGTAGGACGGGGGCCAAGGTGTAGCCTGCAACTCGGCGGACAGAGGAGAAGCATCATCGAAAACAAAATTCCCATGATGGAAATTATCATACCAGTCATCTTCGTTGAGGAAACCCTCCTGATGAAGGTCTTGGTGCTGAGGCCTTCGGTGCTGCTCATCCTGAGCAAGATGACGAACCTCTTCAGAGGCTTCGTCTATCTGCCTTTGTAGTTCAGCTAGCCTGGCCATCTTTTCTTTCTTCCTCTGCACCTGTTGATGAAGCATCTCCATGTCTCTGATTTCTTGATCTATCTCGTCCTCTGGTGGTGTCGGGCTGACAGCCTTCCTTTTCTGGCTTCGGGCCTCCCGAAGAGAGACAGTCTCCTGATTGTGGTCCAGCGGTTGAAGAGCTGCAGTACCAGTTGCTGAAGCTTTCTTCGGCGCCATAACGAAGGTTTATGATCGCCGAAGGTGTTCAGAAAACTCAGAGTGTGGAAGTGAGTTCACCGGAGGTGGGCGCCAATGTTGGGGACTTGTTCTCAAATGCTATGCTTTAAGAACAAGGCAACACAGAAAATATTAATCGACAAAGTCCTTCGTCCTTCGAAGCATTATTTCCCTTAGGATATAATGATTTTCGGACGAAGGCTATGAAGGACGTACCTTCATAGACATAGCATACGATGACAGAGAACGAATCATAAAGAATACCAGGGATTACATAGATAATTATATCATTATCAATTTATCATTATTATAAAGAAACAGAAATAATATCAAATTACAAATGTACCTTCAGCTTGGAAGGGAATGAAAGTACAAGTGTGACGCACGAGCAAATGCCAAATCAGCGTGAACAGTACGGGGGTACTGTTCACCTATTTATAGGCATAGGACACAGCCTATGCAAAATTACATTTATGCCCTTTACATTTGATAATAATTCTATAGTAATCTATCGAGGTCTAAATAGCCTTTTCATCTTTAAGTCGGTTTCATTTTTTGCTACCACGCCGAAGCTTTCCTGCTCACACCTTCGGCGCTGTATCAACCTTCGTATTATTCTGGTCTGCTGTGATACCGACTTGAGTCCGAAGATACCTGTTCACACATTATACTCCAGAAATACTGTTAAATCCTGTTTTTGAGGACCTTCGTAAGCCGAAGGCCCCCAACACTAACACCTACGGAATTTTGACCAAGAAATGGTCTCCACCAGAAATCCGAGAATGTGATCTATGGCAAGGAAACATATGTGGGGTGAGGTGTACGAGCCTCTGGTCGATGATCAATGGCCACACAACCCCCATTTTGTCGAAAATAGCCATGAACGACCATGTTCAATGACACTGAAGGCTAACACCTACGAAATTTTGACCAAGAAATGGTCTCCACCATAAATTCAAGAATGTGATCTATGGTAGGAAACATATGTGTAGTGAGGTGTATGAGCCTCTGGTCGAAGATCAATGGCCACACAACCCCATTTTTTGTTGAAAATAGCCTTGAATGACCATTTTCAATAATACCGAAGGCTAACACATTCAGATTTTTGCCCAAGAAATGGTCTCCACCAGAAAATCCAAGAATGTGATCTATGGCAAGGAAACATATGTGGGGTGAGGTGTACGAGCCTCTGGTCGATGATCAATGGCCACACAACCCCCATTTTTGTCGAAAATAGCCATGAACGATCATTTTCAATGACACTGAAGGCTCAGACTCACGGATTTTTGACCAAGAAATGGTCTCCACCATAAATCCAAGAATGTGATCTATGGCAAGGAAACGTATGTGTAGTGAGGTGTATGAGCCTCTGGTCGAATATCAATGGCCACACAACCCTTATTTTTGTCGAAAATAGCCATGAACGACCATTTTCAATAGTACCGAAGGCTAACACATTCGGATTTTTGACCAAGAAATGGTCTCCACCAGAAATGAAAGAATGTGATCTATGGCAAGGAAACATATGTGGGGTGAGGTTTATGAGCCTCTAGTCGATGATCAATGTCCACACAACCCCCATTTTTGTCGAAAATAGCCATGAATGACCATTTTCAATAATACCGAAGACTAACACGTACGGATTTTTGACCAAGAAATGGTCTCCCCAGAAATCCAAGAATGTGATCTATGGCAAGGAAACATATGTGGGGTGAGATGTACGAACCTCTGGTCGATGATAAATGGCCACACAAGCCCTATTTTAGACGAAAATAGCCATGAACGACCATTTTCAATAATACCGAAGGCTAACACCAACGGATTCCTGACCAAGAAATGGTCTCCACCAGAAATCCAAGAATGTGATCAATGGCAAGAAAACATATGTGGGGTAAAGTGTACGAGCCTCTGGTCGATGATCAATGGCCACACAACCCCCATTTTTGTCGAAAATAGCCATGAACGACCATTTTCAATGAAACGGAAGGCTAACACCTACGGATTTTTGACCAAGAAATGGTCTCCACCATAAATCCAAGAATGTGATATATGGCAAGGAAACATATGTGAGGTGAGGTGTACGAACCTCTGGTCGATGATAAATGGCCACACAACCCCCATTTTTTATGAAAATAGCCATGAACGACCATTTTCAATGAAACGGAAGGCTAATACCTACAGATTTTTGACCAAGAAATGGTCTCCACCAGAAAACCAAGAATGTGATCTATGGCAAGGAAACATACGTGGGGTGAGGTGTATGAGCCTCTGGTCGATGATCAATGGCCACACAACCCCCATTTTTGTCGAAAATAGCCATGAACGACCATTTTCAATAATACCGAAGGCTAACACCTACGGATTTTTGACCAAGAAATGTTCTCCACCAGAAATCCAAAATGTGATCTATGGCAAGGAAACATATGTGGGGTGAGGTGTATGAGCCTCTGGTCGATGATCAATGGCCACACAACCCCCATTTTTTGTCGAAAATAGCCATGAACGACCATTTTCAATGACACTGAAGGCTAACACCTACGGATTTTTGACCAAGAAATGGTCTCCACCATAAATCCAAGAATGTGATCTATGGCAAGGAAACATATGTGGGGTGAGGTGTATGGGCCTCTGGCCGATGATCAATGGCCACACAACGCCCATTTTTGTCGAAAATAGCGATCAACGACCATTTTCAATAATACCGAAGGCTAACGCGTATGGATTTTTGACCAAGAAGTGGTCTCCACCAGAAATACGAGAATGTGATCTATGGCAAGGAAACATTTGTGGGGTGAGGTGTACGAGCCTCTGGTCGATGATCAATGGCCACACAACCCCCATTTTTGTCGAAAATAGCCATGAACGACCATTTTCAATGACACTGAAGGCTAACACCTACAGAATTTTGACCAAGAAATGGTCTCCACCATAAATCCAAGAATGTGATCTATGGCAAGGAAACATATGTGTAGTGAGGTGTATGAGCCTCTGGTCGAAAATCAATGGCCACAACACCCATTTTTGTCGAAAATAGCCATGAATGACAATTTTCAATAATACCGAAGGCTAACACATTCAGATTTTTGCCCAAGAAATGGTCTCCACAAGAAATCCAAGAATGTGATCTATGGCAAGGAAACATATGTGGGGTGAGGTGTATGAGTCTCTGGTCGATGATAAATGGCCACACAACCCCCATTTTGTCGAAAATAGCCATGAACGACCATTTTCAATGACACTGAAGGCTAACACTCACAGATTTTTGACCAAGAAATGGTCTCCACCATAAATCCAAAAATGTGATCTATGGCAAGGAAACATATGTGTAGTGAGGTGTATGAGCCTCTGGTCGAATATCAATGGCCACACAACACTTATTTTTGTCGAAATAGCCATGAACGACCATTTTCAATAGTACCGAAGGCTAACACATTCGGATTTTTGACCAAGAAATGGTCTCCACCAGAAATCAAAGAATGTGATCTATGGCAAGGAAACATATGTGGGGTGAGGTGTATGGGCCTCTGGCCGATGATCAATGGCCACACAACGCCCATTTTTGTCGAAATTAGCGATCAACGACCATTTTCAATAATACCGAAGGCTAACACGTATGGATTTTTGACCAAGAAATGGTCTCCACCAGAAATCCGAGAATGTGATCTATGGCAAGGAAACATATGTGGGGTGAGGTGTATGAGCCTCTGGTTGATGATCAATGGCCACCCAACCCCCATTTTTGTCGAAAATAGCCATGAACGACCATTTTCAATGACACTGAAGGCTAACACCTACGGAATTTTGACCAAGAAATGGTCTCCACCATAAATCCATGAATGTGATCTATGGCAAGGAAACATATGTGTAGTGAGGTGTATGAGCCTCTGGTCGAAGATCAATGGCCACAACATCCATTTTGTCGAAAATAGCCATGAATGACCATTTTCAATAATACCGAAGGCTAACACATTCAGATTTTTGCCCAAGAAATGGTCTCCACCAGAAATCCAAGAATGTGATCTATGGCAAGGAAACATATGTGGGGTGAGGTGTACGAGTCTCTGGTCGATGATCAATGGCGACACAACCCCCATTTTTGTCGAAAATAGCCATGAACGACCATTTTCAATGACACTGAAGGCTAACACTCATGGATTTTTGACCAAGAAATGGTCTCCACCATAAATCCAAGAATGTGATCTATGGCAAGGAAACATATGTGTAGTGAGGTGTATGAGCCTCTGGTCGAATATCAATGGCCACAAAACACTTATTTTAGTCGAAATAGCCATGAACGACCATTTTCAATAGTACCGAAGGCTAACACATTCGGATTTTTGACCAAGAAATAGTCTCCACCAGAAATCAAAGAATGTGATCTATGGCAAGGAAACATATGTGGGGTGAGGTTTATGAGCCTCTGGTCGATGATCAATGACCACACAACCCCCATTTTTGTCAAAAATCACCATGAATGTCCATTTTCAATAATACCGAAGCTAACATGTACGGACTTTTGACCAATAAATGGTCTCCACCAGAAATCCAAGAATGTGATTTATGGCAAGGAAACATATGTGGGGTGAGGTGTACAAGCCTCTGGTCGATGATAAATGGCCACACAACCCCCATTTTAGACGAAAATAGCCATGAAAGACCATTTTCAATAATACCGAAGGCTAACACCAACGGATTCTTGACCAAGAAATGGTCTCCACCAGAAATCCAAGAATGTGATCAACGGCAAGAAAACATATGTGGGGTAAAGTGCACGAGCCTCTAGTCGATGATCAATGGCCACACAACCCCCATTTTTTGGAAAATAGCCATGAACGACCATTTTCAATGGCACGGAAGGCTAACACCTACGGATTTTTGACCAAGAAATGGTCTCCACCATAAATCCAAGAATTTGATCTATGCCAAGGAAACATAAGTGAGGTGAGGTGTATGAGCCTCTGGTCGATGATAAATGGCCACACAACCCCTATTTTTGATGAAAATAGCCATGAACGACCATTTTCAATAATACCGAAGGCTAACACCTACGGATTTTTGACCAAGAAATGTTCTCCACCAGAAATCCAAAATGTGATCTATGGCAAGGAAACATATGTGGGGTGAGGTGTACGAGCCTCTGGTCGATGATCAATGGCCACACAACCCCCATTTTTGTCGAAAATAGCCATGAACGGCCATTTTCAATGACACTGAAGGCTAACACCTACGGATTTTTGACCAAGAAATGGTCTCCACCATAAATCCAAGAATGTGATCTATGGCAAGGAAACATATGTGGGGTGAGGTGTATGGGCCTCTGGTAGATGATCAATGGCCACACAACGCCCATTTTTGTCTAAAATAGCGATCAACGACCATTTTCAATAATACAGAAGGCTAACACGTATGGATTTTTGACCAAGAAATGGTCTCCACCAGAAATCCGAGAATGTGATCTATGGCAAGGAAACATATGTGGGGTGAGGTGTACGAGCCTCTGGTCGATGATCAATGGCCACACAACCCCCATTTTTGTCGAAAATAGCCATGAACGACCATTTTCAATGACATTGAAGGCTAACACCTCCGGAATTTTGACCAAGAAATGGTCTCCACCATAAATCCAAGAATGTGATCTATGGCAATGAAACATATGTGTAGTGAGGTGTATGAGCCTCTGGTCGAAGATCAATGACCAAACAACCCCCATTTTTCTCAAAAATAGCCATGAATGACCATTTTCAATAATACTGAAGGCTAACACATTCAGATTTTTGCCCCAGAAATAGTCTCCACCAGAAATCCAAGAATGTGATTTATGGCAAGGAAACATATGTGGGGTGAGGTGTACGAGCCTCTGGTCGATGATCAATGGCCACACAACCCCCGTTTTGTCGAAAATAGCCATGAACGACCATTTTCAATGACATTGAAGGCTAACACTCACGGATTTTTTACCAAGAAATGGTCTCCACCATAAATCCAAGAATGTGATCTATGTCAAGGAAACATATTTGTATTGAGGTGTATGAGCCTCTGGTCGAATATCAATGGCCACACAACCCTTATTTTTGTCAAATATAGCCATGAACGACCATTTTCAATAGTACCGAAGGCTAACATATTTGGATTTTTGACTAAGAAATGGTCTCCACCAGAAATCAAAGAATGTGATATATGGCAAGGAAACATATGTGGGGTGAGGTTTATGAGCCTCTGGTCAATGATCAATGGCCACACAACCCCCATTTTTGTCGAAAATAGCCATGAATGACCATTTTCAATAATACCGAAGGCTAACACGTACGGATTTTTGACCAAGAAATGGCCTCAACCAAAAATCCAAGAATGTGATCAATGGCAAGAAAACATATGTGGGGTAAAGTGTACGAGCCTCTTGTCGATGATCAATGGCCACACAACCCCCATTTTTTGTCGAAAATAGCCATGAACGACCATTTTCAATGACACGGAAGGCTAACACCTACGGATTTTTGACCAAGAAATGGTCTCCACCATAAATCCAAGAATGTGATCTATGGCAAGGAAACATATGTGAGGTGAGGTGTACGAGCTTCTGGTCGATGATCAATGGCCACACAACCCCCATTTTTGTCGAAAATAGCCATGAACGACCATTTTCAATGACACTGAAGCCTAACACCTACGGATTTTTGACCAAGAAATGGTCTCCACCATAAATCCAAGAATGTGATCTATGGCAAGGAAACATATGTGTAGTGAGGTGTATGAGCCTCTGGTCGAAAATCAATGGCCACAACACCCATTTTTGTCGAAAATAGCCATGAATGACAATTTTCAATAATACCGAAGGCTAACACATTCAGATTTTTGCCCAAGAAATGGTCTCCACAAGAAATCCAAGAATGTGATCTATGGCAAGGAAACATATGTGGGGTGAGGTGTATGAGTCTCTGGTCGATGATAAATGGCCACACAACCCCCATTTTGTCGAAAATAGCCATGAACGACCATTTTCAATGACACTGAAGGCTAACACTCACAGATTTTTGACCAAGAAATGGTCTCCACCATAAATCCAAAAATGTGATCTATGGCAAGGAAACATATGTGTAGTGAGGTGTATGAGCCTCTGGTGGAATATCAATGGCCACACAACACTTATTTTAGTCGAAATAGCCATGAACGACCATTTTCAATAGTACCGAAGGCTAACACATTCGGATTTTTGACCAAGAAATGGTCTCCACCAGAAATCAAAGAATGTGATCTATGGCAAGGAAACATATGTGGGGTGAGGTGTATGGGCCTCTGGCCGATGATCAATGGCCACACAACGCCCATTTTTGTCGAAATTAGCGATCAACGACCATTTTCAAAAATACCGAAGGCTAACACGTATGGATTTTTGACCAAGAAATGGTCTCCACCAGAAATCCGAGAATGTGATCTATGGCAAGGAAACATATGTGGGGTGAGGTGTATGAGCCTCTGGTTGATGATCAATGGCCACACAACCCCCATTTTTGTCGAAAATAGCCATGAACGACCATTTTCAATGACACTGAAGGCTAACACCTACGGAATTTTGACCAAGAAATGGTCTCCACCATAAATCCATGAATGTGATCTATGGCAAGGAAACATATGTGTAGTGAGGTGTATGAGCCTCTGGTCGAAGATCAATGGCCACAACATCCATTTTGTCGAAAATAGCCATGAATGACCATTTTCAATAATACCGAAGGCTAACACATTCAGATTTTTGCCCAAGAAATGGTCTCCACCAGAAATCCAAGAATGTGATCTATGGCAAGGAAACATATGTGGGGTGAGGTGTACGAGTCTCTGGTCGATGATCAATGGCGACACAACCCCCATTTTGTCGAAAATAGCCATGAACGACCATTTTCAATGACACTGAAGGCTAACACTCATGGATTTTTGACCAAGAAATGGTCTCCACCATAAATCCAAGAATGTGATCTATGGTAAGGAAACATATGTGTAGTGAGGTGTATGAGCCTCTGGTCGAATATCAATGGCCACACAACACTTATTTTAGTCGAAATAGCCATGAACGACCATTTTCAATAGTACCGAAGGCTAACACATTCGGATTTTTGACCAAGAAATAGTCTCCACCAGAAATCAAAGAATGTGATCTATGGCAAGGAAACATATGTGGGGTGAGGTTTATGAGCCTCTGGTCGATGATCAATGACCACACAACCCCCATTTTTGTCAAAAATCACCATGAATGACCATTTTCAATAATACCGAAGCTAACATGTACGGACTTTTGACCAATAAATGGTCTCCACCAGAAATCCAAGAATGTGATTTATGGCAAGGAAACATATGTGGGGTGAGGTGTACAAGCCTCTGGTCGATGATAAATGGCCACACAACCCCCATTTTAGACGAAAATAGCCATGAACGACCATTTTCAATAATACCGAAGGCTAACAACAACGGATTCTTGACCAAGAAATGATCTCCACCAGAAATCCAAGAATGTGATCAACGGCAAGAAAACATATGTGGGGTAAAGTGCACGAGCCTCTAGTCGATGATCAATGGCCACACAACCCCCATTTTTTGGAAAATAGCCATGAACGACCATTTTCATTGCCACGGAAGGCTAACACCTACGGATTTTTGACCAAGAAATGGTCTCCACCATAAATCCAAGAATTTGATCTATGCCAAGGAAACATAAGTGAGGTGAGGTGTATGAGCCTCTGGTCGATGATAAATGGCCACACAACCCCTATTTTTGATGAAAATAGCCATGAACGACCATTTTCAATAATACCGAAGGCTAACACCTACGGATTTTTGACCAAGAAATGTTCTCCACCAGAAATCCAAAATGTGATCTATGGCAAGGAAACATATGTGGGGTGAGGTGTACGAGCCTCTGGTCGATGATCAATGGCCACACAACCCCCATTTTTGTCGAAAATAGCCATGAACGGCCATTTTCAATGACACTGAAGGCTAACACCTACGGATTTTTGACCAAGAAATGGTCTCCACCATAAATCCAAGAATGTGATCTATGGCAAGGAAACATATGTGGGGTGAGGTGTATGGGCCTCTGGTCGATGATCAATGGCCACACAACGCCCATTTTTGTCTAAAATAGCGATCAACGACCATTTTCAATAATACAGAAGGCTAACACGTATGGATTTTTGACCAAGAAATGGTCTCCACCAGAAATCCGAGAATGTGATCTATGGCAAGGAAACATATGTGGGGTGAGGTCTACGAGCCTCTGGTCGATGATCAATGGCCACACAACCCCCATTTTTGTCGAAAATAGCCATGAACGACCATTTTCAATGACATTGAAGGCTAACACCTCCGGAATTTTGACCAAGAAATGGTCTGCACCATAAATCCAAGAATGTGATCTATGGCAATGAAACATATGTGTAGTGAGGTGTATGAGCCTCTGGTCGAAGATCAATGACCAAACAACCCCCATTTTTCTCAAAAATAGCCATGAATGACCATTTTCAATAATACTGAAGGCTAACACATTCAGATTTTTGCCCCAGAAATAGTCTCCACCAGAAATCCAAGAATGTGATTTATGGCAAGGAAACATATGTGGGGTGAGGTGTACGAGCCTCTGGTCGATGATCAATGGCCACACAACCCCCGTTTTTGTCGAAAATAGCCATGAACGACCATTTTCAATGACATTGAAGGCTAACACTCACGGATTTTTTACCAAGAAATGGTCTCCACCATAAATCCAAGAATGTGATCTATGTCAAGGAAACATATTTGTAGTGAGGTGTATGAGCCTCTGGTCGAATATCAATGGCCACACAACCCTTATTTTTGTCAAATATAGCCATGAACGACCATTTTCAATAGTACCGAAGGCTAACATATTTGGATTTTTGACTAAGAAATGGTCTCCACCAGAAATCAAAGAATGTGATATATGGCAAGGAAACATATGTGGGGTGAGGTTTATGAGCCTCTGGTCAATGATCAATGGCCACACAACCCCCATTTTTGTCGAAAATAGCCATGAATGACCATTTTCAATAATACCGAAGGCTAACACGTACGGATTTTTGACCAAGAAATGGCCTCAACCAAAAATCCAAGAATGTGATCAATGGCAAGAAAACATATGTGGGGTAAAGTGTACGAGCCTCTTGTCGATGATCAATGGCCACACAACCCCCATTTTTTGTCGAAAATAGCCATGAACGACCATTTTCAATGACACGGAAGGCTAACACCTACGGATTTTTGACCAAGAAATGGTCTCCACCATAAATCCAAGAATGTGATCTATGGCAAGGAAACATATGTGAGGTGAGGTGTACGAGCCTCTGGTCGATGATCAATGGCCACACAACCCCCATTTTTGTCGAAAATAGCCATGAACGACCATTTTCAATGACACTGAAGCCTAACACCTACGGATTTTTGACCAAGAAATGGTCTCCACCATAAATCCAAGAATGTGATCTATGGCAAGGAAACATATGTGGGGTGAGGTGTATGGGCCTCTGGCCAATGATCAATGGCCACACAACGCCCATTTTTGTCGAAAATAGTGATCAACGACCATTTTCAATAATACCGAAGGCTAACACGTACGGATTTTCGACCAAGAAATGGTCTCCTTTAGAAATCCGATAATGTGATCTATGGCAAGGAAACTTATGTGAGGTGAGGTGTATGAGCCTCTGGTCGATGATCAATGGCCACACAACCCCCATTTTTGTCAAAAATAGCCATGAACGACCATTTTCAATAATACCGAAGGCTAACACCTACGGATTTTTGACCAAGAAATGGTCTCCACCATAAATCCAAGAATGTGATCTATGGCAAGTAAACATATGTGCAGTGAGGTGTATGAGCCTCTGGTCGAATATCAATGGCCACACAACCCCCATTTTTGTCGAAAATAGCAATGAACGACCATTTTCAATAGTACCGAAGGCTAACACATTCAGATTTTTGACCAAGAAATGGTCTCCACCAGAAATCAAAGAATGTGATCTATGGCAAGAAAACATATGTGGGGTGAGGTTTACGAGCCTCTGGTCGATGATCAATGGCCACACAACCCCCATTTTTGTCGAAAATATCCATGAATGACCATTTTCAATAATATCGAAGGCTAATACGTACGGATTTTTGACCAAGAAATGGTTTCCACCAAAAATCCAAGAATGTGATCTATGGCAAGAAAACATATGTGGGGTGAGGTGTACGAACCTCTGGTCGATGATAAATGGCCACACAACCCCCATTTTAGTCAAAAATAGCCATGAACGACCATTTTTCAATAATACCAAAGGCTAACACTAACGGATTTCTGACCAAGAAATGGTCCCCACCAGAAATCCAAGAATGTGATCTATGGCAAGAAAACATATGTGGGGTGAAGTGTACGAGCCTCTGGTCGATGATCAATGGCCACACAACCCCCATTTTTGTCGAAAATAGCCATGAACGACCATTTTCAATGACACTGAAGGCTAACACCTAAGGATTTTTGACCAAGAAATGGTCGCCACCATAAATCCAATAATGTGATCTATGGCAAGGAAACATATGTGTAGTGAGGTGTATGAGCCTCTGGTCGAAGATCAATGGCCACACAACCCCCATTTTTGTCAAAAATAGCCATGAATGACCATTTTTAATAATACCGAAGGCTAACACATTCGGAATTTTGCCCAAGAAATGGTTTCCACTAGAAATCCAAGAATGTGATCTATGGCAAGGAAACATATGTGGGGTGAGGTGTACGAGCCTCTGGTCGATGATCAATGGCGACACAACCCCCATTTTTGTCGAAAATAGCCATGAACCACCATTTTCAATGACACTGAAGGCTAGCACCTACGGATTTTTGACCAAAAAATAGTCTCCACCATAAATCCAAGAATGCCATCTATGCCAAGGAAACATATGTGTAGTGAGGTGTATGAGCCGCTGGTCGAATATCAATGGCCACACAACCCCCATTTTTGTCGAAAATAGCCATGAACGACCATTTTCAATAGTACAAAAGGCTAACACATTCGGATTTTTGACCAAAAATGGTCTCCACCAGAAATCAAAGAATGTGATCTATGGCAAGGAAACATATGTGGGGTGAGGTTTACGAGCCTCTGGTCGATGATCAATGGCCACACAACCCCCATTTTTGTCGAAAATAGCCATGAACGACCATTTTCAATAATACCGAAGGCTAACACGTACTGAATTTTGACCAAGAAATGGTCTCCACCAGAAATCCAAGAATGTGATCTATGGCAAGGAAACATATGTGGGGTGAGGTGTATGGGCCTCTGGTCGATGATCAATGGCCACACAACGCCCATTTTTGTCTAAAATAGCGATCAACGACCATTTTCAATAATACAGAAGGCTAACACGTATGGATTTTTGACCAATAACGGGTCTCCACCAGAAATCCGAGAATGTGATCTATGGCAAGGAAACATATGTGGGGCGAGGTGTACGAGCCTCTGGTCGATGATCAATGGCCACACAACCCCCATTTTTGTCGAAAATAGCCATGAACGACCATTTTCAATGACACTGAAGCCTAACACCTACGGATTTTTGACCAAGAAATGGTCTCCACCATAAATCCAAGAATGTGATCTATGGCAAGGAAACATATGTGGGGTGAGGTGTATTGGCCTCTGGCCAATGATCAATGGCCACACAACGCCCATTTTTGTCGAAAATAGTGATCAACGACCATTTTCAATAATACCGAAGGCTAACACGTACGGATTTTCGACCAAGAAATGGTCTCCTTTAGAAATCCGATAATGTGATCTATGGCAAGGAAACTTATGTGAGGTGAGGTGTATGAGCCTCTGGTCGATGATCAATGGCCACACAACCCCCATTTTTGTCAAAAATAGCCATGAACGACCATTTTCAATAATACCGAAGGCTAACACCTACGGATTTTTGACCAAGAAATGGTCTCCACCATAAATCCAAGAATGTGATCTATGGCAAGTAAACATATGTGCAGTGAGGTGTATGAGCCTCTGGTCGAATATCAATGGCCACACAACCCCCATTTTTGTCGAAAATAGCAATGAACGACCATTTTCAATAGTACCGAAGGCTAACACATTCAGATTTTTGACCAAGAAATGGTCTCCACCAGAAATCAAAGAATGTGATCTATGGCAAGAAAACATATGTGGGGTGAGGTTTACGAGCCTCTGGTCGATGATCAATGGCCACACAACCCCCATTTTTGTCGAAAATATCCATGAATGACCATTTTCAATAATACCGAAGGCTAATACGTACGGATTTTTGACCAAGAAATGGTCTCCACCAAAAATCCAAGAATGTGATCTATGGCAAGGAAACATATGAGGGGTGAGGTGTACGAACCTCTGGTCGATGATAAATGGCCACACAACCCCCATTTTAGTCAAAAATAGCCATGAACGACCATTTTTCAATAATACCAAAGGCTAACACTAACGGATTTCTGACCAAGAAATGGTCCCCACCAGAAATCCAAGAATGTGATCTATGGCAAGAAAACATATGTGGGGTGAAGTGTACGAGCCTCTGGTCGATGATCAATGGCCACACAACCCCCATTTTTGTCGAAAATAGCCATGAACGACCATTTTCAATGACACTGAAGGCTAACACCTAAGGATTTTTGACCAAGAAATGGTCGCCACCATAAATCCAATAATGTGATCTCTGGCAAGGAAACATATGTGTAGTGAGGTGTATGAGCCTCTGGTCGAAGATCAATGGCCACGCAACCCCCATTTTTGTCAAAAATAGCCATGAATGACCATTTTTAATAATACCGAAGGCTAACACATTCGGAATTTTGCCCAAGAAATGGTTTCCACTAGAAATCCAAGAATGTGATCTATGGCAAGGAAACATATGTGGGGTGAGGTGTACGAGCCTCTGGTCGATGATCAATGGCCACACAACCCCCATTTTTGTCGAAAATAGCCATGAACCACCATTTTCAATGACACTGAAGGCTAGCACCTACGGATTTTAGACCAAAAAATAGTCTCCACCATAAATCCAAGAATGTCATCTATGGCAAGGAAACATATGTGTAGTGAGGTGTATGAGCCGCTGGTCGAATATCAATGGCCACACAACCCCCATTTTTGTCGAAAATAGCCATGAACGACCATTTTCAATAGTACAAAAGGCTAACACATTCGGATTTTTGACCAAAAATGGTCTCCACCAGAAATCAAAGAATGTGATCTATGGCAAGGAAACATATGTGGGGTGAGGTTTACGAGCCTCTGGTCGATGATCAATGGCCACACAACCCCCATTTTTGTCGAAAATAGCCATGAACGACCATTTTCAATAATACCGAAGGCTAACGCGTACTGATTTTTGACCAAGAAATGGTCTCCACCAGAAATCCAAGAATGTGATCTATGGCAAGGAAACATATGTCGGGTGAGGTGTATGGGCCTCTGGTCGATGATCAATGGCCACACAACGCCCATTTTTGTCTAAAATAGCGATCAACGACCATTTTCAATAATACAGAAGGCTAACACGTATGGATTTTTGACCAATAATGGTTCTCCACCAGAAATCCGAGAATGTGATCTATGGCAAGGAAACATATGTGGGGCGAGGTGTACGAGCCTCTGGTCGATGATCAATGGCTACACAACCCCCATTTTTTGTCGAAAATAGCCATGAACGACCATTTTCAATGACACTGAAGCCTAACACCTACAAAATTTTGACCAAGAAATGGTCTCCACCAAAAATCCAAGAATGTGATATATGGCAAGGAAACATATGTGGGGAGAGGTTTACGAGCCTCTGGTCGAAGATCAATGCCCACACAACCCCCAATTTTGTCGAAAATAGCCATGAATGACCATTTTCAATAATACCGAAGGCTAACACATTCGGATTTTTGCCCAAGAAATGGTCTCCACCAGAAATCCAAGAATGTGATCTATGGCAAGGAAACGTATGTGGGGTGAGGTGGACGAGCTTCTGGTCGATGATCAATGGCCACACAACCCCCATTTTTGTTGAAAATAGCCATGAACCACCATTTTCAATGACACCGAAGGCTAACAGCTACGGATTTTTGACCAAGAAATGGTCTCCACCATAAATCCAAGAATGTGATCTATGGCAAGGAAACATATGTGTAGTGAGGTGTACGAGCCTCTGGTCGATGATCAATGGCCACACAACCCCTATTTTTGTCGAAAATAGCCATGAACGACCATTTTCAGTAGTACCAAAGGCTAACACATTCGGATTTTTGACCAAGAAATGGTCTCCACCAGAAATCAAAGAATGTGATCTATGGCAAGGAAACATATGTGGGGTGAGGTGTACGAGCCTCTGGTCGAAGATAAATGGCCACACAACCCCCATTTTTGATGAAAATAGCCATGAACGACCATTTTCAATAACACCGAAGGCTAACAGCTACGGATTTTTGACCAAGAAACGGTCTCCACCAGAAATCCAAGAATGTGATCTATGGCAAGGAAACATATGTGGGGTGAGGTGTACGAGCCTCTGGTCGATGATCAATGGCCACACAACCCCCATTTTAGTCGAAAATAGCCATGAACGACCATTTTCAATAATACCGAAGGCTAACACCTATGGATTTGTTACCAAGAAATGGACTCCACCAGAAATCCAAAATGTGATCTATGGCAAGGAAACATATGTGGGGTGAGGTGTACGAGCCTTTGGT
Organism: Zea mays; assembly: GCF_902167145.1. NCBI lineage: Eukaryota > Viridiplantae > Streptophyta > Magnoliopsida > Poales > Poaceae > Zea > Zea mays. The sequence continues at coordinate 157,200,805 of NC_050102.1, forward strand.
CGATGATCAATGGACACACAACCCCTCATTTTTGTCGAAAATAGCCATGAACGACCATTTTCAATGACACTAAAGGCTAACACCTACGGATTTTTGACCAAGAAATGGTCTCCACCATAAATCCAAGAATGTGATCTTTGGCAAGGAAACATATGTGGGGTGAGGTGTATGGGCCTCTCGTCGAAGATCAATGGCCACACAACCCCCATTTTTGTCGAAAATAGCCATCAACTACCATTTTCAATAATATCGAAGGCTAACACGTATGGATTTTTGCCCAAGAAATGGTCTCCACCAGAAATCCAAGAATGTGATCTATGGCAAGGAAACATATGTGGGGTGAGGTGTACGAGCCTCTGGTCGATGATAAATGGCCACGCAACCCCCATTTTTGTCGAAAATAGCCATGAACCACCATTTTCAATGACACCGAAGGCTAGCACCTACGGATTTTTGACCAAGAAATGGTCTCCACCATAAATCCAAGAACGTGATCTATGGCAAGGAAACATATGTGTAGTGAGGTGTACGAGCCTCTGGTCGAATATCAATGGCCACACAACCCCCATTTTTGTCGAAAATAGCCATGAACGACCATTTTCAATGACACTGAAGGCTAACACCTACGGAATTTTGACCAAGAAATGGTCTCCACCATAAATGGAAGAATGTGATATATGGCAAGGAAACATATGTGTAGTGAGGTGTATGAGCCTCTAGTCGAATATCAATGGCCACACAACCCCCATTTTTGTCGAAAATAGCCATGAACGACCATTTTCAATAGTACCGAAGGCTAACGCATTCGGGTTTTTGACCAAGAAATGGTCTCCACCAGAAATCCAAGAATGTGATATTTGGCAAGAAAATATATGTGGGGTGAAGTGTACGAGCCTCTGGTTGATGATCAATGGCCACACAACCCCCATTTTTGTTGAAAATAGCCATGAACGACCATTTTCAATGACACTGAAGGCTAACACCTATGGATTTTTGACCAAGAAATGGTCTCCACCATAAATCCAAGAATGTGATCTATGGCAAGGAAACATATGTGTAGTGAGGTGTATGAGCCTCTGGTCGAAGATCAATGGCCACACAACCCCCATGTTTGTCGAAAATAGCCATGAATGACCATTTTCAATAATACCGAAGGCCAACACATTCAAATTTTTGCCCAAGAAATGGTCTCCACCAGAAATCCCAGAATGTGATCTATGGCAAGGAAACATATGTGGGGTGAGGTGGACGAGCATCTGGTCGATGATCAATGGCCACACAACCCCCATTTTTGTCGAAAATAGCCATGAACGACCATTTTCAAGGACACTGAAGGCTAACACCTACGAATTTTTTACCAAGAATTGGTCTCCACCATAAATCCAAGAATGTGATCTATGGCAAGGAAACATATGTGTAGTGAGGTGTATGAGCCTCTGGTCGAATATCAATGGCCACACAACCCCCATTTTTGTCGAAAATAGCCATGAACGACCATTTTCAATACTACCGAAGGCTAACACATTCGGATTTTTGACCAAGAAATGGTCTCCACCAGAAATCAAAGAATGTGATCTATGGCAAGCAAACATATGTGGGGTGAGCTTTACGAGCCTCTGGTCGATGATCAATGGCCACACAACCCCCATTTTTGTCGAAAATAGCCATGAATGACCATTTTCAATAATACCGAAGGCTAACACGTACGGATTTTTGACCAAGAAATGGTCTCCACCAGAAATCCTAGAATGTGATCTATGGCAAGGAAACATATGTGGGGTGAGGTGTACGAGCCTCTGGTCGATGATAAATGGCCACACAACCCCCATTTTAGACGAAAAGAGGCTTGAACGATTATTTTCAATAATACCGAAGGCTAACACCAACGGATTCTTGACCAAGAAATGGTCTCCACCAGATATCCAAGAATGTGATCAATGTTAAGAAAACATATGTGGGGTAAAGTGTACGAGCCTCTGGTCGATGATCAATGGCCACACAACCCCCATTTTTGTTGAAAATAGCCATGAACGACCATTTTCAATGACACTGAAGGCTAACACCTACTGATTTTTGACCAAGAAAATGTCTCCACCATAAATCCAAGAATGTGATTTATGGCAAGGAAACATATGTGTAGTGAGGTGTATGAGCCTCTGGTCGAAGATCAATGGCCACACAACCCCCATTTTTGTCGAAAATAACCATGAATGTCCATTTTCAATAATACCGAAGGCTAACACATTCGGATTTTTGCCCAAGAAATGGTATCCACCAGAAACCCAAGAATGTGATCTATGGCAAGGAAACATGTGTGGGGTGAGGTGTACGAGCCTCTGGTCGATGATCAATGGCCACACAACCCAATTTTGTCGAAAATAGCCATGAACGATCATTTTCAATAATACTGAAGGCTAACACGTACGAATTTTTGACCAAGAAATGGTCTCCACCAGAAATCCAAAAATGTGATCTATGGCAAGGAAACATATGTGGGGTGAGGTGAACGAGCCTCTGGTCGATGATAAATGGCCACACAACCCCCATTTTTGATGAAAATAGCCATGAATGACAATTTTCAATAATACCGAAGGCTAACACCTACGGATTTTTGACAAAGAAATGGTCTCCACCAGAAATCCAAGAATGTGATCTATGGCAAGGAAACATATGTGGGGTGAGGTATACGAGCCTCAGGTCGATGATCAATGGCCACACAACCCCCATTTTTGTCGAAAATAGCCATGAACGACCATTTTCAATGACATTAAAGGCCAACACCTACGGAATTTTGACCAAGAAATGGTCTCCACCATAAATCCAAGAATGTGATCTATGGGAAGGAAACATATGTGTAGTGAGGTGTATGAGCCTTTGGTCGAATATCAACGGCCACACAACCCCCATTTTTGTCGAAAATACCCATGAACGACCTTTTTCAATAGTACCGAAGGCTAACACATTCGGATTTTTGACCAAGAAATGGTTTCCACCAGAAATCAAAGAATGTGATATATGGCGAGGAAACATATGTGGGGTAAGGTGTACGAGCCTCTGGTCGATGATCAATGGCCACACAACCCCCATTTTTGTCGAAAATAGCCATGAACGACCATTTTCAATGACACTGAAGGCTAACACCGACGGATTTTTTACCATGAAATGGTCTCCACCAGAAATCCAAGAATGTGATCTATTGCAAGGAAACATATGTGGGGTGAGGTGTATGAGCCTCTGGTTGAATATCAATGGCCACACAACCCCCATTTTTGTAATAAATAGCCATGAACGACCATTGTCAATAGTACCAAAGGCTAACACATTCAGTTTTTGACCAAGAAATGGTCTCCACCAGAAATCAAAGAATGTGATCTATGGCAAGGAAACATATGTGGGGTGAGGTTTACGATCCTCTGGTCGATGATCAATGGCCACACAACCCCATTTTTGTCGAAAATAGCCATGAATGACCATTTTCAATAGTACCAAAGGCTAACACGTACGGATTTTTGACCAAGAAATGGTCTACACCAGAAATCCAAGAATGTGATCTATTGCAAGGAAACATATGTGAGGTGAGGTGTATGAGCCCCTGGTCGATGATAAATGGCCACACAACCCCCATTTTAGTCGAAAATAGCCATGAACGACCATTTTCAATAATACCGAAGGCTAACACCAACGGATTTTTGACCAAGAAATGGTCTCCACCAAAAATACAAGAATGTGATCTATGGCAATAAAACATATGTGGGGTGAAGTGTACGAGCCTCTGCTCAATGATCAATGGCCACAAAACCCCCATTTTTGTCGAAAATAGCCATGAACGACTATTTTCAATGACACTGAAGGCTAACACCTACGAATTTTTGACCAAGAAATGGTCTCCACCATAAATCCAATAATGTGATCTATGGGAAGGAAACATATGTGTAGTGTGGTGTATGAGCCTTTGGTCGAAGATCAATGGCCACACAACCCCCATTTTTTGTCGAAAATAGCGATGAATGACCATTTTCAATAATACCGAAGGCTAACACATTCGGATTTTTGCCCTCGAAATGGTGTCCACTAGAAATCCAAGAATGTGATCTATGGCAAGGAAACATATGTGGGGTGAGGTGTACGAGCCTCTGGTCGATGATCAATTTCCACACATCCCCCATTTTGTCGAAAATAGCCATGAACGACCATTTTCAATAATACCGAAGGCTAACACGTACGAATTTTTGACCAAGAAATGGCCTCCACCAGAAATCCAAGAATGTGTTCTATGGCAAGGAAACATATGTGGGGTGAGGTGTACGAGCCTCTAGTCGATGATAAATGGCCACACAACCCCCATTTTTGATGAAAATAGCCATGAACGACCATTTTCAATAATACCGAAGGCTAACGCCTACGGATTTTTGACCAAGAAATGGTCACCACCAGTAATCCAAGAATGTGATCTATGGCAAGGAAACATATGTGGGGTGAGGTGTATGAGCCTATGGTCGATGATCAATGGCCACACAACCCCCGTTTTTGTCGAAAATAGCCATGAACAACCATTTTGAATAATACCGAAGGCTAACACCTACGGATTTTTGACCAAGAAATGGTCTCCACCAGAAATCCAAGAATATGATCTATGGCAAGGAAACATATGTGGGGTGAGGTGTACGTGCCTCTGGTCGATGATCAATGGCCACACAACCCCCATTTTTGTCGAAAATAGCCATGAACGACCATTTTCAATGACACGGAAGGCTAACACCTATGGATTTTTGACCTAGAAATGGTCTCCACCATAAATACAAGAATATGATCTATGGCTAGGAAACATATGTGTAGTGAGGTGTATGAGCCTCTGGTCGAATATCAATGGCCACACAACCCCCATTTTTGTCGAAAATAGCCATAAACGACCATCTTCAATAGTACCAAAGGCTAACACATTCGGAGTTTTTGACCAAGAAATGGTCTCCACCAGAAATCAAAGAATGTGATCTATGGCAAGGAAACATATGTGGGGTGAGGTTTACGAGCCTCTGGTCGATGATCAATGGCCACACAACCCCCATTTTTTGTCAAAAATAGCCATGAACGACCATTTTCAATAGTACCGAAGGCTAACACATTCAGATTTTTGACCAAGAAATGGTCTCCACCAGAAATCAAAGAATGTGATCTAAGGCAAAGAAACATATGTGGGGTGAGGTTTACGATCCTCTGGTAGATGATTAATGGCCACACAACCCCCATTTTTGTCGAAAATACCATGAATGACCATTTTCAATAATACCGAAGGCTAACACGTATGGATTTTTGACCAAGAAATGGTCTCCACCAGAAATCCAAGAATGTGATCTATGGCAAGGAAACATATATGGGGTGAGGTGTACGAGCCTCTAGTCGATGATAAATGGCCACACAACCCCCATTTTAGTCGAAAATAGCCATGAACGACCATTTTCAATAATACCGAAGGCTAACACCAACGGATTTTTGACCAAGAAATGGTCTCCACCAGAAATCCAAGAATGTGATCTATGGGAAGAAAACATATGTGGAGTGAAGTGTACGGAGCTCTGGTTGATGATCAATGGCCACACAACCCCCTTTTTTGTCGAAAATAGCCATGAACGACCATTTTCAATAACACGGACGGCTAACACATACGGATTTTTGACCAAGAAATGGTCTCCACCATAAACCCAATAATGTGATCTATGGCAAGGAAACATATGTGTAGTGGGGTGTATGAGCCTCTGGTCGAAGATCAATGGCCACACAACCCCCATTTTTGTCGAAAATAGCCATGAATGACCATTTTCAATAATACCGAAGGCTAACACATTCGAATTTTTTCCCAAGAAATGGTCTCCACCAGAAATCGAAGAATGTGATATATGGCAAGGAAACATATGTGGGGTGAGGTGTACGAGCCTCTAGTCGATGATCAATAGCCACACAACCCCCATTTTGTCAAAAATATCCATGAACGACCTTTTCAATAATACTGAAGGCTAACACGTACGAATTTTTGACCAAGAAATGGTCTTCACCAGAAATCCAAGAATGTTATCTATGGCAAGGAAACATATGTGGGGTGAGGTGTACGAGTCTCGGGTCGATGATAAATGGCCACACAACCCCCATTTTTTATGAAAATAGCCATGGACGACCATTTTCAATAATACCGAAGGCTAAGACCTACGGATTTTTTAGCAAGAAATGGTCTCCACCAGAAATCCAAGAATGTGATCAATGACAAGGAAACATATGTGGGGTGAGGTGTATGAGCCTCTGGTCGATGATCAATGGCCACACAACCCCCATTTTTGTCGAAAATAGCCATGAACAACCATTTTCAATAATACCAAAGGCTAACACCTATGGATGTTTGACCAAGAAATGGTCTCCACCAGAAATCCAAGAATGTGATCTATGGCAAGGAAACATATGTGGAGTGAGGTGTATGAGCCTCTGGTCGATGATCAATGGCACACAACCCCCATTCTTGTCGAAAATAGCCATGAACGACCATTTTCAATAATACCGAAGGCTAACACCTACGGATTTTTGACCAAGAAATGGTCTCCACCATATATCCAAGAATGTTATCTATGGCAAGGAAACATATGTTTAGTGAGGTGTATGAGCCTCTGGTCGAATATCAATGGCCACACAACCCCCATTTTTGTCGAAAATAGCCATGAACGACCATTTTCTATAGTACCGAAGGCTAACACATTCGGATTTTTGACCAACAAATGGTCTCCACCAGAAATCAAAGAATGTGATCTATGGCAAGGAAACATATGTGGGGTGAGGTTCACGAGCCTCTGGTCGATGATCAATGGCCACACAACCCCCATTTTTGTCGAAAATAGCCATGAATGACCATTTTCAATAATACCGAAGGCTAACACATTTGGATTTTTGCCCAAGAAATGGTCTCCACCAGAAATCGAAGAATGTGATCTATGGCAAGGAAACATATGTGGGGTGAGGTGTACGAGCCTCTCGTCGATGATCAATAGCCACACAACCCCCATTTTGTCGAAAATATCCATGAACGACCTTTTCAATAAATACTGAAGGCTAACACGTACGAATTTTTGACCAAGAAATGGTCTTCACCAGAAATCCAAGAATGTGATCTATGGCAAGGAAACATATGTGGGGTGAGGTGTACGAGTCTCGGGTCGATGATAAATGGCCACACAACCCCCAATTTTGATGAAAATAGCCATGGACGACCATTTTCAATAATACCGAAGGCTAAGACCTACAGATTTTTTTAGCAAGAAATGGTCTCCACTAGAAATCCAAGAATGTGATCAATGACAAGGAAACATATGTGGGGTGAGGTGTAAGAGCCTCTGGTCGATGATCAATGGCCACACAACCCCCATTTTCGTCGAAAATAGTCATGAACAACCATTTTCAATAATACCGAAGGCTAACACCTATGGATGTTTGACCAAGAAATGGTCTCCACCAGAAATCCAAGAATGTGATCTATGGCAAGGAAACATATGTGGAGTGAGGTGTATGAGCCTCTGGTCGATGATCAATGGCACACAACCCCCATTCTTGTCGAAAATAGCCATGAACGACCATTTTCAATAATACCGAAGGCTAACACCTACGGATTTTTGACCAAGAAATGGTCTCCACCATATATCCAAGAATGTTATCTATGGCAAGGAAACATATGTTTAGTGAGGTGTATGAGCCTCTGGTCGAATATCAATGGCCACACAACCCCCATTTTTGTCGAAAATAGCCATGAACGACCATTTTCTATAGTACCGAAGGCTAACACATTCGGATTTTTGACCAACAAATGGTCTGCACCAGAAATCAAAGAATGTGATCTATGGCAAGGAAACATATGTGGGGTGAGGTTTACGAGCCTCTGGTCGATGATCAATGTCCACACAACCCCCATTTTTGTCGAAAATAGCCATGAACGACCATTTTCAATAGTACCGAAGGCTAACACATTCGGATTTTTGACCAAGAAATGGTCTACACCAGAAATCAAAGAATGTGATATATGGCAAGGAAACATATGTGGGGTGAGGTTTACGATCCTCTGGTCAATGATCAATGGCCACACAACCCCATTTTGTAAAAAATACCATGAATGACCATTTTCAATAATACCGAAGGCTAACACGTACGGATTTTTGACCAAGAAATGGTCTCCACCAGAAATCCAAGAATGTGATCTATGGCAAGGAAACATATGTGGGGTGAGGTGTACGAGCCTCTGGTCGATGATAAATGGCCACACAACCCCCATTTTAGTCGAAAATAGCCATGAACGACCATTTTCAATAATACCGAAGGCTAACACCAACGGATTTTTGACCAAGAAATGGTCTCCACCAGAAATCCAAGAATGTGATCTATGGCAAGAAAAAATATGTGAGTTGAAGTGTACGAGCCTCTGGTCGATGATCAATGGCCACACAACCCCCATTTTTGTCGAAAATAGCCATGAACGACCATTTTCAATGACACTGAAGGCTAACACCTACGTATTTTTGACCAAGAAAAAGTCTCCACCATAAATCCAGGAATGTGATCTATGGCAAGGAAACATATGTGTAGTTGGGTGTATGAGCCTCTGGTCTAAGATCAATGGCCACATAACCCGCATTTTTCTCGAAAATAGCCATGAATGACCATTTTCAATAATACTGAAGGCTAACACATTCGGATTTTTGCCCAAGAAATGGTCTCCACCAAAAATCCAAGAATGTGATCTATGGCAAGGAAACATATGTGGGGTGAGGTGTATGAGCCTCTGGTCGATGATCAATGGCCACGCAACCCCCATTTTGTCGAAAATAGCCATGAACGACCATTTTCAATAATACTGAAGGCTAACACGTACGAATTTTTTACCAAGACATGGTCTCCATCAAAAATCCAAGAATGTGATCTATGGCAAGGAAACATATGTGGGGTGAGGTGTACGAGCCTCTGGTCGCTGATACATGGCCATACAACCCCCATTTTTGATGAAAATAGCCATGAACGACCATTTTCAATAATACCGAATGCTAAGACCGACAGATTTTTGACCAATAAATGGTCTCCACAAGAAATCCAAGAATGTGATCTATGGCAAGGAAACATATAGGGGTGAGGTGTATGAGCCCCTCGTTGATGATCAATGGCCACACAACCCCCATTTTTGTCGAAAATAGCCATGAACGACCATTTTCAATAATACCGAAGGCTAACACCTACGGATTTTTGACCAAGAAATGGTCTCCACCAGAAATCCAAGAATGTGATCTATGGCAAGGAAACATATGTGGGGTTAGGTGTACGAGCCTCAGGTCGATGATCAATGGCCACACAACCCCCATTTTTGTCGAAAATAGCCATGAACGACAATTTTCAATAATAGCGAAGGCTAACACGTGCGGATTTTTGACCAAGAAATGGTCTCCACCAGAAATCCAAGAATGCGATCTATGGCAAGGAAACATATGTGGGGTGAGTCGTACGAGCCTTTGGTCGATGATAAATGGCCACACAACCCCCATTTTAGTCGAAAATAGCCATGAACGACCATTTTCAATAATACCGAAGGCTAACTCCAACGGATTTTTGACAAGGAAATGGTCTCCACCAGAAATCCAAGAATGTGATCTATTGCAAGGAAACATATGTGGGGTGAGGTGTACGAGCCTCTGGCCAATGATAAATGGCCTCACAAGACCCATTTTGGTCGAAAATAGCTATGAACGACCATTTTCAATAGTACCGAAGGCTAACACATTCGGATTTTTGACCAAGAAATGGTCGGGGTGAGGTTTACGAGCCTCTGGTCGATGATCAATGGCCACACAACCCCCATTTTTGTCGAAAATAGCCATGAATGACCATTTTCAATAATACCGAAGGCTAACACGTACGGATTTTTGACCAAGAAATGGTGTCCACCAGAAATCCAAGAATGCGATCTATGGCGAGGAAACATATGTGGGGTGAGGTGTACGAGCCTCTGGTTGATGATAAATGGCCACACAACCCCCATTTTAGTCGAAAATAGCCATGAACGACCATTTACAATAATACCGAAGGCTAACACCAACGGATTTTTGACCAAGAAATGGTCTCCACCAGAAATCCAAGAATGTGATCTATGGCAAGAAAACATATGTGGGGTGAAGTGTACGAGCCTCTGGTCGATGATCAATGGCCACACAACCCCCATTTTTGTCGAAAATAGCCATGAACGACCATTTTCAATGACATTGAAGGCTAATACGTATGGATTTTTGACCAAGAAATGGTCTCCACCATAAATCCAAGAATGAGATCAATGGCAAGGAAACATATGAGTACTGAGGTGTATGAGCCTCTGGTCGAAGGATCAATGGCCACGCAACCCCCATTTTTGTCGAAAATATCCATGAATGACCATTTTCAATAATACCGAAGCCTAACACATCCATAGGTGTTTGCCTTCAGTATTATTGAAAATGGTTGTTGATGCAATTATCGACAAAAATTGGGGTTGTGTAGCCATTGACCATCGAACAAAGGCTCGTACACCTGACCCCACATATGTTTCCTTGCCATAGGTCACATTCTTTGATTTCTAGTGGGGACCACTTGGTCGAGATCCGTAGGTGTTAGCCTTCGGTATTATTGAAAATTGTCGTTCTTGCAATTTTGGACAAAAATGGGGGCTGTGTGGCAATTGATTATCAACCAGAGGCTCATACACTTGACCCCACATATGTTTCCTTGCCATAGATCACATTCTTGGATTTTTGGTGGAGGCCATTTCTTGGCCAAAAATCCGTTGGTGTTAGCCTCGGTATTATTGAAAATGGGGGTTTTTTAGTCGATGACCAATGGCCACACAACCCCATTTTGTCGAAAATAGCATGAACGGCCATTTTCAATAATATCGAAGGCTAACACCTACGGATTTTTGACCTAGAAATGGTCTCAACCAGAAATCCAAGAATGTGACCTATGGAAAGGAAACATATGTGGGGTGAGGCGTATGAACCTCTAGTCGATGATCAATGGACACACAACCCCTATTTTTGTTGAAAATAGCATGAATGACCATTTTCAATAATAGTGAAGGCTAACACCTATGGATTTTTGATCAAGAAATGGTCTCTGCCAAAAATGCAAGAATATGATCTATGGCAAGGACACATATGTGGGTTGTGGTTTCTGAGCCTCTAGTCATTGGTAAATGGCCACACAACCCCCATTTTGACGAAAATAGCATGAACGAGCATTTTCAATAATAACGAGGGCTAACACCTATGGATTTTTGACCAAGAAATGGCCTCCACCAGAAATCTAAAAATGTGATCTATGGCAAGGAAACATATGTAGATTGAGGTGTACGAGCCTCTGGTCCATGATTATTGGCCACACAACGCATATTTTTGCCGAAAATTGCATCAACGACCATTTACAACAATACCGAAGGCTAACACCGACAGATTTTTGACCAATAAATGCTCTCCACAAAAAATCCAAAAATGTGATCTATGGCATAGAAACATATGTGGGATGAGGTGTACGAGTCTCTAGTCGATGATCAATGGCCACACAACCCCCATTTTTGTCAAAAATAGCATGAACGGACATTTTCAATAATACAGAAGGATAACACCTATGGATTTTTGACTAAGAAATCGTCTCCACCAGAAATCTAAGAATGTGATCTATGGCAAGGAAAATATGTGGGGTATGGTGTACGAGCCTCTGGTCGATGATCAATGGCCACACAACCCCCATTTTGTCGAAAATAGCCAAGAACGACCATTTTCAATAATACCGAAGGCTAACGCCTACGGATTTTCGACCAAGAAATGGTCTCCACCAAAATACAAGAATGTAATCTATGGCAAGGAAACATATGTGGGGTGAGGTGTACGAGCCTTTGGTCAATGATAAGTGGCCACACAAGCCCCATTTTGGTCAAAAATAGCATGAACGACCATTTTCAATAATACTGAAGGCTAACACCAACGGATTTTTCACTAAGAAATGGTCTCCACCAGAAATCCAAGAATGTGATCGATGGCAAGGAAACATATGTGGGGAGAGGTGTACGAGCCTCTGGTTGACGATCAAAGGCCACCCAACCCCTATTTTTGTTGAAAATAGCTTGAAAACCATTTTCAATAATACTGAAGGCAAACACCTACGGATTTTTGACCAAGAATTGGTCTCCACCAGAAATCCAAGAATGTGATTTATCGCAAGGAACCATATGTGGGGTGAGGTGAACGAGCCTCTGGTCAATGATCAATGGCCACAGAACCCCCATTTTTGTCGAAAATAGTAATGAACGACCATTTTCAATAATACCGAAGGCTAACACCTATGGATTTTTGACCAAGAAATGGACTCCACCAGAACTCCAAGAATGTAATCTATGGCAAGGAAACATATTTGGGGTGAGGTGAACGAGCCTCTGGTCAATGATCAATTGCCACACGACCCCCATTTTTGTCGAAAATAGCCATGAACAACCATTTTCAATAATACCATAGGCTATAGATTTTTGACCAAGAAATGGTCTCCACCAGAAATCCAAGAATGTGACATATGGCAAGGAAACATATGTGGGGTGAGGTGTACGAGTAACTGGTCGATGATCAATGGCCACACAACCCCCATTTTTGACGAAAATAGCATGAACGACCATTTTCAATAATAATGTAGGCTAACACCTATGGATTTTTGACCAAGAAATGGTTTCCATCAAAAATCCAAGAATGTGATCTATGGCAAGAAAACATACGTGGGGTGAAGTGTACGTGCCTCTGGTCGATGATCAATGGCCGCACTATCGACCAGAGGCACGTACACTTCACCCCACCTATGTTTTCTTGCCATTGATCACATTCTTGGATATCTGATGGAAACCATTTATTGGTCAAAAATCCATAGGTGTTAGCCTTCGTTATTATTGAAAATGGTCGTTCATGCTATTTTCGAAAAAATGGGAGTTGTGTGGCCATTGATCATCGACCAGTTACTCGTACACCACACCCCACATATGTTTCCTTGCCATAGGTCACATTCTTGGATTTCTAGCGGAGACAATTTCTTGGTCAAAAATCTGTAGCCTTTGGTATTATTGAAAATGGTCGTTCATGGCTATTTTCGACAAAAATGGGGGTCGTGTGGCCATTGATCATTGACCAGAGGCTCGTTCACCTCACCCCACATATGTTTCCTTGCCATAGATCACATTCTTGGATTTCTGGTGGAGACCATTTCTTGGTCAAAAATCTATAGGTGTTAGCCTTCGATATTATTGCAAATGGTCATTCATGGGTATTTTCGACAAAAATGGGGGTTGTGTGGCCATTGATCATTGACCAGAGGCTCGTTCACCTCACCCCACATATGGTTCCTTGCGATAAATCACATTCTTGGATTTCTGGTGGAGACCAGTCCTTGGTCAAAATTCCGTAGGTGTTTGCCTTCGGTATTATTGAAAATGGTCGTTCATGCTATTTTCAACAAAAATAGGTGTTGGGTGGCCTTTGATCATCAACCAGAGGCTCGTACACCTCTCCCCACATATGTTTCCTTACCATAGATCACATTCTGGGATTTCTGGTGGAGACCATTTCTTAGTGAAAAATCCGTTGGTGTTAGCCTTCAGTATTATTGAAAATGGTCGTTCATGCCATTTTCGACCAAAATGGGGCTTGTGTGGCCATTTATCATTGACCAAAGGCTCGTACACCTCACCCAACATATGTTTCCTTGCCATAGATTACATTCTTGTATTTCTGGTGGAGACCATTTCTTGGTCGAAAATTCGTAGGCGTTAGCCTTCGGTATTATTGAAAATGGCCGTCTTTGGCTATTTTCGACAAAATGGGGGTTGTGTGGCCATTGATCATCGACCAGAGGCTCGTACACCATACCCCACATATTTTCCTTGCCATAGATCACATTCTTAGATTTCTGGTGGAGACCATTTCTTAGTCAAAAATCCATAGGTGTTATCCTTCAGTATTATTGAAAATGGTCGTTCATTCTATTTTTTTACAAAAATGGGGGTTGTGTAGCCATTGACCATCGAACAGAGGCTCGTACACCTGACCCCACATATATTTCCTTGCCATAGATCACATTCTTGGATTTCTAGTGGAGTCCATTTCTTGGTCAAAAATCCATAGGTGTTAGCCTTCGGTACTATTGAAAATGGTCGTTTATGCTATTTTGACAAAAATGGGGGTTGTGTGGCCATTGATCATCGACTAGAGACTCGTACACCTCATCCCACATATGTTTCTATGCCATAGATCACATTTTGTATTTTTTGTGGAGACCATTTATTGATCAAAAATCTGTAGGTGTTAGCCTTCGGTATTATTGAAAATGGTCGTTGATGCAATTTTCGGCAAAAATATGCGTTGTGTGGCTAGAAATCATGGACTAGAGGCTCGTACACCTCAATCCACATATGTTTCCTTGCCATAGATCACATTCTTAGAATTCTGGTGGAGGCCATTTCTTGGTCAAAAATCCGTAGGTGTTAGCCCTCGGTATTATTGAAAATGGTCGTTCATGCTATTTTCGTCAAAAATGGGGGTTGTGTGGCCATTGATCAACGACCAGAGGCTCAGAAACCACACACCACATATGTTTCCTTGCCATAGATCACATTCTTGCATTTCTGGCAAAGACCATTTCTTGATCAAATATCCATAGGTGTTAGCCTTCACTATTATTGAAAACGGTCATTCATGCTATTTTCAACAAAAATAGGGGTTGTGTGTCCATTGATCATCGACTAGAGGTTCATACACCTCACCCCACATATGTTTCCTTGCCAAAGGTCACATTCTTGGATTTCTAGTGGAGACCATTTCTAGGTCAAAAATCCGTAGGTGTTAGCCTTTGGTATTATTGAAAATGGTCGTTCATGCTATTTTCGACAAAAATGGGGTTGTGTGGCCATTGATCATCGACTAAAAAAACCCCCATTTTCAATAATACGGAGGCTAACACCAACGGATTTTTGGCCATGAAATGGCCTCCACCAAAAATCCAAGAATGTGATCTATGGCAAGGAAACATATGTGGGGTCAGGTGTATGAGCCTCTGGTTGATAATCAATGGCCACACAAACCCCATTTTTGTCCAAAATTGCAAGAACGACCATTTTCAATAATATCGAAGGCTAACACCTACGAATCTCGACCAAGAAGTGGTCACCACTAGAAATCCAAGAATGTGACCTATGGCAAGGAAACATATGTGGGGTCAGGTGTACGAGCCTCTGTTCGATGGTCAATGGCTACACAACCCCTATTTTTGTCGAAAATTGCATCAACGACCATTTCCAATAATACCGAAGGCAAACACCTACGAATTTTTGACCAATAAATTGTCTCGACCAAAAATCCAAAAATGTGATCTATGGCATGGAAACATATGTGGGGTGAGGTGTACGAGCCTCTGGTCGATGATTAATGGTCACACAACACCTATTTTTGTCGAAAATGCCATGAACGACCATTTTCAATAATACCCATGGCTAACACCTACGGATTTTTGAACAAAAAATGGTCTCCACCAGAAATCCAATAATGTGATCTATGGAAAGAAAACATACATGGGGTGAGGTGTACGAGCCTCTGGTCAATGATCAATGGCCACACAACTCCCATTTTTGTCGAAAATAGCATGAAGGACCATTTTCAATTATACCGAAGGCTAACACCAACAGATTTTTGGCCAAGAAATGGTCTCCACCAGAAAAACAAGAATGTGATCTATGGCAAGGAAACCTATGTGGGGTGAGGTGTAGGAGCCTCTAGTCGATGATCAATAGCCACACAACCTTCATCTTTGCCGAAAATAGCCATGAAACGACCATTTTCAATAATACCAAAGGCTTACACCAACGGGTTTTTTACCAAGAAATGATCTCCACCAAAAATCCAAGAATGTGATCTATGGCAAGGAAACATATGTGGGGTCAGGTGTATGAGCCTTTGGTCGATGATCAATGGCTACACAACCCCCATTTTTGTCCAAAATAGCAAGAACGAGCATTTTCAACAATACCGAAGGCTAACACCTACGGATTTTTGACCAACAAATGGACCCCACCAGAAATCCAAGAATGTGATCTATGGCAAGGAAACATATGTGGGGTCAGGTGTACGAGCCTTTGTTCAATGGTCAATGGCTACACAACCCCCATTTTGTTGAAAATTGAATGAACGACCATTTTCAATAATACCGAGTGCTAGCACCTACGGATTTTTGACCAAGAAATGGTCTCCACCAAAAATCTAAAAATGTGACCTATGACAAGGAAACATATGAGGGGTCTGGTGTACAAGCCTCTGGTCGATGATCAATGGCCCCACAACCCCCATTTTGTCGAAAATAGCCATGAACGATCATTTTCAATAATACTGAAGGCTAACACCTAGGATTTTTACCAAGTAATGGTCTCCACCAGAAATCCAAGAATGTGATCCACGGTAAGGAAACATATGTGGGTGAGGTGTACGAGCCTCTGGTCGATGATCAAAGGCCACACAACCCCTATATTTCAAAAATAGCATGAACGACCATTTTCAATAATACCGAAGGCTAACACCAACGGATTTTTGACCAAGAAATGGTCTCACCAAAAATCCAAGAATGTGATCTTTGGCAAGGAAACATATGGGGGGTGAGGTGAACGAGCCTCTGGTCAATGATCAATGGCCACACAACCCCCATTTTTGTCGAAAATAGCCATGAACGACCATTTTCAATAATACCGAAGGCTAACACCTTCAGATTTTTGACCAAGAAAATGGTCTCCATAGAAATCCAAGAATGTGACCTATGGCAAGGAAACATAAGTGGGGTGAGGTGTACGAGCCTCTGGTCGATGATGAATGGCCACACAACCACATTTTTGTTAGAAATTGCCTTGAACGAGCATTTTCAATAATACCAAAGGCTAACACCTACCGATTTTTGACCAAGAAATAGTCTTCGCCAGAAATCCAAGAATGTGAACTATGGGAAGGAAACATATGTGGGGTGAGGTTTACGAGAAACTGGTCGATGATCAATTGCCACACAACCCCCATTTTTGTCGAAAATAGCATGCACGACCATTTTCAATAATACCTATAGATTTTTGGCCAAGAAATGGTCTCCGCCCGAAAACCAAGAATGTGATCTATCACAAGGAAACAAATGTGGGGTGAGGTGTACGAGCCTCTAGTCGATGATCAATGGCCAACACCTACGGATTCTTGACCAAGAAATGGTCTCCACCAAAAATCCAAGAATGTGATCTATGGCCAGGAAACATATGTGGGGTCAGGTTTATGGGCCTCTGGTCGATGATCAATGATCACACAACCCCTATTTGTGTCCAAAATAGCATGAATGACCATTTTCAATAATACCGAAGGCTAACACCAACGGATTTTTGACCAAGTAATGGCCTCCACCAGAAATCCAAGAATGTGATCTTTGGCAAGGAAACATATGTGGGGTGAGGTGTACGAGCCTCAGGTCGACGATCAATGGCCACACAACACACATAAACTTAAACTCATATTGATGTGTTTATGTCCACTCAAGTAAAACATCACACATCATTATGCCACATCGTTTCTAAAAATAAAATAAAGACCATGGGAAATTTAGCCAAATTGCATGAGAGAACTGTCCAAACATGGGTTAAGGTTGTAAGGAATCTTCTTTCCACCAAACTATTGATATTAAGTAGGAATATGAAGAATTCAAAACAATAGATCATCTTTTAAACTAAAAATGATGTTTCCTTGATGTCAAGGGCATTGTATTCGCACCAGAGGGTATTAGAGTACAACTAGTGGATGAAGACGTTATTGGGCTAGCTAATGACCTTCGTTTCTACAAATTACGTGAGTGAACTGTACAAAGACCATGTGCGATTTTTAGAAACGAAGGTCATTAGCTAGCCCAATAACGTCTTCATCCACTAGTTGTTCTCGAATACCCACTCGTCTGAATACAATGTCCTCAATATCATAGAAACATCATTTGAGGTTTAAAAGGTGATCTATTGTTTTGTATTCTTTATATTACAACCTTTTCACAACTGTATGGTGGAAAAAAGGTGACATACAACTATAACCTATGTTTGGACATATCTCTCACGCAATTTTTCTAAATTTCCCATGGTCTTTATTTTATTTTATTTTGAGAAACGATGTGGCATAATGATGTGTGGTGTTTTACTTGAGTGGACATAAACACCACCTAGGTATGCCTTGAATAGAGAGGATTATAGGAAACCTGGTATCACAAAAGGTCAGTAGCTAGCCCAATAATGTCTTCATCCACTAGTTGTATTCTAATACCCTCTCATGTGAATACAATGCCCTCAATATCATGGAAACATCATTTGTGGTTTAAAAGGTGATCTATTGATTAGAATTATTTATATTCCAACTTTTTAGCAACTGTATGGTGGAAAAAAGGTGCCTTACAACCATAACCTATGTTTGGACAATTCACTCATGCAATTTGGCTAAATTTTCCATGGTCTTTATTTTATTTTGAGAAATGATGTGGCATATTGAATAGAGGGGATTATAGGAAACCTAGAGGGGATTATAGGAAACCTAGAATCACAAAAGGTCATTAGCTAGCCCAATGACGTCTTCATCCACTAGTTGTACTCTAATACCCTCTCGTGCTAATACAATGCCCTTGACATCAGGAAACGTCATTTGTAGTTTAAAAGGTTATCTATTGTATTGAATTCTTTATATTCCAACTTTTTGCATGGTTTAAAAAATATGCCTTACAATGTTAACGTATGTTTGGACAGGTCTCCCATGCAATTTGGCTAAAATTTTCATGGTCTTTATTTTATTTTGAGAAACGATGTTGCAAATTGAAGTGTGGTGTTTTACTTGAGTGGACTTAAACACCATTTGAGTTTGCCTTGAATAGAGGGGATTATAGGAAACATATTATCACAAAAGGTCATTAGCTAGCCCACTAATGTCTTCATTCAGTGTGTTGTACTCTAATACCCTCTCATGCGAATACAATACCCTCATTACCATAGAAACACTATTTCTAGTTTCAAAGTTGGTCTATTCTTTTGAATTCTTTATATTCCAACTTTTTAGCAACTGTATGATGGAAAAAGGTGCCTTACAACCTTAACCTATGTTTGGACAGATCTCTTATGTAATTTGGCTAAATTTCCCATGGTCTTTATTTTATTTTGAGAAACAATGTTGCATAATAAAGTGTAGTGTTTTACTTGAGTGGACATAAACACCATCTAGGTATGCCTTGAATAGAGGGGATTACAGGAAACCTGGTATCACAAAAGGTCATTAGCTAGCCCAATAACGTCTTCATCCACTAGTTGTACTCTAATACTCACTCATGTGAATACAATGCAGTCAATATCATAGAAACATCATTTGAGGTTTAAAAGCTGATCTATTGTTTTGAATTCTTTATATTCCAACCGACCATTTCCAGGTCATAAATTGTAGGTGTTAGCCTTCTGTATTATTGAAAATGGTCATTAATGGCTATTTTTGACAATATTGGGGTTGTGTGGCCATTGATCATCGACCAGAGGCTCGTACACCTCACCCCACATATTTTTCCTTGCCATAGATCACTTTATTGGATTTCTAGTGGAGACCATTTGTTGATCAAAAATCCGTAGGTGTTAGCCTTCGGTATTATTGAAGTAGTCGTCCATTCAATTTTCGACAAAAATGTGGGTTGTGTGGCCATTTATCATCGACCAAAGGCTCGTACAACTCACCCCACAAATGTTTCCTTCCCATAGATCACAATCTTGGATTTCTGGAGGAGACCATTTCTCGGTCAAAAATTCTTAGGTGTTACCCTTCGGTAATATTGAAAATGGTCGTTCATGTTATTTTAAAAAAATAGGGGTTGTGTGGCCATTGATCAATGACGAGAGGCTCGTACACCTAACCCCACATATGTTTACTTGTCATATATCACATTCTTGGATTTCTATTGGATACCATTTCTTGGCCAAAAATTGTAGGTGTTATCCTTCGGTATTATTGAAAATGGTCGTTCATGCTATTTTCAACAAAAATAGGGGTTGTGTGGCCATTAATCATCGACCAAAGGCTCGTACACCTCATCCCACATATGTTTTATTGCCATAGATAAAATGTTTGGATTTCTGGTGGAGACCAAATCTTAGTAAAAATGCGTAGGTGTTAGCCTTCGGTATTATTGAAAATGGTCGTTCATGGCTATTTTCGACAAAAATGGGGGTTGTGTGGCCATTGATCATCGACCAGAGGCTCGTACACCTCACCCCACATATGTTTCCTTGCCATAGATCACATTTTGTTTGACTATATTTATTGGTAAAATATCTGTAGGTGTTAGCCTTCAGTATTACTGAAAATGGTCGTTCATGCTATTTTCGAAAAAATATGGGTTGTGTGGCCATTGATCATCGACCAGGGGTTTGTACACCTGACCCCACATATTTTTCTTTGCCATAGATCACATTCTTGGATTTCTAGTGGAGGTCGTTTCTTGGTGAGAAATCTGTAGGTGTCAGCCTTTTATATTATTGAATATGGTAGTTCATGCTATTTTCGACAAAAATGGGGGTTGTGTGGCCATTGATCATCGACTAGAGGCTCGTACACCTCACCCCACATGTGTTTCCTTGCCATAAATCACAATCTTGGATTTCTGGTAGAGATCATTTCATGGTCAAAAATATGTAGGTGTTAGCCTTCAGTTTTATTGAAAATGGTCGTTCATGGCTATTTGCGACAGAAATGGGGGTTGTGTGGCCATTGATCATCGACCAGAGGCTCGTACACCTCACCCCACATATGTTTCTTTGCCAGAGATCACATTCTTGGATTTCTGGTGGAGACCATTTGTTGGTGAAAAATCCGTAGGTGTTAGCCTTCTTTATTATTGAAAATGGTCGTTCTTGGCTATTTTCTACAAAAATGAGGGTTGTGTTACCATTGATTATCGACTAGAGTCTCATACACCTGTCCACACATATGTTTCCTTGCCAAAGATCACATTCTTGGATTTTTGGTGGTGACCATTTCTTGGTCAAAAATTTGTATGTGTTAGCCTTCGGTATTATTGAAAATGGTCGTTCATGCTATTTTCAACAAAAATGGGGGTTGTGTGGCCTTTAGTCATGTACTAGAGGCTCGTACACCACACCCCACATATGTTTCCTTGACATAGATCACATTCTTGGATTTCTGGTGGAGACCATTTCTTCGTCAACAATCCGTAGGTGATAGACTTCGGTATTATTGAAAATGGCCGTTCATGCTATTTTCGACAAAAATGGGGGTTGTGTAGCCATTGATCATCGACCATAGGCTCGTACGCCTGACCCGACATGTGTTTCCTTACCATAGATCACAATTTTGGATATCTATTGGAGACCATTTCTTGGTCAAAAATCTGTAGGTGTCAGCCTTCGGTATTATTGAAAATGGTCGTTCATGCTATTTTCGACTTCCTTGGATTCCTAGAGGAGACCAAATTTTGGTCAAAAATCCGTAGGTGTGAGCCTTCGGTATTATTGAAAATGGTCGTACATGCTATTTTCAAAAAAATGGGTGTTGTGTGGCCATTAATCATCAACTAGAGGCTCGTACACCTCACCCCACATATTTTTGCTTGCCATAGATTGCATTCTTAGAATTTTGGTGGAGTCCATTTCTTGATCAAAAATCCGTAGGTGTTATCCTTCGGTATTATTAAAATGGTCGTCCATGCAATTTTCGAGAAAAATGTGGGTTGTGTGGCCATTGATCATCGACTAGAGGCTCGTACACTTCACCCCACATATGTTTACTTGCCATAGATCACATTCTTGGATTTCTAGTGGAGACCATTTATTGGTCAAAAATCTGTAGGTGTTAGCCTTCGGTATTATTGAAAATGGTCGTTCATGCTATTTTCGACAAAAAATAGGGGTTGTGTGGCCATTGATCATCGACCAGAGGCTCGTACAATTCCCCACACATATGTTTCCTTGCCATAGATCACATTGTTGGATTTCTGGTAGAGACCATTTTTGGTCAAAAATTTGTAGGTGTTTGCCTTCAGTATTATTGAAAATGGTTGTTCATGGCTATTTTCGACAGAAATGGGGGTTGTGTGGCCATTGATCATCGACCAGAGTCTCGTACACCTCACCCGACATATGTTTCCTTGACATAGATCACATTCTTGGATTTCTGGTGGAGACCATTTCTTAGTCAAAAATCTGTAGGTGTTAGCCTTCGATACTATTGAAAATGGTCGTTCATGCTATTTTCGACAAAAATAGGCTGTTGTGTGGCCATTGATCATCGACCAGAGGCTCGTACACTTCACCCCACATATGTTTCCTTTCCATAGATCACATTCTTGGATTTTTGGTGGAGACCATTTCTTGGTCGAAAATCCGTAGGTGTTGGCCTTCCGTATTATTGAAAATGGTTGTTCATGCTATTTTTGACAAAATAGGGGTTGTGTGGTCATTGATCATCGACCAGAGGCTCGTACACCTCACCCCACACATGTTTCCTTGCTATAGATTACATTCTTGGATTTCTTGGTCAAAAATCTATAGGTGTTAGCCTTTGGTATTTTTGAAAATGGTCGGTCATAATATTTTCGAAAAATGGTGGTTGTGTGGCCACTCATCGTCGACCAGAGCCTCGTACACCTGACAAGACATATGTTTCCTATTCATAGATCACATTCTTGGATTTCTGGTGGAGACAATTTTTTTTAAAAAATTCGTAGGGGTTAGCCTTCGGCATTATTGAAATGGTCATTCATGCAATTTTCGACAGCCTTGAATTTCTAGGGGAGACCATTTCTTGGTCAAAAATCTATAGGTGTTAGCCTTCAGTATTATTGAAAATGTTCGTTCATGCTATTGTCGACAAAAATGGGGGTTGTGTGGCCATTGATCATCGACTAGAGGCTCGTACACCTCACCCCACATATGTTTGCTTGCCATAGTTTGCATCCTTGGATTTCTTATGGAGACCATTTCTTCATTAAAAATCCGTAGGTGTTATCCTTCGGTATTATTGAAAATGGCCGTTCATGCAATTTTCGACAAAAATGTCTGTTGTGTGGCCACTAGTCATCGACTAGAGGCTCGTTTGTATGTGTTAGCCTTCGGTATTATTGAAAATTAATGTTCATGCTATTATCGACAAAAATGGGGGTATTGTGGCCATTGATCATCGACCAGAGGCTCGTACACCTCACCCCACATAGGTTACCTTGCCACAGATCACTTTCTTGGAATCCTGGTGGAGACCATTTCTTGGTCAAAAAATTCGTAGGTGTTAGCCTTCGCAATTATTGAAAATGGTCGTTCTTGGCTATTTTCGACTAAAATGAGGGTTATGTGGCCATTGATCATCGACTAGAGGCTCGTACACCTCACCCCACATATGTTTCCTTGCCATAGATCATCGACTAGAGGCTCGTTCTTGGATAACGAGCCTCTAATCGATGATCAATGGCCACACAACAGACAGTTTTTTCAAAAATTGCATGAACGACCATTTTCAATAATACAGAAGGATAACACCTACGAATTTTTGATGAAGAAATGGTCTCAACCAGAAATCCAAGAATGCAATCTTTGGCAAGCAAACATATGTGGGGTGAGGTGTACGAGTCTCTAGTCGATGATCAATGGCCACACTACCCCCATTTTTTCGACAATAGCATGAACAAACATTTTCAATAATACTGAAGGCTAACACCTACAGATTTTTGACCAAGAAATGGTCTCCCCGAGAAATCCAAGGCTATCGAAAATTGCATGAATGACCATTTCAAAAATGCCAATGGCTAACCCCTACGGATTTTTACTAAGAAATTGTCTCCACCAGAAATCCAAGAATGTGATCTATGAACAGGAAACATATGTGTTGTCTGGTGTACGAGGCTGTGGTCGACGATTAGTGGCCACATAACCCCCATTTTTTTCGAAAATATTATGACGACCATTTTCAAAAATACCAAAGGCTAACACCTACAGATTTTCGACCTAGAAATGGCCTCCACCAGAAATCCAAGAATGTGATATATGGCAAGGAAACATATGTGGGGTGAGGTGTACGAGCCTCTGGTCGATGATCAATGGCCACATAACCCCTATTTTTGTCGAAAATAGCATGAACGACCATTTTCAATAATACGGAAGGCCAACATCTACAGATTTTTGACCAAGATATTGTCTCCACTAGAAATCCTAGAATGTGATCTATGGCAAGGAAACATATGTGGGGTGAAGTATACGAGCCTGTGGTCGATGATCAATGGCCACACAACCCCTATTTTTGTCGAAAATAGCATGAACGACCATTTTCAAAAGTACCTAAGGCTAACACCTACAAATTTTTGACTAAGAAATGGTCTCCACCAGAAATCAAAGAATGTGATCTATGCCAAGGAAACATATGTGGGGTGAGGTGTACGAGACTCTGGTCAATGATCAATGGCCACACAACCCCCATTTCTGTCGAAAATAGCCATGAACAACCATTTTCAAGAATACTGAAGGCTAACAACTACGAATTTTTGACCAAAAAATGGTCTCTACCAGAAATCCAAGAATGTGATCTATGGCAAGGAAACATATGTGTGGGGAATTGTACGAGCCTCTGGTCGATGATAAATAGCCACACAACCCACATTTTTCTCTAAAATTGCATGGACGACCATTTTAATAATACCGAAGGATAACACCTACGGATTTTTGACCAAGAAATGGATTCCACCAAAAATCCTAGAATGCAATATACGGCAAGCAAACATATGTGGGGTGACACAACCCCCATTTTTTCGAAAATAGCATGTACGACCATTTTCAATAATACCGAAGGCTAACACCTACGGATTTTTGACCAAGAAATGGTCTCCCCTAGAAATCCAAGGATGTCGAAAATAGCATGAACGACCATTTTCAATAATATCGAAGGCTAACACCTACATATTTTTGACCAAAAAATGGTCTCGAAGGCTAACACATATTTTTGATCTATGGTAAGGAAGCACATGTGGGGTCAGGTGTACGAGCCTATGGTCGATAATCAATGGCTACACAACCCCCATTTTTGTCGAAAATAGTATGAACGACCATTTTCAATAATACCGAAGTCTGTCACCTACGGATTGTTGACCAAGAAATGGTCTCCACCAGAAATCCAAGAATGTGCTCTATGTCAAGGAAACATATGTGGGGTGAGGTGTACGAGCCTCTGGTAGATGACTAATGGCCACATAACCCCCATTTTTGTTGAAAATAGCATGAACGACCATTTTCAATAATACTGAAGGCTAACACATATAGATTTTTGCCAAAAATGGTCACCACCAAAAATCCAGGAATATGATCTTTGGTAAGGAAACATATGTGTGGACAGGTGTACGAGCCTCTGGTCAATGATCAATGGCCACACAAACCTCATTTTTGTAGAAAATAGCCAAGAACGACTATTTTCAATAATACCGAAGGCTAACACCTACGGATTTTTCACCAAGAAATGGTCTCCACCAGAAATCCAAGAATATGATCTCTGGTAAAGAAACATATGTGGGGTGAGGTGTATGAGCCTCTGGTCGATGATCAATGGCCACACAACCCCCATTTCTGCCGAAAATAGCCATGAACGACCATTTTTAATAAAACTGAATGATAACACTTACATATTTTTGACCATGAAATGGTCTCTACCAAAAATCCAAGATTGTGATCAATGGCAAGAAACACACGGGGGGGGGTCAGGTGTACGAGCCTCTGGTCGATGATCAATGACCACACAACCCCCATATTTGTCGAAAATAGCATGAACTACCATATTCAATAATACAGAAGGCTAACACCTACGGATTTCTCACCAAGAAACGATCTCCACTAGAAATCCAAGAATGTGATCTATGGCAAAGAAAAATATGTGGGGTTAGGTGTACGAACCCCTGGTCGATGATCAATGGCCACACAACCCATATTTTTCGAAAAAAGCATGAACGACCATTTTCAATAATACCGAAGGCTAACATCTACATATTTTTTACCAATAAATAGAGTCAAACAGAATGTGAGCTATGGCAAGGAAACATATGTGGGGTGAGGTGTACGAGCCTCTAGTCAATGACCAATGGCCACACAACCCCCATTTTTGTCGAAAATAGCATGAACGTCCATTTTCAATAATACCGAAGGCTAACACCTACGCATTTGTACTAAGATTTGGTCTCCACCAGAAATCCAAGCATGTGATCTATGGCAATAAAACATATGTGGGATGAGGTGTACGAGCCTTTGGTCGATGATTAATGGCCACACAACCCCTATTTTTGTTGAAAATAGCATGAACGACCATTTTCAATAATACCGAAGGATAACACCTACAATTTTTGACCAAGAAATGTTATCCAATAGAAATTTAAGAATGTGATCTACGGTAAGTAAACATATGTGGGGATAGGTGTACGAGCCTCTCGTCATTGATCAATGGCCACACAACCCCCATTTTTCAAAAATAGCATGAACGACCATTTTCAATAATACCGAAGGGTAACACCTACAAAATTTTTACCAAGAAATGGTCTCCACCAGAAATCCAAGATTGTGATCTATGGGAAGGAAACATTTGTGGGGTGAGTTGCACGAGCTTTTGGTCGATGATAAATGGCCACGCAACCCACATGTTTGTCGAAAATTGCATGGACGACCATTTTCAATAATACCGAAAGCTAACACCTACAGATTTTTTTTATCAACAAATGGTCTCCACCAAAAATCCAAGAATGTGATCTATGGCAAGGAAACATATGTGGGGTGAGGTGTATGAGCCTCTGGTTGATGATCAATGGCCACACAACCTAATTTTTTTCGAAAATAGCCATGAATGACCATTTTCAATAATACAGAAGGCTAACACCTACAATTTTTGACCTAAAAATTTTCGGTTGGGATATAAAGAATTCAAAACAATAGATCAGCTTTTAAACCTCAAATGACGTTTCGATGATATTGACTGCATTGTATTCACATGAGTGAGTATTAGAGTACAACTAGTGGATGAAGACATCATTGGGCTAGCTAATGACCTTTTGTGATACTAGGTTTCCTATAATCCCCTCTATCCAAGGCATACATAGATGGTGTTTATGTCCACTCAAGTAAAACACTACACTTTATTATGCCACATTGTTTCTCAAAATAAAATAAAGACCATGGGAAATTTAGCCAAATTACATAAGAGATCTGTCCAAACATAGGTTAAGGTTGTAAGGCACCTTTTTCCTTCATACAGTTGCTAAAAAGTTGGAATATAAAGAATTAAAACGAATAGACCAACTTTGAAACTAAAAATAGTGTTTCTATGGTAATGAGGGCATTGTATTCGAATGAGAGGGTATTAGAGTACAACACACTGAATGAAGACATTAATGGGCTAGCTAATGACCTTTTGTGATAATTTGTTTCCTATAATCCCCTCTATTCAAGGCATACTTAAACGGTGTTTATGTGCACTCAAGTAAAACACCACACTTCAATTTGCAATGTCGTTTCTCAAAATAAAATGAAGACCATGAAAATTTTAGCCAAATTGCGTGAGAGACCTGTCCAAACATAGGTTAACGTTGTAAGGCACATTTTTTAAACCATGCAAAAAGTCGGAATATAAAGAATTCAACACAATAGATAACCTTTTAAACTACAAATGACGTTTCCCTGATGTCAAGGGCATTGTATTAGCACGAGAGGGTATTAGAGTACAACTAGTGGATGAAGACATCATTGGGCTAGCTAATGACCTTTTGTGATTCTAGGTTTCCTATAATCCCCTCTAGGTTTCCTATAATCCCCTCTAGGTTTCCTATAATCCCCTCTATTCAATATGCCACATCGTTTCTCAAAATAAAATAAAATAAAATAAAATAAAGACCATGGAAAATTTAGCCAAATTGCATGAGTGAATTGTCCAATCATAGGTTAAGGTTGTAAGGCACCTTTTTCCACCATACAGATGATAAAAAGTTGGAATATAAATAATTCAATACAATAGATCAACTTTTAAACCACAAATGATGTTTCCCTGATATCAAGGGCATTGTATTCGGACGAGAGGGTATTAGAGTACAACTAGTGGATGAAGACATTGTTGGGCTAGATAATGACCTTTTGTGATACCAGGTTTCCTATAATCCTCTCTATTCAAGGCATACCTAGATGGTGTTTATGTCCACTCAAATAAAACACCGCACATCATTATGCCACATCATTTCTCAAAATAAAATAAAATAAAGACCATGGAAAATTTAGCCAAATTGCGTGAGTGAACTGTCCATACATAGGTTAAGGTTGTAAGGCAATTTTTTTCCACCATACATTTGCTAAAAAGTTGGAATATAAAGAATTCAAAACAATAGATTGCCTTTTAAACCTCAAATGACGTTTCTATGATATTGAGGGCATTGTAATCACACGAGAGGGTATTCGAGTACAACTAGTTGATGAAGACGTTATTGGGCTAATTAATGACCTTTTGTGATACCAGGTTTCCTATAATCCCTTTATTCAAGGCATACCTAGATGGTGTTTATGTCCACTCAAGTAAAACACCACACATCAATATTATAGGAAACCTGGTATCACAAAAAGTTATTTGCTAGCCCAATAATGTCTTCATCCTCTAGTTGTACTCTAATACCCTCTCGTGCGAATACAGTGCCCTCAATATCATAAGAATGTCATTTGTGGTTTAAAAGGTGATCAATTGTTTTGAATTCTTTATATTCCAACTTTTTAGCAACCGTATGGTGGAAAAATGTGCCTTACAACTTTAACCTATGTTTGGATAGTTCTCTCACTCAATTTGGCTAAATTTTCCATGGTCTTTATTTTATTGAGAAACAATGTGGCATATTAATATGTTGTGTTTTATTTGAGTAGACATAAACACCGTCTAGGTATGCCTTGAATAGAGGGGATTATAGGAAACCTGGTATCACAAAAGGTCATTAGCTAGCCCAATAACATCTTTATCCACTAGTTGTACTCTAATACCCTCTCGTGCGAATACAATGGCCTTGACATCTGGGAAACATCATTTTTAGTATAAAAGGTGATCTATTGTTTTGAATTCTTTATATTCCTGCTTTTTAGCAACCGTATAGTGGAAAAAAAGTGCCTTACAACCTTAACATATGTTTGGAAAGTTCTCACACACAATGGCTAAATTTCCCACGGTCTTTATTTTATTTTGAGAAGCGATGTGGCATATTGATGTGCGGTGTTTTACTTGAGTGGACACAAATACCATCTAGGTATGCATTAAGTAGAGGAGATTATAGGAATCCCGCTATCACAAAAGGTCATTTGCTTGCCCAATAACGTCTTCATCCACTAGTTGTACTCTAATACCGTCTCGTGTGAATACAATGCCCTCAATATTATAGAAACGTCATTTGAGGTTTAAAAGGTGATCTATTGTTTTGAATTCTTTATATTCCAACTTTTTCGCAACTATATGGTGGAAAAAAGGTGCCTTACAACCTTAACCTATGTTTGGACAGTTCACTCACGTAATTTGGCTAAATTTTCCATGTTCATTATTTTATTTTGAGAAAAGATGTGGCATATTGATGTCTTTTGTTTTTCTTGAGTGGACATAAACACGACTAGGTATGCCTTGAATAGAGGGGATTATAGGAAACCTGGTATCACAAAAGGTCATTAGCTAGCCCAATAATGTATTCATCCACTGGTTGTACTTTAATACCCTCTCGTGTGAATACAATTCCGTCAATATCATAGAAACGACATTTGAGGTTTAAAAGGTGATATATTGTTTTGAATTCTTTATATTCCAACCTTTTAGCATCTGTATGGTGGAAAAAAGGTGCCTTACAACCGTAACTTATGTTTGCACAGATCTCACACGCAATTTGGATAAATTTCCCATGGTCTTTATTTTATTGAGAAACGATGTGGCAAAATGATGTGCAGTGTTTTACTTCAGTGGACATAAACACCATCTAGGTATGCCTTGAATAGAGGGGACTATAGGAAACCTGGTATCACAAAAGGTCATTAGCTAGCCCAATAACGTCTTCATCCACTAGTTGTACTCTAATACCGTCTCATGTGGATACAATGCCCTCAATATCATAGAAATGTCATTTGAGGTTTAAAAGGTGATCTATTGTTTTGAATTCTTTATATTCCAACTTTTTCGCAATTTTATGGTGGAAAAAAGGTGCCTTACAACCTTAACCTATGTTTGTATAGTTCACTCACGTAATTGGGCTAAATTTTCCAAGGTCATTATTTTATTTTGAGAAATAATGTGGCATATTGATGTGTTTTGTTTTTCTTGAGTGGACATAAACACCGTCTAGGTATGCCTTGAATAGAGGGGATTATAGGAAACCGGGAATCACAAAATGTCATTTGCTAGCCCAATGACGTCTTCATCCACTAGTTGTACTCTAATACCCTCACGTGCAATTACAATGCCCTTGACATCAGGGAAACGTCATTTGTGGTATAAAAGGTGATCTATTGTTTTGAATTCTTTATATTCCAACTTTTTAGCAATTGTACGGTGGAAAAAAGGTGCCTTACAACATTAACCTATATTTGGACAGTTCTCTCACGCAATTTGGCTAAATTTCCCATGGTCTTTTTTTATTTTGAGAATGGTGTGGCATAATGATGTATGGTGTTATACTTGAGTGGACATAAACACCATTTATGTATGCCTTGAATAGAGAGGATTATTGGAAACCTGGTATCACAAAAGTCATTAGCTAGCCCAATAACGTCTTCATCCACTAGTTGCACTCTAATACCCTCTCATGCGAATATAGTGCCCTCAAAATCATAGAAACGTCATTTGCGGTTTAAAAGGTGATCTATTGTTTGAATTCTCTATATTCCAACTTTTTAGCAATGGTATGGTGGAAAAAATGTGCCTTACAACCTTAACCTATGTTTGGACAGTTCTCTCACTCAATTTGGATAAATTTTCCATGGTCATTATTTTATTTTGAGAAACGATGTGGCATATTGATGTGTTTTTCTTGTGTGGACATAAACACCATCTAGGTATGCCTTGAATAGAGGGGATTATAGGAAACCTGGTATCACAAAAGGTCATTAGCTAGCCCTATAACGTCTTCATCCACTAGTTGTACTCTAATATCCTCTCGTGCGAATACAATGCCCTTGACATCAGGGAAAAGTCATTTTTAGTTTAAAAGATGACCTATTGTTTTGAATTCTTTATATTCCTACTTATTAGAAACTGTTTGGTGGAAAGATGATTCCTTACAACCTTAACCTATGTTTGGACAGTTCTCTCGTGCAATTTGGCTAAATTTTCCATGGTCTTTATTTTATTTTGAGAAACGATGTGGCATAATGATGTGCGATGTTTTACTTGAGTGGACATAAACACATCAAAATGAGTTTAAGTTTATGTGTGTTGTGTGGCCATTGATCATCGACCAGAGGCTCGTACACCTCACCCCACAAATGTTTGCTTGCCATAGATCAGATTCTTGGATTTTTGGTGGAGACCGTGTCATGGTCAAAATCCGTAGGTGTTAGCCTTCTATATTATTGAAAATGGTCGTTCATGGCTATTTTCGGCAAAAATTAAGGTTGTGTGGCCATAGATCATCGATTGGAGGCTCCTACACATCACCCCACATATGTTTCCTTGCCATAGATCACATTCTTGGTTTTCTGGTGGAGACCATTTTTTGGCCAAAAATCCGTTGGTGTTAGCCTTCGGTATTATTGAAAATGGTCCTTCATGCTATTTTCAACAAAAATAGGAGTTGTGTGGCCATTGATCATTGACCAAAGCCTTGTACATCTCACCCCACGTATGTTTCCTTGCCATAGATCACATTCTTGGTTTTCAGGTGGACACCATTTCTTGTTCAAAAATCAGTAGGTGTTAGCCTTCGGTATTATTAAAAATGTTCGTTCATGCAATTTTCGACAAAAATGGGGGTTGTGTGGCCATTGATCATCGACCAGTTGCTCATACACCTGGCCCCACATATGTTTCATTGCCATAGATCACATTCTTGGATTTCTAGTGGAGACCATTTCTTGGTAAAAAATCCATAGGTCTTAGCCTTCGGTATTATTGAAAATGGTCGTTCATGCTATTTTCGACAAAAATAGTGGTTTTGTGGCCATTGATCATCGACAAGAGGCTCGTACACCTCACCCCACATATGTTTCTATGCCATAGATCACATTTTTGGATTTTTGGTGGAGACAATTTATTGGTCAAAAATCCGTAATGTTAGCCTTTAGTATTATTGAAAATGGTCGTTGATGCAATTTTCGGCAAAAATAAGGGTCGTGTCGCCATTGATCATCGACCAGAGGCTCGTAGACCTCACCCCACATAAGTTTCCTTCCCATAGATCACATTCTTATATATCTGGTGGAGACAATTTCTTTGTCAAAAATCCGTAGGTGTTAGCCTTCAGTATTATTGAAAATGGTCGTTCATGCTATTTTTGACAAGAATGGGGGTTGTGTGGCCATTGACCATCGACCAGAGGCTCATACACCACACCCCACATATGTTTCCTTTCTAGAGATCACATTCTTGCATTTCTGGTGGTGACCATATCTTGGTCAATAATCGGTAGGTGTTAGCCTTTGTTATTATTGAAAATGGTCGTTCATGTTATTTTCGAGAAAAATGGGGATTGTGGGTCCATTTATCATCGACCAGAGGCTCGTACATCTCACCCCACATATGTTTCCTTGCTATAGATAAAATTCTTGGATTTTTTGTTGAGACCATTTCTTGGTCAAAAATCCGTAGGTGTTAGCCTTTGGTATTTTTGAAAATGCTCGTTCTTGCTATATTGGACAAAAATGGGGGTTGTGTGGCCATTGATCATTGACCAGAGGCTCATACACCTGACCCCACAAATGTTTCCTTGCCATAGATCACATTCTTGAATTTTTGGTGGAGACCATTTCTTGGTCAAAAATCCGTAGGTGTTAGCCTTCGGCATTATTGAAATGGTCGTTCATGGCTATTTTCGGCAAAAATGAAGGTTGTGTGGCATGGATCACATTATTGGTTTCTGGTGGAGACCATTTCTTGGCCGAAAATCCATTGGTGTTAGTCTTCGGTATTATTGAAAATGGCCTTCATGTTATTTTCGACAAAAATGGGAGATGTGTGGCCATTGATCATCAACCAGAGGCTCGTACACCTCACCCCACATATGTTTTCTTGCCATAGATCACATTCTTGGATTTCTGGTGGATACCATTTCTTGGTCAAAAGTTTGTAGGTGTTAGCCTTCGGTATTATTGAAATTGTTCGTTAATGCTATTTTCGACAAAAATGGGGGTTGTGTGGCCATTGATCATTGACCAGACGCTCATACAGCCCACCCCACATATGTTTCCTTTCCATAGATCACATTCTTGCATTTCTAGTGGAGACCATATCTTGGTCAAAAATATGTAGGTGTTATCCTTTGGTATTATTGAAAATGGTCGTTCATGCTATTTTCGAGAAAATGGGGATTGTGAGGCCACTTATCATCGACCAAAGGCTCGTACATCTAACACCACATATGTTTCCTTGCCATAAATAAAATTCTTCGATTTTTGGTGGAGACCATTTCTTGGTCAAAAATCCGTAGGTATTAGCCTTCGGTATTATTGAAAATGGTTGTTCATGGCTGTTTTCGACCAAAATGGGGGTTGTGTGGCCATTGATCATTGACCAGAGGCTTGTACACCTCACCCCACATATGTTTCCTTGCCAAAGTTCACATTCTTGGATTTCTGGTGGAGGCCATTACTTGGTCAAAAATCCGTTGGTGTTAGCCTTCGGTATTATTGAAAATGGTCGTTCATGTTATTTTGGAAACAAATGGGGGTTGTGTGATCATTGATCATCGACCGGAGGCCCATAAACCTGACCCCACATATGTTTCCTGGCCATACATCACATTCTTGTCTTTTTGGTGGAGACCATTTCTTGGTCAAAAATCCGTAGGTGTTAGCCTTCGGTATTATTGAAATGGTTGCTCATGGCTATTTTCGGCAAAAAATGAAGGTTGTGTGGCCATTGATCATCGATTAGAGGCTCGTATTCCTCACCCCACATATGTTTCCTTGTGATAGATCACATTCTTGGTTTTTGGGTGGAGACCATTTCTTGGCCGAAAATCCGTTGGTGTTAGTCTTCGGTATTATTGAAAATGGCCTTCATGCTAGTTTCGACAAAAATGGGAGATGTGTGGCCATTGATCATCAACCAGAGGCTCGTACACCTCACCCCACATATGTTTTCTTGCCATAGATCACATTCTTGGATTTTTGGTGGATACCATTTCTTGGTCAAAATTTTGTAGGTGTTAGCCTTCGGTATTATTCAAATTGTTCGTTAATGCTATTTTCGACAAAAATGGGGGTTGTGTGGCCATTGATCATTGACCAGACGCTCATACACCCCACCACACATATGTTTCCTTTCCATAGATCACATTCTTGCATTTCTAGTGGAGACCATATATTGGTCAAAAATATGTAGGTGTTATCCTTTGGTATTATTGAAAATGGTCGTTCATGCTATTTTCGAGAAAAATGGGGATTGTGAGGGCACTTATCATCGACCAAAGGCTCGTACATCTAACACCACATATGTTTCCTTGCCATAAATAAAATTCTTCGATTTTTGGTGGAGACCATTTCTTGGTCAAAAATCTGTAGGTATTAGCCTTCGGTATTAATGAAAATGGTTGTTCATGGATGTTTTCGACCAAAATGGGGGTTGTGTGGCCATTGATCATTGACCAGAGGCTTGTACACCTCACCCCACATATGATTCCTTGCCAAAGTTCACATTCTTGGATTTCTGGTGGAGGCCATTACTTGGTCAAAAATCCGTTGGTGTTAGCCTTCGGTATTATTGAAAATGGTCGTTCATGTTATTTTGGAAACAAATGGGGGTTGTGTGATCATTGATCATCGACCGGAGGCCCATAAACCTGACCCCACATATGTTTCCTGGCCATACATCACATTCTTGTCTTTTTGGTGGAGACCATTTCTTGGTCAAAAATCCGTAGGTGTTAGCCTTCGGTATTATTGAAATGGTTGCTCATGGCTATTTTCGGCAAAAAATGAAGGTTGTGTGGCCATTGATCATCGATTAGAGGCTCGTATTCCTCACCCCACATATGTTTCCTTGTGATAGATCACATTCTTGGTTTTCGGGTGGAGACCATTTCTTGGCCGAAAATCCGTTGGTGTTAGTCTTCGGTATTATTGAAAATGGCCTTCATGCTAGTTTCGACAAAAATGGGAGATGTGTGGCCATTGATCATCAACCAGAGGCTCGTACACCTCACCCCACATATGTTTTCTTGCCATAGATCACATTCTTGGATTTTTGGTGGATACCATTTCTTGGTCTAAATTTTGTAGGTGTTAGTCTTCGGTATTATCGAAATTGTTCGTTAATGCTATTTTCGAAAAAAATGGGGGTTGTGTGGCCATTGATCATTGACCAGACGCTCATACACCCCACCCCACATATGTTTCCTTTCCATAGATCACATTCTTGCATTTCTAGTGGAGACCATATCTTGGTCAAAAATATGTAGGTGTTATCCTTTGGTATTATTGAAAATGGTCGTTCATGCTATTTTCGAGAAAAATGGGGATTGTGAGGCCACTTATCATCGACCAAAGGCTCGTACATCTAACACCACATATGTTTCTTGGTCGTTCATGCTATTTCTTGGTCAAAAATCCGTAGGTGTTAGCCTTCGGTATTATTGAAATGGTTGCTCATGGCTATTTTTGGCAAAAATGAAGGTTGTGTGGCCATTGATCATCGATTAGAGGCTCGTACACCTCACCCCACATATGTTTCCTTGTGATAGATCACATTCTTGGATTTCGGGTGGAGACCATTTCTTGGCCAAAAATCTGTAGGTATTATTGAAAATGGTCGTGCATGCTATTTTCGACAAAAATGGGGGTTGTGTGGCCATTGATCATCGACCCGTTTCTAGTACACCTCATCCCACATATGTTTCCTTGTCATAGTTCACATTCTTGGATTTCTGGCGGAAACCATTTCTTGGTCAAAAATCGGTACGTGTTACCCTTTGGTATTATTGAAAATGCTCGCTCAAAGCAATTTCTGACAAAAATGGGGTTGTGTGGCCATTCATCTTCGACTAGAGGCTTGTATACCTCACCCCACTTATGTTTCCTTGCCATAGGCCACATTCTTCGATTTCTATGGAGACCATTTCTTGGTCAAAAATCTGAAGGTGTTATCCTTCGGTATTATTGAAAATGGTCGTTCATGGTTATTTTCGACAAAAATGGGGGTTGTGTGGCCATTGATCATTGACCAGAGGCTCGTTCACCTCACCCCACATATATTTCCTTGCCATAGATCACATTCTTGGTTTTCTGGTGGAGACCATTTCTTGGCCAAAAATCCATTGGTGTTAGCCTTCAATATTATTGAAAATGGTCCTTCATGCTATTTTCGACAAAAATGGGAGTTGTGTGGCCATTCATCATCGATCAGAGGCTCATACACCTCACCCCACGTATGTTTTCTTTCCATAGATCACATTCTTGGCCAAAATTTCGTAGTTGTTAGCCATGTGTATTATTGAAAATGGTCGTTCATGCCATTTTCGACAAAAATAGGTGTTGTGTGATCATTAATCATCGACTAGAGGCTCGTACACCTCACCCCACATATGTTTCTATGCCATAGATCACATTTTGGATTTTTGGTCGAGACAATTTATTGGTCAAAAATCCGTAGGTGTTTGCCTTCGGTATTATTGAAAATGGTCGTTGATGCTATTTTCGACAAAAATAGGGGTTGTGTAGCCATTGACCATCGAACACAGGCTCGTACACCAGACCCCACATAAGTTTCCTTGCCATACGTCACATTCTTGGATTTTTGGTGGAGGCCATTTCTTGGATTTCTTGGCCACCCAACACCTATTTTTGTTGAAAATAGCATGAACGACCATTTTCAATAATACTAAAGGCAAACACCTACGGATTTTTGACCAAGAACTAGTCTCCACCAGAAATCCAAGAATATGATATATGGCAAGGAACCATATGTGAGGTGAGGTGAACGAGCCTTTGGTCAATGATCAATGGCCATACAACCCCCATTTTTGTCGAAAATAGCCATGAACGACCATTTTCAATAATACTGAAGGCTAGCACCTACAGATTTTTGACCAAGAAATGGTCTCCACCAGAAAACCAAGAATGTGATCTATGGCAAGGAAACATATGTGGGGTGAGGTGAACGAGCCTCTGGTCAATGATCAATGGCCACACGACCCCCATTTTTGTCGAAAATAGTCTTGAACGACCATTTTCAATAATACCAAAGGCTACAAATTTTTGTCCAAGAAATGTTCTCCACCAGAAATCAAAGAATGTAACCAATGGCAAGGAAACATATGTGGGTGAGGGGTACGAGTAACTGGTCGATGATCAATGGCTACAGAACCCCCATTTTTGTCGAAAATAGCATGAACGACCATTTTCAATAATAACGAAGGCTAACACCTATGGATTTTTGACCAAGAAATGGTTTCCATCAAAAATCCAAGAATGTGATCTATGTCAAGAAAACATACGTTGGGTGAAGTGTACGTGCCTCAGGTCGATGATCAATGGCCGCACAACCCCCATTTTTGTCCAAAATAGCTTGCACGACCATTTTCAATAATACCGAAGGCAAACAACTACAGATTTTTGACCTAGTAATGGTCTCCACCAAAAATCTAAGAATGTGACCATTTTCAATAATACTGAAGGCTAACACCTACGGATTTTTGACCAAGAAATGGTCTCCACCAGAAATCCAATAATGTGATCTATGGAAAGTAAACATAAGTGAGGTGAGGTGAATGAGCCTCTGGTCAATGATCAATGGCCACACAACCCCCAGTTTTGTCGAAAATAGCCATGAACGACCATTTTCAATAATACTGAAGGCTAACACCTACGGATTTTTGACCAAGAAGTGGTCTCCACCAGAAATCCAAGAATGTGACCTATGGCAAGGAAACATATGTGGGGTGAGGTGTACGAGCCTCTGGTCGATGATCAATGGCCACACAACCCCCATTTTTGCGGAAATAACCACGAACGACCATTTTCAATAATATCGAAGTCTAACACATATGGATTTTTGACCATGAAATGGTCTCCACCAGAAATCCAAGAATGTGATCTATGGAAAGGAAACATAAGTGGGGTGAGGTGTACGAGCCTCTGGTTGATGATCTAAGGACACACAACCCCTATTTTTGTCGCCAATAGCAGGAACGACCATTTTCAATAATACCGAAGGCTAACACCTAAGGATTTTTGACCAAGTAATGGTCTCCACTAGAAATCCAAGAATGTGATCTATGGCAAGGAAACATAAGTGAGGTGAGGTGAACGAGCCTCTGGTCAATGATCAATGGCCACACAACACTCATTTTTGTCGAAAATAGCCATGAACGACCATTTTCAATAATACCGAAGGCTAACACCTACGGATTTTTGACCAAGAAATGGTCTCCACCAAAAATCCTAGAATGTGACCTATGGCAAGGAAACATATGTGGGGTGAGGTTTACGAGCCTCTGGTCGATGATCAATGGCCACACAACCCCCATTTTTGTCGGAAATAGCCACGAACGACCAATTTCAATAATACCGAAGGCTAACACATATGAATTTTTGACCATGAAATGGTCACCACTAGAAATCCAAGAATGTGATCTATGGCAAGGAAACATAAGTGGGGTGAGGTGTACGAGCCTCTAGTTGATGATCAAAGGCCACACAACCCCTATTTTTGTCGAAAATAGCATGAACGACCATTTTCAATAATACCGAAGGCTAACACCTAAGGATTTGTTACCAAGAAATGGTCTCCACCAGAAATCCAATAATGTGATCTATGGCAAGGAAACATATGTGGGGTGAGGTGAACGAGCCTCTGGTCAATGATTAATGGCCACACAACCCCCATTTTTGTCGAACATAGCCATGAACGATCATTTTCAAAAATACCGATGGCTAACACCTACGGATTTTTGACCAAGAAATGGTCTCCACCAGAAATCCAAGAATGTGACCTATGGCAAGGAAACATATGTGGGGTGAGGTGTACAAGCCTCTGGTCGATGATCAATGGCCACACAACCCCTATTTTTGTCGAAAATAGCATGAACGACCATTTTCAATAATACCTAAGGCTAACACCTAAGGATTTTTGACCAAGAAATGGTCTCCACTAGAAATCCAAGAATGTGATCTATGGCAAGTAAACATATGTGGGATGAAGTGAATGAGCCTCTGGTCAATGATCAATGGCCACACAACCCCCATTTTTATCGAAAATAGCCATGAATGACCATTTTCAATAATACTGAAGGCCAACACCTACGGATTTTTGACTATAAAATGGTCTCCACCAGAAATCCAGGAATGTGATCTATGGCAAGGAAACATATGTGGGGTGAGTTGAACAAGCCTTGGGTCAATGATCAATGGCCACACAACCCCCATTTTTGTTGAAAATAGCCATGAACGACCATTTTCAATAATATCGAAGGCTAACACCTTCGGATTTTTGATCAAGAAATGGTCTCCACCAGAAATCCAAGAATGTGACCTATGGCAAGAAAACATATGTGGGGTGAGGTGTACGAGCCTTTGATTGATGATCAAAGGCCACACAACCCCCATTTTTGTCGAAAATAGCCATGAACGATCATTTTCAATAATACCGAAGGCTAACACCTATGGATTTTTGACGAAAAAATGGTCTCCACCAGAAATCCAATAATTTGATCTATGGTAAGGAAATATATGTGGGTTGAGGTGAACAAGCCTATTGTCAACAATCTATGGCCACACAACCCCCATTTTTGTCGAAAATAGCATGAACGACCATTTTCAATAATACCGAAGGCTAACACCTACGGATTTTTGACCAAGAAATGGTCTCCACCAGAATTCCAAGAATGTGATCTATGGCAAGGAAACATATGTGGGGTGAGGTGAATGAGCCTCTGGTCAATGATCAATTGCCACACAACCCCCATTTTTGCTGAAAATAGCCATGAATGACCATTTTCAAATATACCCAAGGCTAACACCTACGGATTTTTAACCAAGTAATGGTCTCCACCAGAAATCCGAGAATGTGATCTATGGGAAGGAAACATATGTGGGGTGAGGTGAACGAGCCTCTGGTTAATGATCAATGGCCACACAACCCCCATTTTTTGTCGAAACTAGCCATGAACGACCATTTTCAATAATACCGAAGGCTAACACCTACGAATTTTTGGCCAAGAAATGGTCTCCACCAGATATCCAAGAATGTGACCTACGTCAAGGAAACATATGGTGGTGAGGTGTACGAGCCTCTGGTCGATGATCAATGGCCACACAACCTCCATTTTTGTCAGAAATAGCCATCAACGACCATTTTCAATAATACCGAAGGCTAGCACCTAAAGATTTTTGACCAAGAAATGGTCTCCACCAGAAATCAAAGAATGTGATCTATGGTAACGAAACATATGTGGGATGAGGTTTATGATCCTCTGGTCGACCATCAATGGCCACACAACACCCATTTTTGTCGAAAATAGCCATGAACGACCATTTTAAATAATACCAAAGGCTAACACCTACAATTTTTTGACCAGGAAATGGTCTCCACCAGAAATCCAAGAATGTGATCTGTGGCAAGGAAACAAATGTAGGGAGATGTGTATGAGCCTCTGGTCGATGATCAATGGCCAAACAACCCCTATTTTTGTTGAAAATAGCATGAACGACCATTTTCAATAATACCAAAGGCTAACACATAGAGATTTTTGACTAAGAAATGGTCCCCACCAGAAATCAAAGAATGTGACCTACGACAAGGAAACATATGTGGGGTCAGGTGTATGAGCCTCTGTTTGATGGTCAATGGCTACACAAAGCCCATTTTTTGTCGAAAATCGAATGAACGACCATTTTCAATAATACCGAAGGCTAACACCTACGGATTTTGACCAAGAAATGGTCTCCGCCAGAAATCCAAGAATGTGATCTATGGCAAGGAAACGTATGTGGGGTTAGGTGTTCGAGCCTCTTGTCGATGATCAATGGCCACACAAACCCCATTTTGTCGAAAATAGCCATGAACGACCATTTTCAATAATACCAAAGGCTAACACCTACAGATTTTTGACCAAAAAATGGTCTCCACTAGAAATCCAATAATTTGATATATGGCAAGGAAACATGTGGGGTGAGGTGAACGAGCCTGTGGTCAATGATCTATGGCCACACAACACCCATTTTTGTCGAAAATAGCATAAGCGACCACATAATCCGTAGGTGTGAGCCTTCGGTATTATTTAAAATGGTCGTTCATGGCTATTTTCGACAAAAATGGGTGTTGTGTGGCCATTGATCGTCGACCAGAGGATCGAACACCTAACCCCACATATGTTTCCTTGCCATAGATCACATTCTTGGATTTCTGGTGGAGACCATTTCTTGGTCAAAAATCCGTAGGTGTTAGCCTTCGGTATTATTGAAAATGGTCGTTCATTCGATTTTCGACAAAAAATGAGGGTTGTTTGGCCATTGACCACCAAACAGAGGCTCATACACCTGACCGCACATATGTTTTCTTGCCATAGATCACATTCTTGGATTTCTGGTGGGGACCATTTCTTGGTCAAAAATCTCTACGTGTTAGCCTTTGGTATTATTGAAAATGGTCGTTCATGCTATTTTCGACAAAAATAGGGGTTGTTTGGCCATTGATCATTGAGTAGAGGCTCATACACATCTCCCTACATTTGTTTCCTTGCCATAGATCACATTCTTGGATTTCTGGTGGAGACCATTTCCTCATCAAAAATTTGTAGGTGTTAGCCTTTGGTATTATTTAAAATGGTCGTTCATGGCTATTTTCGACAAAAATGGGTGTTGTGTGGCCATTGATCGTCGACCAGAGGATCATAAACCTCATCCCACATATGTTTCATTACCATAGATCACATTCTTGGATTTCTAGTTGAGACCATTTCTTGGTCGAAAATCCGTAGTCGTTAGCCTTTGTTATTATTGAAAATGGGTGTTTATTCTATTTTCGACAAAAATGAGGGTTGTTTGGCCATTGATCATCGACCGTATGGTCGTACACTTGACCCCACATATGTTTCCTTGCCATTGATCACATTCTTGGATTTCTGGTGGAGACCATTTCTTGGTCAAAAATCTTTAGGTGCTAGCCTTCGGTATTATTGAAAATGGTCGTTGATGGCTATTTCTGACAAAATGGAGGTTGTGTGTCCATTGATCATCGACCAGAGGCTCGTACACCTCACCACACATATGTTTCCTTGAGGTAGGTCACATTCTTGGATATCTGGTGGAGACTATTTCTTGGTCAAAAATCCGTAGGTGTTAGCCTTCGGTATTATTGAAAATGGTCGTTCATGGCTAGTTTCGACAAAAATTGGGGTTGTGTGGCCATTGATCATTAACCAGAGGCTCGTTCACCTCACCCCACATATGTTTCCTTCCCATAGATCACATTCTCGGATTTCTGGTGGAGACCATTACTTGGTCAAAAATCCGTAGGTGTTAGCCTTGGGTATATTTGAAAATGGTCATTCATGGCTATTTTCGGCAAAAATGGGGGTTGTTTGGCGATTGATCATTGACCAGAGGCTCATTCACCTCACCCCACATATTTTTCCTTGTCATAGATCACATTCTTGGATTTCTGGTGGAGACCATTTCTTGTTCAAAAATCCGTAGGTGTTAGCCTTCGGTATTATTGAAGATGGTCATTCATGCTATTTTCGACAAAAATGGGGGTTGTGTGGCCATAGATCGTTGACCACAGGCTTGTTCACCTCAACCCACATATATTTCCTTGCCATAGATCAAATTATTGGATTCCTGGTGGAGACCATTTTTTCGTCAAAAATCCGTAGGTGTTAGCCTTCGGTATTATTGAAAATGATCGTTCATGGCTATTTTCGACAAAAATGGGGGTTGTGTGGCCTTTGATCATCAATCAAAGGCTCGTACACCTCACCCCACATATGTTTTCTTGCCATAGGTCACATTCTTGGATTTCTGGTGGAGACCATTTCTTGATCAAAAATCCGTAGGTGTTAGCCTTCGATATTATTGAAAATGGTCGTTCATGGCTATTTTCAACAAAAATGGGGGTTGTGTGGCCATTGATCATTGACCCAAGGCTCGTTCAACTCACCCCACATATGTTTCCTTGCCATAGATCACATTCCTGGATTTCTGGTGGAGACCATTTTTAGTCAAAAATACGTAGGTGTTGGCCTTCAGTATTATTGAAAATGGTCATTCACGGCTATTTTCGATAAAAATGGGGGTTGTGTGGCCATTGATCATTGACCAGAGGCTCATTCACTTCATCCCACATATGTTTACTTGCCATAGATCACATTCTTGGATTTCTAGTGGAGACCATTTCTTGGTCAAAAATTCTTAGGTGTTAGCCTTAAGTATTATTGAAAATGGTCGTTCATGCTATTTTCGACAAAAATAGGGGTTGTGTGGCCTTTGGTCATCAACCAGAGGCTCGTACACCTCACCCTACTTATGTTTCCTTGCCATAGATCACATTCTTGGATTTCTGGTGGAGACCATTTCTTGGTCAAAAATCCATATGTGTTAGCCTTCGGTATTATTGAAAATGGTCGTTCGTGGCT
Source organism: Zea mays (assembly GCF_902167145.1). Lineage (NCBI taxonomy): Eukaryota > Viridiplantae > Streptophyta > Magnoliopsida > Poales > Poaceae > Zea > Zea mays. Next base: position 157,244,710 of record NC_050102.1, read on the forward strand.
ATCTCCGACAAAAATGGGAGTTGTGTGGCCATTGATCATCTACCAGAGGCTTGTACAACTCACCCCACATATGTTTCCTTGTCATAGGTCACGTTCTTGGATTTCTAGTGGAGACCATTTCTTGGTAAAAAATCCGCAGGTGTTAGCCATCGGTATTTTTGAAAATGATAGTTCATGGCTATGTTCGACAAAAATGGGGGTTGTGTGGCCATTGATCATTGACCAGAGGCTCGTTCACCTCACCCTACATATGTTTCCTTGCCATAGATCACATTATTGGATTTCTGGTGGAGACCATTTCTTGGTAACAAATCCTTAGGTGTTAGCCTTCGGTATTATTGAAAATGGTTGTTCATGCTATTTTCGACAAAAATAGGGGTTGTGTGGCCTTTGATCATCAACTAGAGGCTTGTACACCTCACCCCACTTATGTTTCCTTGCCATAGTTCACATTCTTGGATTTCTAGTGGAGACCATTTCATGGTCAAAAATCCATATGTGTTAGCCTTCAGTATTATTGAAATTGGTCGTTCGTGGCTATTTCCGACAAAAAATGGGGGTTGTGTGGCCATTGATCATCGACCAGAGGCTCGTACACCTCACCCTACATATGTTTCCTTGCCATAGTTCACATTCTAGGATTTTTGGTGGAGACCATTTCTTGGTAAAAAATCCGTAGGTGTTAGCCTTCGGTATTATTGAAAATGTTCGTTCATGGCTATTTTCGACATAAATGGGTGTTGTGTGGCCATTGATCATTGACCAGAGGCTCGTTCACCTCACCCCACTTATGTTTCCTTGTCATAGATCACATTGTTGGATTTCTAGTGAAGACCATTACTTGGTCAAAAATCCTTAGGTGTTAGCCTTCGGTATTATTGAAAATGGTCGTTCATGCTATTTGCGACAAAAATAGGGGTTGTGTGTCCTTTGATCACCAACCAGAGGCTCGTACACCTCACCCCACTTATGTTTCCTAGCCATAGATCACATTATTTGATTTCTGGTGGAGACCATTTCATGGTCAAAAATATATATGTGTTAGACTTCGATATTATTGAAAATGGTTGTTCGTGGTTATTTCCGACAAAAATGGGGGTTGTGTGGCCATTGATAATCGACCAGAGGCTCGTACACCTCACCCCACATATGTTTCCTTGCCATAGGTCACATTCTTGGATTTCTGGTGGAGACCACTTCTTGGTCAAAAATCCATAGGTGTTAGCCTTCGGTATTATTTAAAATGGTCGTTCATGGCTATTTTCGACAAAACTGGGGGTTGTGCAGCCATTGATTATTGACCAGAGGCTCGTTCACCTCACCTCACTTATGTTTACTTTCCATAGATCACATTATTGGATTTCTGATGGAGACCATTTCTTGGTCCAAAATCCGTAGGTGTTAGCCTTCAGTATTATTGAAAATGGTCACATTCTTGGATTTTTGGTGGAGACCATTACTAGGTCAAAAATCTGTAGTTGTTTGCCTTCGGTACTATTGAAAATGGTCGTGCAAGCTATTTTGGACAAAAATGGGGGTTGTGTGGCCATTGATCATCGACCAGAGGCATGTACACTTCACCCAACGTATGTTTTCTTGCCATAGATCACATTCTTGGATTTTTTATGGAAACCATTTCTTGGTCAAAAATCCATAGGTGTTAGCCTTCGTTATTATTGAAAATGCTCGTTCATGCTATTTTCGACAAAAATGGGGGTTCTGTAGCCATTGATCATCGACCAGTTACTCGTACACCTCACCCCACATATGTTTCTTTGCCATAGGTCACATTCTTTGATTTCTAGTGGAGACCATTTCTTGGTCAAAAATCTGTAGCCTTTGGTATTATTGAAAATGGTCGTTCATGGCTATTTTCGACAAAAATGGGGGTCGTGTGGCCATTGATCATTGACCAGAGGCTCGTTCACCTCACCCCACATATGTTTCCTTGCCATAGATCACATTCTTGGTTTTCTGGTGGAGACCATTTCTTGGTCAAAAATCCGTAGGTGCTAGCCTTCAGTATTATTGAAAATGGTCGTTCATGGCTATTTTTGACAAAAATGGGGGTTGTGTGGCCATTGATCATTGACCAAAGGCTCGTTCACCTCACCCGACATATGATTCGTTGCCATATATCATATTCTTGGATTTCTGGTGGAGACCAGTTCTTGGTCAAAATTTCGTAGGTGTTTACCTTCGGTATTATTGAAAATGGCCGTTCCTGCTATTTGCGACAAAACTAGGGGTTGTGTGTCCTTTGATCATCAACCAGAGGCTCGTACACCTCACCCCACTTATGTTTCCTTGCCATAGATCACATTCTTGGATTTCTGGTGGAGACCATTTCATGGTCAAAAATATATATGTGTTAGACTTCGATATTATTGAAAATGGTTGTTCGTGGTTATTTCCGACAAAAATGGGGGTTGTGTGGCCATTGATCATCGACCAGAGGCTCGTACACCTCACCCCACATATGTTTCCTTGCCATAGGTCACATTCTTGGATTTCTGGTGGAGACCACTTCTTGGTCAAAAATCCATAGGTGTTAGCCTTCGGTATTATTGAAAATGGTCGTTCATGGCTATTTTCGACAAAACTGGGGGTTGTGTGGCCACTGATCATTTACCAGAGGCTCGTTCACCTCACCTTACTTATGTTTACTTTCCATAGATTGCATTATTGGATTTCTGGTGGAGACCATTTCTTGGTAAAAAATCCGTAGGTGTTAGCCTTCAGTATTATTGAAAATGGTCACATTCTTGGATTTTTGGTGGAGACCATTACTAGGTAAAAAATCTGTAGTTGTTTGCCTTCGGCATTATTGAAAATGGTCGTGCAAGCTATTTTGGACAAAAATGGGGGTTGTGTGGCCATTGAACATCGACCAGAGGCACGTACACTTCACCCAACGTATGTTTTCTTGCCATAGATCACATTCTTGGATTTTTTATGGAAACCATTTCTTGGTCAAAAATCCATAGGTGTTAGCCTTTGTTATTATTGAAAATGCTCGTTCATGCTATTTTCGACAAAAATGGGGGTTCTGTAGCCATTGATCATCAACCATTTACTCGTACACCTCACCCCACATATGTTTCCTTGCCATAGGTCACATTCTTTGATTTCTGGTGGAGACCATTTCTTGGTCAAAAATCTGTAGCCTTTGGTATTATTGAAAATGGTCGTTCATGGCTATTTTCGACAAAAATGGGGGTCGTGTGGCCATTGATCATTGACCAAGGGCTCGTTCACCTCACCCCACATATGATTCCTTGCCATATATCATATTCTTGGATTTCTGGTGGAGACCAGTTCTTGGTCAAAATTTCGTAGGTGTTTGCCTTCGGTATTATTGAAAATGGTCGTTCATGCTATTTTCAACAAAAATAGGTGTTGGGTGGCCAAGAAATCCAAGAAATGGCCTCCACCAAAAATCCAAGAATGTGACCTATGGCAAGGAAACTTATGTGGGGTCTGGTGTACGAGCCTGTGTTCGATGGTCAATGGCTACACAACCCCTATTTTTGTCGAAAAATAGCATCAACGACCATTTTCAATAATACCGAAGGCAAACACCAACAGATTTTTGACCCATAAATTGTCTCGACCAAAAATCCAAAATGTGATCTATGGCATAGAAACATATGTGGGGTAAGGTGTACGAGCCTCTGGTCGATGATTAATCGTCACACAACACCTATTATTGTCGAAAATAGCATGAACGACCATTTTCAATAATACCCATGGCTAACACCTACGAATTTTTGGCCAAGAATGTGATCTATGGAAAGAAAACATACGTGGGGTGAGGTGTACGAGCCTCTGATCGATGATGAATGGCCACACAACTCCCATTTTTGTCGAAAATAGCATGAAGGGCCATTTTCAATAATACCGAAGGCTAACACCAATGGATTTTTGGCCAAGAAATGGTCTCCACCAGAAAACCAAGAATGTGATCTATGGCAAGGAAACCTATGTGAGGTGAGGTGTAGGAGCCTCTAGTCGATGATCAAAGGCCACACAACCTTCATCTTTGCCGAAAATAGCCATTAAACGACCATTTTCAATAATACCAAAGGCTAACACCTACGGGTTTTTTAACAAGAAATGATCTCCACCAAAAATCCAAGAATTTGATCTATGGCAAGGAAACATATGTGGGGTCAGGTGTATGAGCCTCTGCTCGATGATCAATGGCTACACAACCCCCATTTTTGTCCAAAATAGCAAGAATGAGTATTTTCAATAAAACCGAAGGCTAACACCTACGGATTTTTGACCAACAAATGGACCCCACCAGAAGTCCAAGAATGTGACCTGTGGCAAGGAAACATATATGGGGTCAGGTGTACGATCCTCTGTTCGATGGTCAATGGCAACACAACCCCCATTTTTGTCAAAAGTAGAATGAACGACCGTTTTCAATAATACCGAAGGCTAACACCTTCGGATTTTTGACCAAGAAATGGTCTCCACCAAAAATCCAAGAATGTGATCTATGGCAAGAAAACATATGTGGGGTGAGGTGAACGAGCCTCTCGTCAATGATGAATGGCCACACAACCCCCATTTTTGTCGAAAATAGCCATGAACGACCATTTTCAATAATACCGAAGGCTAACACCTTCAGATTTTTTACCAAGAAATGGTCTCCATAGAAATCGAAGAATGTGGCCTATGGCAAGGAAACATAAGTGGGGTGAGGTGTACGAGCCTCTAGTCGATGATGAATGGCCACACAACCCCATTTTTGTCAGAAATTGCCTTGAACGAGCATTTTCAATAATACCAAAGGCTAACACCTACCGATTTTTGACCAAGAAATGGTTTCCGCCAGAAATCCAAGAATGTGAACTATGACAAGGAAACATATGTGGGATGAGGTGTACGAGAAACTGGTCGATGATCAATGGCCACACAACCCCCATTTTTGTCGAAAATAGCATGCACGACCATTTTCAATAATACCTACAGATTTTTGGGCAAGAAATGGTCTCCACCCGAAAACCAAGAATGTGATCTATCACAAGGAAACATATGTGGGGTGAGGTGTACGAGCCTCTAATCGATTATCAATGGCCACACAACCTTCATTTTTGCCGAAAATAGCCATGAGCAACCATTTCAATACTACCGAAGGATAACACCTAGGGATTTTGGACCAAGAAATGGTCTCCACCAAAAATACAAGAATGTGATCTATGGACAAGAAACATATGTGGGGTCAGGTTTATAGGCCTCTGGTCGATGATCAATGATCACACAACCCCATTTGTGTCCAAAATACCATGAACGACCATTTTCAATAATACCGAAGGCTAACACCAACGGATTTTTGACCAAGTAATGGCCTCCACCAGAAATCCAAGAATGTGAACTTTGGCAAGGAAACATATGTGGGGTGAGGTGTACAAGCCTCTGGTCAATGATCAATGGCCACACAACCCCCATTTTGGTCGAAAACAGCCATGAACAACCATTTTCAATAATACCGAAGGCTAATACCTACGGATTTTTGACCAAGAAATGGTCTCCAGCATAAATCGAAGAATTTTATTTATGGCAAGGAAACATATGTGGTGTTAGATGTACGAGCCTTTGGTCGATGATAAGTGGCCTCACTATCCCCATTTTTCTCGAAAATAGCATGAACGGCCATTTTCAATAATACCAAAGGATAACACCTACATATTTTTGACCAAGATATGGTCTCCACTATAAATGCAAGAATGTGATCTATGGAAACGAAACATATGTGGGGTGGGGTGTATGAGCGTCTGGTCAATGATCAATGGCCACACAACCCCCATTTTTGTCGAAAATAGCATTAACGAACAATTTCAATAATATCGAAGGCTAACACCTACAAACTTTTGACCACGAAATGGTATCCACCAGAAATCCAAGAATGTGATCTATGGTAAGAAAACATATGTGGGGTGAGGTGTACGAGCCTCTCCCATTTTTGTCGAAAATAGCATGAAGGCCATTTTCAATAATACCGAAGACTAACACCAATGGATTTTCGGCCAAGAAATGGTCTCCACCAGAAACCAATAATGTGATCTATGGCAAGGAAACATATGTGGGTTGAGGTGTAGGAGCCTGTAGTCAATGATCTATTGCCACAGAACCTTCATTTTTGCCGAAAATAGCCATGAACGACCATTTCAATAATACCGAAGGCTAACACCTACGGATTTTGGACCAAGAAAAGGTCTCCACTAAAAATCCAAGAATGTGATCTATGGCAAAGAAACATTTGTGGGGTCAGGTGTATGAGCCTCTGGTCAATGATCAATGGCCACACAACACCCATTTTTGTCCAAAATAGCAAGAACGAGCATTTTCAATAATACCAAAGGCTAACACCTACGAATTTTTGACCAAGAAATGGTCTCCACCAAAAATCCAAGAATTTTATCTATAGCAAGGAAACATATGTGGGGTGAGATGTACAAGCCTCTGGTCGATGATAAGTGGACCCACAATCCCCATTTTTCTCGAAAATAGCATGAACGACCATTTTCAATAATAACAAAGGCTAACACCTACAGATTATTGACCAAGATATGGTCTCCACCAGAAATGCAAGAATGTGATCTCTAGAAAGGAAACATATGTGGGGTGTGGTGTATGAGCCTCTGGTCGATGGTCAATGGCCACACAACCCACATTCTTGTCAAAAATAGCATGAACGACCATTTTCAATAATACTGAAGGCTAACACCTACGGATTTTTGAACAAGAAATTGTCTCCACCAGATATATAAGAATGTGATCTATGGGAAGGAAACATATGTGGGGTGAGTTCTACGAGCCTCTGGTCGATGATCAATGGCCGCACAACCCTTATTTTTGCCGAAAATTGCATCAACGACCATTTTCAATAATACTAAAGGCTAACATTACGGATTTTTGACCAATAAATTGTCTCCACCAAAAATCCAAAAATGTTATCTATGGCATAGAAACATATGTGGGGTGAGGTGTACGAGCCTCTTGTCGATGATTAATGGCCACACAACCACTATTTTTGTCGAAAGTAGCGTGAACAACCATTTTCAATAATACCGAAGGCTAACACCTATGGATTTTTTACCAAGAAATGGTCTTCACTAGAAATCCAAGAATGTGATCTATGGCAATGAAACATATGTGGGGTCAGGTGTATGAGCAACTGGTCGATGATCAATGGCCACACAACCCCCATTTTTGTCGAAAATTGCATGAACGAACATTTTCAATAATACCGAAGGCTAACACCTACTGATTTTTGACCAAGAAATGGTGTCCACCTGAAAACCAAGAATGTGATCTATGGCAAGGAAACATACGTGGGGTGAGATGTACAAGGCTTTGGTCGATGATCAATGGCCACACAACTCCCATTTTTGTTGAAAATAGCAAGAAGGACCATTTTCAATAATACCGAAGGTTAACACCAACGGATTTTTGGCCAAAAAATGGTCTCCACCAAAAAACAAAGAATGTGAACTATGACAAGGAAACATATGTGGGGTGATGTGTATGAGCCTCCAATCGATGATCTATGGCCACACAACCTTCATTTTTGCCGAAAATAGCCATGAACGACCATTTTCAATAATACAGAAGGCTAACACCTACGGATTTTGACCATGAAACGGTCTCCACCAAAAATCCAAGAACCTAATCTATGGCAAGGAAACATTTGTGGGGTGAGGTGTACGAGCCTTTGGTTGGCGATCAATGGCCACACAACACACATAAACTTAAACTCATTTTGATGTGTTTATGTTGTTGGGGACTTGTTCTCAAATGCTTCGAATTAAGAACAAGGCAACATAAAAAGTGTTAAGTGTTAAAGTCCTTCGTCCTTCGAAGCATTATGTCCCTTCGGGAAATAATGAGTTTCGGACGAAGGTCATAAGAGACATACCTTCGTAAACATAACAAGTAATGACGAAGGATTCATATAAAGCATGAAATATAATATAAGCATCATCATAGAATCATTTCTATTTTATTGACATGGAAAAATAGAAATGATTTCAAATTACAAATGTACCTTCGGTCCTGAGAGAAGATAAAAAGCACAAGCGTGACGCAAAAGTAAATGCCAAGTCAGCGTGAACAGTACGGGAGTACTATTCATCTATTTATAGACGCGGGACGCAGCCCACGTAAAATTACATCCATGTCCATTACATTTGTTAACGGCTTATGGAAATCTGTCGAGGCCCCCGAAGTCTTTTCATCTTTAAGTCGGTTCCCCCTTCTGCCATCGCGCCGAAGCTTCCCTGCGCACAGCTTCGGCTGCACTCGACCTTCGTCTGGTTCAGGCTTCGTCCTGGCCGTGCTCCATATTCATAATTCTGGATTCGAAAATACCTGTTCACATAATCCACTCGGAAAACATTGTCAAATCATGTTTTTGAGGACCTTCGGAGGACGAAGGCCCCCAACAGTAGCCCCTCGCAATATTAATTTGTAAATAATAAATTCAGATTGCGATATGGACGAAGGCCTTGAGCCGAAGGTCCGAAAAAACACCTTCCCTTTGCTAGAATAGCAACATCCACTGACAAGCGGGGCCTTTCAATTTTCACCGCCCTAGACGTATAAATAAGATCACATCGCGAACTCATTTGGTACGCACACTAGCCTTCTGCTTCGACCCACTTAAAATTTTTAGCTCTTGCACTAAGATTTGTTGGTCTTTTTGATTTTGAAGCTTCGGCCTCGGGAACAATTTTTTAGCGTTTCCGAAGATGTCTGAAGGCAAGAAGATCCCTGCTGAGACGAAGCTGAGTCTTGAGGAGGAGAAGAATCTGGGGTTCATTATGGCGATGGCGGAGACCAATACAGAGAAAATCACCAAGGAAATTCTTGAAGGTCTGTCCGAAGACACTGATGACAGCGACAGTTTTGATGTAGAAAGTAGCGGGGAAGAGGCCGAAGATCGACCGTGGCGACCAAGTCACGCGGTTTTCGGAAAAACGACCATCAAGCAGAGTCACATTGATAATATGAGGGGGCGATATTTCCGAGACATATCTATTGTGAGAGCTGATGCTGGGGAAAAAACTTCTCCCACCCCCGAAGAAGATGAAGTTGTAATCTTCCGAAGCTTCCTCAAGGCTGGGCTTCGTTTCCCCTTGAGCGACTTTGTTATTGAGGTATTGAAAACATTTCAAATCTTCCTGCATCAAATTACTCCTGAAGCCATCATAAGAATGGGAGTGTTTGTCTGGGCTGCGAGAAGCCAAGGTTTGGAACCAGACGCTAAAAGCTTCTGCAATATTCATGAGTTATTATACGAGACGAAGCCCTGGGGAAAAGAGCAATACCACAACAACTTTGGGTGCTACAGCTTCGGCGCCCGCTCCGGGTCAAGCTGCCCTGTGCCAACCTTTCGGAAGAGGTGGCCCGGAGCTTGGATGACTGAATGGTTTTATGTAAAGAATGACCTAACGACTCAAGAGAATGTGAAGAGTATCATTATGTGACCAATCTGGCAACGCTTCGGTCTTCGAAGGCCGAAGGTCGAAATGGACGAAGCTGCCGAAGAATGCCAAAGGGCCTTCGGAGTAGTCTGCTCGTTTATTGGGACAAGGGACTTAGTCCAAGAACACATTGCCTTCAGGGTATGGCCACTTGCAGAAAAGTGGGAAATGCCGAAGGAAACCATCAAAGAGTCCGACGAAGGCGGACTAGTCAGATTAAAATACACATTCAAATATGGGGACAAATTTGTCGAACCTGACGACGACTGGTTAAGAAGCATTGAAACATTAAGTGATGATCTACTTGGGGCATATTCGAAGGCTGAAAATACTGCACTATCAGCAGCCTTCGGAGGCCGAAAAAAGAAGAGACTCAACCGGGTGTTTGATGCAGTCGGGTTCTTCTACCCTGATTATCGTTATCCCATCCGAGGGCAAAAAAGGAAAAACACAACCTCTGAAAAAGAAGAAGCTGCAACTGCTCCTAGCGAGCCAGAACTGAAAGGAAAAAGGTTAAAGGTTCTCACACACCGGCCACGCCATATTGATCCAGCTTCGGTGCCTGAGTTTACCGGAGAAGCATCTTCGGCCGCTGAAGCTGAACAGCCAACCTTGCTGCCAGAAATTGCAGTGATGGCCGAGGCACCATCCACAGAAAAAATGGAAGAAGTGAAAAAACCGACTAAGGAAAAAGCATCAGAAGTTTTGAGTCCTGCAGCAAATGCCGAAACAGCAAAAAACCAAAAGGGTCCAACAGTGACCCCAAAAAGGAAAAGAATGGTAAACGTACTAGATGTCTTGGAGACAATTAAGTCTTCAAGCACAACTCCAAAAAAGAGTGTTGAAGTTGCTGAAGCTTCTACTGAAGCTTCGACGCAACAGGCTGAAGCTGAAGCTGGGCCTTCAGAGCCCTTCAAGGAGCAAACTTTGGAAGCCGAAGCTATAAAAATATCAGAACCAATTTTAGTTGAAGAAACTGATACTGCCATCCCCGAAGCGCCTGCCAGCATGTGTGATTACATCATTCGACATGCTTCGGGGAAAAAACTATCTGAAGAAGAAACTCATGAAGCTAACCATTATGCGAAGGAGCTAAAATATCCGAAGGGGGCAGTAATATTCAATGGGACGAATGAAGATGACTTCTTATACTGCCTGCCTGACAACAAAGAGCTATCTGTCTGCCGAGAAATGGCCAGAAGTATTGGTTTCCCGAAGCTTGAATCTGGATTAAGCGCCATGACGAAAGAAGATCTCGCAGACAGTCTTGCGTACAACAGCCTGAAGGTATGGGAATTAAACGCTTGAAAAACCCCCTTATTTTTTACGCAACTCATTCCTTTTTTCTTATATGAATTCTTTTTCGTATAGGGCCTGATCCTAAGCAACGCACTAAGAGCCCAAAAGAGCGCCGAAGATGAAAGCTATGAAATTGCGTTTAATAATTTACGCTCTGAAGTTATCAAACTGAGAAACGAAGCTTTGGAAAAAGATAAAATTCTGCTTACACTGGTAGATAAAGTGAAAAAAGACGAAGCTGCTTCAAAAGCCCAGGCCGAAGCTCAAAAATGCGAGATTAAAGATCTTCAGAAACAGCTGGCTAGAGCTAAAGAGGAGCGCACGCTTGAGGAAACGAAACGAGAACTTAGTGATTTTATGGTCAGCAAATTGGAATCAAGAGTTAAGGAGCTTCGCACATCTCAGGGGAAATGCTATGTCAAATCTGTAGAATGTGTGAATAAAATTAAATCCAGCTTCGCCAACGTAGGCGCCTTTTCCAGCGAAGAGAATTTCTCTCGAGGCAATCCCGAAGGTCCGCTGGAATGGATTAGCCACGAAGCAGAGGCCTTCGAAGAGATTCTGAACAGTCGTGGCGACATATGCGCTTTTTCGGGCGCCAGAGGAATTGCTTCTGTCTTAGAGAAGAAAGGTTGCGGGCATGTAAAATTTTTAGCTCAATCCGAAGCTACCTTATCTTCCGAAGACATCAAGGACCCCTCGGCCGAAGCAAGCGTGGTTGGTGGCAAATTTTTTACTGATATCTGGAACGACGGCGGTCGAGAAATGGCGCAAGAGATCATCCAAAGTAGCGAAAAAGGCATTCATGACGCCAGAAAAGTAGCAGAAGCTGCCGAAAGGAGTACAGAACCCGAAAGGCAATTAGGTACCAATTAGTCGCTCTTATTGTGTTGTAATTTTTATTCCAATCTTTGCTCAAGGTTTGTAAAAGTAATGGAGAAATGTTCTCTTCCCTCAGAAACTGCTGGATCAAATGTCGACGAAGAAATTAAACAAATGGCCGAAACTATCTTGGACAAGGTTGTTGACCAACTTGTAAATGAGGCCGCCGAAGCAGTATTGAGAGAAGATTAGATGCTATTTGGAAAAATCATTTAAAGTGTAATCTATGTAACACTTTGTACATTTGAATGTAATATACAAGTCTCCTTTCATTATTGAATTCTTTACGATGCATGAAACATTAAGTACATACCATTTTTGAGCCTTCGGCGAAAAAACACCTTCCCTTCTTTTCATGCTTCGTGAAGAAGAATTTATCATTTATCACGACAATATCCATAGTGTTCTGATAAGAAATATCCAAGCTTCGTAAAAATAATCTCCGAAGCCATACCTCGAAAATCAATATTGTTTCTCCCTGTAACTTGGCATGATTTACCCCTTTTCAAAGCATTTTCCGAAGATCGATAACATGCCCCCTTCTCGTGCCACATGCAGCATGATGTATGATGATTATGCTATGCAAAATGATGTGATGATGTTATGTTATGCAAAATGATATTTTGTGCCGAAGATACACACATTCCTGCAATGGGGCACAATCTTTTGTATCAATACTGACTTTTTCATTATAAGCCTCCCTTAGGAGCTTCTTCGCCTTTTACTTCAGCGGAATCAGCATTTATTTTTCGCTGTAAGTTCTGCATCCCCTTAGGAACGTCTTTGGAACTTCTTCGCCTTTTACTTAGGCGGTATAAGCTCTGCATTCCCTTAGGAACGTCTTTGGAGCTTCTTCGCCTTTTACTTAGGCGGTATAAGCTCTGCATTCCCTTAGGAACGTCTTTGGAGCTTCTTCGCCTTTTACTTAGGCGGTATAAGCTCTGCATTCCCTTAGGAACGTCTTTGGAGCTTCTTCGCCTTTTACTTAGGCGGTATCAGCGTTGACTTTTCGCTGTATGCTCTGCATTCCTTTTGGAACGACTTTGGAGCAGAAAACTTACACTGCGCTCCCTTCGGAACGACTTTTTGTGACTTCGTCAGACTTACTCTGCGTTCCTTAGAACGACTTTTTGTTGCTTCGAAGGATTTTCGATAGTCCTAAGGTCCTTTTTATTATCACAAACCTGTGAAGAAAACATATTTTTCTTGTAGGAATCAACGAAACTAATTACATGAAACCTAAACAATGTCCTTTATTAGAAAAAATAAAACTGAATGAAAAAGATTGCTATTAAGGTAGGATATTTGTCAATAGATGTGTTTTGACTCTGGCACGGTGCTGTTGACCGTGCGAGCTTCGGACTGTTCTCTGAAGTCCCTTTGATGTGGAGCATATTGGCTCCCTTCTGGCTGCTGGCCTTGTTGCAACGGGGGTGGAGGCGGGGGCTGTTGCCAGGAAGCTGAAGGCTGACTTGCCGAAGCAGCAGAGACTACAGGATGGTTGCCCACATATTCTGGAATGTAGGGCGAATGATACGAAGCAGTGTGCATGACCTGCTTCGGCTGAGCCTGTTGCGCGGCAGCTTCGGCTATCTCTTTTTGCTTCTGAATGGTAACATGACACATCCTGGTAGTATGACCTTTGTTTTCACCACAGAATAAGCAAAATATTCTTCTGGGTTGATCCCCGAATCTTCCGCCGAAGCCCCTGGCGCCTCTGCCTCTTGGAGCTGGTGGTCGGAAGGAGCTTTGCTGTTGCCCCGAAGCCTGTGAGGAGCACTGCGGTCTGTTCTGCTGACTCCCCTTATCATCATTCTAAGTGGAGTTGTGGATGGACCTGACATGCCTCGGATAGGATCTTCCTCCGAAGCCCCTGGTCATTTCGGAAAATCTGAAGGCCTCCTCCCTTCTTTGGCGAAAGTCATTGTCAGCACGAATGTACTCGTCCATCTTTTGGAGCAGCTTCTCCAGGGTCTGAGGAGGCTTCCTAGCAAAGTATTGAGCAGCAGGTCCAGGACGAAGCCCCTTGATCATGGCTTCGGTGACAATTTCATTGGGCACCGTTGGTGCCTGCGCCCTCAAACGCAAGAACCTTCTGACATACGCCTGAAGGTATTCTTCATGATCCTGAGTGCACTGGAACAAGGCTTGAGCAGTGACCGGCTTCGTCTGAAATCCTTGAAAGCTGGTCAATAACATATCCTTCAGCTTCTGCCATGAAGTGATCGTTCCTGGCCGAAGGGAGGAATACCAGGTCTGAGCAACACTCCTGACGGCCATAACGAAAGACTTTGCCATTACTGCAGCATTGCCACCATACGAAGACACTGTTGCTTCGTAACTCATCAAGAACTGCTTCGGGTCCGAATGGCCATCGAACATGGGAAGCTGGGGTGGCTTATAGGACGAAGGCCAAGGTGTAGCCTGCAGCTCAGCGGACAGAGGAGAAGCATCGTCGAAAACAAAATTTCCATGATGAAAATTATCATACCAGTCATCTTCATTGAAGAAGCCCTCCTGATGAAGGTCTTTTTGTTGAGGCCTTCGGTTCTGCTCATCGTGGGTAAGATGACGGACTTCTTCAGAAGCTTCGTCTATCTGCCTCTGCAGCTCAGCTAGCCTGGCCATCTTCTCCTTCTTCCTCTGCGCCTGTTGATGTAGCATCTCCATGTCCCTGATCTCTTGGTCTAGTTCATCCTCCTGAATCGTCGGGCTGACAGCCTTCCTCTTCTGGTTTCGGGCCTCCCGGAGAGAGACGGTCTCCTGGTTGGGGTCCAGCGGTTGCAGTGCTGCAGCCCCAGTCACTGAAGCTTTCTTCGGTGCCATAGCGAGGGTCTATAGCTTCCGAAGGTGTTCAAAAAACTCGAAGTGGAAGTGAGTTCACCGGAGGTGGGCGCCAATGTTGGGGACTTGTTCTCAAATGCTTCGAATTAAGAACAAGGCAACATAAAAAGTGTTAAGTGTTAAAGTCCTTCGTCCTTCGAAGCATTATGTCCCTTCGGGAAATAATGAGTTTCGGACGAAGGTCATAAGAGACATACCTTCGTAAACATAACAAGTAATGACGAAGGATTCATATAAAGCATGAAATATAATATAAGCATCATCATAGAATCATTTCTATTTTATTGACATGGAAAAATAGAAATGATTTCAAATTACAAATGTACCTTCGGTCCTGAGAGAAGATAAAAAGCACAAGCGTGACGCAAAAGTAAATGCCAAGTCAGCGTGAACAGTACGGGAGTACTGTTCATCTATTTATAGACGCGGGACGCAGCCCACGTAAAATTACATCCATGTCCATTACATTTGTTAACGGCTTATGGAAATCTGTCGAGGCCCCCGAAGTCTTTTCATCTTTAAGTCGGTTCCCCCTTCTGCCATCGCGCCGAAGCTTCCCTGCGCACAGCTTCGGCTGCACTCGACCTTCGTCTGGTTCAGGCTTCG
This sequence comes from Zea mays, assembly GCF_902167145.1. Lineage (NCBI taxonomy): Eukaryota > Viridiplantae > Streptophyta > Magnoliopsida > Poales > Poaceae > Zea > Zea mays. Next base: position 157,259,838 of record NC_050102.1, read on the forward strand.
TCCTGGCCGTGCTCCATATTCATAATTCTGGATTCGAAAATACCTGTTCACATAATCCACTCGGAAAACATTGTCAAATCATGTTTTTGAGGACCTTCGGAGGACGAAGGCCCCCAACATATGTCCACTCAAGTAAAACATCGCACATCATTATGCCACATCGTTTCTCAAAATAAAATAAAGACCATGGAAAATTTAGCCAAATTGCACGAGAGAACTGTCCAAACATAGGTTAAGGTTGTAAGGAATCTTCTTTCCACCAAACAGTTGCTAATAAGTAGGAATATAAAGAATTCAAAACAATAGGTCAATTTTTAAACTAAAAATGACGTTTCCCTGATGTAAAGGGCATTGTATTCGCACGAGAGGATATTAGAGTACAACTAGTGGATGAAGACGTTATAGGGCTAGCTAATGACCTTTTGTGATACGAGGTTTCCTATAATCCCCTCTATTCAAGGCATACCTAGACAGTGTTTATGTCCACTCAAGGAAAACACATCAATATGCCACATCGTTTCTCAAAATAAAATAATGTCCATGGAAAATTTATCCAAATTGAGTGAGAGAACTGTCCAAACATAGGTTAAGGTTGTAAGGCACATTTTTTCCACCATACCATTGCTAAAAAGTTGGAATATAGAGAATTCAAACAATAGATCACCTTTTAAACCGCAAATGACGTTTCTATGATTTTGAGGGCACTATATTCGCATGAGAGGGTATTAGAGTGCAACTAGTGGATGAAGACGTTATTGGGCTAGCTAATGACTTTTGTGATACCAGGTTTCCAATAATCCCCTCTATTCAAGGCATACCTAAATGGTGTTTATGTCCACTCAAGTATAACACCATACATGATTATGCCACACCATTTCTCAAAATAAAAAAAGACCATGGGAAATTTAGCCAAATTGCGTGAGAGAACTGTCCAAATATAGGTTAATGTTGTAAGGCACCTTTTTTCCACCGTACAATTGCTAAAAAGTTGGAATATAAAGAATTCAAAACAATAGATCACCTTTTATACCACAAATGACGTTTCCCTGATGTCAAGGGCATTGTAATTGCACGTGAGGGTATTAGAGTACAACTAGTGGATGAAGACGTCATTGGGTTAGCAAATGACATTTTGTGATTCCAGGTTTCCTATAATCCCCTCTATTCAAGGCATACCTAGACGGTGTTTATGTCCACTCAAGAAAAACAAAACACATCAATAGCCACATTGTTTCTCAAAATAAAATAATGACCTTGGAAAATTTAGCCAAATTACGTGAGTGAACTATACAAACAAAGGTCAAGGTTGTAAGGCACCTTTTTTCCACCATACATATGCGAAAAAGTTGGAATATAAAGAATTCAAAACAATAGATCACCTTTTAAACCTCAAATGACGTTTCTATGATATTGAGGGCATTGTATTCACATGAGACGGTATTAGAGTACAACTAGTGGATGAAGACGTTATTGGGCTAGCTAATGACCTTTTGTGATACCAGGTTTCCTATAATCCCCTCTATTCAAGGCATACCTAGATGGTGTTTATGTCCACTCAAGTAAAACACCGCACATCATTTTGCCACATCGTTTCTCAATAAAATAAAGACCATGGGAAATTTATCCAAATTGCGTGTGAGATCTGTCCAAACATAGGTTACGGTTGTAAGGCACCTTTTTTCTACCATACAGATGCTAAAAGGTTGGAATATAAAGAATTCAAAACAATATATCACCTTTTAAACCTCAAATGTCGTTTCTAAGATATTGACGGAATTGTATTCACACGAGAGGGTATTAAAGTACAACCAGTGGATGAAGACATTATTGGGCTAGCTAATGACCTTTTGTGATACCAGGTTTCCTATAATCCCCTCTATTCAAGGCATACCTAGTCGTGTTTATGTCCACTCAAGAAAAACAAAAGACATCAATATGCCACATCGTTTCGCAAAATAAAATAATGACCATGGAAAATTTAGCCAAATTACGTGAGTGAACTCTCCAAACATAGGTTAAGGTTGTAAGGCACCTTTTTTCCACCATACAGTTGCGAAAAAGTTGTGGCATAATGATGTATGGTGTTTATTTTATTTTGAGAAACAATGTGGCATAATGATGTGGCTAATGATGTAATTTGGCTAAATTTTCCAAGGTCATTATTTTATTTTGAGAAACAATGTGGCTATTGATGTGTTTTGTTTTTCTTGAGTGGACATAAACACCGTCTTGGTATGCCTTGAATAGAGGGGATTATAGGAAACCTGGAATCACAAATTGTCATTTGCTAGCCCAATGACGTCTTCATCCACTAGTTGTACTCTAATACCCTCACGTGCAATTACAATGCCCTTGACATCAGGGAAACATCATTTGTGGTATAAAAGGTGATCTATTGTTTTGAATTCTTTATATTCCAACTTTTTAGCAATTGTACGGTGGAAAAAAGGTGCCTTACAACATTAACCTATATTTGGACAGTTCTCTCACGCAATTTGGCTAAATTTCCCATGGTCTTTTTTTTATTTTGAGAAATGGTGTGGCATAATCATGTATGGTGTTATACTTGAGTGGACATAAACACCATTTAGGTATGCCTTGAATAGAGGGGATTATTGGAAACCTGGTATCACAAAAGTCATTAGCTAGCCCAATAACGTCTTCATCCACTAGTTGCACTCTAATACCCTCTCATGCGAATATAGTGCCCTCAAAATCATAGAAACGTCATTTGCGGTTTAAAAGGTGATCTATTGTTTGAATTCTCTATATTCCAACTTTTTAGCAATGGTATGGTGGAAAAAATGTGCCTTACAACCTTAACCTATGTTTGGACAGTTCTCTCACTCAATTTGGATAAATTTTCCATGGACATTACTTTATTTTGAGAAACGATGTGGCATATTGATGTGTTTTTCTTGAGTGGACATAAACACTATCTAGGTATGCCTTGAATAGAGGGGATTATAGGAAACCTGGTATCACAAAAGGTCATTAGCTAGCCCTATAACGTCTTCATCCACTAGTTGTACTCTAATATCCTCTCGTGCGAATACAATGCCCTTTACATCAGGGAAACGTCATTTTTAGTTAAAAAATTGACCTATTGTTTTGAATTCTTTATATTCCTACTTATTAGCAACTGTTTGGTGGAAAGAAGATTCCTTACAACCTTAACCTATGTTTGGACAGTTCTCTCGTGCAATTTGGCTATATTTTCCATGGTCTTTATTTTATTTTGAGAAACGATGTGGCATAATGATGTGCGATGTTTTACTTGAGTGGACATAAACACATCAAAATGAGTTTAAGTTTATGTGTGTTGTGTGGCCATTGATCGTCGACCAGAGGCTCGTACACCTCACCCCACAAATGTTTCCTTGCCATAGATCAGATTCTTGGATTTTTGGTGGAGACCGTTTCATGGTCAAAATCTGTAAGTGTTAGCCTTCTGTATTATTGAAAATGGTCGTTCATGGCTATTTTCGGCAAAAATGAAGTTTGTGTGGCCATAGATCATCGATTGGAGGCTCATACACATCACCCCACATATGTTTCCTTGCCATAGTTCACATTCTTGGTTTTCTGGTGGAGACCATTTTTTGGCCAAAAACCTGTTGGTGTTAACCTTCGGTATTATTGAAAATGGTCCTTCATGCTATTTTCAACAAAAATGGGAGTTGTGTGGCCATTGATCATCGACCAAAGCCTTGTACATCTCACCCCACGTATGTTTCCTTGCCATAGATCACATTCTTGGTTTTCAGGTGGACACCATTTCTTGGTCAAAAATCAGTAGGTGTTAGCCTTCGGTATTATTGAAAATGTTCGTTCATGCAATTTTCGACAAAAATGGGGGTTGTGTGGCCATTGATCATCGACCAGTTGCTCATACACCTGACCCCACATATGTTTCATTGCCATAGATCACATTCTTGGATTTCTAGTGAAGACCATTTCTTGGTAAAAAATCCATAGGTGTTAGCCTTCGGTATTATTGAAAATGGTTGTTCATGCTATTTTCGATAAAAATAGTGGTTGTGTGGCCATTGATCATCGACAAGAGGCTCGTACACCTCACCCCACATATGTTTCTATGCCATAGATCACATTTTTGGATTTTTGGTGGAGACAATTTATTGGTCAAAAATCCGTAATGTTAGCCTTTAGTATTATTGAAAATGGTCGTTGATGCAATTTTCGGCAAAAATAAGGGTTGTGTGGCCATTGATCATCGACCAGAGGCTCGTAGACCTCACCCCACATATGTTTCCTTCCCATAGATCACATTCTTATATATCTGGTGGAGACAATTTCTTGGTCAAAAATCCGTAGGTGTTAGCCTTCAGTATTATTGAAAATGGTCGTTCATGCTATTTTTGACAAGAATGTCGACTGTGTGGCCATTGACCATCGACCAGAGGCTCATACACCACACCCCACATATGTTTCCTTTCTAGAGATCACATTCTTGCATTTCTGGTGGAGACCATATCTTGGTCAATAATCTATAGGTGTTAGCCTTTGTTATTATTGAAAATGGTCGTTCATGCTATTTTCGAGAAAAATGGGGATTGTGGGTCCACTTATCATCGTCCAGAGGCTTGTACATCTCACCCCACATATGTTTCCTTGCTATAGATAAAATTCTTGGATTTTTGGTGGAGACCATTTCTTGGTCAAAAATCCGTAGGTGTTAGCCTTTGGTATTATTGAAAATGCTCGTTCTTGCTATTTTGAACGAAAATGGGGGTTGTGTGGCCATTGATCATTGACCAGAGGCTCATACACCTGACCCCACAAATGTTTCTTTGCCATAGATCACATTCTTGGATTTTTGGTGGAGACCATTTCTTGGTCAAAAATCCGTAGGTGTTAGCCTTCGGTATTATTGAAATGGTCGTTCATGGCTATTTTCGGCAAAAATGAAGGTTCTGTGGCAATTGATCATTGACTACAGGCTCCTACACCTCAACCCACATATGTTTCCTTGCCATAGATCACATTATTGGTTTCTGGTGGAGACCATTTCTTGGTCGAAAATCCATTGGTGTTAGTCTTCGGTATTATTGAAAATGGCCTTCATGCTATTTTCGACAAAAATGGGAGATGTGTGGCCATTGATCATCAACCAGAGGCTCGTACACCTCACCCCACATATGTTTTCTTGCCATAGATCACATTCTTGGATTTCTGGTGGATACCATTTCTTGGTCAAAAGTTTGTAGGTGTTAGCCTTCGGTATTATTGAAATTGTTCGTTAATGCTATTTTCAACAAAAATGGGGGTTGTGTGGCCATTGATCATTGACCAGACGCTCATACACCCCACCCCACATATGTTTCCTTTCCATAGATCAAATTCTTGCATTTATAGTGGAGACCATATCTTGGTCAAAAATATGTAGGTGTTATCCTTTGGTATTATTGAAAATGGTCGTTCATGCTGTTTTCGAGAAAAATGGGGATTGTGAGGCCACTTATCATCGACCAAAGGCTCGTACATCTAACACCACATATGTTTTCTTTCCATAAATAAAATTCTTCGATTTTTGGTGGAGACCATTTCTTGGTCAAAAATCCGTAGGTATTAGCCTTCGGTATTATTGAAAATGGTTGTTCATGGCTGTTTTCGACCAAAATGGGGGTTGTTTGGCCATTGATCATTGACCAGATGCTTGGACACCTCACCCCACATATGTTTCCTTGCCAAAGTTCATATTCTTGGATTTCTTGTGGAGGCCATTACTTGGTCAAAAATCTGTTGCTGTTAGCCTTCGGTATTATTGAAAATGGTCGTTCATGCTATTTTGGACACAAATGGGGGTTGTGTGATCATTGATCATCTACCACAGGCCCGTAAACCTGACCCCACATATGTTTCCTGGCAATAGATCACATTCTTGTATTTTTGGTGGAGACCATTTCTTGGTCAAAAATCCGTAGGTGTTAGCCTTCGGTATTATTGAAATGGTTGCTCATGGCTATTTTCGGCAAAAATGAAGGTTGTGTGGCCATTAATCATCGATTAGAGGCTCGTACACCTCACCCACATATGTTTCCTTGTGATAGATCACATTCTTGGTTTTCGGGTGGAGACCATTTCTTGGCCAAAAATCCGTTGGTGTTAGTCTTCGGTATTATTGAAAATGGCCTTCATGCTATTTTCGACAAAAATGGGAGATGTGTGGCCATTGATCATCAACAAGAGGCTCGTACACCTCACCCGACATATGTTTTCTTGCCATAGATCACATTCTTGGATTTCTAGTGGATACCATTTCTTGGTCAAAAGTTTGTAAGTGTTAGCCTTCGGTATTATTGAAATTGTTCGTTAATGCTATTTTCGACAAAAATGGGGGTTGTGTGGCCATTGATCATTGACCAGACGCTCATACACCCCACCCCACATATGTTTCCTTTCCATAGATCACATTCTTGCATTTCTAGTGGAGACCATATCTTGGTAAAAAATATGTAGGTGTTATCCTTTGGTATTATTAAAAATGGTCGTTCATGCTATTTTCGAGAAAAATGGGGATAGTGAGGCCACTTATCATCGACCAAAGGCTCATACATCTAACACCACATATGTTTCCTTGCCATAAATAAAATTCTTCGATTTATGCTGGAGACCATTTCTTGGTCAAAAATCCGTAGGTATTAGCCTTCGGTATTATTGAAAATGGTTGTTCATGGCTGTTTTCGACCAAAATGGGGGTTGTGTGGCCATTGATCATTGACCAGAGGCTTGTACACCTCACCCCACATATGTTTCCTTGCCAAAGTTCACATTCTTGGATTTCTGGTGGAGGCCATTACTTGGTCAAAAATCTGTTGGTGTTAGCCTTCGGTATTATTGAAAATGGTCGTTCATGCTATTTTGGACACAAATGGGGTTGTGTGATCATTGATCATCGACCAGAGGCCCATAAACCTGACCCCACATATGTTTCTTGGCCATAGATCACATTCTTGTATTTTTGGTGGAGACCATTTCTTGGTCAAAAATCCATAGGTGTTAGCCTTCGGTATTATTGTAATGGTTGCTCATGGCTATTTTCGGAAAAATGAAGGTTGTGTGGCCATTGATCATCGATTAGAGGCTCGTACACCTCACCCCACATATGTTTCATTGTGATAGATCACATTCTTGGTTTTCGGGTGGTGACCATTTCTTGCCCAAAAATCTGTAGGTATTATTGAAAATGGTCGTGCATGCTATTTTCGACAAAAATGGCGGTTGTGTGGCCATTGATCATCGACCAGTTTCTCGTACACCTCATCCCACATATGTTTCCTTGTCATAGTTCACATTCCTGGATTTCTGGCGGAAACCATTTCTTGGTCAAAAATCGGTAGGTGTTAGCCTTTGGTATTATTGAAAATGATCGTTCAAGGCAATTTCTGACAAAAATGGGGTTGTGTGGCCATTCATCATCGACTAGAGGCTCGTACACCTCACCCCACTTATGTTTCCTTGCCATAGGCCACATTCTACGATTTCTATGGAGACCATTTCTTGGTAAAAAATCTGAAGGTGTTAGCCTTCGGTATTATTGAAAATGGTCGTTCATGGCTATTTTCGACAAAAATGGCGGTTGTGTGGCCATTCATCATTGACCAGAGGCTCGTTCACCCCACCCCACATATGTTTTCTTGCCATAGATCACATTCTTGGATTTTTGGTGGAGACCATTTCTTGGTCAAAAATCCGTAGGTGTTAGCCTTCAATATTATTGAAAATGGTCGTTCATGCTATTTTTGAAAAAAATAGGGGTTGTGTGGCCTTTGATCATCAACCAGAGCCTCATACACCTCACCCACATATGTTTCCTTACCGTGGATCACATTCTTGGATTTCTGGTGGAGACCATTTCTTGGTAAAAATCCTAGGTGTTAGCCTTCAGTATTATTGAAAATGGTTCTTCATGGCCATTTTCGACAAAATGGGGGTTGTGGGGCCATTGATCATCGACAAGAGGCTTGTACACCTAACCCCACATATGTTTCCTTGTCATAGGTCACATTCTTAGATTTATTGTTGAGACCATTTCTTAGTCAAAAATCCGAAGGTGTTAGCCTTCGGTATTATTGAAAACGGTCGTTCATTCTATTTTCGACAAAAATGGGGGTTGTGTAGCCATTGACCATCGAACAGAGGATCGTACACCTGACCCCATATATGTTTCCTTGCCACAGGTCACATTCTTGGACTTCTGGTGGGGTCCATTTGTTGGTCAAAAATCCGTAGGTGTTAGCCTTCGGTTTTATTGAAAATTCTCATTCTTGTTATTTTGGACAAAAATGGGGGTTGTGTAGCCATTGATCATCGAGCAGAGGCTCATACACCTGACCCCACATATGTTAACTTCCCATAGATCAAATTCTTGGATTTTTGGTGGAGATCATTTCTTGGTAAAAAACCCGTAGGTGTTAGCCTCTGGAATTATTGAAAATGGTCGTTTAATGGCTATTTTCGGCAAAGATGAAGGTTGTGTGGCCTTTGATCATCGACTAGAGGCTCCTACACCTCACCCCACATAGTTTTCCTTGCCATAGATCACATTCTTGGTTTTCTGGTGGAGACCATTTCTTGTCCAAAAATCCATTGGTGTTAGCCTTCGGTATTATTGAAAATGGTCCTTCATGCTATTTTCGAAAAAATGGGAGTTGTGTGGCCATTCATCATCGATCAGAGGCTCGTACACCTCACCCCACGTATGTTTTCTTTCCATAGATCACATTCTTGGCCAAAAATTTGTAGGTGTTAGCCATGGGTATTATTGAAAATGGTCGTTCATGCCATTTTCGACAAAAATAGGTGTTGTGTGACCATTAATCATCGACCAGAGGCTCGTACACCTTACCCCACATATGTTTCTATGCCATAGATCACATTTTGGATTTTTGGTCGAGACAATTTATTGGTCAAAAATCCGTAGGTGTTTGCCTTCGGTATTATTGAAAATGGCCGTTGATGCTATTTTCGACAAACATAGGGGTTGTGTAGCCATTGACCATCGAACACAGGCTCGTACACCAGACCCCACATAAGTTTCCTTGCCATAGGTCACATTCTTGGATTTTTGGTGGAGGCCATTTCTTGGATTTCTTGGCCACCCAACACCTATTTTTGTTGAAAATAGCATGAACGGCCATTTTCAATAATACCGAAGGCAAACACCTACGAAATTTTGACCAAGAACTGGTCTCCACCAAAAATCCAAGAATATGATATATGGCAAGGAATCATATGTGGGGTGAGGTGAACGAGCCCTTGGTCAATGATCAATGGCCACACAACCCTCATTTTTGTCAAAAATAGCCATGAACGACCATTTTCAATAATACTGAAGGCTAGCACCTATGGATTTTTGACCAAGAAATGGTCTCCACCAGAAAACCAAGAATGTGATCTATGGCAAGGAAACATATGTGGGGTGAGGTGAACGAGCCTCTGGTCAATGATCAATGGCCACACGACCCCCATTTTTGTCGAAAATAGCCATGAACGACCATTTTCAATAATACCAAAGGCTACAGATTTTTGACCAAGAAATGGTCTCCTCCAGAAATCAAAGAATGTGACCTATGGCAAGGAAACATATGTGGGGTGAGGTGTATGAGTAACTGGTCGATGATCAATGGCTACAGAACCCCCAATTTTGTCGAAAATAGCATGAACGAGCATTTTCAATAATAACGAAGGCTAACACCTATGGATTTTTGAACAAGAAATGGTTTCCATAAAAAATCCAAGAATGTGACCTATGGCAAGAAAACATACGTTGGGTGAAGTGTATGTGCCTCTGGTCGATGATCAATGGCCACACAACCCCCATTTTTGTCCAAAATAGCTTGCACGACCATTTTCAATAGTACCGAAGGCAAACAACTACATATTTTTGACCTAGTAATGGTCTCCACCAAAAATCCAAGAATGTGACCATTTTCAATAATTCTGAAGGCTAAGACCTACGGATTTTTGACCAAGAAATGGTCTCCACCAGAAATCCAATAATGTGATCTATGGAAAGTAAACATAAGTGAGGTGAGGTGAACGAGCCTCTGGTCAATGATCAATGGCCACACAACCCCTAGTTTTGTCGAAAATAGCCATGAACGACCATTTTCAATAATACCGAAGGCTAACACCCATGGATTTTTGACCAAGAAGTGGTCTCCACCAGAAATCCAAGAATGTGACCTATGGCAAGGAAACATATGTGGGGTGAGGTGTACGAGCCTCTGGTCGATGATCAATGGCCACACAACCCCCATTTTAGTCGGAAATAACTACGAACAACCATTTTCAATAATATCGAAGTCTAACACATATATATTTTTGACCATGAAATGGTCTCCACCAGAAATCCAAGAATGTGATCTATGGCTAGGAAACATAAGTGGGGTGAGGTGTACGAGCCTCTGGTTGGTGATCAAAGGACACACAACCCATATTTTGTCGCAAATAGCAGTGATAGTCGCCTAGAGGGAGGGTGAATAGGGCGAAACTGAAATTTACAAATATAAACACAACTACAAGCCGGGTTAGCGTTAGAAATATAAACGAGTCCGCGAGAGAGGGCGCAAAACAAATCGCAAGCAAATGAAGAGTGTGACACGCGGATTTGTTTTACCGAGGTTCGGTTCTTGCAAACCTACTCCCCGTTGAGGAGGCCACAAAGGCCGGGTCTCTTTCAACCCTTCCCTCTCTCAAACGGTCCCTCGGACCGAGTGAGCTTCTCTTCTCAAATCAAAGCCGGGAACAAAACTTCCCCACAAGGGCCACCACACAATTGGTGCCTCTTGCCTCGATTACAATTGAGTTTTGATCACAAGAACAAGTGAGAAAGAAAAGAAGCAATCCAAGCGCAAGAGCTCAAAAGAACACAGCAAATCTCTCTCGCTAATCACTAAAGCCTTTTGTGGAATTGGAGAGGATTTGATCTCTTTGGTGTGTCTAGAATTGAATGCCTAGCTCTTGTAAGTGGTTGAGAAGTGGAAAACTTGGATGCAATGAATGGTGGGGTGGTTGGGGTATTTATAGCCCCAACCACCAAAAGTGGTCGTTGGGAGGCTGTCTGTTCGATGGCGCACCGGACAGTCCGGTGCACACCGGACATGTCCGGTGCCCCCGCCACGTCATCAGTGCCGTTGGAATCTGACCGTTGGAGTTCTGACTTCTGGGCCCGCCTCGATGTCCGGTGGCGCACCGGACATGCACTGTTCACTGTCCGGTGCGCCGGCATGGGCGACTCTGACTTCTGCGCGCGCGCATTAAATGCATCGCAGGTAGCCGTTGGCGCCGAAGGAGCCGTTGCTCCGTGGATGCACCGGACAGTCCGGTGCACACCGGACAGTCCGGTGCACACCGGACAGTCCGGTGCACACCAGACATGTCCGGTGAATTATAGCTGAGTAGCCTTCGTGAAATCCCGAGGCTGGCGAGTTCCAGAGCCGCGTCCCGATGGAGCACCGGACACTGTCCGGTGTACACCGGACAGTCCGGTGAATTATTGCGCGTCTGCTCCTGGAAAATCCCGAGGCTGAGGAGTTCAGCGCGAGGCCCCCTGGTGCACCGGACACTGTCCGGTGCGCCACCGGACAGTCCGGTGTGCCAGACCAGGGAGGCTGCCGGGATGCCTTTAGCTCTCTATTTTGAACCCAACTTTGGTCTTTTAATTGGCTTGTTGTGAACCTTTGACACCTGTATAACTTATACACTAGAGCAAACTAGTTAGTCCAAAGATTTGTGTTGGGCAATTCAACCACCAAAATTATTTGTAAGCCTAATTCCCTTTCAATCTCCCCCTTTTTGGTGATTGATGCCAACACAAACCAAAGCAAATATGGAAGTGCATAATTGAACTAGTTTGCATAATGTAAGTGCAAAGGTTGCTTGGAATTGAGCCAATATAAATACTTACAAGATATGCATGGATTGTTTCTTTCTTATATAATATTTTGGACCACGCTTGCACCACATGTTTTGTTTTTGCAAACTCTTTTGTAAATCCTTTTCAAAGTTCTTTTGCAAATAGTCAAAGGCAAATGAATAAGATTTTGCAAAGCATTTTCAAGATTTGAAATTTTCTCCCCCTGTTTCAAATGCTTCTCCTTTGACTAAACAAAACTCCCCCTAAATGAGATCCTCCTCTTAGTGTTCAAGAGGGTTTTGATATATCATTTTTGAAATACTGCTTTCTTCCCCTTTTGAACATAATAGGATACCAATTGATAAAATTCTTTGAAAACACGAAGTTTTTGAAATTGGTGGTGGTGCGGTCCTTTTGCTTTGGGCTCTTACTTTCTCCCCCTTCGGCATGAATTGCCAAAAACGGAATCATTAGAGCCCTCTAAGTGCTTTCTTCCCCTTTGGTCATCAATAAATGAGTTAAGATTATACCAAAGACGAAGTTCTTTTGCGTGACATGGAGCGACGGCGAAGGATGAGTTACGGAGTGGAAGCCTTTGTCTTCGCCGAAGACTCCAATTCCCTTTCAATATACCTATGACTTGGTTTGAGATAGACTTGAAAACACATTAGTCATAGCATATAAAAGAGATATGATCAAAGGTATATAAATGAGCTATGTGTGCAATCTTTAACAAAAGAAGTTCCTAGAATCAAGAATATTTAGCTCATGCCTAAGTTTGTTAAAAGTTTGTTCATCAAGAGGCTTGGTAAAGATATCGGCTAATTGATCTTTAGTATTAATGTAAGAAATCTCGATATCCCCCTTTTGTTGGTGATCCCTAAGAAAATGATACCGGATGGCTATGTGTTTAGTGCGGCTATGCTCGACGGGATTGTCGGCCATTTTGATTGCACTCTCATTATCACATAGCAAAGGGACTTTGGTTAATTTGTAACCGTAGTCCCGCAGGGTTTGCCTCATCCAAAGCAATTGCGCGCAACAATGGCCTGCGGCAATGTACTCGGCTTCGGCGGTAGAAAGAGCGATCGAATTTTGCTTCTTAGAAGCCCAAGACACCAAGGATCTTCCCAAGAACTGGCAAGTCCCTGATGTGCTCTTCCTATTGATTTTGCACCCCGCCCAATCGGCATCCGAATAACCAATCAAATCAAATGTGGATCCCCAAGGGTACCAAAGCCCAAACTTAGGAGTATAAGCCAAATATCTCAAGATTCGTTTTACGGCCGTAAGATGGGATTCCTTAGTGTCGGATTGAAATCTTGCACACATGCAAACGGAAAGCATAATGTCCGGTCGAGATGCACATAGATAGAGTAATGAACCAATCATCGACCGGTATACCTTTTGATCCACGGACTTACCTCCCGTGTCGAGGTCGAGATGCCCATTAGTTCCCATGGGTGTCTTGATGGGTTTGGCATCCTTCATCCCAAACTTGTTTAGAATATCTTGAGTGTACTTCGTTTGGCTTAGGAAGGTGCCCTCTTGGAGTTGCTTGACTTGGAATCCTAGAAAATACTTCAACTCCCCCATCATAGACATCTTGAACTTTTGTGTCATGATCCTACTAAATTCTTCACATGTAGACTCGTTAGTAGACCCAAATATAATATCATCAACATAAATTTGGCATACAAACAAGTCATTTTCAAGAGTTTTAGTGAATAGAGTAGGATCGGCCTTTCCGACTTTGAAGCCATTAGCAATAAGGAAATCCCTAAGGCATTCATACCATGCTCTTGGGGCTTGCTTGAGCCCATAAAGCGCCTTAGAGAGCTTATAGACATGGTTAGGGTACTCACAGTCTTCAAAGCCGGGAGGTTGCTCAACATAGACCTCTTCCTTGATTGGTCCATTGAGGAAGGCACTTTTCACGTCCATTTGATAAAGCTTAAAGCCATGGTAAGTAGCATAGGCCAATAATATGTGAATTGACTCAAGCCTAGCTACGGGTGCATAGGTTTCACCGAAATCCAAACCTTCGACTTGGGAGTATCCCTTGGCCACAAGTCGAGCTTTGTTCCTTGTCACCACACCATGCTCATCTTGCTTGTTGCGGAAGACCCATTTGGTTCCTACAACATTTTGATTAGGACGTGGAACTAAATGCCATACCTCATTCCTAGTGAAGTTGTTGAGCTCCTCTTGCATCGCCACCACCCAATCCGAATCTTGGAGTGCTTCCTCTACACTGTGTGGCTCAATAGAGGAAACAAAAGAGTAATGCTCACAAAAATGTGCAACACGAGATCTAGTAGTTACCCCCTTATGAATGTCGCCGAGGATGGTGTCGACGGGGTGATCTCGTTGGACTGCTTGGTGGACTCTTGGGTGTGGCGGCCTTGGTTCTTCATCCTCCTTGTCTTGATCATTTGCATCTCCCCCTTGATCTGTGCCGTCATCTTGAGGTGGCTCATTTGATTGATCTTCTTCTTCATCAACTTGAGCCTCTTCCTCATTTTGAGTTGGTGGAGATGCTTGCATGGAGGAGGACGGTTGATCTTGTGCTTTTGGAGGCTCTTCGGATTCCTTAGGACACACATCCCCAATGGACATGTTCCTTAGCGCGATGTACAGAGCCTCTTCAATACCTATCTCATCAAGATCAACTTGCTCTACTTGAGAGCCGTTAGTTTCATCAAACACAACGTCACAAGAAACTTCAACTTGTCCAGTGGACTTGTTAAAGACTCTGTATGCCCTTGTGTTTGAATCATATCCTAGTAAAAAAGCCTTCTACAGTCTTAGGAGCAAATTTAGATTTTCTACCTCTTTTAACAAGAATAAAACATTTGCTACCGAAGACTCTAAAATATGAAATGTTGGGCTTTTTACCGGTTAGGAGTTCATATGATGTCTTCTTGAGGGTTCGGTGAAGATATAACCGGTTGATGGCGTAGCAAGCGGTGTTGACCGCCTCGGCCCAAAACCGATCCGAAGTCTTGTACTCATCAAGCATGGTTCTTGCCATGTCCAATAGAGTTCGATTCTTCCTCTCTACTACACCATTTTGTTGTGGCGTGTAGGTAGAAGAGAACTCATGCTTGATGCCCTCCTCCTCAAGGAAGCCTTCAATTTGAGAGTTCTTGAACTCCGTCCCGTTGTCGCTTCTAATTTTCTTGATCCTTAAGCCGAACTCATTTTGAGCCCGTCTCAAGAATCCCTTTAAGGTCTCTTGGGTTTGAGATTTTTCCTGCAAAAAGAACACCCAAGTGAAGCGAGAATAATCATCCACTATTACAAGACAATACTTACTCCCGCCGATGCTTATGTAAGCAATCGGGCCGAATAGATCCATGTGGAGTAGCTCAAGCGGCCTGTCGGTCGTCATGATGTTCTTGTATGGATGATGGGCACGAACTTGCTTTCCTGCCTGACATGCGCTACAAATCCTGTCTTTCTCAAAATGAACATTTGTTAGTCCTAAAATGTGTTCTCCCTTTAGAAGCTTATGAAGATTCTTCATCCCAACATGGGCTAGTCGGCGGTGCCAGAGCCAACCCATGTTAGTCTTAGCAATTAAGCAAGTGTTGAGTTCAGCTTTATCAAAATCTACCAAGTATAGCTGACCCTCTAACACTCCCTTAAATGCTATTGAATCATCACTTCTTCTAAAGACAGTGACACCAATATCAGTAAAAAGACAGTTGTAGCCCATTTGACATAATTGTGAAACTGAAAGCAAATTGTAATCTAAAGAATCTACAAGAAAAACATTGGAAATAGAATGGTCAGGAGATATAGCAATTTTACCAAGACCTTTGACCAAACCTTGATTTCCATCCCCGAATGTGATAGCTCGTTGGGGATCTTGGTTTTTCTCGTAGGAGGAGAACATCTTCTTCTCCCCTGTCATGTGGTTTGTGCACCCGCTGTCGAGTATCCAACTTGAGCCCCCGGATGCATAAACCTACAAAACAAGTTTAGTTCTTGACTTTAGGTACCCAAATGGTTTTGGGTCCTCTGGCATTAGACACAAGAACTTTGGGTACCCAAACACAAGTCTTTGACCCCTTGTGCTTGCCCCCAACATATTTGGCAACTACTTTGCCGGATTTGTTAGTCAACACATAAGATGCATCAAAAGTCTTAAATGAAATGTTATGTTCATTTGATGCATTAGGAATTTTCTTCTTAGGCAACTTAGCACGGGTTGGTTGCCTAGAGCTAGATGTCTCACTCTTATACATAAAAGCATGATTAGAACCAGAGTGAGACTTCCTAGAATGAATTTTCCTAATTTTGCTCTCGGGATAACCGGCAGGGTACAAAATGTAACCCTCGTTATCCTGAGGCATGGGAGCCTTGCCCTTTACAAAATTAGACAATCTTTTAGGAGGGGCACTAAGTTTGACATTGTCTCCCCTTTGGAAGCCAATGCCATCCTTGATGCCAGGGCGTCTCCCATTATAGAGCATACTTCTAGCAAATTTAAATTTTTCATTCTCTAAGTTATGCTCGGCAATTTTAGCATTTAATTTTGCTATATGATCATTTTGTTGCTTAATTAAAGTCATGTGATCATGAATAGCATTAACATCAATATCTCTACATCTAGTGCAAATAGAAGTGTGCTCAACAATAGACGTAGAGGGTTTGCAAGATTTTAATTCTACAACCTTAGCTTG
This sequence comes from Zea mays, assembly GCF_902167145.1. NCBI lineage: Eukaryota > Viridiplantae > Streptophyta > Magnoliopsida > Poales > Poaceae > Zea > Zea mays. The sequence goes on from NC_050102.1 coordinate 157,276,410, forward strand.
TAACATGTCATTCTTGGTTCTAAGGTCGGAAATAGTAACATTGCAAACATCAAAATCTTTAGCCTTAGCAATCAAATTTTCATTTTCTACTTTAAGACTAGCAAGAGAAATGTTTAATTCTTTAATCCTAGCAAGCAAATCATCATTATTATCTCTAGGATTGGGAATTGAAACATTACAAACATGTGAATCAACCTTAGCATTTAAACTAGCATTTTCATGTCTAAGGTTGTCAATCATCTCATGGCAAGTGCTTAGCTCACTAGATAGTTTTTGACATTTTTCTACTTCTAGAGCGTAAGCATTTTTAACCTTAACATGCTTCTTATTTTCTTTAATAAGGAAGTCCTCTTGAGTGTCCAAGAGATCATCCTTTTCATGGATGGCACTAATCAATTCATTAAGTTTTTCTTTTTGTTGCATGTTGAGGTTGGCAAAAAGAGTACGCAAATTGTCTTCCTCATCACTAGCATTATCATCACTAGAGGATTCATATTTAGTGGAGGATTTAGATTTAACCTTCTATTTGCCATCCTTTGCCATGAGGCACTTGTGACCGATGTTTGGGAAGAGGAGTCCCTTGGTGACGGCGATGTTGGCGGCGTCCTCGTCGTCGGAGGAGTCGCTTGAGCTTTCGTCGGAGTCCCACTCGCGACAAACATGGGCATCGCCGCCCTTCTTCTTATAGTACCTCTTCTTCTCCTTTCTTCTTCCCCTCTTGTCGTCGCCCCTGTCACTATCACTTGATAATGGACATTTAGCTATAAAGTGACCGGGCTTACCACACTTGTAGCAAACCTTCTTGGAGCGAGACTTGTAGTCTTTCCCTCTCCTTTGCTTGAGGATTTGGCGGAAGCTCTTGATGACGAGCGCCATTTCCTCATTGACGAGCTTGGAGGCGTCTATTGGTTGTCGACTTGGTGTAGACTCCTCCTTCTTTTCCTCCGTCGCCTTGAATGCGACGGGTTGAGCTTCGGATGTGGAGGGATCATCAAGCTCGTTGATCTTCCTCGAGCCTTCGATCATGCACTCAAAACTTACAAAATTCCCGATAACTTCCTCGGGGGTCATTTTAGTATATCTAGGATTACCACGAATTAATTGAACTTGAGTGGGGTTAAGGAAAATGAGAGATCTTAGAATAACCTTAACCACTTCGTGGTCGTCCCATTTCTTGCTCCCGAGGTTGCGCACTTGGTTTACCAAGATCTTGAGCCGGTTGTACATGTTTTGTGGATCCTCCCCTTTGCGAAGCCGGAACCGACCGAGCTCCCCCTCGATCGTTTCCCGCTTGGTGATCTTTGTGAGCTCATCTCCCTCGTGCGCGGTTTTGAGCACATCCCAAACCTCCTTGGCGCTCTTCAATCCTTGAACTTTGTTATACTCCTCTCTACTTAGGGAGGCGAGGAGTATTGTTGTCGCTTGAGAGTTGAAGTGCTCGATTTGGGCCACCTCATCCTCATCATAGTTTTTATCCCCTACAGATGGTACCTGTGCACCAAACTCAACAACATCCCATATACTTTTGTGGAGTGAGGTTAGATGAAATCGCATTAAATCACTCCACCTAGCATAATCTTCACCATCAAAAGTTGGTGGTTTGCCTAATGGGACGGAAAGTAGAGGTGCATGTTTAGAAATGCGAGGATAGTGTAGGGGGATCTTACTAAACTTCTTACGCTCTTGGCGTTTAGAAGTTACGGAGGGCGCATCGGAGCCGGAGGTCGATGTTGATGAAGTGTCGGTCTCGTAGTAGACCACTTTCCTCATCCTCTTTTGCTTGTCCCCACTCCGATGCGGTATGTGGGAAGAAGATTTTTCCTTCTTCTCTTTGTGGTGAGAAGAAGATTTCTTCTCCTTCCCTTTGTTGGAGGAGCTCTTCTTCTTCTCCTTCCTCTTGGTGCGGGACTCTTTCGATGAAGTGCTCCCGTGGCTTGTAGTAGGCTTTTCGCCGGTCTCCATCTCCTTCTTGGCGTGATCTCCCGACATCACTTCGAGCGGTTAGGCTCTAATGAAGCACCAGGCTCCGATACCAATCGATAGTCGCTTAGAGGGGGGGTGAATAGGGCGAAACTGAAGTTTACAAATATAAACACAACTACAAGCCGTGTTAGCGTTAGAAATATAAACGAGTCCGCGAGAGAGGGCGCAAAACAAATCGCAAGCAAATGAAGAGTGTGACACGCGGATTTGTTTTACCGAGGTTCGGTTCTTGCAAACCTACTCCCCGTTGAGGAGGCCACAAAGGCCAGGTCTCTTTCAACCCTTCCCTCTCTCAAATGGTCCCTCGGACCGAGTGAGCTTCTCTTCTCAAATCAAAGTCGGGAACAAAACTTCCCCGCAAGGGCCACCACACAATTGGTGCCTCTTGCCTCGATTACAATTGAGTTTTGATCACAAGAACAAGTGAGGAAGAAAAGAAGCAATCCAAGCGCAAGAGCTCAAAAGAACACGGCAAATCTCTCTCACTAATCACTAAAGCCTTTTGTGGAATTGGAGAGGATTTGATCTCTTTGGTGTGTCTAGAATTGAATGCCTAGCTCTTGTAAGTGGTTGAGAAGTGGAAAACTTGGATGCAATGAATGGTGGGGTGGTTGGGGTATTTATAGCCCCAACCACCAAAAGTGGTCGTTGGGAGGCTGTCTGTTCGATGGCGCACCGGACAGTCCGGTGCACACCGGACATGTCCGGTGCCCCCGCCACGTCATCAGTGCCGTTGGAATCTGACCGTTGGAGTTCTGACTTCTGGGCCCGCCTCGATGTCCGGTGGCGCACCGGACATGCACTGTTCACTGTCCGGTGCGCCGGCATGGGCGACTCTGACTTCTGCGCGCGCTGCGCGCGCATTAAATGCATCGCAGGTAGCCGTTAGCGCCGAAGGAGCCGTTGCTCCGTGGATGCACCGGACAGTCCGGTGCACACCGGACATGTCCGGTGAATTATAGCTGAGCAGCCTTCGTGAAATCCCGAGGCTGGCGAGTTCCAGAGCCGCGTCCCGATGGAGCACCGGACACTGTCCGGTGTACACCGGACAGTCCGGTGAATTATAGCGCGTCTGCTCCTGGAAAATCCCGAGGCTGAGGAGTTCAGCGCGAGGCCCCCTGGTGCACCGGACACTGTCCGTTGCGCCACCGGACAGTCCGGTGTGCCAGACCAGGGAGGCTGCCGGGATGCCTTTAGCTCTCTATTTTGAACCCAACTTTGGTCTTTTAATTGGCTTGTTGTGAACCTTTGACACCTGTATAACTTATACACTAGAGCAAACTAGTTAGTCCAAAGATTTGTGTTGGGCAATTCAACCACCAAAATTATTTGTAAGCCTAATTCCCTTTCAATCTCCCCCTTTTTGGTGATTGATGCCAACACAAACCAAAGCAAATATGGAAGTGCATAATTGAACTAGTTTGCATAATGTAAGTGCAAAGGTTGCTTGGAATTGAGCCAATATAAATACTTACAAGATATGCATGGATTGTTTCTTTCTTATATAATATTTTGGACCACGCTTGCACCACATGTTTTGTTTTTGCAAACTCTTTTGTAAATCCTTTTCAAAGTTCTTTTGCAAATAGTCAAAGGCAAATGAATAAGATTTTGCAAAGCATTTTCAAGATTTGAAATTTTCTCCCCCTGTTTCAAATGCTTCTCCTTTGACTAAACAAAACTCCCCCTAAATGAGATCCTCCTCTTAGTGTTCAAGAGGGTTTTGATATATCATTTTTGAAATACTACTTTCTTCCCCTTTTGAACATAATAGGATACCAATTGATAAAATTCTTTGAAAACACGAAGTTTTTGAAATTGGTGGTGGTGCGGTCCTTTTGCTTTGGGCTCTTACTTTCTCCCCCTTTGGCATGAATCGCCAAAAACGGAATCATAAGAGCCCTCTAAGTGCTTTCTTCCCCTTTGGTCATCAATAAATGAGTTAAGATTATACCAAAGACGAAGTTCTTTTGCGTGACATGGAGCGACGACGAAGGATGAGTTACGGCGAAAGATTATACACTAGAGCAAACTAGTTAGTCCAAAGATTTGTGTTGGGCAATTCAACCACCAAAATTATTTGTAAGCCTAATTCCCTTTCAAGCAGGAACGACCATTTTCAATAATACCGAAGGCTAACACCTAAGGATTTTTGACCAAGTAATGGTCTCCACTAAAAATCCAAGAATGTGATCTATGGCAAGAAAACATAAGTGGGGTGAGGTGAATGAGCCTCTGGTCAATGATCAATGGCCACACAACACCCATTTTTGTCGAAAATAGCCATGAACGACCATTTTCAATAATACCGAAGGCTAACACCTACGGATTTTTGACCAAGAAATGGTCTCCACCAAAAATCCTAGAATGTGACCTATGGCAAGTAAACATATGTGGGGTGAGGTGTACGAGCCTCTGGTCGATGATCAAATGCCACACAACCCCCATTTTTTGTGGGAAATAGCCACGAACGACCAATTTCAATAATACCGAAGGCTAACACATATGGATTTTTGACCATGAAATGGTCTCCACTAGAAATCCAAGAATGTGAACTATGGCAAGGAAACATAAGTGGGGTGAGGTGTACGAGCCTCTAGTTGATGATCAAAGGCCACACAACCCCTATTTTTGTCGAAAATAGCATGAACAACCATTTTCAATAATACCGAAGGCTAACACCTAAGGATTTGTTACCAAGAAATGGTCTCCACCAGAAATCCAATAATGTGATCTATGGCAAGGAAACATATGTGGGGTGAGGTGAACGAGCCTCTGGTCAATGATCAATGGCCACACAACCCCCATTTTTGTCGAACATAGCCATGAACTATCATTTTCAAAAATACCGATGGCTAACACCTACAGATTTTTTACCAAGAAATGGTCTCCACCAGAAATCCAAGAACGTGACCTATGGCAAGGAAACATATGTGGGGTGAGTTGTACAAGCCTCTGGTAGATGATCAATGGCCACACAACTCCCATTTTTGTCGGAGATAGCCACGAACGACCATTTTCAATAATACCGAAGGCTAACACATATGGATTTTTGACCAAGAAATGGTCTCCACCAGAAATCCAAGAATGTGATCTATGGCAAGGAAACATAAGTAGGGTGAGGTGTACGAGCCTCTGGTTGATGACCAAAGGCCACACAACCCCTATTTTTGTCGAAAATAGCATGAACGACCATTTTCAATAATACCTAAGGCTAACACCTATGGATTTTTGACCAAGAAATGGTCTCCACCAGATATCCAAGAATGTGATCTACGTCAAGGAAACATATGTGTGGTGAGGTGTACGAGCCTCTGGTCGATGATCAATGGCCACACAACCTCCATTTTGTCAGAAATAGCCATCAACGACCATTTTCAATAATACCGAAGGCTAGCACCTTAAGATTTTTGACCAAGAAATGGTCTCCACCAGAAATCCAAGAATGTGATCAATGGCAAGGAAACATATGTGGGGTCAAGTGTACGACCATACGGTCGATGATCAATGGCCAAATAACCCTCATTTTTGTCGAAAATAGAATAAACACCCATTTTCAATAATAACAAAGGCTAACGACTATGGATTTTCGACCAAGAAATGGTCTCAACTAGAAATCCAAGAATGTGATCTATGGTAATGAAACATATGTGGGATGAGGTTTATGATCCTCTGGTCCACGATCAATGGCCACACAACACCCATTTTTGTCGAAAATAGCCATGAACGACCATTTTAAATAATACCAAAGGCTAACACCTACAAATTTTTGACGAGGAAATGGTCTCCACCAGAAATCCAAGAATGTGATCTATGGCAAGGAAACAAATGTAGGGAGATGTCTATGAGCCTCTGGTCGATGATCAATGGCCAAACAACCCCTATTTTTGTCGAAAATAGAATGAACGACCATTTTCAATAATACCAAAGGCTAACACGTAGAGATTTTTGACCAAGAAATGGTCCCCACCAGAAATCCAAGAATGTGACCTACGACAAGGAAACATATGTGGGGTCAGGTGTATGAGCCTCTATTTGATGGTCAATGGCTACACAACGCCCATTTTTGTCGAAAATCGAATGAACGACCATTTTCAATAATACCGAAGGCTAGCACCTACGGATTTTTGACCAAGAAATGGTCTCCACCAGAAATCCAAGAATGTGATCTATGGCAAGGAAACATATGTGGGGTTAGGTGTTCGACCCTCTGGTCGATGATCAATGGCCACACAAACCCTATTTTGTCGAAAATAGCCATGAACGACCATTTTCAATAATACCAAAGGCTAACACCTACGGATTTTTCACCAAAAAATGGTCTCCACTAGAAATCCAATAATTTGATCTATGGCAAGGAAATATATGTGGGGTGAGGTGAATGAGCCTGTGGTCAACGATCTATGGCCACACAACCCCCATTTTTGTCAAAAATAGCATAAACGACCATTTTCAATAATACCAAAGGCTAACACCTCCAGATTTTTGACCAAGAAATGGTCTACACCAGAAATCCAAGAATGTGATCTATGGCAAGGAAACATATGTGGGGTGAGGTGAACGAGCCTATGGTCCATGATCAATCGCCACACAACCCCCATTTTTGCCAAAAATAGCCATTAATGACCATTTTCAATTATACCCAAGGCTAACACCTACGGATTTTTGACCAAGAAATGGTCTCCACCAGAGATCCAAGAATGTGATCTATGGGAAGGAAGCATATGTGGGGTGAGGTGAATGAGCCTCTGGTTAATGATCAATGGCCACACAACCCCCATTTTTGTCGAAAATAGCCATGAACGACCATTTTCAATAATATCGTAGGCTAACACCTACGAATTTTTGACCAAGAAATGGTCTCCACCAGATATCCAAGAATGTGACCTACGTCAAGGAAACATATGTGAGGTGAGGTGTACGAGCCTCTGGTCGATGATCAATGGCCACACAAACCCCATTTTTGTCGGAAATAGCCATCAACGACCATTTTCAATAATACCAAAGGCTAACACCTACGGATTTTTGACCAAGAAATGGTCTCCACCAGAAATCCAAGAATGTGATCTATGGCAAGAAAACATATGTGAGTTCAGGTGTACGACCATACGGTCGATGATCAATGGCCAAACAACCCTCATTTTTGTCGAAAATGGCATAAACGCCCATTTTCAATAATAACAAAGGCTAACGACTACGGATTTTCGACCAAGAAATGGTCTCAACTAGAAATCCAAGAATGTGATCTATGATAAGGAAACATATGTCGGATGAGGTTTATGATCCTCTAGTTGATGATCAATGGCCACACAACACCCATTTTTGTCGAAAATAGCCATGAACGACCATTTTAAATAATACCGAAGGCTCACACCTACGGATTGTGTGGTCGCTTATGCTATTTTCGACAAAAATGGGTGTTGTGTGGCCATAGATCGTTGACCACAGGCTCATTCACCTCACCCCACATATGTTTCCTTGCCATATATCAAATTATTGGATTTCTAGTGGAGACCATTTTTTGGTCAAAAATCCGTAGGTGTTAGCCTTTGGTATTATTGAAAATGGTCGTTCATGGCTATTTTCGACAAAATGGGGTTTGTGTGGCCCTTGATCATCGACCAGAGGTTCGAACACCTAACCCCACATACGTTTTCTTGCCATAGATCACATTCTTGGATTTCTGGTGGAGACCATTTCTTGGTCAAAAATCCGTAGGTGTTAGCCTTCGGTATTATTGAAAATGGTCGTTCATTCGATTTTCGACAAAAAAATGGGCTTTGTGTAGCCATTGACCATCAAATAGAGGCTCATACACCTGACCCCACATATGTTTCCTTGCCGTAGGTCACATTCTTGGATTTCTGGTGGGGACCATTTCTTAGTCAAAAATCTCTATGTGTTAGCCTTTGGTATTATTGAAAATGGTCGTTCATGCTATTTTCAACAAAAATACGGGTTGTTTGGCCATTGATCATCGACCAGAGGCTCATACACATCTCCCTACATTTGTTTCCTTGCCACAGATCACATTCTTGGATTTCTGTTGGAGACCATTTCCTGGTCAAAAAAATTGTAGGTGTTAGCCTTTGGTATTATTTAAAATGGTCGTTCATGGCTATTTTCGACAAAAATGGGTGTTGTGTGGCCATTGATCGTCGACCAGAGGATCATAAACCTTATCCCACATATGTTTCATTACCATAGATCACATTCTTGGATTTCTAGTTGAGACCATTTCTTGGTCGAAAATCCGTAGTCGTTAGCCTTTGTTATTATTGAAAATGGGCGTTTATTCTATTTTCGACAAAAATGAGGGTTGTTTGTCCATTGATCATCGATCGTATGGTCGTACACTTGACCCCACATATGTTTCCTTGCCATTGATCACATTCTTGGTTTTCTGGTTGAGACCATTTCTTGGTCAAGAATATTTAGGTGCTAGCCTTCGGTATTATTGAAAATGGTTATTGATGGCTATTTCTGACAAAAATGGAGGTTGTGTGGCCATTGTTCATCACCAGAGGCTCGTACACCTCACCACACATATGTTTCCTTGACGTAGGTCACATTCTTGGATATCTGGTGGAGACCATTTCTTGGCCAAAAATTCGTAGGTGTTAGCCTTCGGTATTATTGAAAATGGTCGTTCATGGCTAGTTTCGACAAAAATGGGGGTTGTGTGGCCATTGATCATTAACCAGCGGCTCGTTCACCTCACCCCACATATGTTTCCTTCCCATAGATCACATTCTTGGATTTCTGGTGGAGACCATTACTTGGTCAAAAATCCGTAGGTGTTAGCCTTCGGTATTATTGAAAATGGTCGTTCATGCTATTTTCGACAAAAATGGGGGTTGTGTCCATAGATCGTTGACGATAGGCTTGTTCACCTCAACCCACATATATTTCCTTACCATAGATCAAATTATTGGATTTCTGGTGGAGACCATTTTTTCGTCAAAAATCCGTAGGTGTTAGCCTTCGGTATTATTGAAAATGATCGTTCATGGCTATTTTCGACAAAAATAGGGGTTGTGTGGCCTTTGATCATCAATCGAAGGCTCGTACACCTCACCCCACATATGTTTTCTTGCCATAGGTCACATTCTTGGATTTCTGGTGGAGACCATTTCTTGATCAAAAATCCGTAGGTGTTAGCCTTCGATATTATTGAAAATGGTCGTTCATGGCTATTTTCAACAAAAATGGGGGTTGTGTGGCCATTGATCATTGACCAGAGGCTCGTTCACCACACCCCACATATGCTTCATTGCCATAGATCACATTATTGGATTTCTGGTGGAGACCATTTCTTGGTAACAAATCCTTAGGTGTTAGCCTTCGGTATTATTGAAAATGGTCGTTCATGCTATTTTCGACAAAAATAGGGGTTGTGTGGCCTTTGATCATCGACTAGAGGCTCGTACACCTCACCCCACTTATGTTTCCTTGCCATAGATCACATTCTTGGATTTCTAGCGGAGACCATTTCATGGTCAAAAATCCATGTGTTAGCCTTCGGTATTATTGAAATTGGTCGTTCGTGGCTATTTCCGACAAAAATGGGGGTTGTGTGGCCATTGATCATCGACCAGAGGCTCGTAAACCTCACCCCACATATGTTTCCTTGCCATAGGTCACATTCTAGGATTTTTGGTGGAGACCATTTCTTGGTCAAAAATCCGTAGGTGTTAGCCTTCGGTATTATTGAAAATGGTCGTTCATGGCTATTTTCGACAAAAATGGGTGTTGTGTGGCCATTGATCATTGACCAGAGGCTCGTTCACCTCACCCCACTTATGTTTCCTTGCCATAGCTCACATTCTTGGATTTCTAGTGGAGACCATTACTTGGTCAAAAATCCTTAGGTGTTAGCCTTCGGTATTATTGAAAATGGCCGTTCCTGCTATTTGCGACAAAAATAGGGGTTGTGTGTCCTTAGATCATCAACTAGAGGCTCGTACACTTCACCCCACTTATGTTTCCTTGCCATTGATCACATTCTTGGATTTCTGGTGGAGACCATTTCATGGTCAAAAATCCATATGTGTTAGACTTCGATATTATTGAAAATGGTCGTTCGTGGTTATTTCCGCAAAAATGGGGGTTGTGTGGCCATTGATCATCGACCAGAGGCTCGTACACCTCACCCCACATATGTTTCCTTGCCATAGGTCACATTCTTGGATTTCTGGTGGAGACCACTTCTTGGTCAAAAATCCGTAGGTGTTAGCCTTCGGTATTATTGAAAATGGTCGTTCATGGCTATTTTCGACAAAACTGGGGGTTGTGTGGCCATTGATCATTGACCAGAGGCTCGTTCACCTCACCTCACTTATGTTTACTTTCCATAGATCACATTATTGGATTTCTGGTGGAGACCATTTCTTGGTCAAAAATCCGTAGGTGTTAGCCTTCAGTATTATTGAAAATGGTCACATTCTTGGATTTTTGGTGGAGACCATTACTAGGTCAAAAATCTGTAGTTGTTTGCCTTCGGTATTATTGAAAATGGTCGTGCAAGCTATTTTGGACAAAAATGGGGGTTGTGCGGCCATTGATCATCGACCAGAGGCACGTACACTTCACCCAACGTATGTTTTCTTGCCATAGATCACATTCTTGGATTTTTGCTGGAAACCATTTCTTGGTCAAAAATCCATAGGTGTTAGCGTTCGTTATTATTGAAAATGGTCGTTCATGCTATTTTCGACAAAAATGGGGGTTCTGTAGCCATTCATCATCGACCAGTTACTTGTACCCCTCACCCACATATGTTTCCTTGCCATAGGTTACATTCTTTGATTTCTGGTGGAGACCATTTCTTGGACAAAAATTTGTAGCCTTTGGTATTATTGAAAATGGTCGTTCATGGCTATTTTCGACAAAAATGGGGGTCGTGTGGCCATTGATCATTGACCAGAGGCTCGTTCACCTCACCCCACATATGTTTCCTTGCCATAGATCACATTCTTGGTTTTCTGGTGGAGACCATTTCTTGGTCAAAAATCTGTAGGTGCTAGCCTTCAGTATTATTGAAAATGGTCGTTCATGGCTATTTTCGACAAAAATGGGGGTTGTATGGCCATTGATCATTGACCAAAGGCTCGTTCACCTCACCCCACATATGGTTCCTTGCCATATATCAAATTCTTGGATTTCTGGTGGAGACCAGTTCTTGGTCAAAAATCCGTAGGTGTTTGCCTTCGGTATTATTGAAAATGGTCGTTCATGCTATTTTCAAGAAAAATAGGTGTTTGGTGGACAAGAAATCCAAGAAATGGCCTCCACCAAAAATCCAAGAATGTGACCTATGGCAAGGAAACTTATGTGGGGTCTGGTGTACGAGCCTGTGTTCGATGGTCAATGGCTACACAACCCCTATTTTTGTCGAAAATAGCATCAACGATCATTTTCAATAATACCGAAGGCAAACACCTACGGATTTTTGACTAAATAAATTGTCTCGACCAAAAATTCAAAATGTGATCTATGGCATAGAAACATATGTGGGGTGAGGTGTACGAGCCTCTGGTCGATGATTAATGATCACACAACACCTATTTTTGTCGAAAATGGCATGAACGACCATTTTCAATAATACCCATGGCTAACAACTACGAAATTTTGGCCAAGAATGTGATCTATGGAAAGAAAACATACGTGGGGTGAGGTGTATGAGCCTCTGATCGTTGATGAATGGCCACACAACTCCCATTTTTGTCGAAAATAGCATGAAGGACCATTTTCAATAATACCGAAGGCTAACACCAATGGATTTTTGGCCAAGAAATGGTCTCCACCAGAAAACCAAGAATGTGATCTATGGCAAGGAAACCTATGTGGGGTGAGGTGTAGGAGCCTCTAGTCGATGATCAAAGGCCACACAATCTTCATCTTTGCCGAAAATAACCATTAAACGACCATTTTCAATAATACCAAAGGCTAACACCTTCGGATTTTTACCAAGAAATGATCTCCACCAAAAATCCAAGAATTTGATCTATGGCAAGGAAACATATGTGGGGTCAGGTGTATGAGCCTCTGGTCAATGATCAATGGCTACACAACCCCCATTTTTGTCCAAAATAGCAAGAACGAGAATTTTCAATAAAACCGAAGGCTAACACCTACGGATTTTTGACCAACAAATGGACCCCACCAGAAGTCCAAGAATGTGACCTATGGCAAGGAAACATATATGGGGTCAGGTGTACGAGCCTCTGTTTGATGGTCAATGGCTACACAACCCCCATTTTTGTCGAAAATAGAATGAACGACCGTTTTCAATAATACCGTAGGCTAACACCTTCGGATTTTTGACTAATAAATGCTCTCCACCATAAATCTAAGAATGTGACCTATGACAAGGAAACATATGTGGGGTTAGGTGTACAAGCCTCTGGTCGATGATCAATGGCCCCACAACCCCCATTTTGTTGGAAATGGCCATGAAGAACCATTTTCAATAATATTGAAGGTTAACACCTACAGATTTTTGACCAAGAAATGGTCTCCACCAAAAATCCAAGAATGTGATCTATGGCAAGGAAATATATGTGGGGTGAGGTGAACGAGCCTCTGGTCAATGATCAATGGCCACACAACCCTCATTTTTGTCGAAAATAGCCATGAACGACCATTTTCAATAATACCGAAGGCTAACACCTTCAGATTTTTGACCAAGAAATGGTCTCCATAGAAATCGAAGAATGTGGCCTATGGCAAGGAAACATAAGTGGGGTGAGGTATACGAGCCTCTAGCATGCACGACCATTTTCAATAATACCTACAAATTTTTGGCCAAGAAATGGTCTCCACCCGAAAACCAAGAATGTGATCTATCACAAGGAAACATATGTGGGGTGAGGTGTACGAGCCTCTAATCGATGATCAATGGCCACACAACCTTCATTTTTGCCAAAAATAGCCATGAGCAACCATTTCAATAATACCGAAGGCTAACACCAACGAATTTTTGACCAAGAAATGGTCTCCACCAAAAATACAAGAATGTGATCTATGGCCAGGAAACATATGTGGGGTCAGGTTTATGGGCCTCTGGTCGATGATCAATGATCACACTACCCCCATTTGTGTCCAAAATAGCATGAACGACCATTTTCAATAATACCGAAGGCTAACACCAACGGATTTTTGACCAAGTAATGGCCTTCACCAGAAATCCAAGAATGTGAACTTTGGCAAGGAAACATATGTGGGGTGAGGTGTACAAGCCTCTTGTCAATGATCAATGGCCACACAACCCCCATTTTGGTCGAAAACAGCCATGAACAACCATTTTCATTAATACCGAAGGCTAATACCTACGGATTTTGGACCAAGAAATGGTCTCCACCAAATATCGAAGAATTTTATTTGTGGCAAGGAAACATATGTGGTGTTAGATGTACGAGCCTTTGGTCGATGATAAGTGGCCTCACAATCCCCATTTTTCTCGAAAATAGCATGAACGACATTTTCAATAATACCAAAGGATAACACCTACATATTTTTGACCAAGATATGGTCTCCACTAGAAATGCAAGAATGTGATCTATGGAAAGGAAACATATGTGGGGTGGGGTGTATGAGCGTCTGGTCAATGATCAATGGCCACACAACCCCCATTTTTGTCGAAAATAGCATTAACGAACAATTTCAATAATACCGAAGGCTAACACCTACAAACTTTTGACCAAGAAATGGTATCCACCAGAAATCCAAGAATGTGATCTATGGAAAGAAAACATATGTGGGGAGAGGTGTACGAGCCTCTGGTTGGTGATCAATGGCCACACATCTCCCATTTTTGTCGAAAATAACATGAAGGCCATTTTCAATAATACCGAAGACTAACACCAATGGATTTTCGGCCAAGAAATGGTCTCCACCAGAAACCAATAATGTGATCTATGACAAGGAAACATATGTGGGGTGAGGTGTACGAGCCTGTAGTCAATGATCAATTGCCACACAACCTTCATTTTTGTCCGAAAATAGCCATGAACGACTATTTCAATAATACCGAAGGCTAACACCTACGGATTTTTGACCAAGAAATGGTCTCCACCAAAAATTCAAGAATGTGATCTATGGCAAGGAAACATTTGTGGGGTCAGCTGTATGAGCCTCTGGTCAATGATCAATGGCCACACAACCCCCATTTTTGTCCAAAATAGCAAGAACGAGCATTTTCAATAATACCAAAGGCTAACACCTACGGATTTTTGACCAAGAAATGGTCTCCACCAAAAATCCAAGAATTTTATCTATAGCAAGGAAACATATGTGGGGTTAGATGTACGAGCCTCTGGTCAATGATAAGTGGACCCACAATCCCCATTTTTCTCGAAAATAGCATGAACGACCATTTTCAATAATAACAAAGGCTAACACCTACAGATTATTGACCAAGATATGGTCTCCACCAGAAATGCAAGAATGTGATCTCTAGAAAGGAAACATATGTGGGGTGTGGTGTATGAGCCTCTGGTCGATGGTCAATGGACACACAACCCCCATTCTTGTCAAAAATAGCATGAACGACCATTTTCAATAATACTGAAGGCTAACACCTACGGATTTTTGACAAAGAAATTGTCTCCACCAGATATATAAGAATGTGATCTATGGGAAGGAAACTTATGTGGGGTGAGGTCTACGAGCCTCTGGTCGATGATTAATGGCCACACAACCCTTATTTTTGCCGAAAATTGCATCAACGACCATTTTCAATAATACTAAAGGCTAACATTACGGATTTTTTACCAATAAATTGTCTCCACCAAAATTCCAAAAATGTGATCTATGGCATAGAAACATATGTGGGGTGAGGTGTACGAGCCTCTTGTCGATGATCAATGGCCACATAACCACTATTTTTGTCGAAAATAGCATGAACGACCATTTTCAATAATACCGAAGGCTAACACCTATGGATTTTTTACCAAGAAATGGTCTCCACTAGAAATCCAAGAATGTGATCTATGGCAATGAAACATATGTGGGGCCAGGTGTATGAGCAACTGGTCGATGATCAATGGCCACACAACCCCCATTTTTGTCGAAAATTGCATGAACGAACATTTTTAATAATACCGAAGGCTAACACCTACTGATTTTTGAACAAGAAATGGTGTCCACCTGAAAACCAAGAATGTGATCTATGGCAAGGAAACATACGTGGGGTGAGATTTACAAGGCTTTCGTCAATGATCAATGGCCACACAACTCCTATTTTTGTTGAAAATAGCATGAAGGACCATTCTCAATAATACCGAAGGCAAACACCAACGGATTTTTGGCTAAAAAATGGTCTCCGCCAGAAAACCAAGAATGTGATCTATGGCAAGGAAACATATGTGGGGTGATGTGTAGGAGCCTCCAATCGATGATCTATGGCCACACAACCTTCATTTTTGCCGAAAATAGCCATGAACAACCATTTTCAATAATACAGAAGGCTAACACCAACGAATTTTGACCATGAAACGGTCTCCACCAAAAATCCAAGAATCTGATCTATGGCAAGGAAACATTTGTGGGGTGAGGTGTACGAGCCTCTGGTCGATGATCAATGGCCACACAACACACATAAACTTAAACTCATTTTGATGTGTTTATGTCGACTCAAGTAAAATATCGCACATCATTATGCCACATCGTTTCTCAAAATAAAATAAAGACAATGGAAAATTTAGCCAAATTGCACGAGAGAACTGTCCAAACATAGGTGCTGATAAGTAGGAATATAAAGAATTCAAAACAATAGGTCATCTTTTAAACTAAAAATGATGTTTCCCTGATGTCAAGGGCATTGTATTCGCACGAGAGGATATTAGAGTACAACTAGTGGATAAAGACGTTATAGGGCTAGCTAATGACCTTTTGTGATACCAGGTTTCCTATAATCCCCTCTATTCAAGGCATACCTAGATGGTGTTTATGTCCACACAAGAAAAACACATCAATATGCCACATCGTTTCTCAAAATAAAATAATGACCATGGAAAATTTATCCAAATTGAGTGAGAGAACTGTCCAAACATAGGTTAAGGTTGTAAGGCACATTTTTTCCACCATACCATTGCTAAAAAGTTGGAATATAGAGAATTCAAACAATAGATCACCTTTTAAACCGCAAATGACGTTTCTATGATTTTGAGGGCACTATATTCGCATGAGAGGGTATTAGAGTGCAACTAGTGGATGAAGACGTTATTGGGCTAGCTAATGACTTTTGTGATACCAGGTTTCCAATAATCCTCTCTATTCAAGGCATACCTAAATGGTGTTTATGTCCACTCAAGTATAACACCATACATCATTATGCCACACCATTCTCAAAATAAAAAAAAGACCATGGGAAATTTAGCCAAATTGCGTGAGAGAACTGTCCAAATATAGGTTAATGTTGTAAGGCTCCTTTTTTCCACCGTACATTTGCTAAAAAGTTGGAATATAAAGAATTCAAATCAATAGATCACCTTTTATACCACAAATGACGTTTCCCTGATGTCAAGGGCATTGTAATTGCACGTGAGGGTATTAGAGTACAACTAGTGGATGAAGACGTCATTGGGCTAGCAAATGACATTTTGTGATTCCCGGTTTCCTATAATCCCCTCTATTCAAGGCATACCTAGACGGTGTTTATGTCCACTCAAGAAAAACAAAACACATCAATATGCCACATTATTTCTCAAAATAAAATAATGACCTTGGAAAATTTAGCCAAATTACGTGAGTGAACTATACAAACATAGGTTAAGGTTGTAAGGCACCTTTTTTCCACCATACAATTGCGAAAAAGTTGGAATATAAAGAATTCAAAACAATAGATCACCTTTTAAACCTCAAATGACGTTTCTATGATATTGAGGGCATTGTATTCACATGAGACAGTATTAAAGTACAACTAGTGGATGAAGACGTCATTGGGCTAGCTAATGACCTTTTGTGATACCAGGTTTCCTATAGTCCCCTCTATTCAAGGCATACCTAGATGGTGTTTATGTCCACTCAATTAAAACACCGCACATCATTTTGCCACATCGTTTCTCAATAAAATAAAGACCATGGGAAATTTATCCAAATTGCGTGTGAGATCTGTGCAAACATAAGTTACGGTTGTAAGGCACCTTTTTTCCACCATACAGATGCTAAAAGGTTGGAATATAAAGAATTCAAAACAATATATCACCTTTTAAACCTCAAATGTCGTTTCTATGATATTGACGGAATTGTATTCACACGAGAGGGTATTAAAGTACAACCAGTGGATGAAGACATTATTGGGCTAGCTAATGACCTTTTGTGATACCAGGTTTCCTATAATCCCCTCTATTCAAGGCATACCTAGTCGTGTTTATGTCCACTCAAGAAAAACAAAAGACATCAATATGCCACATCGTTTCTCAAAATAAAATAATGACCATGGAAAATTTAGCCAAATTACGTGAGTGAACTGTCCAAACATAGGTTAAGGTTGTAAGGCACCTTTTTTCCACCATACAGTTGCGAAAAAGTTGGAATATAAAGAATTCAAAACAATAGATCACCTTTTAAACCTCAAATGACGTTTCTATAATATTGAGGGCATTGTATTCACACGAGACGGTATTAGAGTACAACTAGTGGATGAAGACGTTATTGGGCAAGCAAATGACCTTTTGTGATAGCGGAATTCCTATAATCTCCTCTATTTAATGCATACCTAGATGGTATTTGTGTCGACTCAAGTAAAACACCGCACATCAATATGCCACATCGCTTCTCAAAATAAAATAAAGACCGTGGGAAATTTAGCAATTGTGTGTGAGAACTTTCCAAACATATGTTAAGGTTATAAGGCACTTTTTTCCACTATACGGTTGCTAAAAAGCAGGAATATAAAGAATTCAAAACAATAGATCACCTTTTAAACTAAAAATGATGTTTCCCAGATGTCAAGGGCATTGTATTCGCACGAGAGGGTATTAGAGTACAACTAGTGGATAAAGATGTTATTGGGCTAGCTAATGACCTTTTGTGATACCAGGTTAATATGCCACATTGTTTCTCAATAAAATAAAGACCATGGAAAATTTAGCCAAATTGAGTGAGAGAACTATCCAAACATAGGTTAAAGTTGTAAGGCACATTTTTCCACCATACGGTTGCTAAAAAGTTGGAATATAAAGAATTCAAAACAATTGATCACCTTTTAAACCACAAATGACATTTTTATGATATTGAGGGCACTGTATTCGCACGAGAGGGTATTAGAGTACAACTAGAGGATGAAGACGTTATTGGGCTAACAAATAACTTTTTGTGATACCAGGTTTCCTATAATCCCTTCTATTCAAGGCGTAACTAGATTGTGTTTATGTCCACTCAAGTAAAACACCACACATCAATTTGCTACATCTTTTCTCAAAATTTTCCGTGGTCATTGTTTTACTTTGAGAAATGATGTGGCATATTGACGTGTGTTGTTTTTCTTGAGTGGACATAAACACCGTCTAGGTATGCCTTGAATACAGGGGATTATAGGAAACCTGGTATTACAAAAGGTCATTAGCTAGCCCAATAATGTCTTCATCCACTAGTTGTACTCTAATACCCTCTCGTGCGAATACAATGCCCTTGACATCAGGGAAACGTCCTTTTTAGTTTAAAAGGTGATCTATTGGTTTGAATTCTTTATATTCCTACTTATTAGCATCTTTTTGGTGGAAAAAGGTGCCTTACAACCTTAACCTATGTTTGGAAAGTTCTCTCGTGCAATTTGGCTAAATTTCCCATGGTCTTTATTTTATTTTGAGAAATGATGTGGCATAATGATGTGTGGTGTTTTACTTGAGTGGACATAAACACCATCTAGGTATGCCTTGAATAAAGGGATTATAGGAAACCTGGTATCACAAAAGGTCATTAGCTAGCCCAATAACGTCTTCATCAACTAGTTGTACTCGAATACCCTCTCGTGTGATTACAATGCCCTCAATATCATAGAAACGTCATTTGAGGTTTAAAAGGCAATCTATTGTTTTGAATTCTTTATATTCCAACTTTTTAGCAAATGTATGGTGGAAAAAAATTGCCTTACAACCTTAACCTATGTATGGACAGTTCACTCACGCAATTTGGCTAAATTTTCCATGGTCTTTATTTTATTTTATTTTGAGAAATGGTGTGGCATAATGATGTGCGGTGTTTTACTTGAGTGGACATAAACACCATCTAGGTATGCCTTGAATAGAGAGGATTATAGGAAACCTGGTATCACAAAAGGTCATTATCTAGCCCAACAATGTCTTCATCCACTAGTTGTACTCTAATACCCTCTCGTTCGAATACAATGCCCTTGATATCAGGGAAACATCATTTGTGGTTTAAAAGTTGATCTATTGTATTGAATTATTTATATTCCAACTTTTTATCATCTGTATGGTGGAAAAAGGTGCCTTACAACCTTAACCTATGATTGGACAATTCACTCATGCAATTTGGCTAAATTTTCCATGGTCTTTATTTTATTTTATTTTATTTTATTTTATTTTATTTTATTTTGAGAAACGATGTGGCATATTGAATAGAGGGGATTATAGGAAACCTAGAGGGGATTATAGGAAACCTAGAATCACAAAAGGTCATTAGCTAGCCCAATGACGTCTTCATCCACTAGTTGTACTCTAATACCCTCTCGTGCTAATACAATGCCCTTGACATCAGGGAAACGTCATTTGTAGTTTAAAAGGTAATCTATTGTATTGAATTCTTTATATTCCGACTTTTTGCATGGTTTAAAAAATGTGCCTTACAACGTTAACCTATGTTTGGAAAGGTCTCTCACGCAATTTGGCTAAAATTTTCATGGTCTTTATTTTATTTTGAGAAATGACATTGCAAATTGAAGTGTGGTGTTTTACTTGAGTGGACATAAACACCGTTTAAGTATGCCTTGAATAGAGGGGATTATAGGAAACATATTATCACAAAAGGTCATTAGCTAGCCCACTAATGTCTTCATTCAGTGTGTTGTACTCTAATACCCTCTCATTCGAATACAATGCCCTCATTACCATAGAAGTACTATTTTTAGTTTCAAAGTTGGTCTATTCGTTTTAATTCTTTATATTCCAACTTTTTAGCAACTGTATGATGGAAAAAGGTGCCTTACAACCTTAACCTATGTTTGGACAGATCTCTTATGTAATTTGGCTAAATGTCCCATGGTCTTTATTTTATTTTGAGAAACAATGTGGCATAATAAAGTGTAGTGTTTTACTTGAGTGGACATAAACACCATCTATGTATGCCTTGGATAGAGGGGATTATAGGAAACCTAGTATCACAAAAGGTCATTAGCTAGCCCAATGATGTCTTCATCCACTAGTTGTACTCTAATACTCACTCATGTGAATACCATGCAGTTAATATCATAGAAACGTCATTTGAGGTTTAAAAGCTGATATATTGTTTTGAATTCTTTATATCCCAACCGACCATTTTTAGGTCAAAAATTGTAGGTGTTAGCCTTCTGTATTATTGAAAATGGTCATTCATGGCTATTTTCAAAAAAAATCGGGTTGTGTGGCCATTGATCATCAACCAGAGGCTCATACACCTCACCCCACATATGTTTCCTTGCCATAGATCACATTCTTGGATTTCTAGTGGAGACCATTTGTTGATAAAAAATCCGTAGGTGTTAGCTTTCGGTATTATTGAAAATGGTCGTCCATGCAATTTTCGACAAACATGTGGGTTGCGTGGCCATTTATCATCGACCAAAAGCTTGTGCAACTCACCCCACAAATGTTTCCTTCCCATAGATCACAATCTTGGATTTCTGGTGGAGACCATTTCTTGGTAAAAAATTTGTAGGTGTTACGCTTCGGTATTATTGAAAATGGTCGTTCATGCTATTTTTGAAAAATGGGGGTTGTGTGGCCATTGATCAATGACGAGAGGCTCGTACACCTATCCCCACATATGTTTACTTACCATAGATCACATTCTTGGATTTCTATTGGATACCATTTCTTGGTCAAAAATTGTAGGTGTTATCCTTCGGTATTATTGAAAATGGTTGTTCATGCTATTTTCAACAAAAATAGGGGTTGTGTGGCCATTAATCATCGACCAAAGGCTCGTACACCTCATCCCACATATGTTTTATTGCCATAGATCACATGCTTGGATTTCTGGTGGAGACCAAATCTTACTAAAAATGCATAGGTGTTAGCCTTCGGTATTATTGAAAATGGTCGTTCATGCTATTTTCGACAAAAATGGGGGTTGTGTGGCCATTGGTCATTGGCCAGAGGCTCGTACACCTCACCCCACATATGTTTCCTTGCCATAGCTCACATTCTGTTTGACTCTATTTATTGGTAAAAAATCTGTAAATGTTAGCATTCGGTATTATTGAAAATGGTCGTTCACGCTATTTTCGAAAAATATGGGTTGTGTGGCCATTGATCATCGACCAGGGGTTCTTACACCTAACCCCACATATTTTTCTTTGCCATAGATCACATTCTTGGATTTCTAGTGGAGGTCGTTTCTTGGTGAGAAATCTGTAGGTGTTAGCCTTCTGTATTATTGAATATGGTAGTTCATGCTATTTTCAACAAAAATGGGGGTTGTGTGGCCATTGATCATCGACCAGAGGCTCGTACACCTGACCCCCCCGTGTGTTTCTTGCCATAGATCACAATCTTGGATTTTTGGTGGAGATCATTTCATGGTCAAAAATATGTAAGTGTTATCCTTCAGTTTTATTAAAAATGGTCGTTCATGGCTATTTTCGACAGAAATGGGGGTTGTGTGGCCATTGATCATCGACCAGAGGCTCGTACACCTCACCCCACATATGTTTCTTTACCAGAGATCATATTCTTGGATTTCTGGTGGAGACCATTTCTTGGTGAAAAATCCGTAGGTGTTAGCCTTCGGTATTATTGAAAATGGTCGTTCTTGGCTATTTTCTACAAAAATGAGGGTTGTGTGGCCATTGATCATTGACCAGAGGCTCGTACACCTGTCCACACATATGTTTCCTTACCAAAGATCATATTCTTGGATTTTTGGTGGTGACCATTTTTGGTCAAAAATCTATATGTGTTAGCCTTCGGTATTATTGAAAATGGTCGTTCATGCTATTTTCAACAAAAATGGGGGTTATGTGGCCATTAGTCATCTACCAGAGGCTCGTACACCTCACCCCACATATGTTTCCTTGACATAGATCACATTCTTGGATTTCTGGTGGAGAGCATTTCTTGGTCAACAATCCGTAGGTGACAGACTTCGGTATTATTGAAAATGGTCGTTCATGCTATTTTCGACAAAAATGGGGGTTGTGTAGCCATCGATCATCGACCATAGGCTCGTACACCTGACCCCACATGTGCTTCCTTACCATAGATCACAATTTTGGATATCTGTTGGAGACCATTTTTTGGTAAAAAATATGTAGTTGTTAGCCTTCGGTATTATTGAAAATGGTCGTTCATGCTATTTTCGACATCCTTGGATTTCTAGGGGAGACCATTTCTTGGTCAAAAATCCGTAGGTGTTAGCCTTCGGTATTATTGAAAATGGTCGTACATGCTATTTTCGAAAAAATGGAGGTTGTGTCACCCCACATATGTTTGCTTGCCATATATTGCATTCTAGGATTTTTGGTGGAATCCATTTCTTGGTCAAAAATCCGTAGGTGTTATCCTTCGGTATTATTAAAATGGTCGTCCATGCAATTTTCGAGAAAAATGTGGGTTGTGTGGCTATTTATCATCGACCAGAGGCTCGTACACTTCACCCCACATATGTTTACTTGCCATAGATCACATTCTTGGATTTCTGGTGGAGACCATTTATTGGTCAAAAATCCATAGGTGTTAGCCTTCGGTATTATTGAAAATGGTCGTTCATGCTATTTTCGACAAAAAATAGGGGTTGTGTGGCCATCGATCATCGACCAGAGGCTCGTACAATTCCCCACACATATGTTTCCTTGCCATAGATCACATTCTTGGATTTCTCGTAGAGACCATTTTTGGTCAAAAATTCGTAGGTGTTAGCCTTCAGTATTCTTGAAAATGGTTGTTCATGGCTATTTTCGACAGAAATGGGGGTTGTGTGGCCATTGATCATCGACCAGAGTCTCGTACACCTCACCCCACATATGTTTCCTTGGCATAGATCACATTCTTTGATTTCTGGTGGAGACCATTTCTTAGTCAAAAAATTGTAGGTGTTAGCCTTAGGTACTTTTGAAAATGGTCGTTCATGCTATTTTCGACAAAAATAGGGGTTGTGTGGCCATTGATCATCGACCACAGGCTCGTACACTTCACCCCACATATGTTTCCTTGCCATAGGTCACATTCTAGGATTTCTAGTGGAGACCATATCTTGGTCAAAAATCCGTAGATGTTGGCCTTCCGTATTATTGAAAATGGTCGTTCATGCTATTTTCGACAAAAATAGGGGTTGTGTGCCATTGATCATTGACCAGAGGCTCGTACACCTCACCCCACATATGTTTCCTTGCCATATATCACATTCTTGGATTTCTGGTGGATGCCAAATTGTTGGTCAAAAATCTGTAGGTGTTACCCTTTGGTATTTTTGAAAATGGTCGTCATAATATTTTCGAAAAAAATGGGGGTTGTGTGGCCACTAATCGTCGACCACAGCCTCGTACACCAGACAACACATATGTTTCCTATTCATATATCACATTCTTGGATTTCTGGTGGAGACAATTTCTTAGTAAAAATCCGTAGGGGTTAGCCATCGGCATTATTGAAATGGTCATTCATGCAATTTTCGACAGCCTTGGATTTCTTGGGGAGACCATTTCTTGGTCAAAAATCTGTAGGTGTTAGCCTTCAGTATTATTGAAAATGTTTGTTCATGCTATTGTCGACAAAAATGGGGGTTGTGTGGCCATTGATCATCGACTAGAGACTCGTACACCTCACCCCACATATGTTTGCTTGCCAAAGATTGCATTCTTGGATTTCTGGTTGAGACCATTTCTTCATCAAAAATTCGTAGGTGTTATCCTTCTGTATTATTGAAAATGGTCGTTCATGCAATTTTTGAAAAAAATGTCTGTTGTGTGGCCATTGATCATCGACTAGAGGCTCGTTATCCAAGAACGAGCCTCTAGTCGATGATCTATGGCAAGGAAACATATGTGGGGTGAGGTGTACGAGCCTCTAGTCGATGATCAATGGCCACATAACCCCCATTTTAGTCGAAAATAGCCAAGAACGACCATTTTCAATAATAGTGAAGGCTAACACCTACGAATTTTTTGACCAAGAAATGGTCTCCACCAGGATTCCAAGAACGTGATCTATGGCAAGGTAACCTATGTGGGGTGAGGTGTTCGAGCCTCTGGTCGATGATCAATGGCCACAATATTCCCATTTTTGTCGACAATAGCATGAACAACAATTTTCAATAATACCGAAGGCTAACACATACAAACGAGCCTCTAGTCGATGACTAGTGGCCACACAACAAACATTTTTGTCGAAAATTGCATGAACGACCATTTTCAATAATACCGAAGGATAACACCTACGGATTTTTGATGAAGAAATGGTCTCCATAAGAAATCCAAGGATGCAATCTATGGCAAGCAAACATATGTGGGGTGAGGTGTACGAGCCTCTAGTTGATGATCAATGGCCACACAACCCCCATTTTTGTCGACAATAGCATGAACGAACATTTTCAATAATACTGAAGGCTAACACCTATAGATTTTTGACCAAGAAATGGTCTCCCCTAGAAATTCAAGGCTGTCGAAAATTGCATGAATGACCATTTCAATAATGCCGAAGGCTAAACCCTACGAATTTTTTTAAAAAAAATTGTCTCCACCAGAAATCCAAGAATGTGATCTATGAATAGGAAACATATGTGTTGTTAGGTGTACGAGGCTCTGGTCGACGATGAGTGGCCACACAACCCCCATTTTTCTAAAATATTATGACCGACCATTTTCAAAAATACCAAAGGCTAACACCTACAGATTTTTGACCAAGAAAACCAAGAATGTGATCTATGGCAAGGAAACATGTGTGGGGTGAGGTGTACGAGCCTCTGGTCGATGATCAATGACCACACAACCCCTATTTTTGTCAAAAATAGCATGAACAACCATTTTCAATAATACGGAAGGCCAACACCTACGGATTTTTGACCAAGTAATGGTCTCCACCAAAAATCCAAGAATGTGATCTATGGCAAGGAAACATATGTGGGGCGAAGTGTACGAGCCTCTGGTCGATGATCAATGGCCACATAACCCCTATTTTTGTCGAAAATAGCATGAACGATCATTTTCAATAGTACCGAAGGCTAACACCTATAGATTTTTGACTAAGAAATGGTCTCCACCAGAAATCCAAGAATGTGATCTATGTCAAGGAAACATATGTCGGGTGAGGTGTACGAGACTCTGGTCGATGATCAATGGCCACACAACCCCCATTTCTTTCGAAAATAGCCATGAACAACCATTTTCAACAATACTGAAGGCAAACACCTACGAATTTTTGACCAAAAGTGGTCTCTACCAGAAATCCAACAATGTGATCTATGGCAAGGAAACATATGTGTGGGGAATTGTACGAGCCTCTGGTCGATGATCAATGGCCACACAACCCCTATTTTTTGTCGAAAATAGCATGAACGACCATTTTCAATAATACCGAAGGCTAACACCTACAGATTTTTGACCAATAAATGGTCTCCACTAGAAATCCAAGAATGTGATCTATGGCAAGTAAACATATGTGGGGTGAAGTGTACGAGCCTCTAGTCGATGATCAATGGCCACACAACCCACATTTTTCTCGAAAATTGCATGGACGGCCATTTTAATAATACCGAAGGATAACACCTACGGATTTTTGATCAAGAAATGGACTCCACCAAAAATCCAAGAATGCAATCTATGGCAAGCAAAAATATGTGGGGTGAGGTGTACGAGCCTCTAGTCGATGATTAATGGCCACACAACACCCATTTTTTCGAAAATAACATGTACGACCATTTTCAATAATACCGAAGGCTCACACCTACGGATTTTTGACCAAAATTTGGTCTCCTCTAGGAATCCAAGGAAGTCGAAAATAGCATGAACGACCATTTTCAATAATACCGAAGGCTGACACCTATAGATTTTTGACCAAGAAATGGTCTCCAACAGATATCCAAAATTGTGATCTATGGTAAGGAAACACATGTGGGGTCAGGCGTACGAGCCTATGGTCGATGATCAATGGCTACACAACCCCAATTTTTGTCGAAAATAGCATGAACGGCCATTTTCAATAATACCGAAGTCTATCACCTACGGATTGTTGACGAAGAAATGGTCTCCACCAGAAATCCAAGAATGTTATCTATGTCAAGGAAACATATGTGGTGTGTGGTGTACGAGCCTCTAGTACATGACTAATGGCCACACAACCCCATTTTTGTTGAAAATAGCATGAACGACCATTTTCAATAATACCGAAGGCTAACACATACAAATTTTTGACAAAGAAATGGTCACCACCAAAAATCCAAGAATGTGATCTTTGGCAAGGAAACATATGTGTGGACAGGTGTATGAGACTCTAGTCGATGATCAATGGTCACACAACCCACATTTTTGTAGAAAATAGCCAAGAACGACCATTTTCAATAATAAAGAAGGCTAACACCTACGGATTTTTCACCAACAAATGGTCTCCACCAGAAATCCAAGAATGTGATCTCTGGCAAAGAAACATATGTGGGGTGAGGTGTACGAGCCTCTGGTCGATGATCAATGGCCACACAACCCCCATTTCTGTCGCAAATAGAAATGAACGACCATTTTCAATAAAACTGAAGGCTAACACCTACATATTTTTGACCATGAAATGGTCTCTACCAGAAATCCAAGATTGTGATTTATGGCAAGGAAACGCATGTGGAGTTAGGTGTACGAGCCTCTAGTCGATGATCAATGGCCACACAACCCCCATTTTTGTCGAAAATAGCATGAACTACCATATTCAATAATACAGAAGGCTGACACCTACAGATTTCTCACCAAGAAACGACCTCCACTAGAAATCCAAGAATGTGATCTATGGCAAAGAAAAATATGTGGGGTCAGGTGTACGAACCCCTGGTCGATGATCAATGGCCACACAACCCATATTTTTTTGAAAATAGCATGAACGACCATTTTCAATAATACCGAAGGCTAACACCTACAGATATTTTACCAATAAATAGAGTCAAACAAAATGTGATCTATGGCAAGGAAACATATGTGGGGTGAGGTGTACGAGCCTCTGGTCGATGATCAATGGCCACACAACCCCCATTTTTGTCGAAAATAGCCATGAACGACCATTTTCAATAATACCGAAGGCTAACACCTACGCATTTTTACTAAGATTTGGTCTCCACCAGAAATCCAAACATTTTATCTATGGCAATAAAACATATGTGGGATGAGATGTACGATCCTTTGGTCGATGATTAATGGCCACACAACCCCTATTTTTGTTGAAAATAGCATGAACGACCATTTTCAAAAATACCGAAGGATAACACCTACAATTTTTGGCCAAGAAATGGTATCCAATAGAAATCCAAGAATGTGATATATGGCAAGTAAACATATGTGGGGTTAGGTGTACGAGCCTCTCGTCATTGATCAATAGCCACACAACCCCTATTTTTTTAAAATAACATGAACGACCATTTTCAATAATACCAAAGGGCAACACCTATGAATTTTTGACCAAGAAATGGTCTCCTCCAGAAATCCAAGATTGTGATCTATGGGAAGGAAACATTTGTGGGGTGAGTTGTACGAGCCTTTGGTCGATGATAAATGGCCACACAACCCACATTTTTGTCGAAAATTGAATGGACGACTATTTCAATATTACCGAAGGCTCACACCTACGGATTTTTGATCAACAAATGGTCTCCACTAGAAATCCAAGAATGTGATCTATGGCAAGGAAACATATGTGGGGTGAGGTGTACGAGCCTCTGGTCGATGATCAATGGCCAGACAACCCCATTATTGTCAAAAACAGCCATTAATGACATTTTCAATAATACAGAAGGCTAACACCTACGATTTATGACCTGGAAATGGTCGGTTGGAATATAAAGAATTCAAAACAATAGATCAGCTTTTAAACCTCAAATGATGTTTCTATGATATTGACTGCATTGTACTCACATGAGTGAGTATTAGAGTACAACTAGTGGATGAAGACGTTATTGGGCTAGCTAATGACCTTTTGTGATACCAGGTTTCCTATAATCCCCTCTATTCAAGGCATACCTAGATGGTGTTTATGTCCACTCAAGTAAAACACTACACTTTATTATGCAACATTGTTTCTCAAAATAAAATAAAGACCATGGGAAATTTAGCCAAATTACATAAGAGATCTGTCCAAACATAGGTTAAGGTTGTAAGGCACCTTTTTCCATCATACAGTTGCTAAAAAGTTGGAATATAAAGAATTCAAAAGAATAGACCAACTTTGAAACTAGAAATAGTGTTTCTATGGTAATGAGGGCATTGTATTCGCATGAGAGGGTATTAGAGTACAACACACTGAATGAAGACATTAGTGGGCTAGCTAATGACCTTTTGTGATAATATGTTTCCTATAATCCCCTCTATTCAAGGCAAACTCAAATGGTGTTTAAGTCCACTCAAGTAAAACGCCACACTTCAATTTGCAACATCGTTTCTCAAAATAAAATAAAGACCATGAAAATTTTAGCCAAATTGCATGGGAGACCTGTCCAAACATAGGTTAACATTGTAAGGCATATTTTTTGAACCATGCAAAAAGTTGGAATATAAAGAATTCAATACAATAGATAACCTTTTAAACTACAAATGACGTTTCCTGATGTCAAGGGCATTGTATTAGCACGAGAGGGTATTAGAGTACAACTAGTGGATGAAGACGTCATTGGGCTAGCTAATGATCTTTTGTGATTCTAGGTTTCCTATAATCCCCTCTAGGTTTCCTATAATCCCCTCTATTCAATATGCCACATCGTTTCTCAAAATAAAATAAAGACCATGGAAAATTTAGCCAAATTGCATGAGTGAATTGTCCAAACATAGGTTATGGTTGTAAGGCACCTTTTTTCCACCATACAGTTGCTAAAAAGTTGGAATATAAAGAATTCTAATCAAAAGATCACCTTTTAAACCACAAATGATGTTTCCATGATATTGAGGGCATTGTATTCACATGAGAGGGTATTAGAATACAAGTAGTGGATGAAGACATTGTTGGGCTAGCTACTGACCTTTTGTGATACCAGGTTTCCTATAATCCTCTCTATTCAAGGCATACCTAGGTGGTGTTTATGTCCACTCAAGTAAAACACCGCACATCATTATGCCACATCGTTTCTCAAAATAAAATAAAATAAAGACCATGGGAAATTTAGAAAAATTGCGTGAGAGATCTGTCCAAACATAGGTTATAGTTGTATGTCATTTTTTTTCCACCATACAGTTGTGAAAATGTTGTAATATAAAGAATATAAAACAATAGATCACCTTTTAAACCTCAAATGATGTTTCTATGATATTGAGGACATTGTATTCAGACGAGTGGGTATTCGAGAACAACTAGTGGATGAAGACGTTATTGGGCTAGCTAATGACCTTTTGTGATACTAGGTTTCCTATAATCCCCTGTATTAAAGGCATACCTAGATGGTGTTTATGTCCACTCAAGTAAAACATCGCACATCATTACGCCACATCGTTTCTAAAAATAAAATAAAGACAATAGGAAATTTAGCCAAATTGCGTAAGAGATCTGTCCAAACATAGGTTAAGGTTGTAAGACACCTTTTTCCACCATACAGTTGCTAAAAAGTTGGAATATAAAGAATTCAAAACAATAGATCATGTTTGAAACAAAAAATAGTGTTTCTATGATATTAAAGGCATTGTATTCGCACGAGAGGGTATTAGAGGACAACTATTGGATGAAGACACTAGTGGGCTAGCTAATGATCTTTTGTGATAACAGGTTTCCTATAATCCCCACTATTCAAGGAATACTTAAACAATGTTTATGTCCACTCAAGTAAAACGCCACACATCAATTTGCCACATCGATTCTCAAAATAAAATAAAGATGATAAAAAGTTGGAATATAAAGAATTCAATACAATAGATCAACTTTTAAACCACAAATGATGTTTCCCTGATGTCAAGGGCATTATATTCGGATGAGAGGGTATTAGAGTACAACTAGTGGATGAAGACGTCATTGGGCTAGATAATGACCTTTTGTGATACCAGGTTTCCTATAATCCCCTCTATTCAAGGGATACCTAGATGGTGTTTATGTCCACTCAAGTAAAACACCACACATCAATATGACACATCATTTCTAAAAATAAAATAAAGACTATGGAAAATTAAGCCAAATTGCGTGAGTGAACTGTCCAAACATAGGTTAAGGTTGTAAGGCAATTTTTCCACCATACAGTTGCTAAAAAGTTGGAATATAAAGAATTCAAAACAATAGATCACCTTTTAAACCTCAAATGACGTTTCTATGATATTGAGGGCATTGTATTCACAAGAGAGGGTATTAGAGTACAACTAGCGGATGAAGGCGTTATTGGGCTAGTTAATGACCTTTTGTGATACCAGGTTTCCTATAATCCCTTTATTCAAGGCATATCTAGATGGTGTTTATGTCCACTCAAGTAAAACATCGCACATCACTATGCCACATCATTTCTCAAAATAAAATAAAGACCTTGGGAAATTTTACCAAATTGCACGAGAGAACTTTCCAAACATAGGTTAGGGTTGTAAGACACCTTTTTTCCACCAAAAAGATGCTAATAAGTAGGAATATAAAGAATTCAAAACAATAGATCACCTTTTAAACTAAAAATGACGTTTCCCTGATGTCAAGGGCATTGTATTCGCACCAGAGGGTATTAGAGTACAACTAGTGGATGAAGACGTTATTGGACTAGCTAATGACCTTTTGTAATACTAGCTAGGTTTCCTATAATCCCCTCCATTCAAGGCATACCTAGACGGTGTTTATGTCCACTCAAGAAAAACAACACACGTCAATATGCCACATCATTTCTCAAAATAAAACAATGACCATGGAAAATTTAGCCAAATTGAGTGAGAGAACAGTCCAAACATAGGTTAAGGTTGTAAGGCACATTGGGTTAGTCGATGAAGACGTCATTGGGCTAAATTTTCCATGGTCTTTATTTTATTTTGAGAAAAGATGTGGCAAATTGATGTGTGGTGTTTTCCTTGAGTGGACATAAACACAATCTAGGTACGCCTTGAATAGAAGGGATTATAGGAAACCTGGTATCACAAAAAGTTATTAGCTAGCCCAATAACGTCTTCAACCTCTAGTTGTACTCTAATACCCTCTCGTGCGAATACAGTTCCCTCAATATCATAGAAACGTCTTTTGTGGCTTAAAATGTGATCTATTGTTTTGAATTCTTTATATTCCAACTTTTTAGCAACCGTATGGTGGAAAAATGTGCCTTACAACTTTAACCTATGTTTGGACAGTTCTCTCACTCAATTTGGCTAAATTTTCCATGGTCTTTGTTTTATTGAGAAACAATGTGGCATATTAATATGTGGTGTTTTATTTGAGTGGACATAAACACCGTCTAGGTATGCCTTGAATAGAGGGGATTATAGGAAACCTGGTATCACAAAAGGTCATTAGCTAGCCCAATAACATCTTTATCCACTAGTTGTACTCTAATACCCTCTCGTGCGAATACAATGCCCTTGACATCTGGGAAACATCATTTTTAGTTTAAAAGATGATCTATTGTTTTGAATTCTTTATATTCCTGCTTTTTAGCAACTGTATGGTGGAAAAAAGTGCCTTACAACCTTAACCTATGTTTGGAAAGTTTTCTCACGCAATTTGGCTAAATTTCCCATGGTCTTTATTTTATTTTGAGAAATGATGTGGCATAATGATGTGCGGTGTTTTACTTGAGTGGACACAAATACCATCTAGGTATGCGTTAAATAGAGGGGATTTTAGGTATTTTGCTATCACAAAAGGTCATTTGCTACCTTAATAACGTCTTCATCCACTAGTTGTGCTCTAATACCGTCTCGTGTGAATACAATGCCCTCAATATCATAGAAACGTCATTTGAGGTTTAAAAGGTGATATATTGTTTTGAATTCTTTATATTCCAACTTTTTTGCAACTGTATGGTGGAAAAAAGGTGCCTTACAACCTTAACCTATGTTTGGACAGGTCACTCACATAATTTGGCTAAATTTTCCATGGTCATTATTTTATTTTGAGAAACGATGTGGCATGTTGATGTGTTTTGTTTTTCTTGAGTGGACATAAACACGACTAGGTATGCCTTGAATAGAGGGGATTATAGGAAACCTGGTATCACAAAAGGTCATTAGCTAGCCCAATGACATCTTTATCCACTAGTTGTACACTAATACCCTCTCGTGCCAATGCAATGCCCTTGACATCATGGAAACGTCAGTTGTGGTTTAAAAGGTGATCTATTGAATTGAATTCTTTATATTGAAACTTTTTAGCAACTGTATGGTGGAAAAAAGGTGCCTTACAGCCTTAACTTATGTTTGGACAGTTCTCCCATGTAGTTTGCAAAATTTTCAATGGTCTTTATTTGATTTTGAGAAACGATGTGGCAAATTGATGTGTGGTGTTTTACTTGAGTGGACAAAATCACCGTCTAAGTATGCCTTGAATAGAGGGGTTATAGGAAACCTGTTATCACAAAAGGTCATTAGCTAGCCCACTAACGTGTTCATCCAGTAGTTGTATTCTAATACCCTCTCGTGTGAATACAATGCCATTGACATCAGGGAAACGTCATTTTTAGTTTAAAAGTTGATCTATTACTTTGAATTGTTTATATTCCTACATTTTAGCAACTGTATGGTGGAAAAAGGTGTCATATAACCTTAACCTATGTTTGGACAGTTCTCTCACGCAATTTCGCTAAATTTCACATGGTCTTTATTATATTTTGAGAAATGATGTGGCATAATGATGTGTGGTGTTTTACTTGAGTGGACAGAAACGCCATCTTGGTGTGCCTAGAATAGAGGGGATTATAGGAAACCTGGTATCGCAAAAGATCATTAGCTAGCCCAATAATGTCTTCATCCACTAGTTGTACTCTAAAACCCACTCGTGTGAATACAATGCCCTCAATATCATAGAAACGACATTTGAGGTTTAAAAGGTGATATATTGTTTTGAATTCTTTATATTCTAACCTTTTAGCATTTGTATGGTGGAAAAAAGGTGCCTTACAACCGTAACCTATGTTTGGACAGATCTCACACACAATTTGGATAAATTTCCCATGGTCTTTATTTTATTTTGAGAAACGATGTGGCAAAAATGATGTACGGTGTTTTACTTGAGTGGACATAAACACCATCTAGGTATGCCTTGAATAGAGGGGATTATAGGAAACCTAGTATCACAAAAGGTCATTAGCTAGCCCAATAACGTCATCATCCACTAGTTGTGAATACAATGCCCTCAATATCATAGAAACGTCATTTGAGGTTTAAAAGGTGATCTATTGTTTTGAATTCTTTATATTCCAACTTTTTTGCAACTGTATGGTGGAAAAAAGGTGCCTTACAACCTTAACCTAACTTTGTACAGTTCACTCACGTAATTTGGCTAAATTTTCCAAGGTCATTATTTTATTTTTAGAAACAATGTGGCATATTGATGTGTTTTGTTTTTCTTGAGTGGACATAAACACCGTGTAGGTATGCCTTGAATAGAGGGGATTATAGGAAACCTGGTATCACAAAATGTCATTTGCTAGCCCAATGACGTCTTCATCCACTAGTTGTACTCTAATACCCTCACGTGCAATAACAATGCCCTTGACATCTGGGAAACGTCATTTGTGGTATAAAAGGTGATCTATTGTTTTGAATTCTTTATATTCCAACTTTTTAGCAATTGTACGGTGGAAAAAAGGTGTCTTACAACCTTAACCTATATTTGGACAGTTCTCTCACGCAATTTGGCTAAATTTCCCATGGTCTTTATTTTACTTTGAGAAACAGTGTGGCATAATGATGTATGGTGTTATACTTGAGTGGACATAAACACCATCTAGGTATGCCTTGAATAGAGGGGACTATTGGAAACCTGGTATCACAAAAGTCATTAGCTAGCCCAATAACGTCTTCATCCACTAGTTGCACTCTAATACCCTCTCGTGCGAATATAGTGCCCTCAAAATCATAGAAACGTCATTTGTGGTTTAAAAGGTGATCTATTGTTTGAATTCTCTATATTCCAACTTTTTAGCAACGGTATGGTGGAAAAATGTGCCTTACAACCTTAACCTATGTTTGGACAGTTCTCTCACTCAATTTGGATAAATTTTCCATGGTCATTATTTTATTTTGAGAAACGATGTGGCATATTGATGTGTGTTGTTTTTCTTGAGTGGATATAAAAACCATCTAGGTATGCCTTGAATAGAGGGGATTATAGGAAACCTGGTATCACAAAAGGTCATTAGCTAGCCCAATAACATCTTCATCCACTAGTTGTACTCTAATACCCTCTGGTGCGAATACAATGCCCTTGACATCAAGGAAACATCATTTTTAATTTAAAAGATGATCTATTGTTTTGAATTCTTCATATTCCTACTTAATATCAATAGTTTGGTGGAAAGAAGATTCCTTACAACCTTAACCCATGTTTGGACAGTTCTCTCGTGCAATTTGGCTAAATTTCCCATGGTCTTTATTTTATTTTTAGAAACGATGTGGCATAATTTCTTGGTCAAAAATCCATAGGTGTTAGCCTACATTATTATTGAAAATGGTCGTTCATGCTATTTTCGACAAAAATGTGGGTTGTGTGGCCATTGATCATCGACCAGTTACTCGTACACCTCACCCCACATATGTTTCCTTGCCATATGTCACATTCTTTGATTTCTGGTGGAGACCATTTCTTGGTCAAAAATCTATAGCCTTTGGTATTATTGAAAATGGTTGTTCATGGCTATTTTCGACAAAAATGGGGGTCATGTGGCAATTGATCATTGACCAGAGGCTCGTTCACCTCACCCCAAATATGTTTCCTTGCCATAGATTACATTCTTGGATTTCTGGTGGAGACCATTTCTTGGTCAAAAATCCATTGGTGTTAGCCTTCGGTATTATTGAAAATGGTCGTTCATTACTATTTTCAACAAAAATGGGGGTTGTGTGGCCATTGATCATTGACCAGAGGCTCGTTCACCTCACCCCACATATGGTTCCTTGCGATAAATCACATTCTTGGATTTCTGGTGGAGACCAGTTCTTGGTCAAAAATCCGTAGGTGTTTGCCTTCAGTATTATTGAAAATGGTCGTTCATGCTATTTTCAACAAAAATAGGTGTTGGGTGGACTTTGATCGTCAACCAGAGGCTCGTACACCTCTCCCCACATATGTTTCCTTGCCATCGATCACATTCTTGGATTTCTGGTGGAGACCATTTCTTAGTGAAAAATCTGTTGGTGTTAGCCATCAGTATTATTGAAAATGGTCGTTCATGCTATTTTTGACCAAAATGGGGCTTGTGTGGCCATTTATCATTAACCAAAGGCTCGTACACCTCACCCCACATATGTTTCCTTGCCATAGATTACATTCTTGTATTTTGGTGGAGACCATTTCTTGGTCGAAAATCCGTAGGCGTTAGCCTTCGGTATTATTGAAAATGGTCGTTCTTGGCTATTTTCGACAAAATGGGGTTGTGTGGCCATTGATCATCGACCAGAGGCTCGTACACCATACCCCACATATTTTCCTTGCCATAGATCACATTCTTAGATTTCTGGTGGAGACGATTTCTTAGTCAAAAATCCATAGGTGTTATCCTTCGGTATTATTGAAAATGGCCGTTCATGCTATTTTTGACAAAAATGGGGGTTTTGTGGCCATTGATCATCGACTAGAGACTCGTACACCTCATCCCACATATGTTTCTATGCCATAGATCACATTTTTGGATTTTTGGTGGAGACCATTTATTGGTCAAAAATCTGTAGGTGTTAGCCTTCGGTATTGTTGTAAATGGTCGTTGATGCAATTTTCGGCAAAAATATGCGTTGTGTGGCCAATAATCATGGACCAGAGGCTCGTACACCTCAATCCACATATGTTTCCTTGCCATAGATCACATTTTTAGATTTCTGGTGGAGGCCATTTCTTGGTCAAAAATCCATAGGTGTTAGCCCTCGTTATTATTGAAAATGCTCGTTCATTCTATTTTCGTCAAAATGGGGGTTGTGTGGCCATTTACCAATGACTAGAGGCTCAGAAACCACAACCCACATATGTGTCCTTGCCATAGATCACATTCTTGCATTTCTGGCAGAGACCATTTCTTGATCAAAAATCCATAGGTGTTAGCCTTCACTATTATTGAAAATGGTCATACATGCTATTTTCAACAAAAATAGGGGTTGTGTGTCCATTGATCATCGACTAGAGGTTCATACACCTCACCCCACATATGTTTCCTTTCCATAGGTCACATTCTTGGATTTCTGGTGGAGACCATTTCTAGGTCAAAAATCCGTAGGTGTTAGCCTTCGATATTATTGAAAATGGCCGTTCATGCTATTTTCGACAAAATGGGGTTGTGTTGCCATTGATCATCGACTAAAAAACCCCCATTTTCAATAATACCGAGGCTAACACCAACGGATTTTTGGCCAATAAATGGCCTCCACCAAAAATCCAAGAATGTGATCTATGGCAAGGAAACATATGTGGGGTCAAGTGTATGAGCCTCTGGTTGATAATCAATTGCCACACAGCCCCAATTTTTCTCCAAAATTGCAAGAATGACAATTTTCAATAATACCGAAGGCTAACACCTACGGATCTCGACCAAGAAGTGGTCCCCACTAGAAATCAAAGAATGTGACCTATGGCAAGGAAACATATGTGGGGTCAGGTGTACGAGCCTTTGTTCGATGGTCAATGGCTACACAACCCCAATTTTTTGTCGAAAATTGCATCAACAACCATTTTCAATAATACTGAAGGCAAACACCTATGGATGTGTTAGGCTTCGGTATTATTGAAAATGGTCATTCATGGCTATTTTCGACAAAAATGGGGGTTGCGTGGCCATTGATCCTTCGACCAGAGGCTCATACACCTCACTACACATATGTTTCCTTGCCATTGATCACATACGTATTAGCCTTCAGTGTCATTGAAAATGGTCGTTCATGGCTATTTTCGACAAAAATGGGGGTTGTGTGGCCATTGATCATCGACTAGAGGCTCGTACACTTCACT
Organism: Zea mays; assembly: GCF_902167145.1. Taxonomy (NCBI): domain Eukaryota; kingdom Viridiplantae; phylum Streptophyta; class Magnoliopsida; order Poales; family Poaceae; genus Zea; species Zea mays. Next base: position 157,313,828 of record NC_050102.1, read on the forward strand.
CCACATATGTTTTCTTGCCATAGATCACATTCTTGGATTTCTGGTGGAGACCATTTCTTGGTCAAAAATTCGTTGGTGTTAGCCTTCGGTATTATTTTAAATGGTCGTTCATGGCTATTTTCGACTAAAATGGGGGTTGTGTGGCCATTTATCATCGACCAGAGGCTCGTACACCTCACCCCACATATGTTTCCTTGCCGTAGATCGCATTCTTGGATTTCTGGTGGACACAATTTCTTGGTCAAAAATCCGTACGTGTTAGCCTTCGGTATTATCGAAAATGGTCATTCATGGCTATTTTCGACAAAAATGGGGGTTGTGTGGCCATTGATCATCGACCAGAGGCTCGTAAACCTCACCCCGACCATTTCTTTGTCAAAAATCCGAATGTGTTAGCCTTTGGTACTATTGAAAATGGTCGTTCATGGCTATTTTCGACCAAAATGGGTCTTGTGTGGCCATTTATTATCGGCCAGAGGCTCGTACACCTCACCCCACATATGTTTCCTTGCAATAGATCACATTCTTGGATTTCTGGTGGAGACCATTTCCTTGTCAAAAATACGTTGGAGTTAGCCTTCGGTATTATTGAAAATGGTCGTTCATGGCTATTTTCGACTAAAATGGGGGTTGTGTGGCCATTTATCATCGACCAAAGGCTCGTACACCTCACCCCACATATGTTTCCTTACCATAGATTGCATTCTTGGATTTCTGGTGGAGACCATTTCTTGGTCAAAAATCCGTACGTGTTAGCCTTCGCTATTATTGAAAATGGTCATTCATGGCTATTTTCGACAAAAATGCGGATTGTGTGGTCATTGACCATCGACCAGAGGCTCGTAAACCTCACCCCACATATATTTCCTTGCCATAGATCACATCCTTTGATTTCTTGTGGATATCATTTCTTGGTCAAAAATCCGAATGTGTTAGCCTTCGGTACTATTGAAAATGGTCGTTCATGGCTATTTTCGACAAAAATGGGGGTTGTGTGGCCAGTGATATTCGACTATAGGCTCATACACCTCACTACACATATGTTTCCTTGCCATAGATCACATTCTTGGATTTATGGTGGAGTCCATTTCTTGGTCAAAAATCCGTAGGTGTTAGCCTTCAGTGTCATTGAAAATGGTCGTTCATGGCTATTTTCGACAAAAATGGGGGTTGTGTGGCCATTGATCATCGACCTGAGGCTCGTACACCTCACCCCACATATGTTTCCTTGCCATAGATCACATTCTTGGATTTCTGGTGGAGACCATTTCTTGGTCAAAAATCCGTACCTGTTAGCCTTCGGTATTATTGAAAATGGTCATTCATGGTATTTTCGACAAAAATGGGGTTGTGTGGCCATTGGTCATTGACCAGAGGATCGTAAACCTCACCCCACATATGTTTCCTTGGCATATATCACATTCTTTGATTTCTGGTGTAGACCATTTCTTGGTCAAAAATCCGAATGTGTTAGCCTTTGGTACTATTAAAAATGGTCGTTCATGGCTATTTTCGACAAAAATGGGGGTTGTGTGGACATTGATCATCGACCAGAGGCTCGTGAACCTCACCCCACATATGTTTCCTTGCCATAGATCACATTCTTTGATTTCTGGTGGAGACCATTTCTTGGTCAAAAATCCGTACGTGTTAGCCTTTGGTATTATTGAAAATGGTCATTCATGGCTATCTTTGACAAAAATGGGGGTTGTGTGTCCATTGATCATCGACCAGAGGCTCGTCAACCTCACCCCACATATGTTTCCTTGCCATGGATCACATTCTATGATTTCTGGTGGAGACCATTTGTTGGTCAAAAATCCGAATGTGTTAGCCTTCGATACTATTGAAAATGGTCGTTCATGGCTATTTTAGACAAAAATGGGGGTTGTGTGGCCATTGATATTCGACCAGAGGCCCATACACCTCACTACACATATGTTTCCTTGCCATAGATAACATTCTTGGATATATGGTGGAGACCATTTCTTGGTCAAAAATCCGTAAGTGTTAGCCTTCGGTATTATTGAAAATGGTCGTTCATGGCTATTTTCGACAAGAATGGGGGTTGTGTGCCATTGATCATCGACCAGAGGCTCATACACCTCACTCCACATATGTTTCCTTGCCATAGATCACATTCTTGGATTTCTGGTGGTGACCATTTCTTGGTCAAACATTCATAGGTGTTAGCCTTCGGTATTATTGAAAATGGTCGTTCATGGCTATTTTCGACAAAAATGGGGGTTGTGTGGCCATTGATCATCGACCAGAGGCTCATACACCTCACCCCACATATGTTTCCTTGTCATTGATCACATTCTTGGATTTCTGGTGGAGACCATTTCTTGCTAAAAAATTCGTAGGTCTTAGCCTTCGGTATTATTGAAAATGGTCGTCCATGGCTATTTTCATCAAAAATGGGGGTTGTGTGGCCATTTATCATCGACCTGAGACTCGTACACCTCACCCCACATATGTTTCCTTGCCATAGATCACATTCTTGGATTTCTGGTGAAGACCATTTCTTGGTCAAAAATTCGTACGTGTTAGCCTTCCGTATTATTGAAAAGGTCGTTCATGGATATTTTCGACAAAATGGGGGTTGTGTGGCTATTGATCATCGACAAGAGGCTCGTACACCTCACCCCACATATGTTTCCTTGCCATAGATCACATTCTTCGATTTCTGGTGGAGACCATTTCTTGGGCAAAAATCCGAATGTGTTAGCCTTCGGTATTATTGAAAATGGTCATTCATGGCTATTTTCGACAAAAATGGGGGTTGTGTGGCCATTGATCTTCGACCAGAGGCTCATACACCCCACTACACATATGTTTCCTTGCCATAGATCACATTCTTGGATTTATGGTGGAGACCATTTCTTGGTCAAAAATCCGTAGGTGTTAGCCGTCAGTGTCATTGAAAATGGTCGTTCATGGCTATTTTCGACAAAAAAGGGGGTTGTGTGGCCATTGATCATCAACCAGAGCTTCGTACACTTCACTCCACATATGTTTTCTTGCCATAGATCAAATTCTTGGATTTCTGGTGGAGACCATTTTTTGGTCAAAAATCCGTTGGTGTTAGCCTTCGGTATTATTGAAAATGGTCGTTCATGGCTATTTTCGACTAAAATGGGGGTTGTGTGGCCATTTATCATCAACCAGAGGCTCGTACACCTCACCCCATATATGTTTCCTTGCCATAGATCACATTCTTGGATTTCTGGTGGAGACCATTTCTTGGTCAAAAATTCATACGTGTTAGCCTTCGGTATTATTGAAAATGGTCATTCATGGTATTTTCGACAAAAATGGTGGTTGTGTGGCCATTAATCATTTACAAGAGGATCGTAAACCTCACCCCACTTATGTTTCTTTGCCATAGATCACATTCTTTGATTTCTGGTGGAGACCATTTCTTGGTCAAAAATCTGAATGTGTTAGCCTTCGGTACTATTGAAAATGGTCGTTCATGGCTATTTTCGACAAAAAATGGGAGTTGTGTGGCCATTGATCATCGACCAGAGGCTCGTAAACCTCACCCCACATATGTTTCCTTGCCATAGATCACATTCTTTGATTTCTGGTGGAGACCATTTCTTGGTCAAAAACTCCGAATGTGTTAGCCTTTGGTACTATTGAATATGGTCGTTTATGGCTACTTTCAACAAAAATGGCGGTTGTGTGGCCATTGATATTCGACCAGAGGCTCATAGACCTCACTACACATATGATTCCTAGTCATAGATCACATTCCTGTATTTATGGTTGAGACCATTTCTTGGTCAAAAATCCATAGGTGTTAGCCTTCTGTGTCATTGAAAATGGTCGTTCATGGCTATTTTCGACAAAAATGGGGGTTGTGTGGCCATTGATCATCGACCAGAGGCTCATACACCTCACCCCACATATGTTTCCTTGCCATAGATCATATTCTTGGATTTCTGGTGGAGACCATTTCTTGGTCAAAATTTTGTAGGTGTTAGCCTTCGGTATTATTGAAAATGGTTGTTCATGGCTATTTTCGACAAAAACGGGGGTTGTGTGGCCATTGATCATCGACCAGAGGCTCATACACCTCACCCCGCATATGTTTCCTTGCCATAGATCACATTCTTGGATTACTGGTGGAGACCATTTCTTGGTCAAAAATCTGTAGGCGTTAGCCTTCGGTATTATTGAAAATGGTCGTTCATGGCTATTTTCATCAAAAATGGGGGTTGTGTGGCCATTTATCATCGACCAGAGGCTCGTACACCTCACCCCAGATTTGTTTCCTTGCCATAGAACACATTCTTGGATTTCTGGTGGAGACCATTTCTTGGTCAAAAATTCGTACGTGTTAGCCTTCGGTATTATTGAAAATGGTCGTTCATGGCTATTTTCGACAAAATGGGGGATGTGTGGCAATTGATCTTCGACCAGAGGCTCGTACACCTCACCCCACATATGTTTCCTTGACATAGATGACATTCTTGGATTTCTAGTGGAGACCATTTCGAGGGCAAAAATCCAAATGTGTTAGCCTTCGGTATTATTGAAAATGGTCATTCATCGCTATTTTTGACAAAAATGGGGGTTGTGTGGCCATTGATCTTCGACCAAAGGCTCATAAACCCCACTACACATATGTTTCCTTCCCATAGATCACATTCTTGGATTTATGGTGGAGACCATTTCTTGGTCAAAAATTCGTAGGTGTTAGCCTTCAGTGTCATTGAAAATAGTCGTTCATGGCTATTTTCGACAAAAATAGGGGTTTTGTGGCCATTGATCATCGAGCAGAGGCTCGTACACTTCACCCCACATATGTTTTATTGCCATAGATCACATTCTTGGATTTTTGGTGGAGACCATTTCTTGGTGAAAAATCCGTTGGTGTTGGCCTTCGGTATTATTGAAAATGGTCGTTCATGGCTATTTTCGACTAAAATGGGGGTTGTGTGGCCATTTATCATCGACTAGGGGCTCATACACCTCACCTCACATATGTTTCCTTGCAATAGATCACATTCTTGGATTTCTGGTGGAGACCATTTCTTGGTCAAAAATCCGTACGTGTTAGCCTTTGGTATTATTGAAAATGGTCATTCATGGCTATTTTCGACAAAAATGGGGTTGTGTGGCCATTGATCATCGACCAGAGGATCGTAAACCTCACCCCACATATGTTTCCTTGCCATAGATCACATTCTTTGATTTCTGGTGGAGACCATTTCTTGGTCAAAAACTGAATGTGTTAGCCTTTGGTACTATTGACAATGGTCGTTCATGGCTATTTATGACAAAAATGGGGGTTGTGTGGCCATTGATATTCAACCAGAGGCTCATACACCTCACCCCACATATGTTTCCTTGCCATAGATCACATTCTTGGATTTCTGGTGGAGACCATTTCATGGTCAAAAATCCGTCGGTGTTAGCCTTCAGTGTCATTGAAAATGGTCGTTCATGGCTATTTTCGACAAAAATGGGGGTTGTGTGGCCATTGATCATCGACCAGAGGCTCGTACACCTTACCCCACATATGTTTCTTGCCATAGATCACATTCTTGGATTTCTGGAGGAGACCTTTTCTTGGTCAAAAATCCGTAGGTGTTAGACTTCGGTATTATTGAAAATGGTCGTTCATGGCTATTTTTGACAAAAATGGGGGTTGTCTGGCCATTGATCATCGACCAGAGCCTCATACACCTCACCCCACATATGTTTCCTTGCCATGGATCACATTCTTTGATTTCTAGTGGAGGCCGTTTCTTGGTCAAAAATTCGTAGGTGTTAGCCTTCGGTATTATTGAAAATGGTTGTTCATGGCTATTTTCATCAAAAATGGGGGTTGTGTGGCCATTTATCATCGACCAGAGGCTCGTATACCTCACCCCACATAAGTTTCCTTGCCATAGATCACATTCTTGGATTTCTGGTGGTGACCGTTTCTTGGTCAAAAGTTCGTACGTGTTAGCCTACGGTATTACTGAAAATGGTTTGTTCATGGCTATTTTCGACAAAATGGGGGTTGTGTGGCCATTCATCATCGACCAGAGGCTCGTACACCTCACCCCACAAATGTTTCCTTGCCATAGATCACATTCTTGGATTTCTGGTGGAGACCATTTCTTGGGCAAAAATCCAAATGTGTTAGCCTTCGGTACTATTGAAAATGGTCATTCATGGTTATTTTCGACAAAAATGGGGGTTGTGTGGCCATTGATCTTCGACCAGAGGCTCATACACCTCACTACACATATGTTTCCTTGCCATAGATCACATTCTTGGATTTATTGTGGAGTTCATTTCTTGGTCAAAAATCCGTAGGTGTTAGCCTTCAGTGTCATTGAAAATGTTCGTTCATGGCTATTTTCGACAAAAATGGAGGTTGTGTGGCCATTGATCATCGACCAGAGGTTGTACACTTCACCCCACATATGTTTTCTTGCCATAGATCACATTCTTGGATTTCCGGTGGAGACCATTTCTTGGTCAAAAATCCGTTGGTGTTAGCCTTCGGTATTATTGAAAATGGTCATTCATCGTTATTTTTGACAAAAATGGGGGTTGTGTGGCCATTGATCTTCGACCAAAGGCTCATAAACCCCACTACACATATGTTTCCTTCCCATAGATCACATTCTTGGATTTATGGTGGAGACCATTTCTTGGTCAAAAATTCGTAGGTGTTAGCCTTCAGTGTCATTGAAAATAGTCGTTCATGGCTATTTTCGACAAAAATAGGGGTTTTGTGGCCATTGATCATCGAGCAGAGGCTCGTACACTTCACCCCACATATGTTTTATTGTTATAGATCACATTCTTGGATTTTTGGTGGAAACCATTTCTTGGTCAAAAATCCGTTGGTGTTAGCCTTCGGTATTATTGAAAATGGTCGTTCATGGCTATTTTCGACTAAAATGGGGGTTGTGTGGCCATTTATCATCGACCAGGGGCTCATACACCTCACCTCACATATGTTTCCTTGCAATAGATCACATTCTTGGATTTCTGGTGGAGACCATTTCTTGGTCAAAAATCCGTACGTGTTAGCCTTTGGTATTATTGAAAATGGTCATTCATGGCTATTTTCGACAAAAATAGGGTTGTGTGGCCATTGATCATCGACCAGAGGATCGTAAACCTCACCCCACATATGTTTCCTTGCCATAGATCACATTCTTTGATTTCTGGTGGAGACCATTTCTTGGTCAAAAACTGAATGTGTTAGCCTTTGGTACTATTGACAATGGTCGTTCATGGCTATTTATGACAAAAATGGGGGTTGTGTGGCCATTGATATTCAACCAGAGGCTCATACACCTCACCCCACATATGTTTCCTTGCCATAGATCATATTCTTGGATTTCTGGTGGAGACCATTTCATGGTCAAAAATCCGTCGGTGTTAGCCTTCAGTGTCATTGAAAATGGTCGTTCATGGCTATTTTCGACAAAAAAGGGGGTTGTGTGGCCATTGATCATCGACCAGAGGCTCGTACACCTTACCCCACATATGTTTCTTGCCATAGATCACATTCTTGGATTTCTGGTGGAGACCTTTTCTTGGTCAAAAATCCGTAGGTGTTAGACTTCGGTATTATTGAAAATGGTCGTTCATGGCTATTTTTGACAAAAATGGGGGTTGTCTGGCCATTGATCATCGACCAGAGGCTCATACACCTCACCCCACATATGTTTCCTTGCCATGGATCACATTCTTTGATTTCTGGTGGAGGCCGTTTCTTGGTCAAAAATTCGTAGGTGTTAGCCTTCGGTATTATTGAAAATGGTTGTTCATGGCTATTTTCATCAAAAATGGGGGTTGTGTGGCCATTTATCATCGACCAGAGGCTCGTACACCTCACCCCACATATGTTTCCTTGCCATAGATCACATTCTTGGATTTCTAGTGGTGACCGTTTCTTGGTCAAAAGTTCGTACGTGTTAGCCTTCGGTATTATTGAAAATGGTTTGTTCATGGCTATTTTCGACAAAATGGGGGTTGTGGGGCCATTCATCATCGACCAAAGGCTCGTACACCTCACCCCACAAATGTTTCCTTGCCATAGATCACATTCTTGGATTTCTGGTGGAGACCATTTCTTGGGCAAAAATCCAAATGTGTTAGCCTTCGGTATTATTGAAAATGGTCATTCATGGTTATTTTCGACAAAAATGGGGGTTGTGTGGCCATTGATCTTCGACCAGAGGCTCATACACCTCACTACACATATGTTTCCTTGCCATAGATCACATTCTAGGATTTATTGTGGAGTTCATTTCTTGGTCAAAAATCCGTAGGTGTTAGCCTTCAGTGTCATTGAAAATGGTCGTTCATGGCTATTTTCGACAAAAATGGAGGTTGTGTGGCCATTGATCATCGAGCAGAGGTTATACACTTCACCCCACATATGTTTTCTTGCCATAGATCACATTCTTGGATTTCCGGTGGAGACCATTTCTTGGTCAAAAATCCGTTGGTGTTAGCCTTCGGTATTATTGAAAATGGTCGTTCATGGCTATTTTTGACTAAAATGGGGGTTGTGTGGCCATTTGTCATCGACCAGAGGCTCGTACACCTCACCCCACATATGTTTCCTTGCCATAGATCACATTCTTGGATTCCTAAGTGGAGACCATTTCTTGGTCAAAAATCCGTTCGTGTTAGCCTTCGTTATTATTGAAAATGGTCATTCGTGGCTATTTTCGACAAAAATGGGGGTTGTGTGGCCATTGATCATCGACCAGAGGCTCGTAAACCTCACCCCACATATGTTTCCTCGCCATATATCACATTCTTTGATTTCTGGTGGAGACGATTTCTTGGTCAAAAATCCGAATGTGTTAGCCTTCGGTACTATTGAAAATGGTTGTTCATGGGTATTTTCGACAAAAATGGGGGTTGTGTGGCCGTTGATATTCGACCAAAGGCTCATACACCTCACTACACATATGTTTCCTTCCCATATATCACATTCTTGGATTTATGGTGGAGACCATTTCTTTGTCAAAATTCCGTAGGTGTTGGCCTTCAGTGTCATTGAAAATGGTCGTTCACGGCTATTTTCGACAAAAATGGGGGTTGTGTGGCCATTGATCATCGACCAGAGGCTCGTACACCTCACCCCACATATGTTTCCTTGCCATAGATCACATTCTTGGATTTCTGGTGGAGACCATTTCTTGGTCAAAAATCCATAGGTGTTAGCCTTCGGTATTATTGAAAATGGTCGTTCATGGCTATTTTTGACAAAAATGGGGGTTGTGTGGCCATTGATCATCGACCTGAGGCTCATACACCTCACCCCACATATGTTTCCTTGCCATAGATCACATTCTTGGATTTGTGGTGGAGACCATTTCTTGGTCAAAAATCCGTAGGTGTTAGCCTTCGGTATTATTGAAAATTGTCATTCATGGCTATTTTCATCAAAAATGGGGGTTGTGTGGCCATTTATCATCGACCAGAGGCTCGTACACCTCACCCCACATATGTTTCCTTGCCATAGATCACATTTTTGGATTTCTGGTGGAGACCATTTCTTGGTCAAAAATTCGTACGTGTTAGCTTTCGGTATTATTGAAAATGGTCATTCATGGCTATTTTCGACAAAAATGGGGGTTATGTGGCCATTGATCTTCGACTAGAGGCTCATACACCTCACTACACATTTGTTTCCTTGCCATAGATCACATTCTTGGATTTATGGTGGAGACAATTTCTTGGTCAAAAATCCGTAGGTGTTAGCCTTCAGTGTCATTGAAAATGGTCGTTCATGGCTATTTTCGACAAAAATGGGGGTTGTGTGGCCATTGATCATTGACCAGAGGCTCGTACACTTTACCCCACATATGTTTTCTTAACATTGATCACATTCTTGGATTTCTGGTGGAGACCATTTCTTGGTCAAGAATCTGTTGGTGTTAGCCTTCGGTATTATTGAAAATAATCGTTCATCGCTCTTTTCGTCTAAAATGGGGGTTGTGTGGCCATTTATCATCGACCAGAGGATCGTACACCTCACCCCACATATGTTTCATTGCCATAGATCACATTCTATGATTTCTGGTGGAGACCATTTCTTGGTCAAAAATCCGTACGTGTTAGCCTTCAGTATTATTGAAAATGGTCATTCATGGGTATTTTCGACAAAAATGGGGGTTGTGTGGCCATTGATCATCGACCAGAGGCTCGTAAAGCTCACCCCACATATGTTTGCTTGCCATAGATCACATTCTTTGATTTCTGGTGGAGACCATTTCTTGGTCAAAAATCCGAATGTGTTAGCCTTCGGTAGTATTGAAAATGGTCGTTCATGGCCATTTTCGACAAAAATGGGGGTTGTGTGGCCATTGATATTCGACCAGAGGCTCATACACCTCACTACACATATGTTTCCTTGCCATAGATCACATTCTTGGATTTATGGTGGGGACCATTTCTTGGTAAAAAAATTTGTAGGTGTTAGCCTTTAGTGTCCTTGAAAATGGTCGTTCATGGCTATTTTCGACAAAAATGGGGGTTGTGTGGCCATTGATCATCGACCAGATGCTCGTCCACCTCACCCCACATATGTTGCCTTGCCATAGATCACATTCTTGGATTTCTGGTGGAGACCATTTCTTGGACAAAAATCCGAATGTGTTAGCCTTCGGTATTATTGAAAATGGTCATTCATGGCTATTTTCGACAAAAATGGGGGTTGTGTGGCCATTGATCTTCGACCAGAGGCTCATACACCTCACTACACATATGTTTCCTTGCCATAGATCACATTCTTGGATTTATGGTGGAGACCATTTCTTGGTCAAAAATCCATAGGTGTTAGCCTTCAGTGTCATTGAAAATGGTCGTTCATGGCTATTTTCGACAAAAATGGGGGTTGTGTGGCCATTGATCATCAACTAGAGGCTCGTACACTTCACCCCACATATATTTTCTTGCCAAATATCACATTCTTGGATTTCTGGTGGAGACCATTTCTTGGTCAGAAATCCGTTGGTGTTAGCCTTTGGTATTATTGAAAAATGGTCGTTCATGGCTATTTTTTGACTAAAATGGGGGTTGTGTGGCCATTTATCATCGACTAGAGGCTCATACACCTCACCCCATATATGTTTCCTTGCCATAGATCACATTCTCGGATTTCTGGTGGAAACCATTTCTTGGTCAAAAATCCGTACGTGTTAGCCTTCGGTATTATTGAAAATGGTCATCCATGGCTATTTTCGACAAAAATGGGGGTTGTGTGGCCATTGATCATCGACCAGAGGCTCGTAAACCTCACCCCACAAATTTTTGCTTGCCATAGATCACATTCTTTGATTTCTTGTGGAGACCATTTCTTGGTCAAAAATCCGAATGTGTTAGCCTTCGGTACTATAGAAAATGGTCGTTCATGGCTATTTTCGACAAAAATGGGGGTTGTGTGGCCATTGATATTCGACTAGAGGCTCATACACCTCACTACACATATGTTTCCTTGCCATATATCACATTCTTAAATTTATGGTGGAGACCATTTCTTGGTCAAAATTTTGTAGGTGTTAGCCTTCAGTGTCATTGAAAATGGTCGTTCATGGCTATTTTCGACAAAAATGGGGGTTGTGTGGCCATTGATATTCGACCAGAGGCTCGTACACCTCACTACACATATGTTTCCTTGCCATAGATCACATTCTTGGATTTATGGTGGAGACCATTTCTTGGTCAAAAAACCGTAGGTGCTAGCCTTCAGTGTCATTGAAAATGGTTCTTCATGGCTATTTTTGACAAAAATGGGGGTTGTGTGGACATTTATCATCGACCAGAGGCTCATACACCTCACCCCACATATGTTTCCTTGCCATAGATCACATTCTTGGATTTCTGGTGGAGACCATTTCTTGGGCAAAAATCCATACGTGTTAGCCTTCGGTATTACTGAAAATGGTCGTTGATGGCTATTTTCGACAAAAATGGGGGTTGTGTGGCCATTGATCTTCGACCAGAGGCCCATACACCTCACCCCACATATGTTTCCTTGCCAAAGATCACATTCTTGGATTTATGGTGGAGACCATTTCTAGGTCAAAAATCTGTAGGTGTTAGCCTTTAGTGTCATTGAAAATGGTCGTTCATGGCTATTTTCGACAAAAATGGGGGTTGTGTGTCCATTGATCATCGACCAAAGGCTCGTACACCTCACCCCACATACGTTTCCTTGCCATAGATCACATTTTGGATTTCTGGTGGAGACCATTTCTTGGTAAAAAAATCCGTAGGTGTTAGCCTTCAGTATTATTTAAAATGGTCGTTCATGGCTATTTTCGACTAAAATGGGGGTTGTGTGGCCATTGATCATCGACCAGAGGCTCAAACACCTCACCCCACGTATGTTTCCTTGCCATAGATCACATTCTTGGATTTCTGGTGGAGACCATTTCTTGGTCAAAAATCCGTAGCTGTTAGCCTTCAGTGTTATTGAAAATGGTCGTTCCTGGCTATTTTCATCAAAAATGGGGGTTGTGTGGCCATTTATCTTCGACCAGAGGCTTGTACACCTCACCCCACATATGTTTCCTTGCCATAGATCACATTCTTTGATTTCTGGTGGAGACCATGTCTTGGTCAAAAATCCGAATGTGTTAGCCTTTGGTACTATTGAAAATGGTCGTTGATGGCTATTTTCGACAAAAATAGGGGTTGTGTGGCCATTGATCATCGACCAGAGGCTCGTACACCTCACTACACATATGTTTCCTTGCCATAGATCACATTCTTGGATTTATGGTGGAGACCATTTCTTGGTAAAAAATCCGTAGCTGTTAGCCTTCGGTGTTATTGAAAATGGTCGTTCATGGCTATTTTCATCAAAAATGGGGGTTGTGTGGCCATTTATCTTCGACCAGAGGCTCGTACACCTCACCACACATATGTTTCCTTGCCATAGATCACATTCTTTGATTTCTGGTGGAGACCATTTCTTGGTCAAAAATCCGAATGTGTTAGCCTTTGGTACTATTGAAAATGGTCGTTCATGGCTATTTTCGACAAAAATAGGGGTTGTGTGGCCATTGATCATCGACCAAAAGCTCGTCCACCTCACCCCACATATGTTTCCTTGCATAGATCACATTCTTGGATTTCTGGTGGAGACCATTTCTTGGGCAAAAATCCATACGTGTTAGCCTTCGGTATTACTGAAAATGGTCGTTGATGGCTATTTTCGACAAAAATGGGGGTTGTGTGGCCATTGATCTTCGACCAGAGGCCCATACACCTCACCCCACATATGTTTCCTTGCCAAAGATCACATTCTTGGATTTATGGTGGAGACCATTTCTAGGTCAAAAATCTGTAGGTGTTAGCCTTTAGTGTCATTGAAAATGGTCGTTCATGGCTATTTTCGACAAAAATGGGGGTTGTGTGTCCATTGATCATCGACCAAAGGCTCGTACACCTCACCCCACATACGTTTCCTTGCCATAGATCACATTTTGGATTTCTGGTGGAGACCATTTCTTGGTAAAAAATCCGTAGGTGTTAGCCTTCAGTATTATTTAAAATGGTCGTTCATGGCTATTTTCGACTAAAATGGGGGTTGTGTGGCCATTGATCATCGACCAGAGGCTCAAACACCTCACCCCACGTATGTTTCCTTGCCATAGATCACATTCATGGATTTCTGGTGGAGACCATTTCTTGGTCAAAAATCCGAATGTGTTAGCCTTTGGTACTATTGAAAATGGTCGTTGATGGCTATTTTCGACAAAAATAGGGGTTGTGTGGCCATTGATCATCGACCAGAGGCTCGTACACCTCACTACACATATGTTTCCTTGCCATAGATCACATTCTTGGATTTATGGTGGAGACCATTTCTTGGTCAAAAATCCGTAGCTGTTAGCCTTCGGTGTTATTGAAAATGGTCGTTCATGGCTATTTTCATCAAAAATGGGGGTTGTGTGGCCATTTATCTTCGACCAGAGGCTCGTACACCTCACCCCACATATGTTTCCTTGCCATAGATCACATTCTTTGATTTCTGGTGGAGACCATTTCTTGGTCAAAAATCCGAATGTGTTAGCCTTTGGTACTATTGAAAATGGTCGTTCATGGCTATTTTCGACAAAAATAGGGGTTGTGTGGCCATTGATCATCGACCAAAAGCTCGTCCACCTCACCCCACATATGTTTCCTTTCCATAGATCACATTTTTGGATTTCTGGTGGAGACCATTTCTTGGGCAAAAATCCGAATGTGTTAGCCTTCGGTATTATTGAAAATGGTCATTCATGGCTATTTTCGACAAAAATGGGGGTTGTGTGAGCATTGATCTTCGACCAGAGGCTCGTAAACCTCTCCCCACATATGTTTTCTTGCCATATATCACATTCTTGGATTTTTGGTGGAGACCATTTCTTGGTCAAAATTTTGTAGGTGTTAGGCTTCAGTGTCATTGAAAATGGTCGTTCATGGCTATTTTCGACAAAAAATGGGGGTTGTGTGGCCATTGATCATCGACCAGAGGCTCGTACACCTCGCCCCACATATGTTTCCTTGCCATAGATCACATTATCGGATTTCTGGTGGAGACCCGTTATTGGTCAAAAATACATGCGTGTTAGCCTTCTGTATTATTGAAAATGGTCGTTGATCGCTATATTAGACAAAAATGGGCGTTGGGTGGCCATTGATCATCGACCAGAGGCCCATACACCTCACCCCACATATGTTTCCTTGCCATAGATCACATTCTTGGATTTCTGGTAGAGACCATTTCTAGGTCAAAAATCAGTACGTGTTAGCCTTCGGTATTATTGAAAATGGTCGTTCATGGCTATTTTCGACAAAAATGGGGGTTGTGTGGCCATTGATCATCGACCAGAGGCTCGTAAACCTCACCCCACATATGTTTCCTTGCCATAGATCACATTCTTTGATTTCTGGTGGAGAACATTTTTGGTAAAAAATCCGAATGTGTTAGCCTTTGGTACTATTGAAAATGGTCGTTCATGGCTATTTTCGACAAAAATGGGGGTTGTGTGGCCATTGATATTCGACCAGAGGCTCGTACACCTCACCCCACATATGTTTCCTTGCCATAGATCACATTCTTGGATTTCTGGTGGAAACCATTTCTTGGGCAAAATTCCGAATGTGTTAGCCTTCGGTATTATTGAAAATGGTCATTCATGGCTATTTTTGACAAAAATGGGGGTTGTGTGGCCATTGATCTTCGACCAGAGGCTCATACACCTCACTACACATATGTTTCCTTGCCATAGATCACATTATTGGATATATGGTGGAGACCATTTCTTGGTCAAAAATCCTTAGGTGTTAGCCTTCAGTGTCATTGAAAATGGTCGTTCATGGCTATTTTCGACAAAAATGGGGGTTGTGTGGCCATTGATCATCGACCAGAGGCTCGTACACTTCACCCCACATATGTTTTCTTGCAATAGATTACATTCTTGGATTTCTGGTGGGGACCATTTCTTGGTCAGAAATCCGTTAGTGTTAGCCTTTGGTATTATTGAAAAATGGTCGTTCATGGCTATTTTGACTAAAATGAGGGTTGTGTGGCCATTTATCATCGACCAGAGGTTCGTACACCTCACCCCACATATGTTTCCTTGCCATAGATCACATTCTTGGATTTTTGGTGGGGACCATTTCTTAGTCAAAAATCCGTACGTGTTAGCCTTCGGTATTATTGAAAATGGTCATTCATGGATATTTTCGACAAAATGGGGGTTATGTGGCCATTGATCATCGACCAGAGGCTCGTAAACCTCACCCCACATATGTTTTCTTGCCATAGATCACATTCTTTGATTTCTGGTGGAGACCATTTCTTGGTCAAAAATCCGAATGTGTTAGCCTTCGGTACTATTGAAAATGGTCGTTCGTTGCTATTTTCGACAAAAATGGGGGTTGTGTGGC
Source organism: Zea mays (assembly GCF_902167145.1). Classification (NCBI taxonomy): domain Eukaryota; kingdom Viridiplantae; phylum Streptophyta; class Magnoliopsida; order Poales; family Poaceae; genus Zea; species Zea mays. The sequence goes on from NC_050102.1 coordinate 157,329,755, forward strand.
CATTGATATTCGACCAGAGGCTCATACACCTCACTGCATATATGTTTACTTGCCATAGATCACATTCTTGGATTTATGGTGGAGACCATTTCTTGGTCAAAAATCCGTAGGTGTTAGCCTTCGGTATTATTGAAAATGGTCGTTCATGGCTATTTTTGACAAAAATGGGGGTTGTGTGGCCATTGATCATCGACCAGAGGCTCGTACACCTCACCTCACATGTGTTTCCTTGCCATAGATCACATTATCGGATTTCTAAAGGAGACCATTTCTTGGTCGAAAATCCGTACGTGTTAGCCTTCGGTATTATTGAAAATGGTCGTTGATCACTATTTTCGACAAAAATGGGCGTTGTGTGGCCATTGATCATTGGCCAGAGGCCCATACACCTCACCCCACATATGTTTCCTTGCCATAGATCATATTCTTGGATTTATGGTGGAGACCATTTCTTGGTCAAAAATCCGTAGGTGTTAGCCTTCAGTGTCATTGAAAATGGTCGTTCATGGCTATTTTCGACAAAAATGTTGGTTGTGTGGCCATTGATCATCGACCAGAGGCTCGTACGCCTCACCTCACATATGTTTCCTTGCCATAGATCACATTCTTGGATTTATGGTGGAGACCATTTCTTGGTCAATAATCCGTAGGTGTTAGCCTTCCGTGTCATTAAAAATGGTCGTTCATGGCTATTTTCGACAAAAATGGGGGTTGTGTGGCCATTAATCATCGACAAGAGGCTCGTACACTTTACCCCACATATGTTTTCTTGCCATTGATCACATTCTTGGATTTCTGGTGGAGGCCATTTCTTAGTCAAAAATCCGTACGTGTTAACCTTCGGTATTATTGAAAATGGTCATTCATGGCTATTTTCGACAAAAATGGGGGTTGTGTGGCCATTGATCATTGACCAGAGGCTCATAAACCTCACCCCACATATGTTTCCTTGCCATATATCACATTCTTTGATTTCTGGTGGAGACCATTTCTTAGTCAAAAATCCGAATGTGTTAGCCTTCGGTACTTTTGAAAATGGTCGTTCATGGCTATTTTCGACAAAAATAAGGGTTGTGTGGCCATTGATATTCGACCAGAGGCTCATACACCTCACTACAAATATGTTTCCTTACCATAGATCACATTCTTGGATTTATGGTGGAGACCATTTCTTGGTCAAAAATCCGTGAGTGTTAGCCTTCAATGTCATTGAAAATGGTCGTTCATGGCTATTTTCGACAAAAACGGGGGTTGTGTGGCCATTGATCATCGACCAGAGGCTCGTACACCTCACCCCACATATGTTTCCTTGCCATAGATCACATTCTTGGATTTCTGGTGGAGACCATTTCTTGGGCAAAAATCTGAATGTGTTAGCCTTCAGTATTATTGAAAATGGTCATTCATGGCTATTTTCGAGAAAAATGGGGGTTGTTTGGCCATTGATCTTCGACCAGAGGCTCATACACCTCACTACACATATGTTTCCTTGCCATAGATCACATTCTTGGATTTATGGTGGGGACCATTTCTTGGTCAAAATTCCGGAGGTGTTAGCCTTCAGTGTCATTGAAAATGGTCGTTCATGGCTATTTTCGACAAAATGGGGGTTGTGTGGCCATTGATCATCGACCAGAGGCTCGTACACCTCACCCCACATATGTTTCCTTGCCATAGATCACATTCTCGGATTTCTGGTGAAGACCATTTCTTGGTCAAAAATCCATACGTGTTAGCCTTCTGTATTATTGAAAATGGTCGTTGATCGCTATTTTAGACAAAAATGGGCATTGTGTGGCCATTGATCATCGACCAGAGGCCCATACACCTCACCCCACATATGTTTCCTTGCCATAGATCACATTCTTGGATTTATGGTGGAGACCATTTCTTGGTCAAAAATCTGTAGGTGTTAGCCTTTAGTGTCATTGAAAATGGCCGTTCATGGCTATTTTCGACAAAAATGGGGGTTGTGTGGCCATTGATCATCGACCAGAGGCTCGTACACCTCACCCCACATATGTTTCCTTGCCATAGATCACATTTTGGATTTCTGGTGGAGAACATTTCTTGGTCAGAAATCCGTAGGTGTTAGCCTTCGGTATTATTGAAAATGGTCGTTCATGGCTATTTTCGACAAAAATGGGGGTTGTGTGGCCATTGATCATCGACTAGAGGCTCATACACCTCACCCCACGTATGTTTCCTTGCCATAGATCACATTTTGGATTTCTGGTGGAGAACATTTCTTGGTCAAAAATCCATAGGTGTTAGCCTTCATTATTATTGAAAATGGTCGTTCATGGCTATTTTCGACAAAAATGGGGGTTGTGTGGCCATTGATCATCGACCAGAGGCTCATACACCTCACTTCACGTATGTTTCCTTGCCATAGATCACATTCTTCGATTTCTGGTGGAGACCATTTCTTGGTCAAAAATCCGTAGGTGTTAGCCTTCAGTATTATTGAAAATGGTCGTTCATGGCTATTTTCATCAAAAATAGGGGTTGTGTGGCCATTTATCATCGACAAGAGGCTCATAGACCTCACCTCACTTATGTTTCCTTGCCATAGATCACATTCTTGGATTTATGGTGGAGACCATTTCTTGGTCAAAAATCCGTAGGTGTTAGCCTTCCGTGTCTTTGAAAATGGTCGTTCATGGCTATTTTCGAAAAAATGGGTGTTGTGTGGCCATTGATCATCGACCAGAGGCTCGTACACTTTACCCCACATATGTTTTCTTGCCGTTGATCACATTCTTGGATTTCTGGTGGAGACCATTTCTTGGTCAAAAATCCGTTGGTGTTAGCCTTCGGTATTATTGAAAATGGTCGTTCATGGCTATTTTCGTCTAAAATGGGGGTTGTGTGGCCATTTATCATCGACCAGAGGCTTGTACACCTCACCCCACATATGTTTCCTTGCCATAAATCACATTCTTGGATTTCTGGTGGAGACCATTTCTTGGTCAAAAATCCGTACATGTTAGCTTCGGTATTATTGAAAATGGTCATTCATGGCGATTTTCGACAAAAATGGGGGTTGTGTGGCCATTGATCATCGACCAGAGGCTCATAAACCTCACCCCACATATGTTTCCTTGCCATAGATCACATTCTTTGATTTCTGGTGGATACTATTTCTTGGCCAAAAATCCGAATGTGTTAGCCTTCGGTACTATTGAAAATGGTCGTTCATGGCTATTTCGACTAAAATAAGTGTTGTGTGGCCATTGATATTCGACCAGAGGCTCATACACCTCACTACACATATGTTTCCTTGCCATAGATCACATTCTTGGATTTATGGTGGAGACCATTTCTTGGTCAAAAATCCATGAGTGTTAGCCTTCAGTGTCATTGAAAATGGTCGTTCATGGCTATTTTCGACAAAATGGGGGTTGTGTGGCCATTGATCATCGACCAGAGACTCGTACACCTCACCCCACATATGTTTCCTTGCCATAGATCACATTCTTGGATTTCTGGTGGAGACCATTTCTTGGGCAAAAATCTGAATGTGTTAGCCTTCGGTATTATTGAAAATTGTCATTCATGGCTATTTTCGACAAAAATGGATGTTGTGGCCATTGATCTTCGACCAGAGGCTCATACACCTCACTACACATATGTTTCCTTGCCATAGATCACATTCATGGATTTATGGTGGATACCATTTCTTGGTCAAAATTCCGTAGGTGTTAGCCTTCAGTGTCATTGAAAATGGTCGTTCGTGGCTATTTTCGACAAAAATGGGGGTTGTGTGGCCATTGATCATCGACCAGAGGCTCATACACCTCACCCCACATATGTTTCCTTGCCATAGATCACATTCTCGGATTTCTGGTGGAGGCCATTTCTTGGTCAAAAATCCATACGTGTTAGCCTTCGGTATTATTGAAAATGGTCGTTGATCGCTATTTTCGACAAAAATGGGCGTTGTGTGGCCATTGATCATCGGCCAGAGGCCCATACACCTCACCCCACATAAGTTTCCTTGTCATAGATCACATTCTTTGATTTCTGGTGGAGACCATTTCTTGGTCAAAAATCCAAATGTGTTAGCCTTCGGTACTATTGAAAATGGTCGTTCATGGCTATTTCGACTAAAATAAGTGTTGTGTGGCCATTGATATTCCACCAGAGGCTCATACACCTCACTACACATATGTTTCCTTGCCATAGATCACATTCTTGGATTTATGGTGGAGACCATTTCTTGGTCAAAAATCCGTAAGTGTTAGCCTTCAATGTCTTTGAAAATGGTCGTTCATGGCTATTTTCGACAAAATGGGGGTTGTGTGGCCATTGTTCATTGACCAGAGACTCGTACACCTCACCCCACATATGTTTCCTTGCCATAGATCACATTCTTGGATTTCTGGTGGAGACCATTTCTTGGGCAAAAATCTGAATGTGTTAGCCTTCGGTATTATTGAAAATTGTCATTCATGGCTATTTTCGACAAAAATGGGTGTTGTGGCCATTGATCTTCGACCAGAGGCTCATACACCTCACTACACATATGTTTCCTTGCCATAGATCACATTCTCGGATTTCTGGTGGAGACCATTTCTTGGTCAAAAATTCATACGTGTTAGCCTTCGGTATTATTGAAAATGGTCGTTGATCGCTATTTTCGACAAAAATGGGCGTTGTGTGGCCATTGATCATCGGCCAGAGGCCCATACACCTCACCCCACATATGTTTCCTTGCCATAGATCACATTCTTTGATTTCTGGTGGAGACCATTTCTTGGTCAAAAATCCAAATGTGTTAGCCTTCGGTACTATTGAAAATGGTCGTTCATGGCTATTTCGACTAAAATAAGTGTTGTGTGGCCATTGATATTCGACCAGAGGCTCATACACCTCACTACACATATGTTTCCTTGCCATAGATCACATTCTTGAATTTATGGTGGAGACCATTTCTTGGTCAAAAATCCGTGAGTGTTAGCCTTCAGTGTCATTGAAAATGGTCGTTCATGGCTATTTTCGACAAAATGGGGGTTGTGTGGCCATTGATCATTGACCAGAGACTCGTACACCTCACCCCACATATGTTTCCTTGCCATAGATCACATTCTTGGATTTTTGGTGGAGACCATTTCTTGGGCAAAAATCTGAATGTGTTAGCCTTCGGTATTATTGAAAATTGTCATTCATGGCTATTTTCGACAAAAATGGGTGTTGTGGCCATTGATCTTCGACCAGAGGCTCATACACCTCACTACACATATGTTTCCTTGCCATAGATCACATTCTTGGATTTATGGTGGAGACCATTTCTTGGTCAAAATTCTGTAGGTGTTAGCCTTCAGTGTCATTGAAAATGGTCGTTCATGGCTATTTTCGACAAAAATGGGGTTGTGTGGCCATTGATCATCGACCAGAGGCTCGTACACCTCACCCCACATATGTTTCCTCGCCATAGATCACATTCTCGGATTTCTGGTGGAGACCACTTCTTGGTCAAAAATCCATAGGTGTTAGCCTTCATTATTATTGAAAATGGTCGTTCATGGCTATTTTCGACAAAAATGGGGGTTGTGTGGCCATTGATCATCGACCAGAGGCTCATACACCTCACTTCACGTATGTTTCCTTGCCATAGATCACATTCTTGGATTTATGGTGGAGACCATTTCTTGGTCAAAAATCCGTAGGTGTTAGCCTTCAGTGTCATTGAAAATGGTCGTTCATGGCTATTTTCGACAAAAATGGGGGTTGTGTGGCCATTGATCATCGACTAGAGGCTCATACACCTCACCCCACATATGTTTCCTTGCCATAGATCACATTTTGGATTTCTGGTGGAGAACATTTCTTGGTCAAAAATCCATAGGTGTTAGCCTTCATTATTATTGAAAATGGTCGTTCATGGCTATTTTCGACAAAAATGGGGGTTGTGTGGCCATTGATCATCGACCAGAGGCTCATATACCTCACTTCACGTATGTTTCCTTGCCATAGATCACATTCTTGGATTTCTGGTGGAGACCATTTCTTGGTCAAAAATCCGTAGGTGTTAGCCTTCGGTATTATTGAAAATGGTCGTTCATGGCTATTTTCATAAAAAATGGGGGTTGTGTGGCCATTTATCATCGACCAGAGGCTCGTACACCTTACCTCACATATGTTTCCTTGCCATATATCACATTCTTGGATTTATGGTGGAGACCATTTCTTGGTCAAAAATCCGTAGGTGTTAGCCTTCTGTTTCATTGAAAATGGTCGTTCATGGCTATTTTCGACAAAAATGGGGGTTGTGTGGCCATTGATCATCGACCGGAGGCTCATACACCTCACCCCACGTATGTTTCCTTGCCATTGATCACATCCTTGGATTTCTGGTAGAGACCATTTCTTGGTCAAGAATCCGTTGGTGTTAGCCTTCGGTATTATTGAAAATGGTCGTTCATGGCTATTTTCGTCTAAAATAGGGGTTGTGTGGCCATTTATCATCGACCAGAGGTTCGTACACCTCACCCCACATATGTTTCCTTGCCATAGATCACATTCTTGGATTTCTGGGGAGACCATTTCTTGGTCAAAAATCCTTACGTGTTAGTCTTCGGTATTATTGAAAATGGTCATTAATGGCTATTTTCGACAAAAATGGGGGTTGTGTGGCCATTGATCATCGACTAGAGGCTCATAAACCTCACCCCACATATGTTTCCTTGCCATAGATCACATTCTTTGATTTCTGGTGGAGACCATTTCTTGGTCAAAAATCCGAATGTGTTAGCCTTCGGTACTATTGAAAATGGTCGTTCATGGCTATTTTCGACAAAAATAAGGGTTGTGTGGCCATTGATATTCGACCAGAGGCTCATACACCTCACTACAGATACGTTTCCTTGCCATAGATCATTTTCTTGGAGTATGGTGGAGACCATTTCTTGGTCAAAAATCCGTGAGTGTTAGCCTTCAGTGTCATTGAAAATGATCGTTCATGGCTATTTTCGACAAAAATGGGGGTTGTGTGGCCATTAATCATCGACCAGAGGCTCGTACACCTCACCCCACATATGTTTCCTTGCCATAGATCACATTCTTGGATTTCTGGTGGAGACCATTTCTTGGGCAAAAATCTGAATGTGTTAGCCTTCGGTATTATTGAAAATGGTCATTCAAGGCTATTTTCGACAAAAATTGGAGTTGTGTGGCCATTGATCTTCGACCAGAGGCTCATACACCTCACTACACATATGTTTCCTACCATAGATCACATTCTTGGATTTATGGTGGAGACCATTTCTTGGTCAAAATTCCGTAGGTGTTAGCCTTCAGTGTCATTGAACATGGTCGTTCATGGCTATTTTCGACAAAATGGGGGTTGTGTGGCCATTGATCATCGACCAGAGGCTCGTACACCTCACCCCACATATGTTTCCTTGCCATAGATCACATTCTCGGATTTCTGGTGGAGACCATTTCTTGGTCAAAAATCCATACGTGTTAGCCTTCTATATTATTGAAAATGGTCGTTGATCGCTATTTTCGACAAAAATGGGTGTTGTGTGGCCATTGATCATCGACCAGAGGCCCATACACCTCACCCCACATATGTTTCCTTGCCATAGATCACATTCTTGGATTTACGGTGGAGACCATTTCTTGGTCAAAAGTCCGTAGGTGTTAGCCTTCGGTATTATTGAAAATGGTCGTTCATGGCTATTTTCGACAAAAATGGGGGTTGTGTGGCTATTGATTATCGACCAAAGGCTCATACACCTCACCCAAGTATGTTTCCTTGCCATAGATCACATTCTTGGATTTCTGGTGGAGACCATTTATTGGTCAAAAATTTGTAGGTGTTAGCCTTCGGTATTATTGAAAATGGTCGTTCATGGCTATTTTCATAAAAAATGGGGGTTGTGTGGCCATTTATCATCGACCAGATGCTCATACACCTCACCTCACATATGTTTCCTTGCCATAGATCACATTCTTGGATTTATGGTGGAGACCATTTCTTGGTCAAAAATCCGTAGGTGTTAGCCTTCCGTGTCATTGAAAATGGTCGTTCATGGCTATTTTCGACAAAATGGGGGTTGTGTGGCCATTGATCATCGACCAGAGACTCGTACACTTTACCCCACATATGTTTTCTTGCCATTGATCACATTCTTGGATTTCTGGTGGAGACCATTTCTTGGTCAAGAATCCGTTGGTGTTAGCCTTCGGTACTATTGAAAATGGTCATTCATGGCTATTTCCGACAAAAATGGGGGTTGTGTGGCCATTGATCATCGACCAGAGGCTCATAAACCTCACCCCACATATGTTTCCTTGCCATAGATCACATTCTTTGATTTCTGGTGGAGACCATTTCTTGGTCAAAAATCCAAATGTGTTAGCCTTTGGTACTATTGAAAATGGTCGTTCATGGCTATTTTCGACAAAAATAAGGGTTGTGTGGCCATTGATATTCGACCAGAGGCTCATACACCTCACTACACATATGTTTCCTTGCCATAGATCACATTCTTGGATTTATGGTGTGTTGGTACTTGCTACCAGGTGCAAGGGGATCCAACGGGGGTGAGAGTTGACGTAAACAGAGTTCTCGCATGAGATGGAAAAAGCTCTGTTGATCTAGCCTCTTAATGGCACTATGCGGGGGTATTTATAGGTACCTGAGTGCCCAGCGTCCTGTATTAAGGACGCATGTGCCCTCAGACATCTAGGTTATCCCCGGAATATTCCCATAAAGCGGGGTTACAGACCGTAATTATAGGGATGCCTTTACAAATTAGGCCCGTAACGCGCAGCGGCCACACAGGGCCTGTTACAATGGGCCGGATCACACGTGGGCCTCCATGCTGGACGAGGTCGCAATGATGGGACGACCTCGTCACAGGTCTTCGTCCGATGACGTGTGGGACGAAGGGTGAGCCTGCCTGTTGTCTTGTCTCCCTCGGTCCGACGATTACGACGAAGGCATCGAGCGAAGGGTGGCGTCTTCACCTTCGCCGCAACATTTGCCCTCCGAGGGACCAGTTCGACTAAGTCATCTGGTGCCGAAGATGTCGCTAGATGGCGGAGACGCTGCCCTCGCTCGAAGTGGTTCAGCGGGGGTTTTTGACATGACCGTTGATTGACACCGTACTGTTGTACTGCGGGTTTCCCGTAGCGCCGCGCCCTGTGTATAAAAGGGGGCGGGGGGCGGGGCGTTTTGAACTTTATCTTTCCGCGCTCCGTGAAAACCCTAGCCGCCTTTTCCACCATCTTGCTGCTCGTCTGCCCTCCTTGCTCTTGTTCGCTGGAGATCTGGCCCGAGTGAAGCAGACCGCTCGCCCTCGCCGACGGTACGTAGCGATGCCGACCACTTCTTCTTCTGCTGCCGCTACGCCGCCGGCCGACGCGTCGTCTGAGGAGACGCTGAGTACTGTGGCGGCGGAGGAGTTGCGCGTCGGCGAAATGGTGGATTTCGGTGTGTCGCGGATGTCCTCGGTCCGTGTGCAAGATATGCAGCAGCTTGGTTACTTTGGCGGCGGAGTCGCTCGTGTCCCGGGGACGGAGGAGGTCCCCGATCCGGAAGGCGAGTTGGTTGTGTTCGAGGCGTTCTTTGCCGCTGGTCTTTGCCTGCCTGCGCACCGATTTGTGGGAGAAGTCCTGCGCAGATTTAACGTTCAGATCCATCAGCTGACTCCCAATGTCGTGGTGGCTCTGTCGAAGTATGTCTAGGCGACGACTTCGTACGGTGGACAGCCATCAGTCGAAGTCTTCACGAAGTACTATTGCCTGCACTGGCAGAAGAGGATGATTGGAGATGAAGTTGCCCAGTTTGGGTCCTGTACATTTACGCCGAAGACCGGCAAGACCACGATGGAGGTAGTTGAGTTGGTTCCTTGCGCCCGCAACAAGTGGGGCAATTGGCATGAGTTTTGGTTCTATGTCGCGGAGGGCACAGTCGAAGGCCATCCGGGGCTCCCCGTGTCCGAGATGTGCTCGCATTACAACTCCGCATACCCGCCGTTTGAAGTGGCAGAGGAGGATGCGGACGAAGGGGCCCTTCGGTGCGCCGCCGGCCTGAGCAGCGGGCGCGATTTGGTTGAGGAGTTTGTGGCGTACGGGGTATGACCTTTGGCGCATGGCTGGGCGTTGGGCGAAGTATGCCCTCGCCAGATGCCTTCCCATGGTGGGAAGCTGGTGCGAAGTCCTGCCTTCGCACTGGATCTGCATAGCCGCGATCCGGCCGCCTTTGTGCGTGAGGCGGAGGATGGGGCGGTGCGGATCGTTGGTCGGTACATGCCGAAGACAGAGGGCCAACGTAGCTTGGATATTCGCGAGTCTAATGACCGCTTGAACAGGGTTTTCGAGTTGAATCGTCTGCCGTATGGCGGTTATCCCGGCCAAGACGATGTGGATCGTCGCGGGAAGAAACCGGTGGTAGAGACTGGAGACGACCCCGCGCCGGCCACCGCCTCGTCCTCTAAGAAGAGGAAACTAGGTATTGCTATGGGAGGACTTGGGGTTTCCGATGGTTTTGCTAGAGAATTGATGAGGACATGCGTGGCCCCAGGGGGAAGGATGTGTTCGCCCGAGCTCCGGGAGTCTTCGACGCGGATGCTGAGGGTTACCGGGGGTTGGTGGCCTCAGAATGTTCCTATCTCCCGCGTGGCCGGTGAGGACTTTTTTACATCTCGCATGGTTCGTGATTGGAAAGTGTTTCCTTAGGGGCGGAATATTGCTGCTGTTGTGTCGGCAGTGATGGACAAGGATCGTCAGGGAGCTGCGCAGAAGCGCCAGGCGGTCGTCAGGCTTCATGAGGCCAGGCCGAAGAGGCAGCGGGGGGCTGCGAAGGCTACTGCCCCCGGCGGAGGCCAGCCGCCGCTGGTGGCGAAGTCGGCCGTCTCTGCATCCAGCAGGGCGCTGGAGGCTGTGAAGGCGGCTGCCGCTGGTGCTTCCAAGTCTGCGAAGGCTGCCCCTGCGTCCAGCAGGGTGCCGGAGGCTGCGAAGGCGGCCCGAGGGTTGCCACCGCCGGGCAAGCGCGTCGCCGACTTCGCCACCGACATTAGTGTGGACGATTATCTTGTTGGTAAGTCGTTGGCTCGAGTTTTTTTTTAATTTGTTGATACGTCGCAGGGTCGGACGAAGGCCAACTTGTTGTTGCTCCGCCTGCCGCGGTGACCGCGGCGGCTGCCGTGGTGCCCAGGGCGAAGGGCAGTGCTCTTAGTGCTGGCGGCGAGATACCGGCACTCACTGCCGTCAGGGACGAGGCGGGTGCTGTGTCCCGCCGGCTGAAAGAGATGAAGGAGGCACTAAGTCAGGTACGTTGAGCTAGACTTCGGTTTTTTACCAGCTTCGCCGGGGCTGTGGTCTTATGTGTGTCTTGTAGGCGGCTGACTTCGCAGACTGCGCGGCGTCGGGGGCTCTGACGGCAGTTGTGTCTGCCGAAGTCGAGAGACTTCGGACTCAACATGCTGACGCCGTCCGGGAAAAGTCGGCCGCCGACAGTAAGTACTGCAAGCTGGCGGATAAGGTGGCCATGCTGGAGGGTGAGAGGACTGACCTCTGGTGCCAACTGGCGGAGTAGAGGAAGGAGGCTAATGAGGCCCTCACCAAGGCGCAGTCTGCGCAGGCGGAGGCCAATTTGGTGCGGGCGGAGGGCAGTCTTGCCAGGCAGCGCGCCGAGCAGTTGGAGGAGCGGCTCAACGCTCTTCAGACCCGTGTGGAGAGGGCTGAGGCCTCGACGCGCACGGAGGCTGAGCGGACACGCAAACAGCTTATGTATTCATACCATGAGCTGGGCGCGCGGACCGCTGACTTCGAAGTGCCGGACCAAGAGCTCGGACTTCGCTCCCTCGAGTGGATACAGGAGGAGTTGCAGGCGCTCCCCACCATCGTGGAGGGGTTTATGTCCTATGCCTCCCTGGTCACCTGCGAGGGGGCGATGAACGCGCTCTCTCGCGAAGGGTGCCGGCACTTCGAGGTCTTCGACCAAGCTGATGAGGATTTCGAGCATGATATCTACAAGGTTGGGGACCCTGTAGTGAAGGAATCCGCCGGAGCCCTCTACGACCAGATGTGGGGCCCCCACGGTCGGGAGGTGGTCAGGGAGCGGGCCGAGACGGCGAGGGGTCAGGTAATGTTTGGCTTTTGTTTAGTGTTTGTTGCGTGTGGGTTATATGTGGGTGTGCTGAATCTGTGTGCTGTGTCTCAGGCCGCGCGTGGCGAGAAGGTGGAGGACTTCGGGGCTTTGAACAGCGTGCAGCCTGAGCCGGAGTCGAACCCGGTGGTGGCTACGCCCGAGACTGCCCCGGAGCTGCCCCCGGAAACCGTCGAAGGCGTTCCCGATGCCCCCGCAGCCACCGTGGCCGGCGGAGGCCCGTCGCCAACTGCCGCGCCGAGGGCTGACGATCCTGTGCAGATGGCGGCGGAGCCGGCAGCGGAGGATCCTGCGACGGCTGGGTCTTCGCAGGTGGCCTAGTGGGTGTGGGTAGTTAGGAAATTTTGGATATGTTGCTGAACCTTGGTTGCTGCACAGGTTCAAGATTTTGGGCCTGCGCACGCAACCGCTACTGCTAATTTTTTGGCGGCTTCGACCGTGGATGATGGGAATAAATCAGATGAGACTACATCTAAGTTTTCCGATTTTGGTGACTCTGGGAGCTCTGTTGAGTGGACCGAAGAGTCGTCAGATGAGGACTTGGACTACTTTGCGGCCTTGGATGTGGCAGCGGCGGAGGCTTCGCCGCATGCTGCGGATGCTGAAGTTGTGCCTGGTCTGAGTGTTGGGCGCAGGCGGCGAAGGGCGGTTGCGAAGCGTAGAGTGAGCGAGGCGGACGGCGGTCGACTTCGTGTGAGCAGGGCTGGCAGGCAAGAACTGTTGTCCTTGCCGGCCGCTGTGGGTTCAGGTGAGGGGGAGATGCGAAGTCTTTTTGCGGGTGAGGAGCTGAGGATAATGTTGTTTAACTATAGGGAGATGGGAATTATTCCGAAGGTTGAGCCGATGTAAGGTGTGATGCCCTCGCTTGTACATATGTAATGGCTTGTATGATGAGGTTGTGTGCCTTCGCACATTCGGCTATGCTCACGAAGGCGTTACGTACGTTGTCTGGTGTATTTGTTGTGTTGGTCGGGTACGCATGTAGCCGGTCTTTGCGCGGACAGATTGGTGTACGCTTGTTAAGCTTCATCCGACTGCACCCTTAGGTGACTGTTGTGCGGATAGTTTTCGTGGAAGACTTCGATTTGTCGCAATTGTTGTGCTAGTCCGGCTGCACCCTTAGGCGACTTTTGCACAGATAGTCTTCGCGGAAGACTTCGATTTTTCGCACTTGTTGTGCTAGTCTGGCTACACCCTTAGGCGACTTTTGCACAGATAGTCTTCGCGGAAGACTTCGATTTTTCGCACTTGTTGTGCTAGTCTGGCTGCACCCTTAGGCGACTTTTGCACGGATAGTCTTCGCGGAAGACTTCGATTTTTCGCACTTGTTGTGCTAGTCCGGCTGCACCCTTAGGAGACTTTTGCATGGATAGTCTTCGCGGAAGACTTCGATTTTTCGCACTTGTTGTGCTAGTCCGGCTGCACCCTTAGGCGACTTTTGCACGGATAGTCTTCGCGGAATACTTCATTTTTCGCACTTGTTGTGCTAGTCCGGCTGCACCCTTAGGCGACTTTTGCACGGATAGTCTTCGCGGAAGACTTCGATTTTTCGCACTTGTTGTGCTAGTCCGGCTGCACCCTTAGGCGACTTTTGCACGGAGTTATCGCACGCGAGGGTAGCTAGCGCTCGGCCTCGCGGTGACTTTGTATTGGTCGAATGTCGAAGACCGTCGGCGCGGTCTTTTTTCGACGTGGGTTTTTGCGGGGGATTTTTCACTTGTATATTACATGACTCCGCCTCATTAAAAATCTCACCCCCCGGGAGGAAAAGAGTGCGGGCCAGAATGAAATTGTTTTTGCGGAATACAAGGGCGAACCGGCCCTGAAGAGTCAAACAAAAATTTTGCGGAGATTATCAATGTTCCAGGAGTGCTCCAGGTCTTCGCCGTTTGGCGTTGCGAGCCTGTATGCGCTGGGGGAGGCCTTCGTCTTGACAATGAAAGGGCCCTCCCACTTGGGCTCCAACTTGCCCCTGGACTCTGTCCGCGCTGTTCGGACGAGTACGAGGTCCCCTTCGCTGAATTCCCTCGGGATGACTGCGTGGTCGCGCCATGCTTTTATCTGGGCTTGGTATTTATTTAGAGCCTGTAGAGCGAAGACCCGGTCTCCATCGATGAGATCCTTCGAAGTGGGTTCGTCGACGTCGGGGACGGCTGACGAAACTGTTCGCGGGGACCCATGCTTTATTTCTTATGGAGTCATGGCCTCCGATCCGTATAGAAGGCGGAAAGGGGTGAACCCAGTCGCCCTGCACTCAGTCGTGTTTAGCGCCGAGACTGCCTCAGGTAGCAAATCGGCCCACTTGCCCTTTTTTCGTCGAGGAGCATCTTTTTGATAGCTGTGAAAATTTTTCCATTGGCGCGTTCCACAACTCCGTTGGACTACGGGTGATATACTGAGGTGAAGGCAAGCTTGGTGCCAATGGAGAAGCATAAATCCTTGAAGTCTTGGCTATCAAACTGCTTGCCGTTGTCGACTGTTAGTTCGGACGGTACTCCGAAGCCGCAAACAATGTTTTGCCGAAAGAATTTCTGTGCGGTCTTTGCTGTTATTGTGGAAACAGCCCTCGCCTCGATCCATTTGGTAAAGTACTCAACAACGACGAAGGCGAACTTGAGGTTCCCCTGAGCCGTGGGCAGGGGCCCGACGATGTCCATGCCCCAGCGCTGGAGAGGCCATGTGTGGGCGATCAGCTTTGTGAATTGCGAGGGGCTGCCTGATCGAGGCGAAAACTTCTGGTAGGCTTCGCAGGACCTTGCAACCCGATTTGCGGCGCAGATCATTGCGGGCCAGTAGAAACCTTGGCGGATCACCTTTGCGGCTAGGGCCCTTGGCCCTGCGTGAGAGCCGCAAGTACCAATGTGGACTTCGCGCAGGATTTGGACGCCTTCGGTCTTGGTGACACATTTAAGCATTGGCTGACTGACCCCTTTCTTGTAGAGTTAGCCCTCAATTAGTGCGAAATCCCGGCTTCGATGTTTGAGGCGCTTGGCCTCGTTGATGTCGGTTGGGTGGTAGTACCCCTGTAGGAACAGGGTTATTGGTGCCCGCCAGTCTTCGGTCATGATAAGGTTGACTATGCGGTGACCTTCGCTGTCGTTGGTTATTTGGAGCCCTTCGGGGCTCCGGACGGCTGGTGTGCCGATAACATGGTAGAACACGTCGGAGGGCAGGGGCTCGCCTCGTGCAGCAGCCTTGGCCAATGCGTCGGCTTCTTCATTCTTGGCCCGGTCCACATGCTGCAAGGTGAATCCCTTGAATTGTCTCTCGAGACTCCGGATGGCCGCGAGGTATTGCATAAGTGAGGGGTCCTTTGCTGCATAGTCTTTCTCGACTTGGCCGGCAACTACCTTGGAGTCTGTTCTGATAATGCAGGTGGTGACCCCAAGGGCCCTCAGCTTGCGGAGGCCGAGGATGACTGCTTCGTATTCTGCTATGTTATTTGTGCATCTGTCAGATTCCAGAGCGAAGCTGAGGCGTGCCGCGTATTTGTGCTTGACCCCGGCGGGTGAGGTGATGACTGTGGCGGCACCTGCCCCTGCATGGCACCATGCGCCATCGCAGTGGATCGTCCAAACCTTCTCTGCGGACGAGTTCGGCTGTGTTATTGGCCCAGTCCAGTCGACGACGAAGTCTGCCAGGACTTGTGACTTGATGGCTGTCCTGGGCTCGAAATTGATGTGGTAGCCGGAGAGTTCGGCCGCCCACTTGGCAATCCTAACCGATGCCTCCGGGTTTCTGAACAGTTCACCTAGTCCCCTGTCTGAGGTGACTCGGACCTTGAATGCTTCAAAATAATGGCGCAATTTGCACGAAGACATAACAACTGCGTAGGCAATCTTCTCCAGTTCCGTCATGTTACATATGGACGGTGTTAGCACTTCGAAGACATAGTAAACTGGGCACTGCCTAATCACGCCCTCAACTGTCTGCTCCTGCACCAGTGCCGCGCTGACCGCATGCGGCGAAGCCGCAACATAGAGCAACAGGGGTAGCGAAGAGTCGGGGCTTGTAAGGACTGCCAACTTCGATAGGTACTGTTTTAATGAGGTGAAGGCCGCCGCCTGCTCTAGTCCCCAAGCGAAGTCTTTTGCGCCACGGAGGGTTTTGAGGAAGGGGAGACTTCGCTCAGCGGATTTGGATATAAATCTGTTGAGGGCAGCCAACCTGCCCGTCAGGCGTTGGACGTCTCTGGCGGACTGCGGAGGCGTCATGTTGATGATGGCCTGAATTTTGGTTGGGTTGGCCTCGATGCAGCGGTGTGATACTAGGTAGCCCAATATTTTCCCTTGGCAAACGCCGAAGACACACTTTTCCGGGTTCAGGGGAAGTCGTGCGTCTCGCATGTTCGCGAATGTCTCGGCGAGGTCAGCGAGATGGTCCTCCTTGCTCCTGCTGGCGACGACGATGTCGTCCACATATGTGAATATATTTCTGCCGACTTGCCCTTTGAGCACTGTTTTGGTAAGCCGGGAGAAGGTGGACCCGGCGTTCTTGAGTCCCTCCGGCATTCTGATGAAGCAGTATGTGCCGAAGGGTGTTATGAAACTGGTGCTGGCCTTGTCTTCCTCCTTCATGTATATTTGATGGTAACCGAAGAAGCAGTCGAGGAGTGACATGACTTCGCACCCAGCCGCGCTATCGACTATTTTATCGATCCGAGGCAACGGGAAGTTGTCCTTTGGGCAGGCCTTATTGAGACTGGTGAAGTCGATGCACATTCGCCACTTGCCGCTCTTTTTCTGCACCATCACGACGTTGGAGAGCCACGTGGGGTAAGCCACTGGCTCGATAAATTTGGCTTCCATGAGGCGATGGACCTCGGCCTTGGCGGCTTTTGTCTTTTCGTCGGACATTTTACGGAGCCGCTATTTTTTCGGTCTCACCGAAGGGTCGATTCCCAAGCTGTGCTCAATTATGGATCGGCTGACCCCGACCAGGTCGAGGGCGGACCAGGCGAAGATGTCTTTGTTCTTGGATAAGCAGAAGAGGAGTTTCTCCTCGTCATGCGAAGTGAGGTCTTCGCTGATGGTGACTGTCTGGTTGGGCGTGGCCTGGTCGAGAGGAACATTCTTGGTCCCATCGTTGCTCTGCAGCTGCGCCTTGTATTCTTTGTCGGTTGGGCTGGCGGACGCAGGGACCTCGCGCTGGGCCGTGAGGCAGTGTACATTTCTTTGCCCGGGGACGAAGTCCCGCTCTATGTTGCGCGCAGTTTGCTGATTGCCGTAGATCGTGATGGCGCCTAACGGACCTGGTATTTTCATGCACAGGTACAGTCCGTGAATGGCTGCCTCAAACTTGTTGATGGAGCCCCGACCCATGATGGCGTTGTACGGATATACCATATCCACAATATCAAAGGTCACTTGCTCACTTCGGGCATTGGGTGCTACACCGAAGGAGAGAGGCAGCTCTATTTTGCCGACAGGGAAAGTGCCCTTGCCGCTGAAGCCATACAACGGGTTGTCCAAAGGCTTGAGCAGGCTGTGGCTTATGCCCATGCGGTCGAAGGCGTGGAGGAAAATGATGTCCACCTGACTGCCATTGTCAACTAGGACTTTGTGCAGGTCCCAGCCTGCCACGCTGCAGTTGATAACCATGGCGTCGATGTGAGGGGCGCTGCGCAGGTCGACGTCTCGTGCGTCGAAGGTTAGCGGTACGTGGGACCACTTTGTCTGCACGACTGGGCCAGTGATGGCGACGTGGTTGATGCTGCGGTAGTGGTCCCGCTTCTGCCGCTTTGTGTCGAAGTCGGTGCTGGACCCCCCAGTGATCATGTGAATGACTCCGCGATACGGCTGATCGGCGAAGTCTTCTTGTTTTGGGGCGTGGGGGTGGGGGATGTTTTGATGTTGCTGGTGTGGAGGTGGGGGTGGGGGAGGTACGATTTGTACTTCCTGGTGTTGGTATGCGTGGTGCGGTGGATGCGGGGCGGGGGCGTGGATATATGGTGGAGGGGGTTGCTGGTAAGTGTGCGCGACAACTCTAGGGTTGTCGGCTGGCTGTGCCCGTGCCATCCTGTCTTTGGTGGCCTTCGTCTCTGGGCAGTCTCTGGTTTGGTGGGCGCAGTCTTCGCCATGGAAGAGACAGAAGAATCGGCGCGGCGGCTGCGCGCGCCCCCGACCCCTACCGCGAGTTCCATTTCCGCGGCCCTTGGGGGGATATTCCTGGCGGCGAGGGGGTTCAGCAGCGGGGTGCTGGTTGGCGATGTTGTGCACTTGCTGTTGAGTGTGGCCGTCTCGACCGGAGTCTTGCCGCGGAGTCCTCGTCCACGTGCGGCTGGACTGTGGAGCATCTTTGGGCTTCCTCTGAGACTCAACCTTGCGCTGGTGGAGCTCTTCGGATTTGGTGTATTTTTCAAATAGCTGATATAATTCCTAGAGGTTCTTGGGCGGATCTCTGATGCAGTGGCTATAGAGGACGCCGGCGCGAAGGCCACTGATGGCGTAGTGGATGGCGATCTGGTCTTCGACTGAGGGCATCTGTGACTTGAGTGTTAGAAATTTACGGTAATACTCCCGCAGAGTCTTCTTTTCCAGCTGCTTGCAGAGTGAGAGTTCGGCCAAGGCGTCGGTGTCTGGGCGGTACCCTTGGAAGTTGAGCAGGAATTTGTCCCGGAGGCTCCTCCAGGAATCAATGGACAGCGGAGGCAACCTGGTGAACCAGGTGAGAGCTGGGCCTTCGAGGGCGATGATGAAAGACTTGGCCATTATGGCGTCGTCCCCTCCAGAAGATGCAACGGCGACCTGATAACTCATGATGTATTGTGTTGGGTCAGTGCTGCCGTTGTACTTGAGATAGGTCCCTGCCCGGAAGTTGGCGGGCCAGGGCATCACTTGTAGGTGTGGCGCCAGGGGACTTTGCTTGTCGAGGTAGTTGACCCCTTGGAATGGCGCGGCGTGTGGGAAGGTGTGGTCACGCTGGGGGTAGTGCCGGTCTTCCAGTTGTGCGCGTTGTTGCAGGGGTGGCCCGTGCTGCAGGCCGAGGTGGCCTTCGTGCATGTCTTCCAGTTGTGCGCGCTGTTGCAGGGGTGGCCCGTGCTGCAGGCCGAGGTGGCCTTCGCGCTGCATCAGCACGATCTCCCGTCCGAGGTCCTGGGCCTTCTTCTCTTCGTCGCATATCATTTTTCGCACCTTGGCTAGTGCGGACACGCGCTGGCGCTTGGCCTCCAGTATCTATTTTTGCCTCTGGAGATTGCGGTTCTTGAGGCGCAGGGCGCGCAGCTGTAGCTATTCTTCCGCTGAGACACCGAGGACTTCACCGTCCTCGGTGAGGTCCGTGCCCTCCGGTGGGGCGAAGCCTGGGGGTGCGATTGTCCTTCAGGGCCGCAGGTGCGGAGAGCGTCGTCTTCGCAGGTGCGGGGAACGTCGTCTTCAGTAGCCTCTTGGTGAGTGGAGTGCGTGAGGGCGAGGGCCTTGCCCTTTTTTGCGGCCAGCAGTGCTGCCTTCGCAGCCTCGTCAGCCTTCGAGTTAACTTTCTTGGGTGCCATCGCGGGTGGTTTTTTCATCGCACGAACGGTGGGCGCCAAATGTTGGTACTTGCTACCAGGTGCAAGGGGATCCAACGGGGTTGAGAGTTGACGTAAACAGAGTTCTCACACGAGATGGCAAAAGCTCTGTTGATCTAGCCTCTTAAGGGCACTATGCGGGGGTATTTATAGGTACCTGAGTGCCCAGCGTCCTGTGTTAAGGACGCATGTGCCCTCAGACTTCTAGGTTATCCCCGGAATATTCCCATAAAGCGGGGTTACAGACCGTAATTACAGGGATGCCTTTACAAATTAGGCCCGTAACGCGCAGCGACCACGCAGGGCCTGTTACAATGGGCCGGATCACACGTGGGCCTCCATGCTGGACGAGGTCGCAATGATGGGACGACCTCGTCACAGGTCTTCGTCCGATGACGTGTTGGACGAAGGGTGAGCCTGCCTGTTGTCTTGTCTCCCTCGGTCCACGATTACGGCGAAGGCATCGAGCGAAGGGTGGCGTCTTCGCCTTCGCCCCAACATGGTGGAGACCATTTCTTGGTCAAAAACCGTGAGTGTTAGCCTTCAGTGTCATTGAAAATGGTCGTTCATGGCTATTTTTGACAAAAATGGGGGTTGTGTGGCCATTGATCATCGACCAGAGGCTCGTACACCTCATCCCACATATGTTTCCTTGCCATAGATCACATTCTTGGATTTCTGGTGGAGACCATTTCTTGGGCAAAAATCTGAATGTGTTGGCCTTCGGTATTATTGAAAATGGTCATTCATGGCTATTTTCGACAAAAATGGGGGTTGTGTGGCCATTGATCTTCGACCAAAGGCTCATACACCTCACTACACATATGTTTCCTTGCCATAGATCACATTCTTGGATTTATGGTGGAGACCATTTCTTGGTCAAAAATCCGTAGGTGCTAGCCTTCGGTGTCATTGAAAATGGTGGTTCATGGCTATTTTCGACAAAAATGGGGGTTGCATGGCCATTTATCATCGACCAGAGGCTCGTACACCTCACCCCACATATGTTTCCTTGCCATAGATCACATTCTTGGATTTCTGGTGAAGACCATTTCTTGGGCAAAAATCCATACGTGTTAGCCTTCGGTATTATTGAAAATGGTCGTTGATGGCTATTTTCGACAAAAATGGGGGTTGTGTGGCCATTGATCTTCGACCAGAGGCCCATACACCTCACCCCACATATGTTTCCTTGCCAAAGATCACATTCTTGGATTTCTGGTGGAGACCATTTCTTGGTCAAAAATTCGTAGGTGTTAGCCTTCAGTGTCATTGAAAATGGTCGTTCATGGCTATTTTCGACAAAAATGGGGGTTGTGTGTCCATTGATCATCGACCAAAGGCTCGTACACCTAACCCCACATGTGTTTCCTTGCCATAGATCACATTTTGGATTTCTGGTGGAGACCATTTCTTGGTAAAAAATCCGTAGGTGTTAGCCTTCGGTATTATTGAAAATGGTCATTCATGGCTATTTTCGACTAAAATGGGGGTTGTGTTGCCATTGATCATCCACCAAAGGCTCAAACACCTCACCCCACGTATGTTTCCTTGCCATAGATCACATTCTTGGATTTCTGGTGGAGACCATTTCTTGGTAAAAGATCCGTAGCTGTTAGCCTTCGGTGTTATTGAAAATGGTCGTTCATGGCTATTTTCATAAAACAAATGGGGGTTGTGTGGCCATTTATCTTCGACCAGAGGCTCGTACACCTCACCCCACATATGTTTCCTTGCCATAGATCACATTCTTTGATTTCTGGTGGAGACCATTTCTTGGTCAAAAATTTGTAGGTGTTAGCCTTTGGTACTATTGAAAATGGTCGTTCATGGCTATTTTCGACAAAAATAGGGATTGTGTGGCCATTGATCATCGACCAGAGGCTCGAACACCTCACTACACATATGTTTCCTTGCCATAGATCACATTCTTGGATTTATGGTGGAGACCATTTCTTGGTCAAAAATCCGTAAGTGTTAGCCTTCGGTGTCATTGAAAATGGTGGTTCATGGCTATTTTCAACAAAAATGGGGGTTGTGTGGCCATTGATCATCGACCAGAAGCTCGTCCACCTCACCCCACATATGTTTCCTTGCCATAGATCACATTCTTGGATTTCTGGTGGAGACCATTTCTTGGGAAAAAATTTAAATGTGTTAGCCTTCGGTATTATTGAAAATGGTCATTCATGGCTATTTTCGACAAAAATAGGGGTTGTGTGGGCATTGATCTTCAACCAGAGGCTCGTAAACCTCTCCCCACATATGTTTCCTTGCCATATATCACATTCTTGGATTTTTGGTGGAGACCATTTCTTGGTCAAAATTCGGTAGGTGTTAGGCTTCAGTGTCATTGAAAATGGTCGTGCATGGCTATTTTCGAAAAAAATGGGGGTTGTGTGGCCATTGATCATCGACCAGAGGCTCGTACACCTCGCCCCACATATGTTTCCTTGCCATAGATCACATTCTCGGATTTCTGGTGGAGACCATTTATTGGTCAAAAATCCATATGTGTTAGCCTTCTGTATTATTGAAAATGGTCGTTGATCGCTATTTTAGACAAAAATGGGTGTTGTGTGGCCATTGATCATCGACCAGAGGCCCATACACCACACCCCACATAAGTTTCCTTGCCATAGATCACATTCTTGGATTTCTGGTGGAGACCATTTCTTGGTCAAAAATATGTACGTGTTAGCCTTCGGTATTATTGAAAATGGTCGTTCATGGCTATTTTTGACAAAAATGGGGGTTGTGTGGCCATTGATCATCGACCAGAGGCTCGTAAACCTCACCCCACATATGTTTCCTTGCCATAGATCACATTCTTTGATTTCTGGTGGAGACCATTTTTGGTCAAAAATCCGAATGTGTTAGCCTTTGGTACTATTGTAAATGGTCGTTCATGGCTATTTTCGACAAAAATGGGGGTTGTGTGGCCATTGATATTCAACCAGAGGATCATACACCTCACTACACATATGTTTCCTTGTCATAGATCACATTCTTGGATTTATGGTGGAGACCATTTTTTGGTCAAAAATCTGTAGGTGCTAGCCTTCAGTGTCATTGAAAATGGTGGTTCATGGCTATTTTCGACAAAAATGGGGGTTGTGTGGCCATTGATCATCGACCAGAGGCTCGTACACCTCACCCCACATATGTTTCCTTGCCATAGATCACATTCTTGGATTTCTGGTGGAAACCATTTCTTGGGCAAAATTCCGAATGTGTTAGCCTTCGGTATTATTGAAAATTGTCATTCATGGCTATTTTTGACAAAAATGGGGGTTGTGTGGCCATTGATATTCAACCAGAGGCTCATACACCTCACTACACATATGTTTCCTTGCCATAGATCACATTATTGGATTTATGGTGGAGACCATTTCTTGGTCAAAAATTCTTAGGTGTTAGCCTTCAGTGTCATTGAAAATGGTCGTTCATGGCTATTTTCGAAAAAAATGGGGGTTGTGTGGCCATTGATCATCGACCAGAGGCTCGTACACTTCACCCCACATATGTTTTCTTGCCATAGATCACATTCTTGGATTTCTTGTGGGGACCATTTCTTGGTCAGAAATCCGTTAGTGTTAGCCTTTGGTATTATTGAAAAATGGTCGTTCATGGCTATTTTTGACTAAAATGGGGGTTGTGTGGCCATTTATCATCGACCAGAGGTTCGTAGACCTAACCCCACATATGTTTCCTTGCCATAGATCACATTCTTGGATTTTTGGTGGAGACCATTTCTTGGTCAAAAATCCGTACGTGTTAGCCTTCGGTATTATTGAAAATGGTCATTCATGGATATTTTCGACAAAAATGGGGGTTGTGTGGCCATTGATCATCGACCAGAGGCCCGTAAACCTCACCCCACATATGTTTTCTTGCCATAGATCACATTCTTTGATTTCTGGTGGAGACCATTTCTTGGTCAAAAATCCGAATGTGTTAGCCTTCGGTACTATTGAAAATGATCGTTCATTGCTATTTTCGACAAAAATGGGGGTTGTGTGGCCATTGATATTCGACCAGAGGCTCATACACCTCACTACACATATGTTTACTTGCCATAGATCACATTCTTGGATTTATGGTGGAGACCATTTCTTGGTCAAAAATCCGTAGGTGTTAGCCTTCCGTGTCATTGAAAATGGTCGTTCATGGCTATTTTCGACAAAAATGGGGGTTGTGTGGCCATTGATCAACGACCAGAGGCTCGTACACTTTACCCCACATATGTTTTCTTGCCACTGATCACATTCTTGGATTTCTGGTGGAGGCCATTTCTTGGTCAAAAATCCGTACGTGTTAGCCTTCGGTATTATTGATAATGGTCATTCATGGCTATTTTCGACAAAAATGGGGGTTGTGTGGCCATTGATCATTGACCAGAGGCTCATAAACCTCACCCCACATATGTTTCCTTGCCATAGATCACATTCTTGGATTTATGGTGGAGACCATTTCTTGGTCAAAAATCCGTAGGTGTTAGCCTTCAGTGCCATTGAAAATGGTCGTTCATGGCTATTTTCGACAAAAATGGGGGTTGTGTGGCCATTGATCATCGACCAGAGGCTCATACACCTCACCCCACATATGTTTCCTTGCCATAGATCACATTTTGGATTTCTGGTGGAGAACATTTCTTGGTCAAAAATCTGTAGGTGTTAGCCTTCAGTATTATTGAAAATGGTCGTTCATGGCTATTTTCGACAAAAATGGGGGTTGTGTGGCCATTGATCATTGACCAGAGGCTCATACACCTCACCCCATGTATGTTTCCTTGCAATAGATCACATTCTTGGATTTCTGGTGGAGACCATTTCTTGGTCAAAAATCTGTAGGTGTTAGCCTTCGGTATTATTGAAAATGGTCGTTCATGGCTATTTTCATCAAAAATAGGGGTTGTGTGGCCATTTATCATCGACCAGAGGCTCGTACACCTCACCTCACTTATGTTTCCTTGCCATAGATCACATTCTTGGATTTATGGTGGAGACCATTTCTTGGTCAAAAATCCGTAGGTGCTAGCCTTCCGTGTCATAGAAAATGGTCGTTCATGGCTATTTTCGAAAAAAATGGGGGTTGTGTGGCCATTGATCATCGACTAGAGGCTCATACACTTTACCCCACATATGTTTTCTTGTCGTTGATCACATTCTTGGATTTCTGGTGGAGACCATTTCTTGGTCAAGAATCCGTTGGTGTTAGCCTTCGGTATTATTGAAAATGGTCGTTCATGGCTATTTACGTCTAAAATGGGGGTTGTGTCGCCATTTATCATCGACCAGAGGGTTGTACACCTCACCCCACATATGTTTCCTTGCCATAAATCACATTCTTGGATTTCTGGTGGAGACCATTTCTTGGTCAAAAATTCGTACATGTTAGCCTTCGGTATTATTGAAAATGGTCATTCATGGCGATTTTTGACAAAAATGGGGGTTGTGTGGCCATTGATCATCGACCAGAGGCTCGTACACCTCACCCCACATATGTTTCCTTGCCATAGATCACATTCTTGGATTTCTGGTGGAGACCATTTCTTGGGCAAAAATCTGAATGTGTTAGCCTTCGGTATTATTGAAAATGGTCATTCATGGCTATTTTCGAGAAAAATGGGGGTTGTTTGGCCATTGATCTTCGACCAGAGGCTCATACACCTCACTACACATATGTTTCCTTGCCATAGATCACATTCTTGGATTTATGGTGGAGACCATTTCTTGGTCAAAATTCCGGAGGTGTTAGCCTTCAGTGTCATTGAAAATTGTCGTTCATGGCTATTTTCGACAAAAATGGGGGTTGTGTGGCCATTGATCATCGACCAGAGGCTCGTACACCTCACCCCACATATGTTTCCTTGCCATAGATCACATTCTTGGATTTCTGGTGGAGACCATTTCTTGGTCAAAAATCCATACGTGTTAGCCTTCTGTATTATTGAAAATGGTCGTTGATCGCTATTTTAGACAAAAATGGGCGTTGTGTGGCCATTGATCATCGACCAGAGGCCCATACACCTCACCCCACATATGTTTCCTTGCCATAGATCACATTCTTGGATTTATGGTGGAGACCATTTCTTGGTCAAAAATCCGTAGGTGTTAGCCTTCAGTGTCATTGAAAATGGTCGTTCATGGCTATTTTCGACAAAAATGGGGGTTGTGTGGCCATTGATCATCGACCAGAGGCTCATACACCTCACCCCACATATGTTTCCTTGCCATAGATCACATTTTTGATTTCTGGTGGAGAACATTTCTTGGTCAAAAATACGTAGGTGTTAGCCTTCAGTATTATTGAAAATGGTCGTTCATGGCTATTTTCGACAAAAATGGGGGTTGTGTGGCCATTGATCATTGACCAGAGGCTCATACACCTCACCCCATGTATGTTTCCTTGCAATAGATCACATTCTTGGATTTCTGGTGGAGACCATTTCATGGTCAAAAATCCGTAGGTGTTAGCCTTCGGTATTATTGAAAATGGTCGTTCATGGCTATTTTCATCAAAAATAGGGGTTGTGTGGCCATTTATCATCGACCAGAGGCTCGTACACCTCACCTCACTTATGTTTCCTTGCCATAGATCACATTCTTGGATTTATGGTGGAGACCATTTCTTGGTCAAAAATCCGTAGGTGCTAGCCTTCCGTGTCATAGAAAATGGTCGTTCATGGCTATTTTCGAAAAAAATGGGGGTTGTGTGGCCATTGATCATCGACTAGAGGCTCATACACTTTACCCCACATATGTTTTCTTGTCGTTGATCACATTCTTGGATTTCTGGTGGAGACCATTTCTTGGTCAAGAATACGTTGGTGTTAGCCTTCGGTATTATTGAAAATGGTCGTTCATGGCTATTTACGTCTAAAATGGGGGTTGTGTCGCCATTTATCATCGACCAGAGGGTTGTACACCTCACCCCACATATGTTTCCTTGCCATAAATCACATTCTTGGATTTCTGGTGGAGACCATTTCTTGGTCAAAAATCCGTATATGTTAGCCTTCGGTATTATTGAAAATGGTCATTCATGGCGATTTTTGACAAAAATGGGGGTTGTGTGGCCATTGATCATCGACCAGAGGCTCGTACACCTCACCCCACATATGTTTCCTTGCCATAGATCACATTCTTGGATTTCTGGTGGAGACCATTTCTTGGGCAAAAATCTGAATGTGTTAGCCTTCGGTATTATTGAAAATGGTCATTCATGGCTATTTTCGAGAAAAATGGGGGTTGTTTGGCCATTGATCTTCGACCAGAGGCTCATACACCTCACTACACATATGTTTCCTTGCCATAGATCACATTCTTGGATTTATGGTGGAGACCATTTCTTGGTCAAAATTCCGGAGGTGTTAGCCTTCAGTGTCATTGAAAATTGTCGTTCATGGCTATTTTCGACAAAAATGGGGGTTGTGTGGCCATTGATCATCGACAAGAGGCTCGTACACCTCACCCCACATATGTTTCCTTGCCATAGATCACATTCTCGGATTTCTGGTGGAGACCATTTCTTGGTCAAAAATCCATACGTGTTAGCCTTCTATATTATTGAAAATGGTCGTTGATCGCTATTTTCGACAAAAATGGGTGTTGTGTGGCCATTGATCATCGACCAGAGGCCCATACACCTCACCCCACATATGTTTCCTTGCCATAGATCACATTCTTGGATTTATGGTGGAGACCATTTCTTGGTCAAAAATCCGTAGGTGTTAGCCTTCAGTGTCTTTGAAAATGGTCGTTCATGGCTATTTTCGACAAAAATGGGGGTTGTGTGGCTATTGATTATCGACCAGAGGCTCGTACACCTCACCCCACATATGTTTCCTTGCCATAGATCACATTCTCGGATTTCTGGTGGAGACCATTTCTTGGTCAAAAATCCATACGTGTTAGCCTTCTGTATTATTGAAAATGGTCGTTGATCGCTATTTTAGACAAAAATGGGCGTTGTGTGGCCATTGATCATCGACCAGAGGCCCATACACCTCACCCCACATATGTTTCCTTGCCATAGATCACATTCTTGGATTTATGGTGGAGACCATTTCTTGGTCAAAAATCCGTAGGTGTTAGCCTTCAGTGTCATTGAAAATGGTCGTTCATGGCTATTTTCGACAAAAATGGGGGTTGTGTGGCCATTGATCATCGACCAGAGGCTCATACACCTCACCCCACATATGTTTCCTTGCCATAGATCACATTTTTGATTTCTGGTGGAGAACATTTCTTGGTCAAAAATCCGTAGGTGTTAGCCTTCAGTATTATTGAAAATGGTCGTTCATGGCTATTTTCGACAAAAATGGGGGTTGTGTGGCCATTGATCATTGACCAGAGGCTCATACACCTCACCCCATGTATGTTTCCTTGCAATAGATCACATTCTTGGATTTCTGGTGGAGACCATTTCATGGTCAAAAATCCGTAGGTGTTAGCCTTCGGTATTATTGAAAATGGTCGTTCATGGCTATTTTCATCAAAAATAGGGGTTGTGTGGCCATTTATCATCGACCAGAGGCTCGTACACCTCACCTCACTTATGTTTCCTTGCCATAGATCACATTCTTGGATTTATGGTGGAGACCATTTCTTGGTCAAAAATCCGTAGGTGCTAGCCTTCCGTGTCATAGAAAATGGTCGTTCATGGCTATTTTCGAAAAAAATGGGGGTTGTGTGGCCATTGATCATCGACTAGAGGCTCATACACTTTACCCCACATATGTTTTCTTGTCGTTGATCACATTCTTGGATTTCTGGTGGAGACCATTTCTTGGTCAAGAATCCGTTGGTGTTAGCCTTCGGTATTATTGAAAATGGTCGTTCATGGCTATTTTCGTCTCAAATGGGGGTTGTGTCGCCATTTATCATCGACCAGAGGGTTGTACACCTCCCCCCACATATGTTTCCTTGCCATAAATCACATTTTTGGATTTCTGGTGGAGACCATTTCTTGGTCAAAAATCCGTACATGTTAGCCTTCGGTATTATTGAAAATGGTCATTCATGGCGATTTTCGACAAAAATGGGGGTTGTGTGGCCATTGATCATCGACCAGAGGCTCGTACACCTCACCCCACATATGTTACCTTGCCATAGATCACATTCTTGGATTTCTGGTGGAGACCATTTCTTGGGCAAAAATCTGAATGTGTTAGCCTTCGGTATTATTGAAAATGGTCATTCATGGCTATTTTCGAGAAAAATGGGGGTTGTTTGGCCATTGATCTTCGACCAGAGGCTCATACACCTCACTACACATATGTTTCCTTGCCATAGATCACATTCTTGGATTTATGGTGGAGACCATTTCTTGGTCAAAATTCCGGAGGTGTTAGCCTTCAGTGTCATTGAAAATGGTCGTTCATGGCTATTTTCGACAAAAATGGGGATTGTGTGGCCATTGATCATCGACCAGAGGCTCATACACCTCACCCCACATATGTTTCCTTGCCATAGATCACATTTTTGATTTCTGGTGGAGAACATTTCTTGGTCAAAAATCCGTAGGTGTTAGCCTTCAGTATTATTGAAAATGGTCGTTCATGGCTATTTTCGACAAAAATGGGGGTTGTGTGGCCATTGATCATTGACCAGAGGCTCATACACCTCACCCCATGTATGTTTCCTTGCAATAGATCACATTCTTGGATTTCTGGTGGAGACCATTTCTTGGTCAAAAATCCGTAGGTGTTAGCCTTCGGTATTATTGAAAGTGGTCGTTCATGGCTATTTTCATCAAAAATAGGGGTTGTGTGGCCATTTATCATCGACCAGAGGCTCGTACACCTCACCTCACTTATGTTTCCTTGCCATAGATCACATTCTTGGATTTATGGTGGATACCATTTCTTGGTCAAAAATCCGTAGGTGCTAGCCTTCCGTGTCATAGAAAATGGTCGTTCATGGCTATTTTCGAAAAAAATGGGGGTTGTGTGGCCATTGATCATCGACTAGAGGCTCGTTGCACTTTACCCCACATATGTTTTCTTGTCGTTGATCACATTCTTGGATTTCTGGTGGAGACCATTTCTTGGTCAAGAATCCGTTGGTGTTAGCCTTCGGTATTATTGAAAATGGTCGTTCATGGCTATTTTCGTCTAAAATGGGGGTTGTGTCGCCATTTATCATCGACCAGAGGCTTGTACACCTCACCCCACATATGTTTCCTTGCCATAAATCACATTCTTGGATTTCTGGTGGAGACCATTTCTTGGTCAAAAATCCGTACATGTTAGCCTTCGGTATTATTGAAAATGGTCATTCATGGCGATTTTCGACAAATGGGGGTTGTGTGGCCATTGATCATCGACCAGAGGCTCATAAACCTCACCCCATATATGTTTCCTTGCCATAGATCACTTTCTTTGATTTCTGGTGGAGACCATTTCTTGGTCAAAAATCCGAATGTGTTAGCCTTCGGTACTATTGAAAATGGTCGTTCATGGCTATTTCGACTAAAATAAGTGTTGTGTGGCCATTGATATTCGACCAGAGGCTCATACACCTCACTACACATATGTTTCCTTGCCATAGATCACATTCTTTGATTTATGGTGGAGACCATTTCTTGGTCAAAAATCTGTGAGTGTTAGCCTTCAGTGTCATTGAAAATGGTCGTTAATGGCTAATTTTGACAAAAATGGGGGTTGTGTGGCAATTGATCATCGACCAGAGACTCGTACACCTCACCCCACATATGTTTCCTTGCCATAGATCACATTCTTGGATTTCTGGTGGAGACCATTTCTTGGGCAAAAATCTGAATGTGTTAGCCTTCGGTATTATTGAAAATGGTCATTCATGGCTATTTTCGACAAAAATGGGTGTTGTGGCCATTGATCTTCGACCAGAGGCTCATACACCTCACTACACATATGTTTCCTTGCCATAGATCACATTTATGGATTTATGGTGGAGACCATTGAAAGGGAAATATGCCCTTGGGCCATTTCTAAGTATTTTGGTGATTGAGTGCCAACGCAAGTGCTTTTGTGTTGATTTATGCAATGTGGTGGACAAAGTGCAAATCATGTCAAAAGGTATGTTTCCAGACTTAGTACATTGTTTTATGGACTAATGTATTGTGTCTAAGTGCTGAAACAGGAAAGATTGAATTGGAAATGAGATGGTCGGGACACGTGGCCGAGCCAACGGTCGGGAGGGGGCACCGGACTGTCCGGTGTGCATCGGACAGTGTCTGGTGCGCCAATGGCTCCTAGGCTGCCAACGGTCGGCTTCACCAAAGATGGAAAGAAATCCGCACCGGACAATGTCCGGTGGTGCACCGGACTGTCCGGTGCGCCAGTCGACAGAAGGCAAGAAATGCCTTCCTGGAATGCACTCAACGACTCCTAGCTGCCTTGGGGCTATAAAAGGGACCCCTAGGCGCATGGAGGAGCACACCAAGCATTCCTAAGCACTAAGACATCGATTCCGCGCTTTTAATTCCTTGCAATAGCAATTAGAGCTCTAGTTGAGTTGTGAACTCTTGAGTTGTGTTGTGAGCTCTTGTTGCGACTTGTGTGCGTGGTGTTGCTGTGATTTCTTGTCTTGAGTGTGTTGCTCATCCCTCCTTTACTCCATGCTTCTTTGTGAATTTCAAGTGTAAGGGCGAGAGGCTCCAAAGTGTGGAGATTCCTCGCAAACGGGATATAGTAAAGCAAGCAAAACACCGTGGTATTCAAGTGGGTCTTTGGACCGCTTGAGAGGGGTTGATTGCAACCCTCGTCCGTTGGGACGCCACAACGTGGAGTAGGCAAGCGTTGGTCTTGGCCGAACCACGGGATAAACTATTGTGCCTTCTCTGTGATTGATCTCTTGTGGTTATTGTGTTTTGTTGAGACTCCTCTCTAGCCACTTGGCATTATTGTGCTAACGTCTAATCAAGTTTTTATGGATTAAGTTTCAAGTTTCACAGGATCACCTATTCACCCCCCCCCCTCTAGGTGCTCTCAATTGGTATCGGAGCCGTTCTCTTCAAGAAAGGGACTAACCGCCCGAAGAGATGGATCCTAAGGGGAAGGGAATCATGATCAATGATAAGGAGAAGGAGTCCTTCGTTAACGAGCCGAAGGATGACAAGCCTACCGACTCGGGCTCGGACCACAAACGAAAGGATGGGAAGAAGAAGAAGACAAGGCGTATCAAGGAGATCGTCTACTACGACGACAGCGACGAGTCCACTTCTTCCCAAAAGGACAATGACGACAACGACTACGAGAGAAGGAAATCGGTTAATTCGAACTTTTCCTTTGACTACTCTCGTATTCTGCAAAGTACAAATGCTCATTTGCTCTCCATTCCACTTGGCAAACCTCCTCACTTTGATGGAGAGGACTACGGATTTTGGAGCCACAAAATGCGTAGTCACCTGTTCTCTCTCCATCCGAGCATATGGGAGATTGTGGAAAGTGGAATGAAATTTGATAGCTCGGATAGTCCTATGTTTATCAATGAACAGATTCATAGAAATGCACAAGCTACTACTGTGTTGTTAGCCTCTTTGTGCAGGGACGAGTATCATAAGGTGAGCAGCTTGGACAATGCCAAGCAGATCTGGGACACCCTCAGGATCTCACATGAGGGGAATGACGTCACCTTACTCACCAAAATGGAGTTGGTGGAGGGCGAGCTTGGAAGATTCGCAATGATCAGGGGAGAGGAGCCAACCCAAACATACAATCGGCTCAAGACCCTTATCAACAAGATACGGAGCTACGGAAGCACATGATGGACGGACCACGACGTCGTTCGTCTAATGCTAAGGTCCTTTACTGTACTTGATCCACATTTGGTGAACAATATCCGTGAAAATCCTACGTACACCAAGATGTCGCCCGAAGAAGTTCTTGGGAAATTTGTAAGCGGGCGAATGATGATCAAGTAGGCGAGATATGTCGACAACGCGTTGAACGGTCCAATCCATGAGCCTCAACCCATTGCTCTCAAGGCAACGAGGAGCAAGGAGACGCTACCTAGCAAGGTGGCGCAAGTTGAGGCGGCCGGGCTCAATGATGAAGAGATGGCCCTCATCATCAAGCGCTTCAAGACGGCGCTAAAGGGTCGCAAGGGGCAGCCAAGCAAGACCAAGACAAAGGGGAAGCGCTCATGCTTCAAATGTGGTAAGGTTGGTCATTTTATTGCTAACTGTCCCGACAATGATAGTGACCAGAAACAAGGGAACAAGAGGGAGAAGAAGAAGAACTATAAGAAGGCAAAAGGCGAGGCACATCTTGGCAAGGAGTGGGACTCGGATTGTTCGTCGTCCGACTCCGACAACGAAGGACTCGCCGCCACTGCCTTCAACAAGTCATCCCTCTTCCCAAACGAGCATCACACTTGCCTCATAGAAAGGGAAAAGAAGGTAAGCGCTCGTAACACTAGTACTTATGCTTCTTCAAGTGAGGATGAGTCTAGTGATGATGATGAAATAGATTATTCATGTTTATTCAAGGGTCTAGATAGAACCAAGGTGGATAAAATAAATGAATTGATTGATGCTTTGAATGATAAGAATAGATTGCTAGAAAAACAAGAGGATCTCTTATATGATGAACTTGATAAGTTTGTAGAAGCTCAAAAATCCCTTGCGTTAGAAATAAAGAGGAATGAAATGCTTTCTTGTGAATTGTCTACATGCCATGACTCTATTTCTAGTTTAAAAAGCATAAACGATGACTTGAATGCTAAGTTAGAAATAGCTAATAAATCAACATCCTGTGTAGAACATGTTGTTGTTTGCACTAGGTGTAAAGATTTTAATGTTGATGCTTGTAGTGAACACCTAGTTTCAATTTCTAAATTGAATGATGAAGTGGCCAGTCTTAATGCCCAACTTAAGACTAGCAAAAGCGAATTTGATAAGTTAAAATTTGCAAGGGATGCCTACACGATTGGTAGACACCCCTCAATTAAGGATGCACTTGGTTTCAAGAAGGAAGCCAAGAACTTAACAAGCCATAAAGCTCCCATCCCCGCCAAGGACAAAGGGAAGGCCCCTATGGCTAGTAGTGCTAAAAAGAACCATGCTTTTATGTACCATGATAGAAGACAGTCTTATGAGAGTTGTAATGCTTATGATGCTTTTGAATCACATGCCATGTTCGCTTCTAGTTCTTCCTATATGCATGATAAAGTTATGTCTAGGAGATATTTTGTTCATATGCCTAGGAGAAATGTTGTTAATGTTCCTAGGAAAGTTAATGAACCTTATACAATATATCATGCTTTAAATGCTTCCTTTGTTATTTGTAGAAAGGATAGGAAGATAGTTGCTAGAAAATTAGGGGCAAAATGCAAGGGAGACAAAACTTGCATTTGGGTCCCTAAGACAATTGTGACTAACCTTGTAGGACCCAACAAGAGTTGGGTACCTAAGACCCAAGCCTAAATTTGCCTTGCAGGTTTATGCATCCGGGGGTTCAAGCTGGATTATCGACAGTGGATGCACAAACCATATGACGGGGGAGAAGAAGATGTTCACCTCCTACGTCAAAAACAAGGATTCCCAAGATTCAATAATATTCGGTGATGGGAATGAAGGCTAGGTAAAATTGCTATTTCATCCGAGCACTCTATATCTAATGTGTTTTTAGTTGAGTCTCTTGGATATAATTTGTTATCTGTTAGTCAATTATGCAATATGGGATATAATCGTCTATTCACAAATGTAGATGTGTTTGTCATTAGAAGAAGTGATGGTTCACTAGCTTTTAAGGGTGTATTAGACGGCAAACTTTACTTAGTTGATTTTGCAAAAGAGGAGGCCGGTCTAGATGCATGCTTAATTGCTAAGACTAGCATGGGCTCGCTGTGGCATCGCCGCTTAGCACATGTGGGGATGAAGAACCTTCACAAGCTTCTAAAGGGAGAACACGTGATAGGTTTAACTAATGTGCAATTCGAAAAAGATAGACCTTGTGCAGCTTGTCAAGCAGGCAAACAGGTGGGAAGCTCTCATCACACAAAAAAATGTGATGACCACATCAATACCTTTGGAGATGCTTCACATGGACCTCTTCGGACCCGTCGCCTATCTAAGTATAGGAGGAAGTAAGTATAGTCTTGTTATAGTTGACGACTTTTCCCGCTTCACTTGGGTATTCTTTTTTCAGGATAAATCTAAAACCCAAGGGACCCTCAAGCGCTTCCTAAGGAGAGCTCAAAACGAGTTTGAGCTCAAGGTGAAAAAGATAAGGAGCGACAATGGGTCCGAGTTCAAGAACCTTCAAGTGGAGGAGTACCTTGAGGAGGAAGGGATCAAGCACGAGTTCTCCGCTCCCTACACACCACAGCAAAATGGTGTGGTAGAGAGGAAGAACAGGACGCTTATAGACATGGCGAGGACGATGCTTGGAGAGTTCAAGACCCCCGAGCGCTTTTGGTCGGAAGCCGTGAACACGGCTTGCCACGCCATCAACAGGGTCTACCTTCATCGCCTCCTCAAGAAGACGTCGTATGAGCTACTAACCGGTAACAAACCCAATGTTTCGTATTTTCGAGTTTTTGGAAGTAAATGCTACATTCTAGTGAAGAAGGGTAGGAATTCCAAATTTGCTCCCAAAGCCGTAGAAGGGTTTTTGTTAGGTTATGACTCAAATACAAAGGCGTATAGAGTCTTCAACAAATCATCGGGTTTGGTTGAAGTCTCTAGCGACATTGTATTTGATGAGACTAATGGCTCTCCAAGAGAGCAAGTTGTTGATCTTGATGATGTAGATGAAGAAGATGTTCCGATGGCCGCAATACGAACTATGGCGATTGGTGATGTACGACCTCAGGAACAAAAGGAGCAAGATCAACCTTCTTCCTCAACAATGGTGCATTCCCCATCTCAAGACGGTGAACAGGTTCATCAAGAAGAGGCGTGTGATCAAGGGGGAGCACAAGATGTTCATGTGATAGAGGAAGAAGCGCAACCGGCACCTCCAACCCAAGTTCGAGCGACGATTCAAAGGGATCATCCCGTTGACCAAATTTTGGGTGACATTAGCAAGGGAGTAACTACTCGGTCACGATTAGTTAATTTTTGTGAGCATTACTCCTTTGTCTCTTCTATTGAGCCTTTCAGGGTAGAAGAGGCCTTGCTAGATCCGGACTGGGTGTCGGCCATGCAAGAGGAGCTCAACAACTTCAAGAGGAATGAAGTTTGGACATTGGTGCCTCGTCCCAAGCAAAATGTTGTGGGAACCAAGTGGGTGTTCCGCAACAAACAAGACGAGCACGGGGTGGTGACAAGGAACAAGGCTCGACTTGTGGCAAAAGGTTATGCCCAAGTCACAGGTTTGGACTTTGAGGAGACTTTTGCTCCTGTGGCTAGGCTAGAGTCCATTCGTATTTTGCTAGCATATGCCGCTCACCACTCTTTCAGGTTGTTCCAAATGGATGTGAAGAGCACTTTCCTCAACGGGCCAATCAAAGAGGAGGTGTACGTGGAGCAACCCCCTGGCTTCGAGGATGAATGGTACCCCAACCACGTGTGTAAGCTCTCTTAGGCGCTCTATGGACTTAAGCAAGCCCCAAGAGCATGGTATGAATGCCTTAGAGACTTTTTAATTGCTAATGCTTTCAAGGTTGGGAAAGCCGATCCAACTCTTTTTACTAAGACTTGTGATGGTGATCTCTTTGTATGCCAAATTTATGTCGATGACATAATATTTGGTTCTACTAACCAAAAGTCTTGTGATGAGTTTAGCAGGGTGATGACTCAAAAGTTTGAGATGTCGATGATGGGCGAGCTAAGCTATTTCCTTGGGTTCCAAGTGAGGCAACTCAAGGATGGGACCTTCATCTCCCAAACGAAGTACACACAAGACTTGATCAAGCGGTTTGGGATGAAAGACGCCAAGCCCGCAAAGACTCCAATGGGAACCGATGGACACACCGACCTCAACAAAGGAGGTAAGTCTGTTGATCAAAAAGCATACCGGTCTATGATCGGGTCGTTACTTTACTTATGTGCTAGTAGACCGAATATTATGCTTAGCGTATGCATGTGTCCTAGATTTCAATCCGATCCTAAGGAGTGACACCTAGTGGCTGTGAAGCGAATTCTTAGATATTTAGTCGCTACGGCTTGTTTCGGGATCTGGTATCCAAAGGGGTCTACCTTTGACTTGATTGGATATTCAGACTCCGACTATGCTGGATGTAAGGTCGATAGGAAGAGTACATCGGGGACGTGCCAATTCTTAGGAAGGTCCCTAGTGTCATGGAGTTCTAAGAAACAAACCTCCGTTGCCCTATCCACCACTGAGGACGAGTATGTTGCCGTAGGACAGTGTTGCGCGCAACTACTTTGGATGAGGCAAACCCTCATGGACTTTGGCTACAATCTGAGCAAAGTCCCACTCCTATGTGATAGAGTGCTATCCGCATGGCGGATAATCCTGTTGAACACAGCCGCACAAAGCACATAGACATCCGGCATCACTTTTTGAGAGACCACCAGCAAAAGGGAGATATCGAAGTGTTTCATGTTAGCTCCGAGAACCAGCTAGCCGATATCTTTACCAAGCCTTTAGATGAGCAGACCTTTTGCAAGTTGCGTAGTGAGCTAAATGTCTTAGATTCGCGGAACTTGGATTGATTTATAGCATACATGTGTTTATGCCCTTGATCATGTTCCTTATGCATTTTGTTGCTTATTTATGGTGCTCAAGTTGTACAAGCACTCCCCGGACCTCACAAGTCCGTTGCAAAGTGATGTACATATTTAGGGGGAGATGTGCTACAACTTGACTCTTTGAGACTAACTGTGTGCTTGAGTTTGCTTGATTTAGTCTCAAAGGTGGGTTGAAAGGGAAAAGGTGGACTTGGACAATGCAAGACTTCCACTGCACTCCGATGAAAGAGTAAATTTTTCCGAGTTCATCTTTGTACTCTTATTGCCTTTTTATTTTTAGTTGAAGATTTTTGGTGAGGCAATGGGGTTAAAGGGCCAAGATTGATCCCGTTTTGGTGCTTGATGCCAAAGGGGGAGAAAATAAAGGCCAAAGCAATAAATGGATCAGCTACCACTTGAGAAATTTTGAAAATAGTAGAATAGAGCTTTTGGTTTGTCAAAACTCTTTTATTGTCTCTTTTGTCAAAAGTTGGCCTCTTGTGGGGAGAAGTGTTGATTATGGGAAAAAGGGGGAGTTTTTGAAATCCTTGATCAATTTCTTTTGGAATACCTCTCTTTATGTCTCTACAAGTGAATTTGACTTAGAGATAGGAAATTGAGTTTGATTTGCAAAAACAAACCAAGTGGTGGCAAAGAGTGATCCATATATGTCAAATATGAATCAAAACTATATTGAGTTTTCATTTGCATTGATATTACACTTGTTCTAGTTGCTTTATGTTGTGTTGGCATAAATCACCAAAAAGGGGGAGATTGAAAGGGAAATATGCCCTTGGGCCATTTCTAAGTATTTTGGTGATTGAGTGCCAACGCAAGTGCTTTTGTGTTGATTTATGCAATGTGGTGGACAAAGTGCAAATCATGTCAAAAGGTATGTTTCCAGACTTAGTATATTGTTTTATGGACTAATGTATTGTGTCTAAGTGCTAAAACAGGAAAGATTGAATTGGAAATGAGATGGCTCTGTTCAGCCCAAGTCAGCTCGGTCTGGGTGCACCGGACAGTGTCCGGTGTGCCAGGCTGGCTCAGGCGAACTTGCCGCTCTCGGGAAGGAATTAACGGCGTACGGCTATAATTCACTGGACTGTCCGGTGTGCACCGGACTGTTCGGTGAGCCAACAGTCAGCCGGGCCAACGGT
Source organism: Zea mays (assembly GCF_902167145.1). Lineage (NCBI taxonomy): Eukaryota > Viridiplantae > Streptophyta > Magnoliopsida > Poales > Poaceae > Zea > Zea mays. The sequence goes on from NC_050102.1 coordinate 157,368,174, forward strand.
CGGCTGCGCGATCCGCGCGGGACACGTGGACGAGCCAACGGTCGGGAGGGGGCACCGGACTGTCTAGTGTGCACCGGACAGTGTCCGGTGCGCCAACGGCTCCAAGGCTGCCAACGGTCGGCTTCGCCAAAGAAGGAAAGAAATCTGCACCGGACAATGTCCGGTGGTGCACCGGACTGTCCGGTGCGCCAGTCGACAGAAGGCAAGAAATGCCTTCCTGGAATGCACTCAACGGCTCCTAGCTGCCTTGGGGCTATAAAAGGGACCCCTAGGCGCATGGAGGAGCACACCAAGCATTCTCTAAGCATTCCTAAGCACTAAGACATCGATTCCGCGCTTTTGATTCCTTGCAATAGCAATTAGAGCTCTAGTTGAGTTGTGAACTCTTGAGTTGTGTTGTGAGCTCTTGTTGCGACTTGTGTGCGTGGTGTTGCTGTGATTTCTTGTCTTGAGTGTGTTGCTCATCCCTCCTTTACTCCGTGCTTCTTTGTGAATTTCAAGCGTAAGGGCGAGGGGCTCCAAAGTGTGGAGATTCCTCGCAAACGGGATATAGTAAAGCAAGCAAAACACCGTGGTATTCAAGTGGGTCTTTGGACCGCTTGAGAGGGGTTGATTGCAACCCTCGTCCGTTGGGACGCCACAATGTGGAGTAGGCAAGCGTTGGTCTTGGCCGAACCACGGGATAAACCACTGTGCCTTCTCTGTGATTGATCTCTTGTGGTTATTGTGTTTTGTTGAGACTCCTCTCTAGCCACTTGGCATTATTGTGCTAACGTCTAATCAAGTTTTTGTGGATTAAATTTCAAGTTTCACAGGATCACCTATTCACCCCTCCTCTAGGTGCTCTCAACCATTTCTTGGTCAAAATTCCGTAGGTGTTAGCCTTCAGTGTCATTGAAAATGGTCGTTCATGGCTATTTTCGACAAAAATGGGGGTTGTTTGGCCATTGATCATCGACCAGAGGCTCATACACCTCACCCCACATATGTTTCCTTGCCATAGATCACATTCTCGGATTTCTGGTGGAGACCATTTCTTGGTCAAAAATCCATACGTGTTAGCCTTCGGTATTATTGAAAATGGTCGTTGATCGCTATTTTCGACAAAAATGGGTGTTGTGTGGCCATTGATCATCGGCCAGAGGCCCATACACCTCACCCCACATATGTTTCCTTGCCATAGATCACATTCTTTGATTTCTGGTGGAGACCATTTCTTGGTCAAAAACTCGTACGTGGCTATTTCGACTAAAATAAGTGTTGTGTGGCCATTGATATTCGACAAGAGGCTCATACACCTCACTACACATAGGTTTACTTGCCATAGATCACATTCTTGGATTTATGGTGGAGACCATTTCTTGGTCAAAAATCCGTGTGTGTTAGCCTTCAGTGTCATTGAAAATGGTCGTTCATGGCTATTTTCGACAAAAATGGGGGTTGTGTGGCCATTGATCATCGACCATAGACTCGTACACCTCACTCCACATATGTTTCCTTGCCATAGATCACATTCTTGGATTTATGGTGGAGACCATTTCTTGGTCAAAATTCTGTAGGTGTTAGCCTTCAGTGTCATTGAAAATGGTCGTTCATGGCTATTTTCGACAAAAAAGGGGGTTGTGTGGCCATTGATCATCGACCAGAGGCACGTACACCTCACCCCACATATGTTTCCTTGCCATAGATCACATTCTCGGATTTCTGGTGGAGACCACTTCTTGGTCAAAAATCCATACGTGTTAGCCTTCGGTATAATTGAAAATGGTCGTTGATCGCTGTTTTCGACAAAAATGGGCGTTGTGTGGCCATTGATCATCGGCCAGAGGCCCATACACCTCACCCCACATATGTTTCCTTGCCATAGATCACATTCTTGGATTTATGGTGGAGACCATTTCTTGGTCAAAAATCCATAGGTGTTAGCCTTCAGTGTCATTGAAAATGGTTGTTCACGGCTATTTTCGACAAAAATGGGGGTTGTGTGGCCATTGATCATCGACCAGAGGCTCATACACCTCACCCCACATATGTTTCCTTGCCATAGATCACATTTTGGATTTCTGGTGGAGAACATTTCTTGGTCAAAAATCCGTAGGTGTTAGCCTTCGGTATTATTGAAAATGGTCGTTCATGGCTATTTTCGACAAAAATGGAGGTTGTGTGGCCATTGATCATCGACCAGAGGCTCATACACCTCACCCCACGTATGTTTCCTTGCCATAGATCACATTCTTGGATTTCTGGTGGAGACCATTTCTTGGTCAAAAATCCGTAGATGTTAGCCTTCGGTATTATTGAAAATGGTCGTTCATGGCTATTTTCATAAAAATGGGGGTTGTGTGGCCATTTATCATCGACCAGAGGTTCGTACACCTCACCCCACATATGTTTCCTTGCCATAGATCACATTCTTGGATTTCTGGGAAGACCATTTCTTGGTCAAAAATCCGTACGTGTTAGTCTTCGGTATTATTGAAAATGGTCATTCATGGCTATTTTCGACAAAAATGGGGGTTGTGTGGCCATTGATCATCGACTAGAGGCTCATAAACCTCACCCCACATATGTTTCCTTGCCATAGATCACATTATTTGATTTCTGGTGGAGACCATTTCTTGGTCAAAAATCCGAATGTGTTAGCCTTCGGTACTATTGAAAATGGTCGTTCATGACTATTTTCGACAAAAATAAGGGTTGTGTGGCCATTGATATTCGACCAGAGGCTCATACACCTCACTACACATACGTTTCCTTGCCATAGATCACATTCTTGGATTTATGGTGGAGACCATTTCTTGGTCAAAAATTCGTGAGTGTTAGCCTTCAGTGTCATTGAAAATGATCGTTCATGGCTATTTTCGACAAAAATGGGGGTTGTGTGGCCATTGATCATCGACCAGAGGCTCGTACACCTCACCCCACATATGTTTCCTTGCCATAGATCACATTCTTGGATTTCTGGTGGAGACCATTTCTTGGTCAAAAATCTGAATGTGTTAGCCTTCGGTATTATTGAAAATGGTCATTCAAGGCTATTTTCGACAAAAATGGGGGTTGTGTGGCCATTGATCTTCGACCAGAGGCTCATACACCTCACTACACATATGTTTCCTACCATAGATCACATTCTTGGATTTATGGTGGAGACCATTTCTTGGTCAAAATTCCGTAGGTGTTAGCCTTCAGTGTCATTGAACATGGTCGTTCATGGCTATTTTCGACAAAATGGGGGTTGTGTGGCCATTGATCATCGACCAGAGGCTCGTACACCTCACCCCACATATGTTTCCTTGCCATAGATCACATTCTCGGATTTCTGGTGGAGACCATTTCTTGGTCAAAAATCCATACGTGTTAGCCTTCTATATTATTGAAAATGGTCGTTGATCGCTATTTTCGACAAAAATGGGCGTTGTGTGGCCATTGATTATCGACCAGAGGCCCATACACCTCACCCCACATATATTTCCTTGCCATAGATCACATTCTTGGATTTATGGTGGAGACCATTTGTTGGTCAAAAATCCGTAGGTGTTAGCCTTCGGTATTATTGAAAATGGTCGTTCATGGCTCATTTCAACAAAAATGGGGGTTGTGTGGCCATTGATCATCGATCAAAGGCTCATACACCTCACCCAAGTATGTTTCCTTACCATAGATCACATTCTTGGATTTCTGGTGGCGACCATTTCTTGGTCAAAAATTTGTAGGTGTTAGCCTTCGGTATTATTCAAAATGGTCGTTCATGGCTATTTTCATAAAAAATGGGGGTTGTGTGGCCATTTATCATCGACCAGAGGCTCGTACACCTCACCTCACATATGTTTCCTTGCCATAGATCACATTGTTGGATTTCTGGTGGAGACCATTTCTTGGTCAAGAATCCGTTGGTGTTAGCCTTCGGTACTATTGAAAATGGTCGTTCATGGCTATTTTCGTCTAAAATGGGGGTTGTGTGGCCATTTATCATCGACCAGAGGCTCGTACACCTCACCCCACATATGTTTCCTTGCCATAGATCACATTGTTGGATTTCTGATGGAGACCATTTCTTTGTCAAAAATTCGTACGTGGTATTATTGAAAATGGTCATTCATGGCTATTTCCGACAAAAATGGGGGTTGTGTGGCCATTGATCATCGACCAGAGGCTCATAAACCTCACCCCACATATGTTTCCTTGCCATAGATCACATTCTTTGATTTCTGGTGGAGACCATTTCTTGGTCAAAAATCCAAATGTGTTAGCCTTCGGTAGTATTGAAAATGGTCGTTCATGGCTATTTTCGACAAAAATAAGGGTTGTGTGGCCATTGATATTTGACCAGAGGCTCATACACCTCTCTACACATATGTTTCCTTGCCATAGATCACATTCTTGGATTTATGGTGGAGACCATTTCTTGGTAAAAAACTGTGAGTGTTAGCCTTTAGTGTCATTGAAAATGGTCGTTCATGGCTATTTTCGACAAAAATGGGGGTTGTGTGGCCATTGATCATCGACCAGAGGCTCGTACACCTCACCCCACATATGTTTCCTTGCCATAGATCACATTCTTGGATTTCTGGTGGAGACCATTTCTTGGGCAAAAATCTGAATGTGTTAGCCTTCGGTATTATTGAAAATGGTCATTCATGGCTATTTTCGACAAAAATAGGGGTTGTGTGGCCATTGATCTTTGACCAGAGGCTCATACACCTCACTACACATATGTTTCCTTGCCATAGATCACATTCTTGGATTTATGGTGGAGACCATTTCTTGGTCAAAATTCCGTAGGTGTTAGCCTTCAGTGTCATTGAAAATGATCGTTCATGGCTATTTTCGACAAAAATGGTGGTTGTGTGGCCATTGATCATCGACCAGAGGCTTGTACACCTCACTCCACATATGTTTCCTTGCCATAGATCACATTCTCGGATTTCTGGTGGTGACCATTTCTTGGTCAAAAATCGATACGTGTTAGCCTTCGGTATTATTGAAAATGGTCGTTGATCGCTATTTTCGATAAAAATGGGCGTTGTGTGGCCATTGATCATCGGCCAGAGGCCAATACACCTCACCCCACAAATGTTTCCTTGCCATAGATCACATTCTTGGATTTCTGGTGGAGACCATTTCTTGGTCAAAAATCCGTAGGTGTTAGCCTTCAGTGTCATTGAAAATGGTCGTTCATGTCTATGTTCGACAAAAATGGGGGTTGTGTGGCCATTGATCATCGACCAGAGGCTCATACACCTCACCCCACATATGTTTCCTTGCCATAGATCACATTTTGGATTTCTGGTGGAGAACATTTCTTGGTCAAAAATCCGTAGGTGTTAGCCTTCGGTATTATTGAAAATGGTCGTTCATGGCTCATTTCAACAAAAATGGGGGTTGTGTGGCCATTGATCATCGATCAAAGGCTCATACACCTCACCCAAGTATGTTTCCTTACCATAGATCACATTCTTGGATTTCTGGTGGCGACCATTTCTTGGTCAAAAATTTGTAGGTGTTAGCCTTCGGTATTATTGAAAATGGTCGTTCATGGCTATTTTCATAAAAATGGGGGTTGTGTGGCCATTTATCATCGACCAGAGGCTCGTACACCTCACCTCACATATGTTTCCTTGCCATAGATCACATTGTTGGATTTCTGGTGGAGACCATTTCTTGGTCAAGAATCCGTTGGTGTTAGCCTTCGGTACTATTGAAAATGGTCGTTCATGGCTATTTTCGTCTAAAATGGGGGTTGTGTGGCCATTTATCATCGACCAGAGGCTCGTACACCTCACCCCACATATGTTTCCTTGCCATAGATCACATTGTTGGATTTCTGATGGAGACCATTTCTTTGTCAAAAATTCGTACGTGGTATTATTGAAAATGGTCATTCATGGCTATTTCCGACAAAAATGGGGGTTGTGTGGCCATTGATCATCGACCAGAGGCTCATAAACCTCACCCCACATATGTTTCCTTGCCATAGATCACATTCTTTGATTTCTGGTGGAGACCATTTCTTGGTCAAAAATCCAAATGTGTTAGCCTTCGGTAGTATTGAAAATGGTCGTTCATGGCTATTTTCGACAAAAATAAGGGTTGTGTGGCCATTGATATTTGACCAGAGGCTCATACACCTCTCTACACATATGTTTCCTTGCCATAGATCACATTCTTGGATTTATGGTGGAGACCATTTCTTGGTAAAAAACCGTGAGTGTTAGCCTTTAGTGTCATTGAAAATGGTCGTTCATGGCTATTTTCGACAAAAATGGGGGTTGTGTGGCCATTGATCATCGACCAGAGGCTCGTACACCTCACCCCACATATGTTTCCTTGCCATAGATCACATTCTTGGATTTCTGGTGGAGACCATTTCTTGGGCAAAAATCTGAATGTGTTAGCCTTCGGTATTATTGAAAATGGTCATTCATGGCTATTTTCGACAAAAATAGGGGTTGTGTGGCCATTGATCTTTGACCAGAGGCTCATACACCTCACTACACATATGTTTCCTTGCCATAGATCACATTCTTGGATTTATGGTGGAGACCATTTCTTGGTCAAAATTCCGTAGGTGTTAGCCTTCAGTGTCATTGAAAATGATCGTTCATGGCTATTTTCGACAAAAATGGTGGTTGTGTGGCCATTGATCATCGACCAGAGGCTTGTACACCTCACTCCACATATGTTTCCTTGCCATAGATCACATTCTCGGATTTCTGGTGGTGACCATTTCTTGGTCAAAAATCCATACGTGTTAGCCTTCGGTATTATTGAAAATGGTCGTTGATCGCTATTTTCGATAAAAATGGGCGTTGTGTGGCCATTGATCATCGGCCAGAGGCCAATACACCTCACCCCACAAATGTTTCCTTGCCATAGATCACATTCTTGGATTTCTGGTGGAGACCATTTCTTGGTCAAAAATCCGTAGGTGTTAGCCTTCAGTGTCATTGAAAATGGTCGTTCATGTCTATTTTCGACAAAAATGGGGGTTGTGTGGCCATTGATCATCGACCAGAGGCTCATACACCTCACCCCACATATGTTTCCTTGCCATAGATCACATTTTGGATTTCTGGTGGAGAACATTTCTTGGTCAAAAATCCGTAGGTGTTAGCCTTCGGTATTATTGAAAATGGTCGTTCATGGCTATTTTCGACAAAAATGGGGGTTGTGTGGCCATTGATCATCGACCAGAGGCTCATACACCTCACCCCATGTATGTTTCCTTGCCATAGATCACATTCTTGAATTACTGGTGGAGACCATTTCTTGATCAAAAATCCGTAGGTGTTAGCCTTCGGTATTATTGAAAATGGTCGTTCATGGCTATTTTAATAAAAAACGGGGGTTGTGTGGCCATTTATCATCGACCAGAGGCTCATACACCTCACCTCACATATGTTTCCTTGCCATAGATCACATTCTTGGATTTATGGTGGAGACCATTTCTTGGGCAAAAATCCGTAGGTGTTATCCTTTCGTGTCATTGAAAATGGTCGTTCATGGCAATTTTCGACAAAATGTGGGTTGTGTGGCCATTGATCATCGACCAGAGGCTTGTACACTTTATCCCACATATGTTTTCTTGCCATTGATCACATTCTTGGATTTCTAATGGAGACCATTTCTTGTTCAAGAATCCGTTGGTGTTAGCCTTTGGTATTATTGAAAATGGTCGTTCATGGCTATTTTCGTCTAAAATGGGGGTTGTGTGGCCATTTATCATCGACCAGAGGCTCGTACACCTCACCCCACATACGTTTCCTTGCCATAGATCACATTCTTGGATTTTTGGTGGAGACCATTTCTGGGTCAAAATACGTACGTGTTAGCCTTCGGTATTATTGAAAATGGTCATTCATGGCTATTTTCGACAAAAATGGGGGTTGTGCGGCCATTGATCATCGACTAGAGGCTCATAAACCTCACCCCACATATGTTTCCTTGCCATAGATCACATTCTTTGATTTCTGGTGGAGACCATTTCTTGGTCAAAAATCCGAATGTGTTAGCTTCGGTACTATTGAAAATGGTCGTTCATGGCTATTTTCGACAGAAATAAGGGTTCTGTGGCCATTGATATTCGACCAGAGGCTCATACACCTCACTACACATATGTTTCCTTGCCATAGATCACATTCTTGGATTTATGGTGGAGACCATTTCTTGGTCAAAAATCCGTGAGTGTTAGCCTTCAGTGTCATTGAAAATGGTCGTTCATGGCTATTTTCGACAAAAATGGGGGTTGTGTGGCCATTGATCATCGACCAGAGGCTCATACACCTCACCCCACATATGTTTCATTGCCATAGATCACATTCTTGGATTTCTGGTGGAGACCATTTCTTGGGCAAAAATCTAAATGTGTTAGCCTTCGGTATTATTGAAAATGGTCATTCATGGCGATTTTCGACAAAAATGGGTGTTGTGTGGCCATTGATCTTCGACCAGAGGCTCATACACCTCACTACACATATGTTTCCTTGCCATAGATCACATTCTTGGATTTTTGGTGGAGACCATTTTTTGTCAAAATTCCGTAGGTGTTAGCCTTCAGTGTCATTGAAAATGGTCGTTCATGGCTATTTTCGACAAAAATGGGGGTTGTGTGGCCATTGATCATCGACCAGAGGCTCATACACCTCACCCCACATATGTTTCCTTGCCATATATCACATTCTCGGATTTATGGTAGAGACCATTTCTTGGTCAAAAATCCATACGTGTTAGCCTTCAGTATTATTGAAAATGGTCGTTGATCGCTATTTTCGACAAAAAATGGGCGTTGTGTGGCCATTGATCAACGACCAGAGGCCCATACACCTCACCCCACATATGTTTCCTTGCCATAGATCACATTCTTGGACTTATGGTGGAGACCATTTCTTGGTCAAAAATCCGTAGTTGTTACCCTTCTGTGTCATTGAAAATGGTCGTTCATGGCTATTTTCGACAAAAATGGGGGTTATGTGGCCATTGATCTTCGACCAAAGGCTCGTACACCTCACCTCACATATGTTTCCTTGCCATAGATCACATTTTGGATTTCTGGTGGAGACCATTTCTTGGTCAAAAATCCGTAGGTGTTAGCCTTCGGTATTATTGAAAATGGTCGTTCATGGCTATTTTTGACAAAAATGGGGGTTCTTTGGCCATTGATCATCAACCAGAGGCTCATACACCTCACCCCACATATGTTTCCTTTCCATAGTTCACGTTCTTGGATTTTTGGTGGAGACCATTTCTTGGTCAAAAATCCGTAGGTCTTAGCCTTCGGTATTATTGAAAATGGTCGTTCATGGCTATTTTCATCAAAAATGGGGGTTGTGTGGACATTTGTCATCGACCAGAGGCTCGTACACCTCACCCCACATATGTTTCCTTGCTATAGATCACATTCTTAGATTTCTGGTGGAGACCATTTCTTGGTCAAAAATTCGTACGTGTTAGCCTTCAGTATTATTGAAAATGATCGTTCATGGCTATTTTCGACAAAATGGGGGTTGTGTGGCCATTGATCATCGACCAGAGGCTTGTACACCTCACCCCACATATGTTTCCTTGCCATAGATCACATTCTTGGATTTCTAGTGGAGACCATTTCTTGGGCAAAAATCCGAATGTGTTAGCCTTCGGTATTATTGAAAATTATCATTCATGGCTATTTTCGACAAAAATGGGGGTTGTGTGGCCATTGATCTTTGACCAGAGGCTCATACACCTCACTACACATATGTTTCCTTGCCATAGATCACATTCTTGGATTTATGGTGGAGACCATTTCTTGGTCAAAAATCCGTAGGTGTTAGCCTTCAGTGTCATTGAAAATGGTCGTTCATGGCTATTTCCAACAAAAATGGGGGTTGTGTGGCCATTGATCATCGACCAGAGGCTCGTACACTTCACCCCACATAGGTTTTCTTACCATAGATCACATTCTTGGATTTCTGGTGGAGACCATTTCTTAGTCAAAAATACGTTGGTGTTAGCCTTCGGTATTATTGAAAATGGTCGTTCATGGCTATTTTCGACTAAAATGGGGGTTGTGTGGCCATTTATCATCGACCAGAGGCTCGTACACCACACCCCACATATGTTTCCTTGCCATAGATCACATTCTTGGATTTCTGGTGGAGACCATTTATTGGTCAAAAATCTGTACGTGTTAGCCTTCAGTATTATTGAAAATGGTCATTCATGGCTATTTTCGACAAAAATGGGGGTTGTGTGGCCATTGATCATCGACCAGAGGCTCGTAAACCTCACCCCACATATGTTTACTTGCCATAGATCACATTCTTTGATTTTTGGTGGAGACCATTTCTTGGTCAAAAATCTGAATGTTTTAGCCTTCGGTACTATTGAAAATGGTCGTTCATGGCTATTTTCGACAAAAATGGGGGTTGTGTGGCCATTGATATTCGACCAAAGGCTCATACACCTCACTACACATGTTTCCTTTCCATAGATCACATTCTTGGATTTATGGTGGAGACCATTTCTTGGTCAAAAATCCGTAGGTGTTAGCGTTCAGTGTCATTGAAAATGATCGTTCATGGCTATTTTCGACAAAAAATGGGGTTTGTGTGGCCATTGATCATCGACCAGAGGCTCGTACACTTCACCCCACATTTGTTTTCTTGCCATAGATCACATTCTTGGATTTCTGGTGGGGACCATTTCTTGGTCAAAAATCCGTTGGTGTTAGCCTTTGCTATTATTGAAAATGGTCGTTCATGGCTATTTTCGACAAAAATGGGGTTTGTGTGGCCATTTATCATCGACCAGAGGCTCATACACCTCACCCCACATATGTTTCCTTGCCATAGATCACATTCTTGGATTTCTGGTGGAGACCATTTTTTGGTAAAAAATTCGTAGGTGTTAGCCTCTGGTATTATTGAAAATGGTCGTTCATGGCTATTTTCATCAAAAATGGGGGTTGTGTGGCCATTTATCATCGACCAGAGGCTCGTACACCTCACCCCACATATGTTTCCTTGCCATAGATCACATTCTTGGATTTCTTGTGGAGACCATTTCTTGGTCAGAAATTCGTACGTGTTAGCCTTCGGTATTATTGAAAATGGTCGTTCATGGCTATTTTCGACAAAATGGGGGTTGTGTGGCCATTGATCATCGACTAGAGGCTCGTACACCTCACCGCACATATGTTTTCTTGCCATAGATCACATTCTTGGATTTCTGGTGGAGACCATTTCTTGGGCAAAAATCCGAATGTGTTAGCCTTCGGTATTTTTGAAAATGGTCATTCATGGTTATTTTCGACAATAATAGGGGTTGTGTGGCCATTGATCTTCGACCAGAGGCTCATACACCTCACTACACATATGTTTCCTTGCCATAGATCAAATTCTTGGATTTATGGTGGAGACCATTGCTTGGTCAAAAATCCATAGGTGTTAGCCTTCAGTGTCATTGAAAATGGTCGTTCATGGCTATTTTCGACAAAAATGGGGGTTGTCTGGCCATTGATCATCGACCAGAGGCTCGTACACTTCACCCCACATATGTTTTCTTGCCATAGATCACATTCTTGGATTTCTGGTGGAGACCATTTCTTGGTCAAAAATCTGTTGGTGTTAGCCTTCGGTATTATTGAAAATGGTCGTTCATGGCTATTTTCGACTGAAATGGGGGTTGTGTGGCCATTTATCATCGACCAGAGGCTCATACACCTCACCCCACATATTTTTCCTTGCCATAGATCACATTCTTGGATATCTGGTGGAGACCATTTCTTGGTCAAAAATCCGTACGTGTTAGCCTTCGGTATTATTGAAAATGGTCATTCATGGCTATTTTCGACAAAAATGGGGGTTGTGTGGCCATTGATCATCGACCAAAGGCTTGTACACCTCACCCCACATATGTTTCCTTGCCATAGATCACATTCTTTGATTTCTGGTGGAGACCATTTCTTGGTCAAAAATCCAAATGTGTTAGCCTTCGGAACTATTGAAAATGGTCGTTCATGGCTATTTTCGACAAAAATGGGGGTTGTGTGGCCATTGATATTGGACCAGAGGATCATACACCTCACTACACATGTGTTTCCTTGCCATAGATCACATTCTTGGATTTATGGTGGAGACCATTTCTTGGTCAAAAATCTGTAGGTGTTAGCCTTCAGTGTCATTGAAAATGGTCGTTCATGGCTATTTTTGACAAAAATTAGGGTTGTGTGGACATTGATCGTCGTCCAGAGGCTCATACACCTCACCCCACATATGTTTCCTTGTCGTAGATCACATTCTTGGATTTCTGGTGGAGACCATTTCTTGGTCAAAAATCCGTAGGTGTTAGCCTTCGGTATTATTGAAAATGGTCGTTCATGGCTATTTTCGACAAAAATGGGGGTTGTGTGGCCATTGATCATCGACCAGAGGCTCATACACCTCACCCACATATGTTTCCTTGCCATAGATCACATTCTTGGATTTCTGGTGGAGACCATTTCTTGGTCAAAAATCCGTAGGTGTTAGCCTCTAGTATTATTGAAAATGGTCGCTCATGGCTATTTTCATAAAAAATGGGGGTTGTGTGGCCATTTAGCATCGACTAGAGGCTCATAAACCTCACCCCACATATGTTTCCTTGCCATAGATCACATTCTTGGATTTCTGGTGGAGACCATTTCTTGGTCAAAAACTCGTACGTGTTAGCCTTCGGTATTATTGAAAATGGTCGTTCATGGCTATTTTCGGCAAAATGGGGGTTGTGTGGCCATTGATCATCGACAAGAGGCTCGTACACCTCACCCCACATATGTTTCCTTGCCATAGATCACATTCTTGGATTTCTGGTGGAGACCATTTCTTGGGCAAAAATCCGAATGTGTTAGCCTTTGGTATTTTTGAAAATGGTCATTCATGGCTATTTTCGACAAAAATGGGGGTTGTGTGGCCATTGATCTTCGACCAGAGGCTCATACACCTCACTACACATATGTTTTCTTTCCATAGATCACATTCTTGGATTTATGGTGGAGACCATTTCTTGGTCAGAAATCCATGTTTTAGCCTTTAGTGTCATTGAAAATGGTCGTTCATGGCTAATTTCTACAAAAATGGGGGTTGTGTGGCCATTGATCATCGACCAGAGGCTCGTACACTTCACCCCACATATGTTTTCTTTCCATAGATAACATTCTTGGATTTCTGGAGGAGACCATTCCTTGGTCAAAAATCTGTTGGTGTTAGCCTTCGGTATTATTGAAAATGGTCGTTCATGGCTATTTTCGACAAAAAATGGGGGTTGTGTGGCCATTGATCATCGACCAGAGGCTCGTAAACCTCAGCCCACATATGTTTCCTTGCCATAGATCACATTCTTTGATTTCTGGTGGAGACCATTTCTTGATCAAAAATCTGAATGTTTTAGCCTTCGGTACTATTGAAAATGGTCGTTCATGGCTATTTTCGACAAAAATGGGGGTTGTGTGGCCATTGATATTCGACCAAAGGCTCATACACCTCACTACACATATGTTTCCTTGCCAGAGATCACATTCTTGGATTTATTGTGGAGACCATTTGTTGGTCAAAAATCCGTAGGTGTTTCCCTTCAGTGTCATTGAAAATGGTCGTTCATAGCTATTTTCAACAAAAATGGGGTTTGTGTGGCCATTGATCATCGACCAGAGGCTCGTACACTTCACCCCACATATGTTTTCTTGCCAAAGATCACATTCTAGGATTTCTGGTGGAGACCATTTCTTGGTCAAAAATCCGTTGGTGTTAGCCTTCGGTATTATTGAAAATGGTCGTTCATGGCTATTTTCGACTAAAATGGGGGTTGTGTGGCCATTTATCATCGACCAGAGGCTCATACACCTCACCCCACATATGTTTCCTTGCCATAGATCACATTCTTGGATTTCTGGTGGAGACCATTTTTGGTCAAAAATCCGTATGTGTTAGCCTTCGGTATTATTGAAAAAGGTCATTCATGGCTATTTTCGACAAAAATGGGGGTTGTGTGGCCAATGATCATCAACCAGAGGCTCGTAAACCTCACCCCACATATGTTTCCTTGCCATAGATCACATTCTTTGATTTATGGTGGAGACCATTTTTTGGTCAAAAATCCGAATGTGTTCGCCTTCGGTACTATTGAAAATGGTCGTTCATGGCTATTTTCGACAAAAATGGGGGTTGTGTGGCCATTGATATTCGACCAGAGGCTCATAGACCTCACTACACATCTGTTTCCTTGCCATAGATCACATTCTTGGATTTCTAGAGGAGACCATTCCTTGGTCAAAAATCTGTTGGTGTTAGCCTTCGGTATTATTTAAAATGGTCGTTCATGGCTATTTTCGACTAAAATGGGGGTTGTGTGGCCATTTATCATCGACCAGAGGCTCGTGCACTTCACCCCACATATGTTTCCTTGCCATAGATCACATTCTTGGATTTATGGTGGAGACCATTTCTTGGTCAAAAATCCGTAGGTGTTAGCCTTCAGTGTCATTGAAAATGGTCGTTCATGACTATTTCCGACAAGAAATAGGGTTGTGTGGCCATTGATTGTCGACCAGAGGCTCATACACCTCACCCCACATGTTTCCTTGCCGTAGATCACATTCTTGGATTTCTGGTGGAGACCATTTCTTGGTCAAAAATCCGTAGGTGTTAGCCTTCGGTATTATTGAAAATGGTTGTTCATGGCTATTTTCGACAAAAATGGGGGTTGTGTGGCCATTGATCATCGACCAGAGGCTCATACACCTCACCCCACATATGTTTCCTTGCCATAGATCACATTCTTGGATTTCTTGTGGAGGCCATTTCTTGGTCAAAAATCCATAGGTGTTAGCCTCTAGTATTATTGAAAATGGTCGCTCATGTCTATTTTCATAAAAAATGGGGGTTGTGTGGCCATTTATCATCGACTAGAGGCTCATAAACCTCACCCCACATATGTTTCCTTGCCATAGATCACATTCTCGGATTTCTGGTGGAGACTATTTCTTGGTCAAAAACTCGTATGTGTTAGCCTTCGGTATTATTGAAAATGGTCGTTCATGGCTATTTTCGGCAAAATGGGGGTTGTGTGGCCATTGACATCGACCAGAGGCTCGTACACCTCACCCCACATATGTTTCCTTGCCATAGATCACATTCTTGGATTTCTGGTGGAGACCATTTCTTGGTCGAAATCCTTAGGTGTTAGCCTTCGGTATTATTGAAAATGGTCATTCATGGCTATTTTCGACAAAAATGGGGGTTGTGTGGCCATTGATCTTCGACCAGAGGCTCATACACCTCACTACACATATGTTTCCTTGCCATAGATCACATTCTTGAATTTATGGTGGAGACCATTTCTTGGTCAGAAATCCATATGTGTTAGCCTTTAGTGTCATTGAAAATGGTTGTTCATGGCTATTTTCTACAAAAATGGGGGTTGTGTGGCCATTGATCATTGACCAGAGGCTCGTACACTTCACCCCACATATGTTTTCTTTCCATAGATCACATTCTTGGATTTCTGGAGGAGACCATTCCTTGGTCAAAAATCTGTTGGTGTTAGCCTTCGGTATTATTGAAAATGGTCGTTCATGGCTATTTTCGACTAAAATGGGGGTTGTGTGGTCATTTATCATCGACCAGAGGCTCGTGCACTTCACCCCACATATGTTTCCTTGCCATAGATCACATTCTTGGATTTCTGGTGGAGACCATTTCTTGGTCAAAAATCCGTACGTGTTAGCCTTCAGTATTATTAAAAATGGTCATTCATGGCTATTTTCGACAAAAATGGGGGTTGTGTGGCCATTGATCATCGACTAGAGGCTCGTAAACCTCACCCAACATATGTTTCCTTTCCATTGATCACATTCTTTGATTTCTGGTGGAGACCATTTCTTGGTCAAAAATCTGAATGTTTTAGCCTTCGTTACTATTGAAAATGGTGGTTCATGGCTATTTTCGACAAAAATGGGGGTTGTGTGGCCATTGATATTCGACCAAAGGCTCATACACCTCACTACACATATGTTTCCTTGCCATAGATCACATTCTTGGATTTATTGTGGAGACCATTTGTTGGTCAAAAATCCGTAGGTGTTTGCCTTTAGTGTCATTGAAAATGGTCGTTCATAGCTATTTTCGACAAAAATGGGGTTTGTGTGGCCATTGATCATCGACCAGAGGCTCGTACACTTCACCCCACATATGTTTTCTTGCCAAAGATCACATTCTAGGATTTCTTGTGGAGACCATTTCTTGGTCAAAAATCCGTTGGTGTTAGCCTTCGGTATTATTGAAAATGGTCGTTCATGGCTATTTTCGACTAAAATGGGGGTTGTGTGGCCATTTATCATCTACCAGAGGCTCATACACCTCACCCCACATATGTTTCCTTGCCATATATCACATTCTTGGATTTCTGGTGGAGACCATTTTTGGTCAAAAATCCGTATGCGTTAGCCTTCGGTATTATTGAAAAAGGTCATTCATGGCTATTTTCGATAAAAATGGGGGTTGTGTGGCCAATGATCATCAACCAGAGGCTCGTAAACCTCACCCCACATATGTTTCCTTGCCATAGATCACATTCTTTGATTTCTGGTGGAGACCATTTTTTGGTCCAAAATCCGAATGTGTTAGCCTTCGGTACTATTGAAAATTGTCGTTCATGGCTATTTTCGACAAAAATGGGGGTTGTGTGGCCATTGATATTCGACCAGAGGCTCATAGACCTCACTACACATATGTTTCCTTGCCATAGATCACATTCTTGGATTTCTAGAGGAGACCATTCCTTGGTCAAAAATCTGTTGGTGTTAGCCTTCGGTATTATTGAAAATGGTCGTTCATGGCTATTTTCGACTAAAATGGTGGTTGTGTGGCCATTTATCATCGACCAGAGGCTCGTGCACTTCACCCCACATATGTTTCCTTGCCATAGATTACATTCTTGGATTTCTGGTGGAGACCATTTCTTGGTCAAAAATTCGTACGTGTTAGCCTTCAGTATTATTGAAAATGGTCATTCATGGCTATTTTCGACAAAAATGGGGGTTGTGTGGCCATTGATCATCGACCAGAGGCTCGTAAACCTCACCCCACATATGTTTCCTTGCCATAGATCACATTCTTTGATTTCTGGTGGAGGCCATTTCTTGGTCAAAAATCTGAATGTTTTAGCCTTCGGTACTATTGAAAATGGTCGTTCATGGTTATTTTCGACAAAAATGGGGGTTGTGTGGCCAGTGATATTCGACCAAAGGCTCATACACCTCACTACACATATGTTTCCTTGCCATAGATCACATTCTTGGATTTATTGTGGAGACCATTTGTTGGTCAAAAATCCGTAGGTGTTTGCCTTCAGTGTCATTGAAAATGGTCGTTCATGGCTATTTTCGACAAAAATGGGGTTTGTGTGGCCATTGATCATTGTTGGGGACTTGTTCTCAAATGCTATGAATTAAGAACAAGGCAACATAGAGTGTTAAATGTCAACGTCCTTCGTCCATGAAACATTATTCCCTTGAGGTTAATGGGCCTTGGACGAAGGCTGATAAGAGCATAATTACGAAGCTTAAATCTTCGTAATTAAATTTCAGTAGAAATTATAAGATAACATAAAATAAAAGGTATAAAAGGAATAAATAAATCATAGACGAATTACATTATATTTATTTAATATATTGAGTTATTGAATACAATAATACCTCTGCCTTAGCAAAAGGTTGAATTCCGAAAGATGCGATTGCAATTACCAGAATGCCTCAGCAGTAATGGAATACTGTTCACTATTTATAGGCACAGGACGCAGCCCGTGAAGAATTACAAGTATGCCCCTTATAAAAGCTTACAACATTGACTCAGACCTTTATGGACTAAAAGGTCATTCTATCTTTAAGTCGGTTTGCAATACCGAAGCTTCACGAAGAGGAACCTTCGGCCATTTTATACAAGCAGCTTCCGCCGAAGACCGCTTCTTCCTGTAAGACCTTCGGCGACGAAGCATAGGCCCAACAGTAGCCCCTTTCGCTGTGCTAGATCGTTTTTCGTAACGAGCTTGGTCCGTGAAAAAAGTCTCTTAGGCTTCGGGGAGCCGAAGGTCCAAAAAACACCTTCCCTGAGCTCGTTGCCGAGAAACGATTCAATTTCCCAGCGCGTAGCGGTCCCACCTTGCAGAGTTACTGTTTGGTCTCTGCGGCCCACCGCACAGCGAGTACAAGCGAGTGACCGCCTGGTGTAAAAATCCTGGCGCTTCGCCTTCTTACCTGCAACACTATATAAACAGACGAGTAGGTGTGAAGTTACCACAACATTCATTGCTATTTGCACTGTTTTGCTGCCAAAATTTTTAACCACCACCGAAGCTTGTCTGTCGGAATCAAACGAAGCTCCAGTTTGAAACCTGCTTCGTCAGAAAAAACTTCGGAAGAAGAAAGTGTTAAATTTCCACATATTCATAATTAAATGGCCAGAGTGCGTTCTACCGCCAGGGTTGAGCGTGAGGGAAGCGAAACTGAAGCTTCGGAGACTGTTCCCATTTCCGAAGCCATGCAACGATCCGGGCTGGTGATTTCTGAAGAGATCCCTAGTGAAGATGCAGAACAAGCAAAACAAGCAATTGCCGGAGTAGAAGAAGAAGTTATTGAGGAAACTGATCCTGAAGACGATTATCGTATTGCCATGCCAAGCAAGCCTAGCCACTTGGACTTTGGAAAGTCTACCGTTTCGAAGGCTGATCTCTCCAAGATGGTAAAGTCAGGCTTTTTCAATGAGGATCAGAAGAAGCTATTACGCTTCGGGGGAGAAGAGACTACCCCGAAGCCGGAAAAGGATGAAATTGTCATTTTTAAGAGCTTTTTGAAGGCTGGATTAAGATTCCCCCTTCATGGGATTATTGCAGAGGTACTGAAAAGGTTCGGTATCTATTTTCACCAGCTGACCCCTAATGCTATCGTTAGGCTCAGTGTTTATATCTGGGCACTCCGAAGCCAAGCAGTGGAGCCATTTGCGGACAGCTTTTGCCGGGTTCACGAGCTGCATTATCAGACGAAGGCTAGAAAGGATGGATTGCATGACAATTTTGGTTGCTACAATTTTGCTTATCGGAAAACTACGAAGTTTCCTGTAATCAGCTATCGGAGTAAATGGGCAGCAGGGTGGAAGTCTGAGTGGTTCTATGTCAAGGTTAATGATGACAAGGAGAAGCTCGTGCAAAGTCCACTCGAACTAATCTTCGGAGAAACCCGACCTCTCTGCAACATGTCAGTAGACGGTCCCACACAACAAGCAATGAATGAATTCAGAATTGTTGCAGATCATATTAGTACAAGAGACCTGGTTCAATAGTTCTTGGCTTTCCAAGTTTTTCCTAGTTTAAAAGAATGGGAAATGCCGAAGCTGAAGGGGAAAAAGAAAGAAGGTGAACTTGTGCGTTTGCCTTACTATTTCAAATTTAAGAAATACTTTAAAACACCTTGCCAAGAGTGGCTGGAAACAATTGAAGTAATGTGCAACGAAATACTTGGGAACTATTCCAAAAAAGAAGATCAATTGATGACCGCGGCCTTCGGCACCCGTCCGAAGCGAAGACTAAACCGAGTGCTGGACGCCCTGGGTTTCGAATACCCTGATTACGAAAATCTGAACAAAGGTGCCGGAGGCCAAAAAAGGAAAAGGATAACTGAAGCCTTAAATGAAGGTGAAAAAGAACTACCAAAGAAGAAAATTCCAAAGAGGAAGAAAGCGTCTTCTCCGAAGCGTAAAATATCCGACGAAGAAGAAACCCTCGCATCTCCGTCTGCCACTGACGTTGAGGAAATTCTGAAGGTAATGACTGAATCCTTACCTGCGAAGCTAAGTCCACTGGGGCCCCAACTGATAAAGTTTTTTCAGAAGGACGAGGAGCCCGAAAAATCGAAGAAAATAGTCAAAGCAAAGAGACAAAGAATTATCACTGTGACAGAAGTAATTGACAAAACACCGCCAAGGGCTTCAGCTCAGAAAACACCAGCGGCTGCAGAGGGGACAGATATTGAAATTGCACCTTCGGAGGCCGCAGCTGCCGAAGCTGCCTCAGCTGAAGATTTGAACCTGGAGAGCACAATTGAACATATTGATAAAATACTGCTAAACATGGCTGCAGAAGAAGCTACCACCGCCGCCGAAGTGGCCGCGACCGTAGCGTTGGAGAAAGGGAAAGAAATTGCTGACGAAGCTTCGGAGAACGAAACCTTCATGTTCCAGAATTTGGTTGGAGAACAACTATCAAAAGCTGAAATAGAAGAACTTAGAGAGTACGCTAAATCCTGCGGATACAAACCCGGGGCGCTCCTCTTCGGAGGCGTTGATGATGAAAAATTAGATTGTATTCGAGATCAAACAGGGGCCAAAGTTATCAGTACTCTGTCCAACAGTATCGGCTTCCCGAAGCTAGAAACAGACATCAGCCGCTACCGACGACAACATGTCGTTGGTAGTTTATTTTACTCCAACTTCAAGGTGAATTACTTGTCCCTTAACTTTTATTGTTTCTAATAATAAAAACATGTCTGACGAAGGTTGTTTGCGTGCAGAGTATGCTGTTGAGCAAAGCCTTGCAAATGCAGCAAGATTTTGAAGATAAGAAGCACGAAGTTATAATTGGAAATTTGGAAAGCAAAATAAAGGAGCAATCAGATGCTTTCGAGAAAAAGAACTTTGAGCTCCAGGCAACCGAAGGTTTATTGGCGGAAGCTGAAGCAAAAATAACAGAACTGAACACGAAGCTTCTCCGCCAGTCTGAGCAGTTCGAACGAGAAAAACAAGATCTTAATGCAAAACTTGAAGCCGAAGCTCAACAAAATTCAGATTTGAGAAAACTACTGACAAGTCTTCAAGAAAAATGCTTGGAATTTAGCAACAAATGCATTCAACGATTAAGAAAGATTTTTTACTCAGTTGGAGCCAGCAGTGAAAAATTCACCCCCTCAGCTGAAGATCTACCGAAAACCTTCGAACATATTGAGGGGGAGATTGACGAGCTCGACGAAGTCATAGCTGGGCATGGTGACTTCTGTGCCTGGGTGGCTTCTCGAGGCACTGCTGCAGCTTTCCTGAAGGCTGGCTGCGATCATGGAAAGATTGTCAACAGACCAAATTTCACTTTATCACCATCAATCCTGGATGACATTCCTGATCTCGCCCGAAGTATCTCGAATAGATTTGTAAAAATGATATGGACAAAAGGTGGGCGAGAAAAGGCTGGAGACGAAGCTCGTAGCCACCTTGAACCAGTAAGAAACCATACCTTGTGCTTACCTTTTCCTGTAAGCTCGATTTTGACTTACAACGACCTTATTCATGTAGGATGACGAAGCCGAAGCCGAAGATCAAAAATGACGCCGAAGCCGAAGCTCCTTGGAGATTAGATAGTAGACTGTAGACAGTACTTGAGAAACTTTTGAGATAACTTTTGTAAATGTAACCAAAACTTGTCTTTAATGAATTCTGTTCATACCTTGTAATATATCCTTATCCTTCCATTGATGTATGAGAAATGCTTTGATGTGGACGAAATTTTCTTTTTTGAGCCGAAGGCGAAAAAAAAACACCTTCCCTTCTTTTCGTACGCAACGAAGCATAGAAAACAACATTTTCCTTCTTTTCCGAAGCTCTCCTTTATACACGAAGCTCTTTTTTTATTTGCCGAAGCAACCGCTTATGCTATGAAGATGATTATCCTACATATGCCTGGATGAATGTTTATGAATGCAAATGTTATGATGTAATGCGATGTGCAAATGAATGGCCAAACAATCACACCTCAAGCCATACTCATAGCCATTATTTCCTTAAAAACAATCACACCTCAGCTCTGCATCCCCTTAGGAACGACTTTGGAGCTTCTTCGCCTTTACTTTCGGCGGAATCAGCGTTGACTTTTCGCTGTAAGCTCTGCATTCCCTTAGGAACGACTTTGGAGCTTCTTCGCCTTTACTTTTGGCGGAATCAGCGTTGACTTTCCGCTGTAAGCTCTGCATTCCCTTAGGAACGACTTTGGAGCTTCTTCGTTTTTACTCTTCGGCACTCGATGGTGCGTTCTCAGTTTTTACATTTACATTCCTTGGGGGATTTTGCTCTTATAGAACTAAAAAAGGAAATTACATGTGATGGCCCCATTAAAAACCTTTCTCCCCCTTTGGAAAGGAAAAGGGTGCCACGAAAGAAAGATAAAAAATATGAAAAATTACATCGAATTATATATAATATCGCCGAAGCTCATCCGCATTCCAAGATCTAGGAATGTCATTGCTGTCCATATCCTTCAATCTGTATGAACCGGGTCTTGACGAAGATGCTACTAAGAAAGGTCCATCCCATTTCAACTGTAACTTGCCCACTGTTTCTGGGTTGGCCACTCTCCGAAGCACCAAGTGTCCTGGCTCAATATTCTTTAGCCGAACCTTTCTATCTCGCCATTTAATTGTTTCGGCTTGATATTTGTTGATGTTTTCCACGGCTTGCAACCTGATCCCTTCTAAAGCGTCTTTTTCCACAGAATAATCAGCTTCGGATCCTGATGCTGCCGAAGCTAGTATCCTTATTGATCCGGTTTTAGCTTCTTCTGGAGTTATTGCTTCGTCACCGAATAATAACTTGAATGGGGTAAAGCCTGTAGACCTTGATGTTGTTGTATTATGGCTCCACACCACTTTGGTTAACTGATCTGGCCACTTTCCCCTTGGTTGATTGAAGATTGACTTCATTATTCCTGTCATTATAATGCCATTGGTTCTTTCAACGAGTCCATTTGACTCCGGATGTCTGACTGATGCAAAATGGATCTTCGTACCAATTTGATCACAGAAATCCCTAAAAGCTTCGGAGTCAAACTGTGTTCCATTATCCACAGTGATAGCCTTTGGTACCCCGAAACGACAAACAATATTCTGCCAGAAAAACTTTTGGACGGTGGCCGGAGTTATTGTAGCTAAAGGCTTTGCCTCAATCCATTTAGAGAAATATTCCACCGCCACTACAACATATCTTAGGTTCCCTTGGGCCGGTGGTAACGGACCTAACAAGTCAAGGCCCCACCTTTGCAATGGCCAAATGGGTTGTATGAGCTGTGTTAAGGACGAAGGTTGTTTTTGATCTCGTGCACATTTCTGACAACCTTCGCACTTTTGGACTAATTCCGCTGCATCCGAAGCTGCCTTCGGCCAATAAAATCCTTGGCGGAAAATTTTTCCAAGTAACGGCCTAGATCCAATGTGAGATCCACACAGGCCTGCATGTATTTCTTTCATCAACTCTATACCTTCGGTTCTGGATAAACACTTGAGTAGCGGAGCACAAACTCCATGCTTATACAACTCTCCTTCTATCATGACATATGGACGAGCTCTTGCCTCTATCCTCCTGTTATAAGCTTCATCATGTGAAAGGAATTTACCCTGAAGATAAGAGATGATCTCAGTCCTCCAATCTTCACTATAAACAGGAGATATATTGAGGACTGCTCTTTCAAGAAGTTCCACCGAAGGTGCTTTTATTGTTTCGAAGAAGACATCCGAAGGTAAGGGCAGCCCCTGAGCTGCTGACTTAGCTAGCAAATCAGCATGCTCATTTTGTCCTCGAGGGATATTTTTGACAGAAAATCCCTCGAAGGAAGCTTCAACTCTTCGAACCATATCCAGATACTTTTCAAGCTTCGGATCTTTAGCCTTGCAACTCTTGTCGATATGACCCGAAACAACTTGGGAATCAGTTTTAAGAACAGCCCTTCTGATTCCCATTGCTTTTAGCTTCCGAAGACCCAGAAGCAGGGCTTCGTACTCGGCAATGTTGTTTGTGCAACTAAAATCAAGCTTTGCCGCATAACAAGTTTTAACTTTGGAAGGTGAAACCAACACAGCAGCCGCTCCTGCTCCGAAGGTTCCCCAGGACCCATCGCAAAACACTGTCCATGCTTCGGTGTCTTTATTTACTTCTTCCTCCTGAGCCCCTGGCGTCCAGTCAGCAATGAAGTCTGCTAACGCCTGGGACTGAATCGAAGATCTATGAACATATTCAATACAAAATTCATTGAGCTCTGCAGCCCATTTTCCAATCCTTCCAGTAGCTTCTCGGTTTCTCATAATATCCTTCAGAGGTTGTGAAAAAGGAACAATTATGTTGTAAGCTTGGAAATAGTGCCGAAGCTTCCTGGAGGCCATCAAGACAGCATACAGTACCTTCTCCAACTCTGTATAATTTTTCTTTGATAAACTAAGAACCTCGGATACAAAATATATTGGGGCCTGCCTCTTGACTTGACCATCAAGCTTCTCCTGGACAAGCGCTGCACTTACCGCTGAGTGCGAAGCTGCCACATATAATAACAAAGGAGCCCCTGGCATTGGTGGAGTCAATGTTGTTAGATCTATCAAATACTGTTTCAGCTCTTCAAAAGCCTTCTGCTGGATTGGTCCCCATTGAAAGACTTCGGCTGACTTCAGCACTTCGAAGAATGGTAAGTTTCTCTCTGCTGATCTGGATATGAATCTATTGAGAGATGCCAATCTTCCTGTCAATCTTTGAGCCTCCTTCTTTGTAGTTGGTGGCTCCATCCGAAGTATAGCCTCAATTTTACTTGGATTAGCTTCAATTCCCTTTGTTGAAGCCAAGCATCCAAGAAATTTCCCCTTCTTTACTCCGAAGACGCATTTTTCTGGATTTAACTTTAAGCCAGCTTGCCTGAAACTGGCGAAGGTCTCCTGCAGATCAGCAATATGATTCTCCTGTTTCGTGCTTTTTACAATGATGTCATCAACATAAGCTAGCACATTTCTGCCTATTTGAGATTGGAGAACCTTCGCAGTCATTCTGCTGAAACTTCCTCCAGCGTTTTTGAGCCCCTCAGGCATCCGAAGATAACAATATGTGCCACTTGGAGTTATGAAGCTAGTCTTTGGCTCATCTTCCTTCTTCATCCAGATTTGGTGATAGCCTGAGTAACAATCTAGCAGACTCATGAGCTCGGAAGAAGCTGCTGCATGTACTAAAGAGTCTATCCTTGGCAATGGAAACTCGTCCTTCGGACACGCCTTGTTGAGATCTGTAAAATCGATACACATTCGCCATTTGCCATTGGCCTTTTTTACCATAACAGTGTTAGCCAGCCATTCTGGGTACTTTACTTCTCTGATGACTCCTGCACTGAGGAGTCTTTTAACTTCGTTACGAGCACCTTCGGCCTTATCATCTGACATTTTCCGAAGCCTCTGCTTTCTGGCTCTGAAGGATAGATCAACATTAAGCGAGTGTTCAATAACATCCCTATTTACTCCGCAAAGATCATTAGCTGACCATGCAAAAACATCTTTGTTGTTGAACAAAAACCTTATCAAGGTTTTCTCCTGCTCTTCGGATAATTGAGAGCCTAACAGCACCTTCTGCTCTGCTATGTCCTCACATAAGAGCATAGGCTTCGGCTGATCTGCTGAAGCTGCTTTCTCCCTTCTGAATTTGTACTGTTCACAAGCTTCAGCTCCATCTATGTTATGGATTGCTTTTGAGTCAGTCCAATTGCCTTCGGCCCTTCTTGCAGCTTCCTGACTTCCATGGATAGCAATGGGTCCTTGATCCGAAGGTATCTTCATGCAAAGATAGGCAGGATGAAGTATTGCTTCGAAGGCATTGAGGGTACCACGACCAATAATTGCATTGTAAGGGTATTCCATGTCAACAATGTCAAACACAACTTGCTCAGTACTAGTGTTGTTGATGAACCCGAAGGTCACTGACATGGTGATCTTGCCCAGTGCTACAATCTGTCTTCCTCCGAAACCACAGAGAGGATGTGTAGCATCATGAATCTTATCTTCTGGCTCTTGCATTTGTCTGAAGGCCTTAGCAAATATGATGTCAGCTGCACTGCCTGTGTCAACCAAAACATTGTAGACCAGAAATCCTTTGATAACACAAGAGATAACCATGGCATCGTTGTGTGGGTAATCTTTGAGCTGAAGGTCCTCTTGGGAGAAGGTAATAGGAATGTGAGACCATCTTGACTTGATGAAGGGTCCTTGCACCCCAACATGCTGTACCCTTCTCTGTGCTTCCTTCTTTTGTTTCTTGTTAGCTGGTTCTGAGGACGAACCACCTGTAATCGGGAGCACCAGCTTCGGGTCCGAAGCAGCTCCAGCTCGGTCGTTGAACGAAGCCATCAGCTCAAAAAGTGGAAGTGAGTTCACCGGAGGTGGGCGCCAATGTTGGGGACTTGTTCTCAAATGCTATGAATTAAGAACAAGGCAACATAGAGTGTTAAATGTCAACGTCCTTCGTCCATGAAACATTATTCCCTTGAGGTTAATGGGCCTTGGACGAAGGCTGATAAGAGCATAATTACGAAGCTTAAATCTTCGTAATTAAATTTCAGTAGAAATTATAAGATAACATAAAATAAAAGGTATAAAAGGAATAAATAAATCATAGACGAATTACATTATATTTATTTAATATATTGAGTTATTGAATACAATAATACCTTTGCCTTGGCAAAAGGTTGAATTCCGAAAGATGCGATTGCAATTACCAGAATGCCTCAGCAGTAATGGAATAATGTTCACTATTTATAGGCACAGGACGCAGCCCGTGAAGAATTACAAGTATGCCCCTTATAAAAGCTTACAACATTGACTCAGACCTTTATGGACTAAAAGGTCATTCTATCTTTAAGTCGGTTTGCAATACCGAAGCTTCACGAAGAGGAACCTTCGGCCATTTTATACAAGCAGCTTCCGCCGAAGACCGCTTCTTCCTGTAAGACCTTCGGCGACGAAGCATAGGCCCAACAATCATCGACCAGAGGCTCGTACACTTCACCCCACATATGTTTTCTTGTCAAAGATCACATTCTAGGATTTCTGGTGGAGACCATTTCTTGGTCAAAAATCCGTTGGTGTTAGCCTTCGGTATTATTGAAAATGGTCGTTCATGGCTATTTTCGACTAAAATGGGGGTTGTGTGGCCATTTATCATCTACCAGAGGCTCATACACCTCACCCCACATATGTTTTCTTGCCATAGATCACATTCTTGGATTTCTGGTGGAGACCATTTTTGGTCAAAAATCCGTATGTGTTTGCCTTCGGTATTATTGAAAATGGTCATTCATGGCTATTTTCGACAAAAATGGGGGTTGTGTGGCCAATGATCATCAACCAGAGGCTCGTAAACCTCACCCCACATATGTTTCCTTGCCATAGATCACATTCTTTGATTTCTGGTGGAGACCATTTTTTGGTCAAAAATCCGAATGTGTTAGCCTTCGGTACTATTGAAAATGGTCGTTCATGGCTATTTTCGACAAAAATGGGGGTTGTGTGGCCATTGATATTCGACCAGAGGCTCATAGACCTCACTACACATACGTTTCCTTGCCATAGATCACATTCTTAGATTTATGGTGGAGACCATTTCTTGGTCAAAAATCTATAGGTGTTAGCCTTAAGTGTCATTGAAAATGGTTGTTCATGGCTATTTTCGACAAAAATAGGGGTTGTGTGGCCATTGATCATCGACCAGAGGCTCGTACACCTCACCCCACATATGTTTCCTTGCCATAGATCATATTCTTGGATTTCTAGTTGAGACCATTTCTTAGTCAAAAATCCGTAGGTGTTAGCCTTCGGTATTATTGAAAATGGTCGTTCATGGCTATTTTCGACAAAAATGGGGGTTGTGTGGCCATTGATCATCAACCAGAGGCGCATACACCTCACCCCACATATGTTTCCTTGCCATAGATCACATTCTTGGGTTTCTGGTGGAGACCATTTCTTGGTAAAAAATCCGTAGGTGTTAGCCTCTAGTATTATTGAAAATCGTCGTTCATGGCTATTTTCATCAAAAATGGGGGTTGTGTGGCCATTTATCATCGACCAGAGGCTCGTACACCCCACCCCACATATGTTTCCTTGCCATAGATCACATTCTTGGATTTCTGTTGGAGACCATTTCTTGGTAAAAAATTCGTACGTGTTAGCCTTTGGTATTATTGAAAATGGTCGTTCATGGCTATTTTCGACAAAATGGGGGTTGTGTGGCCATTGATCATCGACCAGAGGCTCGTACACCTCACCCCACATATGTTTCCTTGCCATAGATCACATTCTTGGATTTCTGGTGGAGACCATTTCTTGGGCAAAAATCCGAATGTGTTAGCCTTCGGTATTCTTGAAAATGGTCATTCATGGCTATTTTCGACAAAAATGGGGGTTGTGTGGCCATTGATCTTCGACCAGAGGCTCATACACCTCACATTCTTGGATTTATTGTGGAGACCATTTCTTGGTCAAAAATCCGTAGGTGTTAGCATTCAGTGTCATTGAAAATGGTCGTTCATGGCTATTTTCGACAAAAATGGGGTTTGTGTGGCCATTGATCATCGACCCAGAGGCTCGTACACTTCACCCCACATATGTTTTCTTGCTAGAGATTACATTCTAGGATTTCTGGTGGAGACCATTTCTTGGTCAAAAATCCGTTGTTGTTAGCCTTCGGTATTATTGAAAATGGTCGTTCAAGGCTATTTTCGACTAAAATGGGGGTTGTGTGGCCATTTATCATCGACCAGAGGCTCATACACCTCACCCCACATATGTTTCCTTGCCATAGATCACATTCTTGGATTTCTGGTGGAGACCATTTCTTGGTCAAAAATCCGTACGTGTTAGCCTTCGGTATTATTGAAAATGGTCATTCATGGCTATTTTCGACAAAAATGGGGGTTGTGTGGCCAATGATCATCAACCAGAGGCTCGTAAACCTCACCCCACATATGTTTCCTTGCCATAGATCACATTCTTTGAGTTCTGGTGGAGACCATTTTTTGGTCAAAAATCCGAATGTGTTAGCCTTCGGTACTATTGAAAATGGTCGTTCATGGCTATTTTCGACAAAAATGGGGGTTGTGTGGCGATTGATATTCGACCAGAGGCTCATAGACCTCACTACACATATGTTTCATTGCCATAGATCACATTCTTAGATTTATGGTGGAGACCATTTCTTGGTCAAAAATCCGTAGGTGTTAGCCTTAAGTGTCATTCAAAATGGTTGTTCATGGCTATTTTCGACAAAAATAGGGGTTGTGTGGCCATTGATCATCGACCAGAGGCTCATACACCTCACCCCACATATGTTTCCTTGCCATAGATCATATTCTTGGATTTCTAGTGGAGACCATTTCTTGCTCAAAAATCCGTAGGTGTTAGCCTTCGGTATTATTGAAATGGTCGTTCATGGCTATTTTCGACAAAAATGGGGGTTGTGTGGCCATTGATCATCAACCAGATGCTCATACACCTCACCCCACATATGTTTCCTTGCCATAGATCACATTCTTGGATTTCTGGTGGACACCATTTCTTGGTCAAAAATTCGTAGGTGTTAGCCTCTAGTATTATTGAAAATGGTCGTTCATGGCTATTTTCATCAAAAATGGGGGTTGTGTGACCATTTATCATCGACCAGAGGCTCGTACACCTCACCCCACATATGTTTCCTTGCTATAGATCACATTCTTGGATTTCTGGTGGAGACCATTTCTTGGTCAAAAATTCGTACGTGTTAGCCTTCAGTATTATTGAAAATGGTCGTTCATGGCTATTTTCGACAAAATGGGGGTTGTGTGGCCATTGATCATCGACCAGAGGCTCGTACACCTCACCCCTCATATGTTTCCTTGCCATAGATCACATTCTTGGATTTCTGGTGGAGACCATTTCTTGGGCAAAAATCCGAATGTGTTAGCCTTCGGTATTCTTGAAAATGGTCATTCATGGCTATTTTCGACAAAAATGGGGGTTGTGTGGCCATTGATCTTCGACCAGAGGCTCATACACCTAACTACACATATGTTTCCTTGCCATAGATCAAATTCTTGGATTTATGATGGAGACCATTTCTTGGTCAAAAATCCATAGGTGTTAGCCTTCAGTGTCATTGAAAATGGTCGTTCATGGCTATTTTCGACAAAAATGGGGGTTGTGTGGCCATTGATCATCGACCAGAGGCTCGTACACTTCACCCCACATATGTTTTCTTGCCATAGATCACATTCTTGGATTTCTGGTGGAGACCATTTCTTGGTCAAAAATCTGTTGGTGTTAGCCTTCGGTATTATTGAAAATGGTCGTTCATGGCTATTTTTGACTAAAATGGGGGTTGTGTGGCCATTTATCATCGACCAGAGGCTCATACACCTCACCCCACATATGTTTCCTTGCCATAGATCACATTCTTGGATATCTGGTGGAGACCATTTCTTGGTCAAAAATCCGTACGTGTTAGCCTTCGGTATTATTGAAAATGGTCATTCATGGCTATTTTCGACAAAAATGGGGGTCATGTGGCCATTGATCATCGACCAAAGGCTCGTACACCTCATCCCACATTCTTTGATTTCTGGTGGAGACCATTTCTTGGTCAAAAATCCGTAGGTGTTAGCCTTCGGTGTCATTGAAAATGGTCGTTCATGGCTATTTTCGAAAAAATTAGGGTTGTGTGGCCATTGATCATCGACCAGAGGCTCGTACACCTCAACCCACATATGTTTCCTTGTCGTAGATCACATTCTTGGATTTATGGTGGAGACCATTTTTTGGTCAAAAATCCGTAGTTGTTAGCCTTAAGTGTCATTGAAAATGGTCGTTCATGGCTATTTTCGACAAAAATTAGGGTTGTGTGGCCATTGATCATCGACCAGAGGCTCGTACACCTCACCCCACATATATTTCCTTGCCGTAGATCACTTTTTGGATTTCTGGTGGAGACCATTTCTTGGTCAAAAATCCGTAGGTGTTAGCCTTCGGTATTATTGAAAATGGTCGTTCATGGCTATTTTCAACAAAAATGGGGGTTGTGTGGCCATTGATCATCGACCAGAGGCTCATACACCTCACCCCACATATGTTTCCTTGCCATAGATCATATTCTTGGATTTCTGGTGGCGACCATTTCTTAGTCAAAAATCCGTAGGTTTTAGCCTCTAGTATTATTGAAAATGGTCGCTCATGGCTATTTTCATCAAAAATGGGGGTTGTGTGGCCATCTATCATCGACTAGAGGCTCGTAAACCTCACCCCACATATGTTTCCTTGCCATAGATCACATTCTTGGATTTCTGGTGGAGACCATTTCTTGGTCAAAAATTCGTACGTGTTAGCCTTCGGTATTATTGAAAATGGTCGTTGATGGCTATTTTTGGCAAAATGGGGGTTGTGTGGCCATTGATCATTGACCAGAGGCTCGTACACCTCACCCCACATATATTTCCTTGCCATAGAACACATTCTTGGATTTCTGGTGGAGACCATTTCTTGGTCCAAAATTCGTACGTGTTAGCCTTTGGTATTTTTGAAAATGGTCATTCATGGCTATTTTCGACAAAAATGGGGGTTGTGTGGCCATTGATCTTCGACCAGAGGCTCATACACCTCACTACACATATGTTTCCTTGCCATAGATCACATTCTTGGATTTCTGGAGGAGACCATTTCTTGGTCAAAAATCTGTTGGTGTTTGCCTTCGGTATTATTGAAAATGGTCGTTCATGGCTATTTTCGACTAAAATGTTGGTTGTGTAGCCATTTATCATCGACCAGAGGCTCGTACAATTCACCCCACATATGTTTCCTTGCCATAGATCACATTCTTGGATTTCTGGTGGAGACCATTTCTTGGTCAAAAATTCGTACGTGTTAGCCTTCGGTATTATTGAAAATGGTCATTCATGGCTATTTTCGACAAAAATGGGGGTTGTGTGGCCATTGATCTTCGACCAGAGGCTCATACACCTCACTACACTTATGTTTCCTTGCCATAGATCAGATTCTTGGATTTATGGTGGAGACCATTTCTTGGTCAAAAATCCATAGGTGTTAGCCTTTAGTGTCATTGAAAATGGTCGTTCATGGCTATTTTCGACAAAAATGGGGGTTGTGTGGCCATTGATCATCGACCAGAGGCTCGTACACTTCACCCCACATATGTTTTCTTGCCATAGATCACATTCTTGGATTTCTAGAGGAGACCATTTCTTGGTCAAAAATCTGTTGGTGTTAGCCTTCGGTATTATTGAAAATGGTCGTTCATGGCTATTTTTGACTAAAATGGGGGTTGTGTGGCCATTTATCATCGACCGGAGGCTCGTACAATTCACCCCACATATGTTTCCTTGTCATAGATCAAATTCTTGGATTTCTGGTGGAGACCATTTCTTGGTCAAAAATCCGTACGTGTTAGCCTTCGGTATTATTGAAAATGGTCATTCATGGCTATTTTCGACACAAATGGGGGTTGTGTGGCCATTGATCTTTGACCAGAGTCTCATACACCTCACTACACATATGTTTCCTTGCCATAGATCACATTCTTGGATTTATGGTGGAGACCATTTCTTGGTCAGAAATCCATAGGTGTTAGCCTTTAGTGTCATTGAAAATGGTTGTTCATGGCTATTTTCGACAAAAATGGGGGTTGTGTGGCCATTGATCATCGACCAGAGGCCCGTACACTTCACCCCACATATGTTTTCTTGCCATAGATCACATTCTTGGATTTCTGGAGGAGACCATTTCTTGGTCAAAAATCTGTTGGTGTTAGCCTTCTGTATTATTGAAAATGGTCGTTCATGGCTATTTTCGACTAAAATGGGGGTTGTGTGGCCATTTACCATCGACTAGAGGCTCGTACAATTCACCCCACATATGTTTCCTTGCCATAGATCACATTCTTGGATTTCTGGTGGAGACCATTTCTTGGGCAAAAATCCGTACGTGTTAGCCTTCGGTATTATTGAAAATGGTCATTCATGGCTATTTTCGACACAAATGGGGGTTGTGTGGCCATTGATCTTCGACCAGAGGCTCATACACCTCACTACACTTATGTTTCCTTGCCATAGATCACATTCTTGGATTTATGGTGGAGACCATTTCTTGGTCAAAAATCCATAGGTGTTAGCCTTTAGTGTCATTGAAAATGGTCGTTCATGGCTATTTTCGACAAAAATGGGGGTTGTGTGGCCATTGATCATCGACCAGAGGCTCGTACACTTCACCCCACATATGTTTTCTTGCCATAGATCACATTCTTGGATTTCTAGAGGAGACCATTTCTTGGTCAAAAATCTGTTGGTGTTAGCCTTCGGTATTATTGAAAATGGTCGTTCATGGCTATTTTTGACTAAAATGGGGGTTGTGTGGCCATTTATCATCGACCGGAGGCTCGTACAATTCACCCCACATATGTTTCCTTGTCATAGATCAAATTCTTGGATTTCTGGTGGAGACCATTTCTTGGTCAAAAATCCGTACGTGTTAGCCTTCGGTATTATTGAAAATGGTCATTCATGGCTATTTTCGACACAAATGGGGGTTGTGTGGCCATTGATCTTTGACCAGAGTCTCATACACCTCACTACACATATGTTTCCTTGCCATAGATCACATTCTTGGATTTATGGTGGAGACCATTTCTTGGTCAGAAATCCATAGGTGTTAGCCTTTAGTGTCATTGAAAATGGTTGTTCATGGCTATTTTCGACAAAAATGGGGGTTGTGTGGCCATTGATCATCGACCAGAGGCCCGTACACTTCACCCCACATATGTTTTCTTGCCATAGATCACATTCTTGGATTTCTGGAGGAGACCATTTCTTGGTCAAAAATCTGTTGGTGTTAGCCTTCTGTATTATTGAAAATGGTCGTTCATGGCTATTTTCGACTAAAATGGGGGTTGTGTGGCCATTTACCATCGACTAGAGGCTCGTACAATTCACCCCACATATGTTTCCTTGCCATAGATCACATTCTTGGATTTCTGGTGGAGACCATTTCTTGGGCAAAAATCCGTACGTGTTAGCCTTCGGTATTATTGAAAATGGTCATTCATGGCTATTTTCGACACAAATGGGGGTTGTGTGGCCATTGATCTTCGACCAGAGGCTCATACACCTCACTACACATATGTTTCCTTGCCATAGATCACATTCTTGGATTTATGGTGGAGACCATTTCTTGGTCAAAAATCCATAGGTGTTAGCCTTCAGTGTCATTGAAAATGGTCGTTCATGGCTATTTTCCATAGACCACATTCTTGGATTTCTGGTGGAGACCATTTGTTGGTCAAAAATCTGTAGGTGTTAGCTTTCGGTATTATTGAAAATGGTCGTTCATGGCTATTTTCATAAAAAATGGGGGTTGTGTGGCCATTAATCATCGACCAGAGGCTCGTACACCTCACCCCTACATATGTTTCCTTGCCATAGAGCACACTCTTGGATTTCTGGTGGAGACCATTTCTTGGTCAAAAATTCGTACGTGTTAGCCTTCTGTATTATTGAAAATGGTCGTTCATGGCTATTTTCGACAAAATGGGGGTTGTGTGGCCATTGATCATCGACAAGAGGCTCGTACACCTCACCCACATATGTTTCCTTGCCGTAGATCACATTCTTGGATTTCTGGTGGAGACCATTTCTTGGTCAAAAATCCGTACGTGTTAGCCTTCGATATTATTGAAAATGGTCGTTCATGGCTATTTTTGACAAAATAGAGGTTCTGTGGCCATTGATCATCGACCAGAGGCTCATACACCTCACCCCACATATGTTTCCTTGACATAGATCACATTTTTGGATTTCTGGTGGAGACCATTTCTTGGGCAAAAATCCGAATGTGTTAGCCTTCGGTATTATTGAAAATGGTCATTCGTGGCTATTTTCGACAAAAATGGGGGTTGTGTGGCCATTTATCTTCAACCAGAGGCTCATACACCTCACTACACATATGTTTTCTTGCCATAGATCACATTGTTGGATCTATGGTGGAGACCAGTTCTTGGTCAAAAATCCATAGGTGTTAGCCTTCAGTGTCATTGAAAATAGTTGTTCATGGCAATTTTCGGCAAAAATGGGGGTTGTGTGGCCATTGATAATCGACCAGGGGCTCGTACACCTCACCCCACATATGTTTCCTTGCCATTGATCACATTCTTGGATTTCTGGTGGAGACCATTCCTTGGTCAAAAATCCGTAGGTGTTAGCCTTCGGTACTATTGAAAATGGTCGTTCATGGCTATTTTCGACAAAAATGGGGGTTGTGTGGCCATTTATCATCGACCAGAGGCTCGTACACCTAACCCCACATATGTTTAATTGCCATAGATCACAATCTTGGATTTCTCGTGGAGACCATTTCTTGGTCAAAAATCTGTACGTGTTAGCCTTCGGTATTATTGAAAATGGTCGTTCATGGTTGTTTTGGACAAAAATGGGGGTTGTGTGGCCATTGATCATCGACCAGAGGCTCGTACACCTCACCCCAAATATGTTTCCTTGCCATAGATCATATTCTTGGATTTCTGTTGGAGACGATTTTCTTGGTCAAAAATCCGTAGGTGTTAGCCTTCGGAATTATTGAAAATGGTCGTCCATGGCTATTTTCGACAAAAATGGGGGTTCTGTGGCCATTGATCATCGACCAGAGGCTCGTACACCTCACCCCACATATGTTTCCTTGCCATAGATCAAATTCTTGGATTTCTGGTGGAGACCATTTCTTGGTCAAAAATCCGTAGGTGTTAGCCTTCGATATTATTGTAATGGTCGTTCATGGCTATTTTCGACAAAAATGGGGGTTGTGTGGCCATTGATCATCGACCAGAGGCTCATACACCTCACCCCACATATGTTTCCTTGACATAGATCACATTTTTGGATTTCTGGTGGAGACCATTTCTTGGGCAAAAATCCGAATGTGTTAGCCTTCGGTATTATTGAAAATGGTCATTCATGGCTATTTTCGACAAAAATGGGGGTTGTGTGGCCATTTACCTTCAACCAGAGGCTCATACACCTCACTACACATATGTTTTCTTGCCATAGATCACATTGTTGGATCTATGGTGGAGACCAGTTCTTGGTCAAAAATCCATAGGTGTTAGCCTTCAGTGTCATTGAAAATAGTTGTTCATGGCAATTTTCTACAAAAATGGGGGTTGTGTGGCCATTGATAATCGACCAGGGGCTCGTACACCTCACCCCACATATGTTTCCTTGCCATAGATCACATTCTTGGATTTCTGGTGGAGACCATTCCTTTGTCAAAAATCCGTAGGTGTTAGCCTTCGGTATTGTTGAAAATGGTCGTTCATGGCTATTTTCGACAAAAATGGGGGTTGTGTGTCCATTTATCATCGACCAGAGGCTCGTACACCTAACCCCACATATGTTTAATTGCCATAGATCACAATCTTGGATTTCTCGTGGAGACCATTTCTTGGTCAAAAATCCGTACGTGTTAGCCTTCGGTATTATTGAAAATGGTCGTTCATGGCTGTTTTCGACAAAAATGGGGGTTGTGTGGCCATTGATCATCGACCAGAGGCTCGTACACCTCACCCCAAATATGTTTCCTTGCCATAGATCATATTCTTGGATTTCTGGTGGAGACGATTTCTTGGTCAAAAAACCGTAGGTGTTAGCCTTCGGAATTATTGAAAATGGTCGTTCATGGCTATTTTCGACAAAAATGGGGGTTGTGTGGCCATTGATCATCGACCAGAGGCTCGTACACCTCACCCCACATACGTTTCCTTGCCATAGATCAAATTTTGGATTTCTGGTGGAGACCATTTCTTGGTCAAAAATCCGTAGGTGTTAGCCTTCGATATTATTGTAAATGGTCGTTCATGGCTATTTTCGACAAAAATGGGGGTTGTGTGGCCATTGATCATCGACCAAAGGCTCATACACCTCACCCCACATATGTTTCCTTGACATATATCACATTTTTGGATTTCTGGTGGAGACCATTTCTTGGGCAAAAATCCGAATGTGTTAGCCTTCTGTATTATTGAAAATGGTCATTCATGGCTATTTTCGACAAAAATGGGGGTTGTGTGGCCATTTATCTTCAACCAGAGGCTCATACACCTCACTACACATATGT
The DNA here is from genome assembly GCF_902167145.1 of Zea mays. NCBI lineage: Eukaryota > Viridiplantae > Streptophyta > Magnoliopsida > Poales > Poaceae > Zea > Zea mays. The sequence continues at coordinate 157,405,153 of NC_050102.1, forward strand.
TTTCTTGCCATAGATCACATTGTTGGATCTATGGTGGAGACCAGTTCTTGGTAAAAAATCCATAGGTGTTAGCCTTCATTGTCATTGAAAATAGTTGTTCATGGCAATTTTCGACAAAAATGGGGGTTGTGTGGCCATTGATAATCGACCAGGGGCTCGTACACCTCACCCCACATATGTTTCCTTGCCATAGATCACATTCTTGGATTTCTGGTGGAGACCATTCCTTGGTCAAAAATCCGTAGGTGTTAGCCTTCGGTATTATTGAAAATGGTCGTTCATGGCTATTTTCGACAAAAATGGGGGTTGTGTGGCCATTAATCATCGACCAGAGGCTTGTACACCTAACCCCACATATGTTTAATTGCCATAGATCACAATCTTGGATTTCTCGTGGTGACCATTTCTTGGTCAAAAATCCGTACGTGTTAGCCTTCGGTATTATTGAAAATGGTCGTTCATGGCTGTTTTCGACAAAAATGGGGGTTGTGTGGCCATTGATCATCGACCAGAGGCTCGTACACCTCACCCCAAATATGTTTCCTTGCCATAGATCATATTCTTGGATTTCTGGTGGAGACGATTTCTTGGTCAAAAATCCGTAGGTGTTAGCCTTCGGAATTATTGAAAATGGTCGTTCATGGCTATTTTCGACAAAAATGGGGGTTGTGTGGCCATTGATCATCGACCAGAGGCTCGTACACCTCACCCCACATATGTTTCCTTGCCATAGATCAAATTCTTGGATTTCTGGTGGAGACCATTTCTTGGTTAAAAAATTCGTAGGTGTTAGCCTTCGATATTATTGTAAATGGTCGTTCATGGCTATTTTCGACAAAAATGGGGGTTGTGTGGCCATTGATCATCGACCAGAGGCTCATACACCTCACCCCACATATGTTTCCTTGACATAGATCACATTTTTGGATTTTTGGTGGAGACCATTTCTTGGGCAAAAATCCGAATGTGTTAGCCTTCGGTATTATTGAAAATGGTCATTCATGGCTATTTTCGACAAAAATGGGGGTTGTGTGGCCATTTATCTTCAACCAGAGGCTCATACACCTCACTACACATATGTTTTCTTGCCATAGATCACATTGTTGGATCTATGGTGGAGACCAGTTCTTGGTCAAAAATCCATAGGTGTTAGCCTTCATTGTCATTGAAAATAGTTGTTCATGGCAATTTTCGACAAAAATGGGGGTTGTGTGGCCATTGATAATCGACCAGGGGCTCGTACACCTCACCCCACATATGTTTCCTTGCCATAGATCACATTCTTGGATTTCTGGTGGAGACCATTCCTTGGTCAAAAATCCGTAGGTGTTAGCCTTCGGTATTATTGAAAATGGTCGTTCATGGCTATTTTCGACAAAAATGGGTGTTGTGTGGCCATTAATCATCGACCAGAGGCTCGTACACCTAACCCCACATATGTTTAATTGCCATAGATCACAATCTTGGATTTCTCGTGGTGACCATTTCTTGGTCAAAAATCCCTACGTGTTAGCCTTCGGTATTATTGAAAATGGTCGTTCATGGCTGTTTTCGACAAAAATGGGGGTTGTGTGGCCATTGATCATCGACCAGAGGCTCGTACACCTCACCCCAAATATGTTTCCTTGCCATAGATCATATTCTTGGATTTCTGGTGGAGACGATTTCTTGGTCAAAAATCCGTAGGTGTTAGCCTTCGGAATTATTGAAAATGGTCGTTCATGGCTATTTTCGACAAAAATGGGGGTTGTGTGGCCATTGATCATCGACCAGAGGCTCGTACACCTCACCCCACATATGTTTCCTTGCCATAGATCACATTCTTGGATTTCTGGTGGAGACCATTTCTTGGTCAAAATTTCGTACGTGTTAGCCTTCGGTATTTTTGAAAATGGTCGTTCATGGCTATTTTCGACAAAAATGGGGGTTGTGTGGCCATTGATCATCGACCAGAGGCTCACACACCTCACCCCACATATGTTTCCTTTCCATAGATCACATTCTTGGATTTCTGGTGGAGACCATTTCTTTGTCAAAAATCCGTAAGTGTTAACACCTACGGATTTTTGACCAAGAACTGGTCTCCACCATAGATCTAAGAATGTGGTATATGGCAAGAAAACATGTGTAGTGAGGTGTATGAGCCTCTGGTTGAAGATAAATGGCCACACAACCAACATTTTTGTCGAAAATAGCCATGAATGACCATTTTCAATAATACCGAAGGCTAACACCTACGGATTTTTGACCAAGAAATGGTCTCCACCAGAAATCCAATAATGTGATCTATGGCAAGGAAACATATGTGGGGTGAGGTGTATGAGCCTCTGGTCGATGATCAATGGCCACAGAACCTCTATTTTGTCGAAAATAGCCATGAACGACCATTTTCAATGACACTGAAGGTTAACACCTATGGATTTTTGACCAAGAAATGGTCTCCACCATAAATCCAAGAATGTGATATATGGCAAGGAAACATATGTGTAGTGAGGTGTATGAGCCTCTGGTCGAAGATCAATGGCGAAACAACCCCCATTTTTATCGAAAATAGCCATGAATGACCATTTTCAAAAATACCGAAGGCTAACACATTCGGATTTTTGCCCAAGAAATGGTCTCCACCAGAAATCCAAGAATGTGATCTATGGCAAGGAAACATATGTGGGGTGAGGTGTACGAGCCTCTGGTCGATGATCAATGGCCACACAACCCCCATTTTGTCGAAAATAGCCATGAACGACCATTTTCAATAATACCGAAGGCTAACACGTACAAATTCTTGACCAAGAAATGGTCTCCACCAGAAATCCAAGAATGTGATCTATGGCAAGAAACATATGTGGGGTGAGGTGTACGAGCCTCTGGTCGATGATAAATGGCCATACAACCCCCATTTTTTATCAAAATAGCCATGAACGACCATTTTCAATAATACCAGAGGCCAACTGTTGGAACTTGCTATCAATCGCAAGGAGGCCAACAAGGGTGAAAAGTGGTGACAAAAGGGTTACGCGTGAGATGGTTAATAGCTCTGTTAACCAGGCCTCTCACGGGCACTGTGCGGGGGTATTTATAGGTACCTGAACGCCCAGCGCCTTGTGTTAAGGACGCATGTGCCCTCAGCTACCTAGGTTATCCCCAGAATATTCCCATAAAGCAGGGTTACATACTGTAATTACAGGGATGCCTTTACAAATTAGGCCCATAACACGCGGCGGCCACGCAGGGCCCGTTACAATGGGCCGGATCGCACGTGGGCCTCTGAGCTGGGCGAGGCCGCACTGTGGGATGCCTTCGTCGCCGGTCGTCGTCCGGCGCCGATCAAGCGAAGGGCGTCCCTGCCTGCTTTATCTCTGTCAGGGCAGCGGCTAAACAGCGGAGACTTCGAGCGAAGGGTGGCGTTTCTGCCTTCGCTCCAACATTTGCCCTCCGAGGGACCAGTTCGACAAAGTCACCTGGTGCCGAAGACGTCGCTAGATGGCGGAGACGCTGCCCTCGCTCGAAGCGGTTCCGCGGGGGTTTTTGATGTGACCGTTGATTGACGGCGTACTGTTGGATTGCGGGTTTCCCGAAGCGCCGCGCCCTGTTGGATTACGGGTTTCTCAAAGAGCCGCGCCCTGCCTATAAAAGGGGGCGGGGCCCGGCGCTTTTTGAACTTTACTTTCCGCGCTCCGCGAAAACCCTAGCCGCCCGCCGTCTTGCTGCTCGTCTGCCCGCCGTGCTCTTGTTCGCCGGAGATCTGGCGCGAGTGAAGCAGACTGCCCGCCGCCGCCGACGGTACATAGCGATGACGTCCTCCTCTTCTTCCGCTGCCACTACGCCGCCGGCCGATTCCTCGCCGTCGGCCGCCGCCTCGTCGGAGGAGACGCTGAGTAGTTTGATGGCGGAGGAGTTGCGCGCCGGCGATTCGGTTGCTTTCGGCATGTCGCGAATGTCGTCGGCCCGCGTGGAGGATATGCAGCGGTTGGGCTACTTCGGCGGCGGAGTTGCTCGTGCCCCGGGGACGGAGAAAGTCCCCGAGCCGGAGGGCGAGTTGGTTGTTTTCGAGGCGTTCTTCGCCGCCGGTCTCCGCTTGCCTGCACACCGGTTTGTTGGCGAAGTCCTGCGCAGGTTCAACGTGCAAATTCATCAGCTGACGCCGAATGCCGTGGTGGCCCTGTCGAAGTATGTCTGGGCGACGACTTCGTACGGCGGACATCCATCGGTCGAAGTTTTTGCGAAGCATTATTGTTTACACTGGCAGAAGAGGATGATCGGGGACGAAGTTGCTCAGTTTGGGTCCTGCACGTTCACGCCGAAGACCGGCAAGACCACGATGCAGGTAGTAGAGTTGGTTCCTTGCGCCCGCAACAAGTGGGGCAACTGGAATGAATTTTGGTTTTACGTTGCTGAGGGTACCGTCGAAGGCCACGAGGGACTTCTCGTGTCCGAGATGTGCTCTCATTTTTACTCGGCGTACCCGCCCTTTGAAGTGGCGGAGGATGATGTGGACGAAGGGGCCCTTCGGTGTGCCGCCGGCCAGAGCAGTGGGCGCGACTTGGTTGAAGAGTTTGCGGCGTACGGGGTATGGCCCTTGGCGCATGGTTGGGCGTTGGGCGAAGTATGCCCTCGCCAGATGCCTTTCCGTGGTGGGAAGATGGTGCGGAGTCCCGCCTTCGTGCTAAATCTGCGAAACCGTGATCCGGCCGCCTTTGTGCGTGAGGCGGAGGATGAGGCGGTGTGGCTTGTTGGGCGTTATGTGCCGAGGACAGAGGGCCAGCGCAGCTGGGAGATCCGCGGGTCGAATGACCGTCTGAATAGGGTCTTCGAATTGAACCAACTGCCATATGACGGCTACCCTGGTCAAGACGATGCGGACCGCCGAGGGAAGAAACCGGTGGTGGAGACTAAAGACGACCCTGCGCCGGCGGCCGCCCCATCCTCTAAGAAGAGGAAACTAGGTACTGCCATGGGAGGACTTGGGGTTTCCGATGGCTTTGCTAGAGAGTTGATGAGAACGTGCGCGGCCCCGGGGGAAAGGATGTCTTCGCCCGAGCTCCGGGAGTCTTCGGCTCGGATGCTGAAGGTTACCGGGGGTTGCTGGCCTAGGAATGTTCCTATCCCCCGCGCGGCCAGCGGGGACGTTTTTACATCTCGCATGGTTCGCAAATGGAGAGTTTTTCCTTACGGGCGGAATATTGCTGCTTTGTGTCGGCAGTGATGGACAAGGATCGCCAGGGGGCTGCACAAAAGCGGCAGGCGGCTATCAGGATTGTTGAAGCCAGGCCAAAGAGGCAAAAGCGGGAGTCGGTGAAGGCTGTGGCCCCCGGCGGAGGCAAGCCACCGCTGGCGGCGAAGTCAGGCGTCCCTGCATCTAGCAAGGCGCCAGAGGCAGCGGTGGGCGCCGGAGGCTCCAAACCGGCGAAGGCTGTGCCGCCGCTCAGCAGGGTGGCGGAGGCCGCGAAGGCGGCCCGAGCGTTGCCGTCGGCAGGCAAGCGTGTCGCCGACTTCGCCACCGACATTTGTGTGGAGGACTATCTTGGTGGTAATTCGCTGGTTTTTTTTAATTCGTTGATGCGTTGCAGGGTCGGACGAGGGCCAGCTTGCTACAGTTGCGCCTGCCGCGGCGATCACGGCGGCTGCCATAGTGCCGAAGGCGAGGGGCGAGGCTCTTGGCTCCGGAGGCGAGGTGTCGGCCCTCGCAGTTGTCAGGGACGAGGCGGGCGCAGCGACCCGCCGGCTGAAGGAGGTGACGGAGGCGCTGAGTCAGGTCTGTTGAGCTATAGTCTCTCCCCCCCTTCTTTTCTTTTTTTAGCAACGACCTTACATGTGCTCTGCAGGTGGCTGACTTCGCCAGCCGTACTGCGTCGGGGGCCCTCACGGCAGCTGTGTCTGCCGAAGTCGAGAGACTTCGGACACAACATGCTGACGCTGTCCGTGAGAAATCAGCCTCCGACAGCAAGTGCCGTAAACTGACGGACAAGGTGGCCGTACTGGAGAGGGAGAAAGCTGACCTCCGGTGCCAACTGGCGGCGGAGAGGAGGGAGGCCAACGAGGCCATCGCCAAGGAGCAGGCTGCGCAGGCGGAGGCCAAACTGGCGCGGGCGGAGGGCAATCTTGCCAAGGAGCTCGCCGAACATCTGCAGGAGCGGCTCACCGCCCTGGAGAGCCGCGCGAAGGGGGCCGAGGCCGCGATGCGTGCGGAGGCCGAACGGACGCGCACGCAGCTTATGGATACGTATCGTGAGCTAGGTGCGTGGACCGGTGACTTCGAGGTGCCGGACCGAGAGCCCGGGCTTCGTTGTCTGCAATGGGTGCAGGAGGAGCTGCAGGAACTCCCCGCTGTCGTGGGGGGGGGTTTATGTCGTACGCCTCCCTGGTTACCTGCGAGGGGGCGATGAACGCGCTCTCCCGCGAAGGGTGCCGGCACTTCGAGGTCTTCGACCAGGCGGATGAAGATTTTGATCGAGATGTCTATAAGGTTGAAGACCTCGTGGTGAAGGATTCTGCCGGGGCCCGCTACGACCGGATGTGGGGTCCGCACGGTCGCGAGGTGGTCAGGGAGCGGGCGGAGACGGTGATGGCTCAGGTAACATTTTCGTTTGTTTGGCGTTTGTTGGATGTGGGGTGTGCGTGTGTTTGCTGAATCTTGCGTGTTTTGTCTTAGGCGTTGCGTGGCGAGCGGGTGGACGACCTCGGGGCGTTGAACAGCGCGCTGCCTGACCCGGAGCCGACCCCTGCGGAGGCCGTGTCCGGGGTCGCCCTGGAGCCAACCCCGGAGACCGCGGCGATCGCGACGGCTGCCCCCACATCCGCTGCGGCCGGCGAAGACCTGCCCCCAAAGGTGGCCGAAGGCGCCCCTGATGCCCCCGCGGCTGCTATGCCGAGTGCTGAAGATCCCGCGGCGGAGGCGGCGGAAACAACGGCAGAAGCGGCGGCGGAGCCAGCGGCGGAGGCTCCCGCAGCGTCAGGGCCTTCGCAGGTGGCGTAGTGGGTGTATAGGGTTGGGGAATTTTGGATGTTTTGCTGAATTTTGGTTGCTGCGCAGGTTCAAGATTTTGGGCCTGCACACGCAACCGCTACTACTGAATTTTTGGCGGCGTCGACCGCGGAAGGTGGTAATGGATATGGTGAATCTGCATCTGAGTTTTTTGATTTTACTGACTCTGGGAGCTCGGTTGAGTGGACTGAGGAGTCGTCGGAGGAGGACTTGGATTATTTTGCGGCCTTGGACGTGGCTGCAGCGGAGGCTACGCCACATGCCGCGGACGCGCCAGACGTGCCAGGTCCTAGCACCGGGCGCCGACGACGAAGGGCGGTTGCAAAGCGTAGGGTTAGCGCGGAGGAAGGGGCTCGGCTTCGTGTGAGTAGGGCTGGTCGGCAGGAGCTGTTGTCTTTGCCGGCCGCCGCGAGTACAGGGGAAGGGGAACTGCGAAGTCTTTTTGCGGGTGAGGAGCTTAGGATAATGTTATTTAATTATAGGGAGATGGGAATTATTCCTAAGGTTGAGCCGATGTAGAGTGTGGCGCCCTCGCTTGTATATGTGTAAAGGCTTGTACGATGAAGTTGTGTGCCCTCGCGTGCCTGTGCCTGCGAGGGCGTTGTGTACTTTGTCTGGTATGGTTGGTTATGCTGTGCTGGTGTGATTATAGTCGGTCTTAGCGCGGATGGTTTGATGCTGTCGTTTCTGCTTTTGTTGTACTAGTTCGGCTGCGCCCTTAGGCGGCTTCTGCGCGGATAGTCTTCGCGGTAAACTTCGGTTTTTTTGCACTTTTTTCGCACTTGTTGTGCTAGTCCGGCTGCACCCTTAGGCGACTTCTGCGCGGATAGTCTTCGCGGTAGACTTTGGTTTTTTCGCACTTGTTGTGCTAGTCCGGCTGCACCCTTAGGCGACTTCTGCGCGGATAGTCTTCGCGGTAGACTTCGGTTTTTTCGCACTTGTTGTGCTAGTCCGGCTGCACCCTTAGGCGACTTCTGCGCGGATAGTCTTCGCGGTAGACTTCGGTTTTTTCGCACTTGTTGTGCTAGTCCGGCTGCACCCTTAGGCGACTTCTGCGCGGATAGTCTTCGCGATAGACTTCGGTTTTTGCGCACTTGTTGTGCTGGTCCGGCTGCACCCTTAGGCGACTTCTGCGCGGATTTGTCGCACGCGAGGGTGGCTAGCGCTTAGCCTCGCGGTGACCTCGAATTGGTCGAATGCCGAAGACCGTTGTCGCGGTCTTTTTTCGACACATGTTTTTGCGGGGGATTTTTCTCACATATATTACATGGCTCCGCCTCGTTAAAAACCTCACCCCCGGGAGGAAAAGAGTGCGGGCCGGTACAAGATTGTTTTTGGCGAATTAAAAGGGCGAAATCAGCCCTAATGAGTCAAACAAAAAATTTGCGAAGGTTGTCGATGTTCCAGGAGTGCTCCAGGTCCTCGCCATTTGGCGTTGTGAGCCTGTAAGCGCTGGGGGAAGCTTTTGTCTTGACTATAAAGGGGCCCTCCCACTTGGGCTCCAGCTTGCCCTTGGACTCCGTCCGAGCTGTTCGGACGAGTACGAGGTCCCCCTCGCTGAACTCCCTCGGGATGACTGCGTGGTCGCGCCATGCTTTGGTCTGGGCTTGGTATTTGTTTAGGGCCTGTAGGGCAAAGACCTGGTCTCTGTCAATGAGATCTTTTGAAGTTGGCTCGTCCACGTCGGGGACGGCTGACGGAACTATACGCGGGGACCCATGCTTTATTTCTTGCGGGGTCAGGGCCTCCGATCCGTATAGAAGGCAGAAAGGAGTGAACCCAGTCGCCCTGCACTCAGTTGTGTTTAGCGCCCAGACTGCCTCCGGTAACAAATCGGTCCATTTGCCTTTTTTTCATCGAGGAGCATCTTCTTGACAGCTGTGAAGATTTTCCCATTGGCGCGCTCCACGACCCCGTTGGACTGCGGATGATAGACTGAAGCGAAGGCGAGCTTGGTGCCGATGGAGAAACAAAAATCCTTGAAATCTTGGCTATCAAACTGCTTGCCGTTGTCAACTGTTAGCTCGGACGGTACTCCGAAGCGGCAAACAATGTTTTTCTAGAAGAATTTTTGGGCAGTCTTTGATGTTATTGTAGAAACAGCCCTCGCTTCGATCCATTTGGTGATGTATTCGACGGCTACGAAGGCGAACTTGAGGTTCCCCTGAGCGGTGGGCAGGGGCCCGACGATGTCCAGGCCCCAGCGCTGGAGAGGCCATGTATGGGCAATCAGCTTTGTATACTGCGAGGGGCTGCCTGACCGAGGAGAAAACTTCTGGCAGGCTTCGCAGGACCTTGTGACCCGATTTGCGGCGCAGATCATAGCGGGCCAGTAAAACCCTTGGCGGATCACCTTGGCGGCTAGGGCCCTTGGCCCTGCGTGCGAACCGCACGTGCCACTGTGGACTTCACGTAGGATCTGCATGCCTTCTGTTTCGGTGACGCACTTAAGCATCGGCTGACTGACCCCTTTCTTGTAGAGTTGGCCCTCAATCAGTGTGAAGTCCCGGCTTCGATGTCTGAGGCGCTTGGCCTCACTGACGTCGGTTGGATGATAGTACCCCTGTAGGAACAGGGTTATTGGTGCCCGCCAGTCTTCGGTCATGATTAGGTTGACTATGCGATGGCCCTCGCTATCATTAGTTATTTGGAGCCCTTCGGGGCTCCGGACGGCTGGCGTGCCGATGGTGTGAAAGAACACGTCGGAGGGCAAGGGCTCGCCCCTGGCGGCAGCCTTGGCCAATGCGTCGGCCTCCTCGTTCTTGGCCCTATCCACATGCTGCAAGGTGAATCCCTTGAACTGTCTCTCGAGACTTCGGATGGCCGCGAGGTATTGCATGAGCGCGGGATCTTTTGCTGCAAAGTCTTTCTCGACCTGGCCGGCAACTATCTTGGAGTCTGTTTTGATGATACATGTGGTGACTCCGAGGGCCCTTAGCTTGCGGAGGCCGAGGATAACCGCTTCATACTCTGCTATATTGTTTGTGCATTTGTCGGATTCCAGAGCGAAGCTGAGGCGTGCTGCATATCTGTGTTTGACTCCGGCTGGTGAGGTGACGACTGCAGCGACGCCTGCCCCCGCATGGCACCATGCGCCGTCGCAATGGATAGTCCAAACCTTCTCTGTGGACGGGTCTGGCTGTGTTATTGGCCCAGTCCAGTCGACGACGAAGTCTGCCAGGACTTGTGACTTGATGGCTGTCCTAGGCTCGAAGCTGATGTGGTAGCCGGATAGTTCGGCTGCCCACTTGGCAATCCTCACCGATGCCTCCGGGTTTCTGAAGAGTTCGCCGAGTCCTCTGTCTGAGGTGACTCGGACCTTGAATGCTTCAAAGTAATGGCGCAGTTTGCGCGAGAACATAACGACTGCGTAGGCGATCTTCTCCAGCTCTGTCATGTTGCACTTGGACGGTGTCAGTACCTCGGAGACATAGTAAACAGGGCACTGTCTGACCGGACCCTCAACTGTCTGCTCCTGCACTAGTGCCGCGCTGACCGCGTGCGGCGAAGCCGCGACATAGAGCAGTAGGGGGAGCGAGGAGTCGGGGCTTGTGAGGATGGCCAGCTCCGACAGGTACTGTTTTAGTGAGGCGAAGGCCGCTGCTTGTTCCGGTCCCCAGGCGAAGTCTTTTGCACCGCGGAGTGTTTTGAGGAAGGGGAGACTTCGCTCGGCGGACCTGGAGATGAATCTGTTGAGAGCGGCCAATCTGCCTGTCAGACGCTGGACGTCCCTGGCGGACTGCGGAGGCGACATGTCTACGATGGCCTGGATCTTGGTTGGGTTGGCCTCGATGCCGCGGTGTGACACCAGGTAGCCCAATATCTTGCCCTGGCGAACACCGAAGACGCACTTTTCCGGGTTTAGGCGGAGTCGTGCATCTCGCATGTTCGCGAATGTCTCGGCGAGGTCGGCGAGATGGTCCTCCTTATTCTTGCTGGCGACGACGATGTCGTCCACATATGTAAATATATTTCTGCCAACCTGCCCTTCGAGTACTGTTTTGGTGAGTCTGGAGAAGGTGGACCCGGCATTCTTGAGACCCTCCGGCATTCTGATGAAGCAATAAGTGCCGAAGGGTGTTATAAAGCTGGTGCTAGCCTTTTCTTCCTCCTTCATGTATATCTGGTGATAGCCGGAGAAGCAGTCGAGGAGAGACATGACCTCGCATCCGGCCTCGCTATCGACTATTTTGTCGATCCGTGGCAACGGGAAATTGTCCTTTGGGCAGGCCTTATTGAGACTGGTGAAGTCTATGCACATTCGCCATTTCCCGCTTTTTTTCTGCACCATTACAACATTGGAGAGCCACGTGGGGTAAGCCACTGGCTCGATGAATTTAGCCTCTAGGAGGCGGTGCACCTCCGCCTTGGCGGCCTCTGTCTTTTCGTCGGACATTTTGCGAAGCCTTTGCTTTTTTGGTCGCACCGAAGGGTCAATTCCCAAGCCGTGCTCAATTATGGATCGGCTGACTCCGACCAGGTCGAGGGCGGACCAGGCGAAGACATCTTTTTTCTTGGCCAGGCAGCAGAGAAGCTTCTCTTCTTCATGTGAGGTAAGGTCTTCGCTGATAGTGACTGTCTGCTTGGGCGTGGCCTGATCGAGGGGGACAGTCTTGGTCCCGTCTTGGCTTTGCAACTGTGCCTTGTCGTTCTGCTTATCGGTTGGGCTGGCGGGCGCAGGGACCTCGCGCTGGGTCGTGAGACAGTGTACGTTCCTCTGACCAGGCACGAAGTCCCGCTCTATGTTGCGCGCCGTCTGCTGGTTGCCGTAGATCGTAATAGCGCCTAGCGGACCTGGTATCTTCATACATAGGTACAGTCCGTGGATGGCAGCTTCGAACTTATTGATGGAGCCCCGGCCCATGATGGCGTTGTATGGATATACCATGTCGACAATATCGAAGGTTACTTGCTCACTTCGGGCATTGGGTGCTACACCGAAGGAGAGGGGAAACTCTATTTTGCCAACGGGAAAGGTGCCCTTGCCGCCGAAGCCATACAACGGGTTGTCCGAAGGCTTGAGCAGGCTGTGGCTGATACCCATGCGGTCGAAGGCGTGGAGGAAGATGTTGTCCGCCTGACATCCGTTGTCGACTAGGACTTTGTGTAAGTCCCAGCCTGCCACGCTGCAATTGATGACCATAGCGTCGATGTGGGGGGCGCTGCGCAGGTCGACGTCTCGTGCGTCGAAGGTTAGCGGTATGTGGGACCACTTTGTCTGCACGACTGGGCCAGTGACGGCGACATGGTTGATGCTGCGGTAGTGGTCCCGCTTCTGCCGCTTGGTGTCGAAGTCAGTGCTGGACCCCCCTGTTATCATGTGAATGACTCCGCGATATGGTTGATCGGCGAAGTCTTCCTGCTTTGGGGCATGGGGGATGTTTTGATGTTGCTGGTGTGGTGGTGGGGGTGGAGGAGGTACGATTTGTACTTCCTGATGGTGTTGGTAAGCGTGGTGCGGTGGGTGCGGGGCGGGAGCGTGGATATATGGTGGAGGGGGTGGCTGGTAATTATGCGCGACAATTCTGGGATTGTTGGCTGGCTGCGCCCGCGCCATTCTGTCTCTGGTGGCCTTCGTTTCGGGGCAGTCTTTGGTTTGGTGGGCGCAGTCTTCGCCGTGGAAAAGGCAGTAGAACCGGCGCGGCGGCTGCGCGCGCCCTCGGCCCCTGCCACGAGTTCCATTTCCACGGCCCTGGGGGGGATATTCCTGGCGACGAGGGGGGTCAGCAGCAGGCTGCTGGTTGGCGATGTTGTGCACTTGCTGCTGACTGCGGCCGTCTCGACCGGAGTCTGGCTGCGGAGTCCTCGTCCACGTGCGTTGGACTGCGGGGCATCTTTGGGCTTCCGCTGTGACTCAACCTTGCGCTGGTGGAGCTCTTCGGATTTGGCATATTTTTCAAAGAGCTGATATAGCTCCTGCAGGTTCTTGGGTGGATCTCTGATACAGTGGCTGTAGAGGACGCCGGCCCGAAGGCCACTGATGGCGTAGTGGATAGCGATCTGATCATCGACGGAGGGCAGCTGTGACTTGAGTGTTAAGAATTTGCGGTAATACTCCCGCAGAGTCTCCTTTTCCAGCTGTTTGCAAAGCGAGAGCTCGGCCAAGGCGTCGGTGTCTGGGCGGTACCCTTGGAAGTTGAGCAGGAACTTGTCCCTGAGACTTCTCCATGAATCAATGGACAGCGGAGGCAATCTGGTGAACCAGGTGAGTGCTGGGCCCTCTAGGGCGATGATAAAAGACTTCGCCATTGTGGCGTCGTCCCCTCCGGCGGATGCAACGGCGACCTGATAACTCATTATGTATTGCACCAGGTCGGTGCTGCCGTTGTACTTGGGATAGGTCCCTGCTCGGAAGTTAGCTGGCCAAGGCGTCACTTGCAGGTGTGGCGCCAGGGGACTTCGCTCGTCGAGGTAGTTGACCCCTTGGAATGGCGCACCGTGCTGGAAGGTGTAGTCACGCTGGGGGAAACGCGGGTTCTCCGGCTGTGCCCGGTGTTGCAGGGGTGGGCCATGCTGCAGGCCGAGGTGGCCTTCGCGCGTGTCTTCCGGTTGTGCGCGCTGCTGGAGGGGTGGCTCTTGCTGCAGGCCAAGGTGGCCTTCGCGCTGCATCAGCGCGATCTCGCGCTCGAGGTCTTGGGCCTTCTGCTCCTCGTCGTGTATCATTTGCCGCACCTTGGCTAGTGCGGACACACGCTGGCGCTTGGCCTCCAGTATCTCTTTCTGCCTCTGGAGATTGCGGTTCCTGAGGCGCAGGGCGCGCAGCTGTAGCTGTTCTTCCGCGGAGACGCCGAGGACTTCACCGTCCTCGGTGAGGTCCGCGCCTTCCAGTGGGGCGAAGCCTGGGGGCGGCTGCGATTGTCCTTCGGGTCCGCAGGTGCGAAAGGTGTCGTCTTCGCAGGTGCGGGGAACATTGTCTTCAGTGGGCTCTTGGTGGGTGGATTGGGTGAGGGCGAGGGCCTTGCCCTTTCTTGCGGCGAGCAGTGCTGCCTTCGCAGCCTCGTCAGCCTTCGGGTTAGCTCTCTTGGGTGCCATCGCGGGTGGGCGCCAAATGTTGGAACTTGCTATCAATCGCAAGGAGGCCAACAAGGGTGAAAAGTGGTGACAAAAGGGTTACGCGTGAGATGGCAAATAGCTCTGTTAACCAGGCCTCTCACGGGCACTGTGCGGGGGTATTTATAGGTACCTGAACGCCCAGCGCCTTGTGTTAAGGACGCATGTGCCCACAGCTACCTAGGTTATCCCCAGAATATTCCCATAAAGCAGGGTTACAGACTGTAATTACAGGGATGCCTTTACAAATTAGGCCCATAACATGCGACGGCCACGCAGGGCCCGTTACAATGGGCCGGATCGCACGTGGGCCTCTGAGCTGGGCGAGGCCGCACTGTGGGATGCCTTCGTCGCCGGTCTTCGTCCGGCGCCGATCAAGCGAAGGGCGTCCCTGCCTGCTTTGTCTCTGTCAGGGCAGCGGCTAAACAGCGGAGACTTCGAGCGAAGGCTGGCGTTTCTGCCTTCGCTCCAACACCAACACCTACGGATTTTTGACAAAGAAATGGTCTCAACCAGAAATCCAAGAATGTGATCTATGGAAAGGAAACATATGTGGGGTGAGGTGTCTGAGCCTCTGGTCGATGATCAATGGCCACAAGACCCCCATTTTTGTCGAAAATAGCCATGAACGACCATTTTCAAAAATACAGAAGGCTAACACGTACGGATTTTTGACCAAGAAATGGTCTCCACCAGAAATCCAAGAATGTGATCTATGGCAAGGAAACATATGTGGGGTGAGGTGTACGAGCCTCTGGTCGATGATCAATGGCCACACAACCCCCATTTTTGTCGAATATACCCATGAACGACCATTTTCAATAATACAGAAGGCTAACACCTACGGATTTTTGACCAAGAAATCGTCTCCACCAGAAATCCAAGAATATTATCTATGGCAAGGAAACATATGTGGGGTGAGGTGTACGAGCCTCTGGTCGATGATCAATGGCCACACAACCCCCATTTTTGTCGAAACTAGCCATGAACGACCATTTTCAATAATACATAAGGCTAACACGTACGGATTTTTGACCAAGAAATGGTCTCCACGAGAAATCCAAGATTGTGATCTATGGTAATGAAACATATGTGGGGTGAGGTGTACGAGCCTCTGGTCGAAGATAAATGGCCACACAACCCCCATTTTTGTCGAAAATAGCCATGAACGACCATTTTCAATAATACCGAAGGCTAACACATACGGATTTTTGACCAAGAAATGGTCTCCACCAGAAATCCAAGAATGTGATCTATGGCAAGGAAACATTTGTGGGGTGAGGTGTACGAGCCTCTGGTCGATTATCAATGGCCAGACAACCCCCATTTTTGTCGAAAATAGCCATGAACGACTATTTTCAATGACACTGAAGGCTAACACATACGGATTTTTAACCAAGAACTGGTCTCCACCATAGATCCAAGAATGTGATATATGGCAAGAAAACATATGTGTAGTGAGGTGTATGAGCCTCTGGTTGAAGATAAACGGCCACACAACCCCCATTTTTGTCGAAAATAGCCATGAATGACCATTTTCAATAATACCGAAGGCTAACACCTACGGATTTTTGACCAAGAAATGGTCTCCACCAGAAATCCAAGAATGTGATCTATGGCAAGGAAACATATGTGGGGTGAGGTGTATGAGCCTCTGGTCGATGATCAATGGCCACAGAACCTCTATTTTGTCGAAAATAGCTAGGAACGACCATTTTCAATGACACTGAAGGCTAACACCAATGGATTTTTGACCAAGAAATGGTCTCTACCATAAATCCAAGAATGTGATATATGGCAAGGAAACATATGTGTAGTGAGGTGTATGAGCCTCTGGTGAAGATCAATGGCGAAACAACCCCCATTTTTATCGAAAATAGCCATGAATGACCATTTTTAAAAATACCGAAGGCTAACACATTCGGATTTTTGCCCAAGAAATGGTCTCCACCAGAAATCCAAGAATGTGATCTATGGCAAGGAAACATATGTGGGGTGAGGTCTACGAGCCTCTGGTCGATGATCAATGGCCACACAACCTCCATTTTGTCGAAAATAGCCATGAACGACCATTTTCAATAATATCGAAAGCTAACACGAACGAATTTTTGACCAAGAAATGGTCTCCACCAGAAATCCAAGAATGTTATCTATGGCAAGAAACATATGTGGGGTGAGGTGTACGAGCCCCTGGTCGATGATAAATGCCCATACAACCCCCATTTTTTATCAAAATAGCCATGAACGACCATTTTCAATAATACCAGAGGCTAACACCTACAGATTTTTGACCAAGAAAAGGTCTCCACCATAAATCCAAGAATGTGATCTATGGCAAGGAAACATATGTGGGGTGAGGTGTATGAGCCTCTGGTCGATGATCAATGGCCACACAACCCCCAATTTTGTCGAAAATGGCCATGAACGACCATTTACAATAATATCAAAGGCTAACACCTACGGATTTTTGACCAAGAAATGTTCTCCACCAGAAATCCAAAAATTTGATCTATGGCAAGGAAACATATGCGGGGTGAGGTGCACGAGCCTCTGGTCGATGATCAATGGCCACACAACCCCGATTTTTGTCGAAAATAGCCATGAACGACCATTTTCAATAATACCGAAGGCTAACACATACGTATTTTTGACCAAGAAATGGTCTCCACCAGAAATCCAAGAATGTGATCTATGGAAAGGAAACATTTGTGGGGTGAGGTGTACGAGCCTCTGGTCGATTATCAATGGCCACACAACCCCCATTTTTGTCGAAAATAGCCATGAACGACTATTTTCAATGACACTGAAGGCTAACACCTACGGATTTTTGACCAAGAACTGGTCTCCACCATAGATCCGAGAATGTGATATATGGCAATAAAACATATGTGTAGTGAGGTGTATGAGCCTCTGGTTGAAGATAAATGGCCACACAACCCCCATTTTTGGCGAAAATAGCCATTAATGACCATTTTCAATAATACCGAAGGCTAACACCTACGGATTTTGACCAAGAAATGGTCTCCACCAGAATCCAAGAATGTGATCTATGGCAAGGAAACATATGTGGGGTGAGGTGTTTGAGCCTCTGGTCGATGATCAATGGCCACAGAACCTCTATTTTGTCGAAAATAGCTAGGAACGACCATTTTCAATGACACTGAAGGCTAACACCTATGGATTTTTGACCAAGAAATGGTCTCCACCATAAATCCAATAATGTGATATATGGCAAGTAAACATATGTGTAGTGAGGTGTATGAGCCTCTGGTCGAAGATCAATGGCGAAACAACCCCCATTTTTATCGAAAATAGCCATGAATGACCATTTTCAAAAATACCGAAGGCTAACACATTCGGATTTTTGCCCAAGAAATGGTCTCCACCAGAAATCCAAGAATGTGATCTATGGCAAGGAAACATATGTGGGGTGAGGTGTACGAGCCTCTGGTCGATGATCAATGGCCACACAACCCCCATTTTGTCGAAAATAGCCATGAACGACCATTTTCAATAATACCGAAAGCTAACACGTACGAATTTTTTACCAAGAAATGGTCTCCACCGAAAATACAAGAATGTTATCTATGGCAAGAAACATATGTGGGGTGAGGTGTACGAGCCTGTGGTCGATGATAAATGGCCATACAACCCCCATTTTTAATCAAAATAGCCATGAACGACCATTTTCAATAATACCAGAGGCTAACACCTACAGATTTTTGACCAAGAAATGGTCTCCACCAGAAATCCAAGAATGTGATCTATGGCAAGGAAACATATGTGGGGTGAGGTGTATGACCTCTGGTCGATGATCAATGGCCACACAACCCCCATTTTTGTCGAAAATAGCCATGAACGACCATTTACAAAAATATCGAAGGCTAACACCTACGGATTTTTGACCAATAAATGGTCTCCACCAGAAATCCAAGAATTTGATCTATGGTAAGGAAACATATGTGGGGTGAGGTGCACGAGCCTCTGGTCGATGATCAATGGCCACACAACTCCCATTTTTGTCAAAAATAGCCATGAACGACCATTTTCAATAATACCGAAGGCTAACACCTACGGATTTTTGACCAAGAAATCGTCTCCACCAGAAATCCAAGAATATGATCTATGGCAAGGAATTATATGTCGGGTGAGGTGTACGAGCCTCTGGTCGATGATCAATGGCCACACAACACCCATTTTTGTCGAAAATAGCCATGAACGACCATTTTCAATAATAACGAAGGCTAACACGTACGGATTTTTGACCAAGAAATGGTCTCCACGAGAAATCCAAGATTTTGATCTATGGCAATAAAACATATGTGGGGTGAGGTGTACGAGCCTCTGCTCGATGATCAATGGCCACACAACCCCCATTTTTGTCGAAAATAGCCATGAACGACCATTTTCAATAATACCGAAGGCTAACACCTACGGAATTTTGGCCAAGAAATGGTCTCCACCAGAAATCCAAGAATGTGATCTATGGCAAGGAAACATATGTGGGGTGAGGTGTACGAGCCTCTGGTCGATTATCAATGGCCACACAACCCCCATTATTGTCGAAAATAGCCATGAACGACTATTTTCAATGACACTGAAGGCTAACACCTATGGATTTTTGACCAAGAACTGGTCTCCACCATAGATCCAAGAATGTGATCTATGGCAAGAAAACATATGTGTAGTGAGGTGTATGAGCCTCTGGTTGAAGATAAATGGCCACACAATCCCCATTTTTGTCGAAAATAGCCATGAATAACCATTTTCAATAATACCGTAGGCTAACACATTCGGATTTTTGCCCAAGAAATGTTCTCCACCAGAAATCCAAGATTGTGATCTACGGCAAGGAAACATATGTTGGTGAGGTGTATGAGCCTCTGGTCGATGATCAATGGCCACAGAACCTCTATTTTGTCGAAAATAGCCATGAACGACCATTTTCAATAATAACGAAGGCTAACACGTACGGATTTTTGGCCAAGAAATGGTCTCCACTAGACATCCAAGAATGTGATCTACGGCAAGGAAACATATGTGGGTGAGGTGTACGAGCCTCTGGTCGATGATCAATGGCAACACAACCCCCATTTTGTCGAAAATAGCCATGAACGACCACGACCATTTTCAATAATACCGAAGGCTAACACGTACGAATTTTTGACCAAGAAATGGTCTCCACTAGAAATCCAAGAATGTGATCTATGGCAAGGAAACATATGTGGGGTGAGGTGTACGAGCCTCTGGTTGATGATAAATGTCCACACAACCCCCATTTTTGATGAAAATAGCCATGAACGACCATTTTCAATAATACCGAAGGCTAACACCTACGGATTTTTGACCAACAAATGGTCTCCACTAGAAATCCAAGAATGTGGTCTACGGCAAGGAAACATATGTGGGGTGAGGTGTATGAGCCTTTGGTCGATGATCAATGGCCACACAACCCCCATTTTTGTCGAAAATAGCTATGAACGACCATTTTCAATAATACCGAAGGCTAACACCTACGGATTTTTGACCAAGAAATGGTCACCACCAGAAATCCAAGAATGTGATCTATGGCAAGGAAACATATGTGGGGTGAGGTGTACGAGCCTCTGGTCGATAATCAATGGCCACACAACCCCCATTTTTGTCGAAAATAGTCATAAATGACCATTTTCAATATTACCGAAGGCTAACACGTACAGATTTTTAAACAAGAAATGGTCTCCACCAGAAATCCAAGAATGTGATCTATGGCAAGTAAACATATGTGGGGTGAGGTGTACGAGCCTCTGGTCGATGATAAATGGCTACACAACCCCCATTTTAGTCGAAAATAGCCATGAACGACCATTTTCAATAATACCGAAGGCTAACACCAACAGATTTTTGACCAAGAAATGGTCTCCACCAGAAATCCAGTAATGTGATCTATAGCAAGAAAACAGATGTGGGGTGAAGTGTACGAGCCTCTGGTCGATGATCAATGGCCACACAACCCGTATTTTTGTCGAAATTAGCCATCAACGACCATTTTCAATGACACTGAAGGCTAACACCTATGGATTTTTGACCAAGAATTGGTCTCCACCAGAAATCCAAGAATGTGGTCTATGGCAAGGAAACATATGTTGGGTGAGGTGTATGAGCCTTTGGTTGATGATCAATTGCCACACAACCCCCATTTTTGTCGAAAATAGCCATGAACGACCATTTTCAATAATACCGAAGGCTAACACCTACGGATTTTTGACCAAGAAAAGGCCACCACCAGAAATCCAAGAATGTGATCTATGGCAAGGAAACTTATGTGGGGTGAGGTGTACGAGCCTCTGGTCGATGATCAATGGCGACACAACCCCCATTTTTGTCGAAAATAGCCATGAATGACCATTTTCAATGACACTGAAGGCTAACACCAACGAATTTTTGACCAACAAATGGTCTCCACGAGAAATCCAAGATTGTGATCTATGGCAAGAAAACATATGTGGGGTGAAGTGTACGAGCCTCTAGTCGATGATCAATGGCCACACAACCCCCATTTTTGTCGAAAATAGCCATTAATGACCATTTTCAATGACACTGAAGGCTAACACCTATGGATTTTTGACCAAGAAATGGTCTCCTACATAAATCCAAGAATGTGATCTATGGCAAGGAAACATATGTGTAGTGAGGTGTATGAGCCTCTGGTCGAAGATCAATGGCCACACAACCCCCATTTGTGTCGAAAATAGCCATGAATGACCATTTTCAATAATACCGAAGGCTAACACGTACAGATTTTTGACCAAGAAATGGTCTCCACTAGAAATCCAAGAATGTGATCTATGGCAAGGAAACATATGTGGGGTGAGTTGTATGAGCCTCTGGTCGATGATCAATGGCCACACAACCCCCATTTTTGTCGAAAATAGCCATGAACGACCATTTACAATAATACCAAAGGCTAACACCTACGGATTTTTGACCAAGAAATGGTATCCACCAGAAATACAAGAATGTAATTTATGGCAAGGAAACATATGTGGGGTGAGGTGTACGAGCCTCTGATTGATGATCAATGGCCACACAACCCCCATTTTTATCGAAAATAGCCATGAACGACCATTTTCAATAATTCCGAAGGCTAACACCTACGGATTTTTGACCAAGAAATCGTCTCCACCAGAAATCCAAGAATATGATCTATGGCAAGGAAACATATTTGGGGTGAGTTGTACGAGCCTCTGGTCGATGATCAATGGCCACACAACCCCCATTTTTGTCGAAAACAGCCATGAACGACCATTTTCAATAATACCGAAGGCTAACACGTACGGATTTTTGACCAAGAAATGGTCTCCACGAGAAATCCAAGATTGTGATCTATGGAAATTAAACATATGTGGGGTGAGGTGTACAAGCCTCTGGTCGATGATAAATGGCCACACAACCCCCATTTTTGTCGAAAATAGCCATGAACGACCATTTTCAATAATACCGAAGGCTAACACCTACGGATTTATGACCAAGAAATGGTCTCCACTAGAAATCCAAGAATGTGATCTATGGCAAGGAAACATATGTGGGTGAGGTGTTTGAGCCCCTTGTCGATTATCAATGGCCACACAACCCCCATTTTTGTCGAAAATTGCCATGAACGACTATTTTCAATGACACTGAAGGCTAACACCTATGGATTTTTGACCAAGAACTGGTCTCCACCATAGATCCAAGAATGTGATCTATGGCAAGAAAACATATGTGTAGTGAGGTGTATGAGCCTCTGGTCGAAGATCAATGGCCACACAACCCCCATTTGTGTCGAAAATAGCCATGAATGACCATTTTCAATAATACCGAAGGCTAACACGTACAGATTTTTGACCAAGAAATGGTCTCCACTAGAAATCCAAGAATGTGATCTATGGCAAGGAAACATATGTGGGGTGAGTTGTATGAGCCTCTGGTCGATGATCAATGGCCACACAACCCCCATTTTTGTCGAAAATAGCCATGAACGACCATTTACAATAATACCAAAGGCTAACACCTACGGATTTTTGACCAAGAAATGGTATCCACCAGAAATACAAGAATGTAATTTATGGCAAGGAAACATATGTGGGGTGAGGTGTACGAGCCTCTGATTGATGATCAATGGCCACACAACCCCCATTTTTGTCGAAAATAGCCATGAACGACCATTTTCAATAATTCCGAAGGCTAACACCTACGGATTTTTGACCAAGAAATCGTCTCCACCAGAAATCCAAGAATATGATCTATGGCAAGGAAACATATTTGGGGTGAGGTGTACGAGCCTCTGGTCGATGATCAATGGCCACACAACCCCCATTTTTGTCGAAAACAGCCATGAACGACCATTAATACCGAAGGCTAACACGTACGGATTTTTGACCAAGAAATGGTCTCCACGAGAAATCCAAGATTGTGATCTATGGCAATTAAACATATGTGGGGTGAGGTGTACAAGCCTCTGGTCGATGATAAATGGCCACACAACCCCCATTTTTGTCGAAAATAGCCATGAACGACCATTTTCAATAATACCGAAGGCTAACACCTACGGATTTATGACCAAGAAATGGTCTCCACTAGAAATCCAAGAATGTGATCTATGGCAAGGAAACATATGTGGGTGAGGTGTATGAGCCCCTTGTCGATTAACAATGGCCACACAACCCCCATTTTTGTCGAAAATTGCCATGAACGACTATTTTCAATGACACTGAAGGCTAACACATATGGATTTTTGACCAAGAACTGGTCTCCACCATAGATCCAAGAATGTGATCTATGGCAAGAAAACATATGTGTAGTGAGGTGTATGAGCCTCTGGTTGAAGATAAATGGCCACACAACCCCCATTTTTGTCGAAAATAGCCATGAATGACCATTTTCAATAATACCGAAGGCTAACACATTCGGATTTTTGCCCAAGAAATGGTCTCCACCAGAAATCCAAAAATGTGATCTATGTCAAGGAAACATATGTGGGGTGAGGTGTACGAGCCTCTCGTCGATGCTCAATGGCCACACAACCCCCATTTTGTCGAAAATAGCCATGAACGACCATTTTCAATAATACCGAAGGCTAACACGTACGAATTTTTGACCAAGAAATCCAAGAATGTGATATATGGCAAGGAAACTTATGTGGGGTGAGGTGTACGATCCTCTGGTCGATGATCAATGGCGACACAACCCCCATTTTTGTCGAAAATAGCCATGAATGACCATTTTCAATGACACTGAAGGCTAACACCTACAAATTTTTGACCAAGAAATGGTCTCCACCAGAAATCCAAGAATGTGATCTACGGCAAGGAAACATATGTGGGTGAGGTGTACGAGCCTCTGGTCGATGATCAATGGCCACACAACCCCCATTTTGTCGAAAATAGCCATGAACGACCATTTTCAATAATACCGAAGGCTAACACGTATGAATTTTTGACCAAGAAATGGTCTCCACCAGAAATCCAAGAGTGTGATCTATGGCAAGGAAACATATGTGGGGTGAGGTGTATGAGCCTCTGGTCGATGATAAATGGCCACACAACCCCCATTTTTGATGAAAATAGCCATGAACGACCATTTTCAATAATACCGAAAGCTAACACCTACGGATTTTTGACCAACAAATGGTCTCCACCAGAAATCCAAGAATGTGGTCTATGGCAAGGAAACATATGTGGGGTTAGGTGTATGAGCCTTTGGTCGATGATCAATGGCCACACAACCCCCATTTTTGTCAAAAATAGCTATGAACGACCATTTTCAATAATACCGAAGGCTAACACCTACGGATTTTTGACCAAGAAATGGTAACCACCAGAAATCCAACAATGTGGTCTATGGCAAGGAAACACATGTGGGGTGAGGTGTATGAGCCTTTGGTTGATGATCAATTGCCACACAACCCCCATTTTTGTCGAAAATAGCCATGAACAACCATTTTCAATAATACCGAAGGCTAACACCTACGGATTTTTGACCAAGAAATGGTCTCCACCAGAAATCCAAGAATGTGATATATGGCAAGGAAACTTATGTGGGGTGAGGTGTACGATCCTCTGGTCGATGATCAATGGCGACACAACCCCCATTTTTGTCGAAAATAGCCATGAATGACCATTTTCAATGACACTGAAGGCTAACACCTACGAATTTTTGACCAACGAATGGTCTCCACGAGAAATCCAAGATTCTGATCAATGGCAAGAAAACATATGTGGGGTGAAGTGTACGAGCCTCTGGTCGATGATCAATGGCCACATAACCCCCATTTTTGTCGAAAATAGCCATGAACGACCATTTTCAATGACACTGAAGGCTAACACCTATGGATTTTTGACCAAGAAATGGTCTCCACCATAAATCCAAGAATGTGATCTATGGCAAGGAAACATATGTGTATTGAGGTGTATGAGCCTCTAGTCGAAGATCAATGGCCACACAACCCCCATTTGTGTCGAAAATAGCCATGAATGACCATTTTCAATAATACCGAAGGCTAACACGTACGGATTTTTGACCAAGAAATGGTCTCCACCAGAAATCCAAGAATGTGATCTATGGCAAGAAAACATATGTGGGGTGAATTGTATGAGCCTCCGGTCAATGATAAATGGCCACACAACCCCCATTTTAGTCAAAAATAGCCATGAACGACCATTTTCAATAATACCGAAGGCTAACACCAACAGATTTTTGACAAAGAAATGGTCTCCTCTAGAAATCCAAGAATGTGATCTATGGCAAGAAAACATATGTGGGGTGAAGTGTACGAGCCTCTGGTCGATGATCAATGGCCACACAACCCCCATTTTTGTCGAAAATAGCCATGAACGACCATTTTCAATGACACTGAAGGCTAACACCTATGGATTTTTGACCAAGAAATGGTCTCCACCATAAATCCAAGAATGTGATCTATGGCAAGTAAACATAAGTGTAGTGAGGTGTAGGAGCCTCTGGTCGAAGATCAATGGCCACGCAACCCCCATTTTTTGTCGAAAATAGCCATGAATGACCATTTTCATTAATACCGAAGGCTAACACGTACGGATTTTTGACCAAGAAATGGTCTCCACTAGAAATCCAAGAATGTGATCTATGGCAAGGAAACATATGTGGGGTGAATTGTACGAGCCTCTGGTCGATTATAAATGGCCACACAACCCCCATTTTAGTCAAAAATAGCCATGAACGACCATTTTCAATAATACCGAAGGCTAACACCAACAAATTTTTGACCAAGAAATGGTTTCCTCCAGAAATCCAAGAATGTGATCTATGGCAAGAAAACATATGTGGGGTGAAGTGTACGAGCCTCTGGTCGATGATCAATGGCCACACAACCCCCATTTTTGTCGAAAATAGCCATGAACGACCATTTTCAATGACACTAATGGCTAACACCTATGGATTTTTGACCAAGAAATGGTCTCCACCATAAATCCAAGAATGTGATCTATGGCAAGGAAACATATGTGTAGTGAGGTGTATGAGCCTCTGGTCGAAGATCAATGGCCACACAACCCCCATTTTTGTCGAAAATAGCCATGCATGACCATTTTCAAAAATACCAAAGGCTAACACATTTGGATTTTTTCCCAAGAAATGGTCTCCACCAGAAATCCAAGAATGTGATATATGGCAAGGAAACATATGTGGGGTGAGGTGTACGAGCCTCTTGTCGATGATCAATGGCCACACAACCCCCATTTTGCCGAAAATAGCCATCAACGACCATTTTCAATAATACCGAAGGCTAACACGTACGAATTTTTGACCAAGAAATGGTCTCCACCGGAAATCCAAGAATGTGATCTATGGCAAGGAAACATATGTGGGGTGAGGTTTACGAGCCTCTAGTCGATGATAGATGGCCACACAACCCCCATTTTTGATGAAAATAGCCATGAGCGACCATTTTCAATAATACTAGACGCTAACACCTACGGATTTTTGACTAAGAAATGGTCTCCACCAGAAATCCAAGAATGTGATCTATGGCAAGGAAACATATGTGGGGTGAGGTGTATGATTCTCTGGTCGATGATCAATGGCCACACAACCCCCATTTTTGTCAAAAATAGCCATGAACGACCATTTTCAATAATACCGAAGGCTAACACCTACGGATTTTTGACCAAGAAATGGTCTCCACCAGAAATCCAAGAATGTGATCTACGGCAAGGAAACATATGTGGGGTGAGGTGTACGAGCCTCTGGTCGATGATCAATGGCAACACAACCCTAATTTTTGTCGAAAATAGCCATGAACGACCATTTTCAATGACACTGAAGGCTAACCACTACGGATTTTTGACCAAAAAATGGTCCCCACCATAAATCCAAGAATGTGATCTACGGCAAGGAAACATATGTGGGTTGAGGTGTACGAGCCTCTGGTCGATGATCAATGGCCACACAACCCTATTTTTTGTCGAAAATAGCCATGAACGACCATTTTCAATGACACTGAAGGCTAACACCTATGGATTTTTGACCAAGAAATGGTCTCCACCATAAATCCAAGAATGTGATCTATGGCAAGGAAACATATGTGTATTGAGGTGTATGAGCCTCTAGTCGAAGATCAATGGCCACACAACCCCCATTTGTGTCGAAAATAGCCATGAATGACCATTTTCAATAATACCGAAGGCTAACACGTACGGATTTTTGACCAAGAAATGGTCTCCACCAGAAATCCAAGAATGTGATCTATGGCAAGAAAACATATGTGGGGTGAATTGTATGAGCCTCCGGTCAATGATAAATGGCCACACAACCCCCATTTTAGTCAAAAATAGCCATGAACGACCATTTTCAATAATACCGAAGGCTAACACCAACAGATTTTTGACAAAGAAATGGTCTCCTCTAGAAATCCAAGAATGTGATCTATGGCAAGAAAACATATGTGGGGTGAAGTGTACGAGCCTCTGGTCGATGATCAATGGCCACACAACCCCCATTTTTGTCGAAAATAGCCATGAACGACCATTTTCAATGACACTGAAGGCTAACACCTATGGATTTTTGACCAAGAAATGGTCTCCACCATAAATCCAAGAATGTGATCTATGGCAAGTAAACATAAGTGTAGTGAGGTGTAGGAGCCTCTGGTCGAAGATCAATGGCCACGCAACCCCCATTTTTTGTCGAAAATAGCCATGAATGACCATTTTCATTAATACCGAAGGCTAACACGTACGGATTTTTGACCAAGAAATGGTCTCCACTAGAAATCCAAGAATGTGATCTATGGCAAGGAAACATATGTGGGGTGAATTGTACGAGCCTCTGGTCGATTATAAATGGCCACACAACCCCCATTTTAGTCAAAAATAGCCATGAACGACCATTTTCAATAATACCGAAGGCTAACACCAACAAATTTTTGACCAAGAAATAGTTTCCTCCAGAAATCCAAGAATGTGATCTATGGCAAGAAAACATATGTGGGGTGAAGTGTACGAGCCTCTGGTCGATGATCAATGGCCACACAACCCCCATTTTTGTCGAAAATAGCCATGAACGACCATTTTCAATGACACTAATGGCTAACACCTATGGATTTTTGACCAAGAAATGGTCTCCACCATAAATCCAAGAATGTGATCTATGGCAAGGAAACATATGTGTAGTGAGGTGTATGAGCCTCTGGTCGAAGATCAATGGCCACACAACCCCCATTTTTGTCGAAAATAGCCATGCATGACCATTTTCAAAAATACCAAAGGCTAACACATTTGGATTTTTTCCCAAGAAATGGTCTCCACCAGAAATCCAAGAATGTGATATATGGCAAGGAAACATATGTGGGGTGAGGTGTACGAGCCTCTTGTCGATGATCAATGGCCACACAACCCCCATTTTGCCGAAAATAGCCATCAACGACCATTTTCAATAATACCGAAGGCTAACACGTACGAATTTTTGACCAAGAAATGGTCTCCACCGGAAATCCAAGAATGTGATCTATGGCAAGGAAACATATGTGGGGTGAGGTTTACGAGCCTCTAGTCGATGATAGATGGCCACACAACCCCCATTTTTGATGAAAATAGCCATGAGCGACCATTTTCAATAATACTAGACGCTAACACCTACGGATTTTTGACTAAGAAATGGTCTCCACCAGAAATCCAAGAATGTGATCTATGGCAAGGAAACATATGTGGGGTGAGGTGTATGATTCTCTGGTCGATGATCAATGGCCACACAACCCCCATTTTTGTCAAAAATAGCGATGAACGACCATTTTCAATAATACCGAAGGCTAACACCTACGGATTTTTGACCAAGAAATGGTCTCCACCAGAAATCCAAGAATGTGATCTACGGCAAGGAAACATATGTGGGGTGAGGTGTACGAGCCTCTGGTCGATGATCAATGGCAACACAACCCTAATTTTTGTCGAAAATAGCCATGAACGACCATTTTCAATAATACTAGAGGCTAAGACCTACGGATTTTTGACCAAGAAATGGTCCCCACCATAAATCCAAGAATGTGATCTACGGCAAGGAAACATATGTGGGTTGAGGTGTACGAGCCTCTGGTCGATGATCAATGGCCACACAACCCTATTTTTTGTCGAAAATAGCCATGAACGACCATTTTCAATGACACTGAAGGCTAACACCTATGGATTTTTGACCAAGAAATGGTCTCCACCAGAAATCAAAGAATGTGGGGTGAGGTGTACGAGCCTTTGGTCGATGATCAATGGCCACATGACCCCCATTTTTGTCGAAAATAGCCATGAATGACCATTTTCAATAATACCGAAGGCTAACACGTACGGATTTTTGACCAAGAAATGGTCTCCACCA
This sequence comes from Zea mays, assembly GCF_902167145.1. Classification (NCBI taxonomy): domain Eukaryota; kingdom Viridiplantae; phylum Streptophyta; class Magnoliopsida; order Poales; family Poaceae; genus Zea; species Zea mays. Next base: position 157,434,041 of record NC_050102.1, read on the forward strand.
GATATCCAAGAATGTGATCTATGGCAAGGAAACATATGTGGGGTGAGGTGTATCAGCCTCTGGTCAATGATAAATGGCCACACAACCCCCATTGTAGTCGAAAATAGCCATGAACGACCATTTTCAATAATACCGAAGGCTAACACCAACATATTTTTGAACAAGAAATGGTCTCCACCAGAAATCCAAGAATGTGATCTATGGCAAGAAAACATATGTGGGGTGAAGTGTACGAGCCTCTGGTCGATGATCAATGGCCACACAACCCCCATTTTGTGGAAAATAGCCATGAATGACCATTTTCAATGACACTAAAGGCTAACACCTATGGATTTTTGACCAAGAACTGGTCTCCACCATAAATCCAAGAATGTGATCTATGGCAAGGAAACATATGTGTAGTGAGGTGTATGAGCCTCTGGTCAAAGATCAATGGCCACACAACCCCCATTTTTGTCGAAAATAGCCATGAATGACAATTTTCAATAATACCGAAGGCTAACACATTCGGATTTTTGCCCAAGAAATGGTCTCCACTAGAAATCCAAGAATGTTATCTATGGCAAGGAAACATATGTGGGGTGAGGTGTACGAGCCTCTGGTCGATGATAAATGGCCACACAACCCCCATTTTTGATGAAAATAGCCATGAACGACCATTTTCAATAATACTAGAGGCTAGCACCTACGGATTTTTTTACCAAGAAATGGTCTCCACCAGAAATCAAAGAATGTGATCTATGGCAAGGAAACATATGTGGGGTGAGGTGTATGAGCCTCTGGTTGATGATCAATGGCCACACAACCCCCATTTTTGTCGAAAATAGCCATGAACGACCATTTTCAATAATACCGAAGGCTAACACCTACAGATTTTTGACCAAGAATTGGTCTCCACTAAGAATCCAAGAATATGATCTATGGCAAGGAAACATATGTGGGGTGAGGTGTACGAGACTCTAGTCGATGATCAATGGCCACACAACCCCTATTTTTGTCGAAAATAGCCATGAACAATCATTTTCAATGACACTTAAGGCTAACACCTACGGATTTTTGACCAAGAAATGGTCTCCACCATAAATCCAAAAATGTGATCTATGGCAAGAAAAACATATGTGTAGTGAGGTCTATGAGCCTCTGGTCGAATATCAATGGCCACACAACCCCCATTTTTGTAGAAAATAGCCATGAACGACCATTTTCAATAGTACTAAGGGCTAACAGATTCGGATTTTTGACCAAAAAATGGTCTCCACCAGAAATCAAAGAATGTGATCTATGGCAAGGAAACATATGTGGGTGAGGTATACGAGCCTCTGGTTGATGATCATTGGCCACACAACCCCCATTTTTGTCGAAAATAGCCATGAATGACCATTTTCAATAATACCGAAGGCTAACACGTACGGATTTTTGACCAAGAAATGGTCTCCACCAGAAATCCAAGAATGTGATCTATGGCAAGGAAACATATGTGGGGTGAGGTGTATGAGCCTCTGGTCGATGATAAATGGCCACACAACCCCCATTTTAGTCGAAAATAGCCATGAACGACCATTTTCAATAATACCGAAGGCTAACACCAATGGATTTTTGACCAAGAAATGGTCTCCACCAGAAATTCTAGAATGTGATCTCTGGCAAAAAAACATATGTGGGGTGAAGTGTACAAGCCTCTGGTCGATGATCAATGGCCACACAAACCCCATTTTTGTCGAAAATAGCCATGAACGACCATTTTCAATGACACTGAAGTCTAACACCTACGGATTTTTGACCAAGAAATGGTCTCCACAATAAATCCAAGAATGTGATCTATGACAAGGAAACATATGTGTAGTGAGGTCTATGAGCCTTTGGTCGAATATCAATGGCCACACAACCCCCATTTTTGTCGAAAATAGCCATGAACGACCATTTTCAATAGTACCGAAGGCTAAAACATTCAGATTTTTGACCAAGAAATGGTCTCCACCAGAAATCAAAGAATGTGATCTATGGCAAGGAAACATATGTGGGGTGAGGTTTACGAGCCTCTGGTCGATGATCAATGGCCACACAACCCCCATTTTTGTCGAAAATAGCCATGAATGACCATTTTCAATAATACTGAAGGCTAACACGTACAGATTTTTGACCAATAAATGGTCTCCACCGGAAATCCAAGAATGTGATCTATGGAAAGGAAACATATGTGGGGTGAGGTGTACGAGCCTCTGGTCGATGATCATTGGCCACACGACCCCCATTTTTGTCGAAAATAGCCATGAATGACCATATTCAATAATACCGAAGGCTAACACGCACGGATTTTTGACCAAGAAATGTCTCCACCCGAAATCCAAGAATGTGATCTATGACAATGAAACATATGTGGGGTGAGGTTTATGAGCCTCTAGTCTATGATAAATGGCCACACAACCCCCATTTTTTTATGAAAATAGCCATGAGCGACCATTTTCAATAATACTAGAGGCTAACACCAACGGATTTTTGACCAAGAAATGGTCACCTCCAGAAATCCAAGAATGTGATATATGGCAAGGAAACATAGGTGGGGTGAGGTGTATGAGCCTCTGGTCGATGATCAATGGCCACACAACCCCCATTTTTGTCGAAAATAGCGATGAACGACCATTTTCAATAATACCGAAGGCTAACACCTACGGATTTTTGACCAAGAAATGGTCTCCACCAGAAATCCAAGAATGTGATCTACGGCAAGGAAACATATGTGGGGTGAGGTGTACGAGCCTCTGGTCGTTGATCATTGGCCACACGACCCCCATTTTTGTCGAAAATAGCCATGAATGACCATATTCAATAATACCGAAGGCTAACACGCATGGATTTTTGACCAAGAAATGTCTCCACCAGAAATCCAAGAATGTGATCTATGGAAAGGAAACATATGTGGGGTGAATTGCACGAGCCTCTGGTCGATGATAAATGGCCACACAACCCCCATTTTAGTCGAAAATAGCCATGAACGACCATTTTCAATAATACCGAAGGCTAACACCAACAGATTTTTGACCAAGGAATGGTCTCCTCCAGAAATCCAAGAATGTGATCTATGGAAAGAAAACATATGTGGGGTAAAGTGTACGAGCCCTGGTCGATGATCAATGGCCACACAACCCCCATTTTTGTCGAAAATAGCCATGAACGACCATTTTCAATGACACTAAAGGATAACACCTATGGATTTCTGACCAAGAAATGGTCTCCACCATAAATCCAAGAATGTGATCTATGGCAAGGAAACATATGTGTAGTGAGCTGTATGAGCCTCTGGTCGAAGATCAATGGCCACACAACCCCCATTTTTGTCGAAAATAGCCATGAATGACCATTTTCAAAAATACCAAAGGCTAACACATTCGGATTTTTGCCCAAGAAATGGTTTCCACCAGAAATCCAAGAATGTGATCTATGGCAAGGAAACATATGTGGGGTGAGGTGTACGAGCCTCTGGTCGATGATCAATGGCCACACAACCCCCATTTTGCCGAAAATAGCCATGAACGACCATTTTCAATAATACCGAAGGCTAACACGTACGAGTTTTTGACCAAGAAATGGTCTCCACCAGAAATCCAAGAATGTGATCTATGGCAAGGAAACATATGTGGGGTGAGGTTTATGTGCCTCCAGTCTATGATAAATGGCCACACAACCCCCATTTTTTATGAAAATAGCCATGAGCGACCATTTTCAATAATACTAGAGGCTAACACCAACGGATTTTTGACCAAGAAATGGTCTTCTCCAGAAATCCAAGAATGTGATATATGGCAAGGAAACATAGGTGGGGTGAGGTGTATGAGCCTCTGGTCGATGATCAATGGCCACACAACCCCCATTTTTGTCGAAAATAGCGATGAACGACCATTTTCAATAATACCGAAGGCTAACACCTACGGATTTTGGACCAAGAAATGGTCTCCACCAGAAATCCAAGAATGTGATCTACGGCAAGGAAACATATGTGGGGTGAGGTGTATGAGCCTCTGGTCGATGATCAATGGCCACACAACCCCCATTTTTGTCGAAAATAGCCATGAACGACCATTTTCAATGACACTGAAGGCTAACACCTACGGATTCTCCACCATAAATCCAAGAATGTGATCTAAGGCAAGGAAACATATGTGTAGTGAGGTGTATGAGCCTCTGGTCGAAGATCAATGGCCACACAACCCCCATTTTTGTCGAAAATAGCCATGAATGACCATTTTCAAAAATATCAAAGGCTAACACATTCGGATTTTTGCCCAAGAAATGGTCTCCACCAGAAATCCAAGAATGTGATCTATGGCAAGGAAACATATGTGGGGTGAGGTGTACGAGCCTCTGGTCGATGATCAATGGCCACACAACCCCCATTTTGCCGAAAATTGCCATGAACGACCATTTTCAATAATACCGAAGGCTAACACGTACGAATTTTTGACCAAGAAATGGTCTCGACCAGAAATCCAAGAATGTGATCTATGGCAAGGAAACATATGTGGGGTGAGGTTTATGAGCCTCTAGTCGATGATAAATGGCCACACAACCCCCATTTTTTATGAAAATAGCCATGAGCAACCATTTTCAATAATACTAGAGGCTAACACCTACAGATTTTTGACCAAGAAATGGTCTCCACCAGAAATCCAAGATTGTGATCTATGGCAAGGAAACATGTGTGGGGTGAAGTGTACGAGCCTCTGGTCGATGATCAATGGCCACACAACCCCCATTTTTGTCGAAAATAGCCATGAACGACCATTTTCAATGACATTGAAGGCTAACACCTATGGATTTTTGACCAAGAAATGGTCTCCACCATAAATCCAAGAATGTGATCTATGGCAAGGAAACATATGTGTAGTGAGGTGTATGAGCCTCTGGTCGATGATCAATGGCCACACAACCCCCATTTGTGTCGAAAATAGCCACCAATGACCATTTTCAATAATACCGAAGGCAAACACGTACGGATTTTGACCAAGAAATGGTCTCCACCAGAAATCCAAGAATGTGATCTATGGCAAGGAAACATATGTGGGGTGAGGTGTATGAGCCTTTGGTCGATGATCAATGGCCACACAACCCCCATTTTTGTCGAAAATAGCCAAGAACGACCATTTACAATAATACCGAAGGCTAACACCTACGGATTTTTGACCAAGAAATGGTCTCCACCAGAAATCCAAGAATGTGATCTATGGCAAGGAAACATATGTGGGGTGAGGTGTACGAGCCTCTGGTCGATGATCAATGGCCACACAACCCCCATTTTTGTCGAAAATAGCCATAAACGACCATTTTCAATAATTCCGAAGGCTAACACCTACGGATTTTTGACCAAGAAATGGTCTCCACCAGAAATCCTAGAATGTGATCTATGGAAAGGAAACATATGTGGGGTGAGGTGTACGAGCCCCTGGTCGATTATCAATGGCCACACAACCCCCATTTTTGTCGAAAATTGCCATGAACGACTATTTTCAATGACACTGAAGGCTAACACCTATGGATTTTTGAGCAAGAACTGGTCTCCACCATAGATCCAAGAATGTGATCTATGGCAAGAAAACATATGTGTAGTGAGGTGTATGAGCCTCTGGTTGAAGATAAATGGCCACACAACCCCCATTTTTGTCGAAAATAGCCATAAATGACCATTTTCAATAATACCGAAGGCTAACACATTCGGATTTTTGCCCAAGAAATGGTCTCCATCAGAAATCAAAAAATGTGATCTATGTCAAGGAAACATATGTGGGGTGAGGTGTATGAGCCTCTGGTCGATGATCAATGGCCAAAGAACCTCTATTTTGTCAAAAATAGCCATGAACGACCATTTTCAATAATATCGAAGGCTAACACGTACGGATTTTTGACCAAGAAATGGTCTCCACCAGAAATCCAAGAATGTGATCTACGGCAAGGAAACATATGTGGGTGAGGTGTACGAGCCTCTGGTCGATGATCAATGGCCACACAACCCCCATTTTGTCGAAAATAGCCATGAACGACCATTTTCAATAATACCGAATGCTAACACGTACAAATTTTTGACCAAGAAATAGTCTCCACCAGAAATCCAATAGTGTGCTCTATGGCAAGGAAACATATGAGGGGTGAGGTGTACGAGCCTCTGGTCGATGATAAATGGCCACACAACCCCCATTTTTGATGAAAATAGCCTTGAACGACCATTTTCAATAATATCGAAAGCTAACACCTACGGATTTTTGACCAACAAATGGTCTCCACCAGAAATCCAAGAATGTGGTCTATGCCAAGGAAACATATGTGGGGTGAGGTGTATGAGCCTTTGGTCGATGATCAAAGGCCACACAACCCCCATTTTTGTCGAAAATAGCCATGAACGACCATTTTCAATAATACCGAAGGCTAACACCTTCGGATTTTTGACCAAGAAATGGTCACCACCAGAAATCCAAGAATGTGGTCTATGGCAAGGAAACACATGTGGGGTGAGGTGTATGAGCCTTTGGTCGATGATCAATTGCCACACAACCCCCATTTTTGTCGAAAATAGCCATGAACGACCATTTTCAATAATACCGAAGACTAACACCTACGGATTTTTGACCAAGAAATGGTCTCCACCAGAAATCCAAGAATGTGATATATGGCAAGGAAACTTATGTGGGGTGAGGTGTACGATCCTCTGGTCGATGATCAATGGCGACACAACCCCCATCTTTGTCGAAAATAGCCATGAATGACCATTTTCAATGACACTGAAGGCTAACACCTATGAATTTTTGACCAACAAATGGTCTCCACGAGAAATCCAAGGTTCTGATCTATGGCAAGAAAACATATGTGGGGTGAAGTGTACGAGCCTCTGGTCGATGATCAATGGCCACACAACCCCCATTTTTGTCGAAAATAGCCATGAACGACCATTTTCAATGACACTGAAGGCTAACACCTATGGATTTTTGACCAAGAAATGGTCTCCACCATAAATCCAAGAATGTGATCTATGGCAAGGAAACATATGTGTAGTGAGGTGTATGAGCCTCTGGTCGAAGATCAATGGCCACACAACACCCATTTGTTTCGAAAATAGCCATGAATGACCATTTTCAATAATACCGAAGGCTAACACGTACGGATTTTTGACCAAGAAATGGTCTCCACCAGAAATCCAAGAATGTGATCTATGGCAAGGATACATATGTGGGGTGAATTGTACGAGCCTCCGGTCGATGATAAATGGCCACACAACACCCATTTTAGTCAAAAATAGCCATGAACGACCATTTTCAATAATACCGAAGGCTAACACCAACAGATTTTTGACCAAGAAATGGTCTCCTCTAGAAATCCAAGAATGGATCTATGTCAAGAAAACATATGTGGGGTGAGGTTTATGAGCCTCTGGTCGATGATCAATGGCCACACAACCCCCATTTTTGTTGAAAATAGCCATGAATGACCATTTTCAATAATACCGAAGGCTAACACGTACGGATTTTTGACCAAGAAATGGTCTCCACCAGAAATCCAAGAATGTGATCTATGGCAAGGAAACATATGTGGGGTGAGGTGTATGAGCCTATGGTCGATGATAAATGGCCACACAACCCCCATTTTAGTCGATAGTAGCCATGAACGACCATTCTCAATAATACCGAAGGCTAACACCAACAGATTTTTGACCAAGAAATGGTCTCCACCAGAAATCCTAGAATGTGATCTCTGGCAAGAAAACATATGTGGGGTGAAGTGTACGAGCCTCTGGTCGATGATCAATGGCCACACAAACCCCATTTTTGTCGAAAATAGCCATGAACGACCATTTTCAATGACACTGAAGGCTAACACCTACAGATTTTTGACCAAGAAATGGTCTCCACAATAAATCCAAGAATGTGATCTATGGCAAGGAAACATATGTGTAGTGAGCTGTATGAGCCTTTGGTCGAATATCAATGGCCACACAATCCCCATTTTTGTCGAAAATAGCCATGAACGACCATTTTCGATAGTACCGAAGGCTAAAACATTCAGATTTTTTACCAAGAAATGGTCTCCACCAGAAATCAAAGAATGTGATCTATGGCAAGGAAACATATGTGGGGTACGGTTTACGAGCCTCTGGTCGATGATCAATGGCCACACAACCCCCATTTTTGTCGAAAATAGCCATGAATGACCATTTTCAATAATACTGAAGGCTAAAACGTACAGATTTTTGACCAATATATGGTCTCCACCGGAAATCCAAGAATGTGATCTATGGCAAGGAAACATATGTGGGGTGAGGTGTACGAGCCTCTGGTCGATGATCATTGGCCACACAACCCCCATTTTTGTCGAAAATAGCCATGAATGACCATATTCAATAATACCGAAGGCTAACACGTACGGATTTTTGACCAAGAAATGGTCTCCACCAGAAATCCAAGAATGTGATCTATGGCAAGGAAACATATGTGGGGTCAATTACACGAGCCTCTGGTCGATGATAAATGGCCACACAACCCCCATTTTAGTCGAAAATAGCCATGAACGACCATTTTCAATAATACCGAAGGCTAACTCCAACAGATTTTTGACCAAGGAATGGTCTCCTCCAGAAATCAAAGAATGTGATCTATGGAAAGAAAACATATGTCGAGTGAAGTGTACGAGCCTCTGGTCGATGATCAATGGCCACACAACCCCCATTTTTGTCGAAAATAGCCATGAATGACCATTTTCAATGACACTAAAGGCTAACACCGATGGATTTCTGACCAAGAAATGGTCTCCACCATAAATCCAAGAATGTGATCTATGGCAAGGAAACATATGTGTAGTGAGGTGTATGAGCCTCTGGTCGAAGACCAATGGCCACACAACCCCCATTTTTGTCGAAAATAACCATGAACGACCATTTTCAAAAATACCAAAGGCTAACACATTCGGATTTTTGCCCAAGAAATGGTATCCACCAGAAATCCAAGAATGTGATCTATGGCAAGGAAACATATGTGGGGTGAGGTGTACGAGCCTCTGGTCGATGATCAATGGCCACACAACCCCAATTTTGCCGAAAATAGCCATGAACGACCATTTTCAATAATACCGAAGGCTAACACGTACGAGTTTTTGACCAAGAAATGGTCACCACCAGAAATCCAAGAATGTGATCTATGGCAAGGAAACATATGTGGGGTGAGGTTTACGAGCCTCTAGTCGATGATAAATGGCCTCACAACCCCCATTTTTTATGAAAATAGCCATGAGCGACCATTTTCAATAATACTAGAGGCTAACACCTACGGATTTTTGACCAAGAAATGGTCTCCACCAGAAATCCAAGAATGTGATCTATGGCAAGGAAACATATGTGGGGTGAGGTGTATGAGCCTCTGGCGATGATCAATGGCCACACAACCCCCATTTTTGTCGAAAATAGCCATGAACGACCATTTTCAATAATACCGAAGGCAAACACCTACGGATTTTTGACCAAGAAATGGTCTCTATCAGAAATCCAAGAATGTGATCTACGGCAAGGAAACATATGTGGGGTGAGGTGTATGAGCCTGTGGTCGACGATCAATGGCCACACAACCCTAATTTTTGTCGAAAATAGCCATGAACGACCATTTTCAATGACACTGAAGGCTAACACCCCCGGATTTTTGACCAAGAAATGGTCTCCACCATAAATCCAAGAATGTGATCTATGGCAAGGAAACATATGTGCAGTGAGGTGTATGAGCCTCTGGTCGAAGATCAATGGCCACACAACCCCCATTTTTGTCGAAAATAGCCATGAATGACCATTTTCAAAAATACCAAAGGCTAACACATTCGAATTTTTGCCCAAGAAATGGTCTCCACCAGAAATCCAAGAATGTGATCTATGGCAAGGAAACATATGTGGGGTGAGGTGTACGAGCCTCTGGTCGATGATTAATGGCCACACAACCCCCATTTTGCCGAAAATAGCCATGAACGACCATTTTCAATAATACCGAAGGCTAACACGTACGAGTTTTTGACCAAGAAATGGTCTCCACCAGAAATCCAAGAATGTGATCTATGGCAAGGAAACATATGTGGGGTGAGGTTTATGAGCCTCTAGTCGATGATAAATGGCCACACAACCCCGATTTTTTATGAAAATAGCCATGAGCGACCATTTTCAATAATACTAGAGGCTAACACCTACGGATTTTTGACCAAGAAATGGTCTCCACCAGAAATCCAAGAATGTGATCTATGGCAAGGAAACATATGTGGGGTGAGGTGTATGAGCCTCTGGTCGATGATCAATGGCCACACAACCCCCATTTTTGTCGAAAATAGCCATGAATGACCATTTTCAATAATACCGAAGGCTAACACCTACCGATTTTTGACCAAGAAATGGTCTCCACCAGAAATCCAAGAATGTGACCTACGGCAAGGAAACATATGTGGGGTGAGGTGTATGAGCCTCTGGTCGACGATCAATGGCCACACAACCCTAATTTTTGTCGAAAATAGCCATGAACGACCATTTTCAATGGCACTGAAGGCTAACACCTATGGATTTTTGACCAAGAAATGGTCTCCACCATAAATCCAAGAATGTGATCTATGGCAAGGAAACATATGTGTAGTGAGGTGTATGAGTCTCTGGTCGAAGATCAATGGCCACACAATCCCCATTTTTGTCGAAAATAGCCATGAATGACCATTTTCAAAAATACCAAAGTCTAACACATTCGGATTTTTGCCCAAGAAATGGTCTCCACCAGAAATCCAAGAATGTGATCTATGGCAAGGAAACATATGTGGGGTGAGGTGTACGAGCCTCTGGTCGATGATCAATGGCCACACAACCCCCATTTTGCCGAAAATAGCCAAGAACGACCATTTTGAATAATATCGAAGGCTAACACGTACGAGTTTTTGACCAAGAAATGGTCTCCACCAGAAATCCAAGAATGTGATCTATGGCAAGGAAACATATGTGGGGTGAGGTTTATGAGCCTCTAGTTGATGATAAATGGCCACACAACCCCCATTTTTTATGAAAATAGCCATGAGCGATCATTTTCAATAATACTAGAGGCTAACACCTACGGATTTTTGACCAATAAATGGTCTCCACCAAAAATCAAAGAATGTGATCTATGGCAAGGAAACATATGTGGGGTCAGGTGTATGAGCCTCTGGTCGATGATCAATGGCCACACAAACCCCATTTTTGTCGAAAATAGCCATGAACGACCATTTTCAATAATACCGAAGGCTAACACCTACGGATTTTTGACCAAAAAATGGTCTCCACCAGAAATCCAAGAATGTGATCTATGACAAGGAAACATATGTGAGGTGAGGTGTATGAGCCAATGGTCGACGATTAATGGCCACACAACCCTATTTTTTGTCGAAAATAGCCATGAACGACCATTTTCAATGACACTGAAGGCTAACACCTACGGATTTTTGACCAAGAAATGGTCTCCACCATAAATCCAAGAATGTGATCTATGGCAAGGAAACATATGTGTAGTGAGGTGTATGAGCCTCTGGTCCAATATCAATGGCCACACAACCCCCATTTTTGTCGAAAATAGCCATGAACGACCATTTTCAATAGTTTCGAAAGCTAACACATTCGGATTTTCGACCAAGAAATGGTCTCCACCAGAAATCAAAGAATGTGATCTATGGCAAGGAAATATATGTGGGGTGAGGTGTACGAGCCTTTGGTCGATGATCAATGGCCACACAACCCCAATTTTTGTCGAAAACAGCCATGAATGACCATTTTCAATAATACCGAAGGCTAACACGTACGAATTTTTGTCCAAGAAATGGTCTCCACCAGATATCCAAGAATGTGATCTATGGCAAGGAAACATATGTGGGTTGAGGTGTATGAGCCTCTGGTCGATGATAAATGGCCACACAACCCCCATTTCAGTCGAAAATAGCCATGAATGACCATTTTCAACAATACAGAAGGCTAACACCAACAGATTTTTGACCAAGAAATGGTCTCCACCAGAAATCCAAGAATGTGATTTATGGCAAGAAAACATATGTCGGGTGAAGTGTACGAGCCTCTGGTCGATGATCAATGGCCACACAACCCCCATTTTTGTCGAAAATAGCCATGAACGATAATTTTCAATGACAGTGAAGGCTAACACCTATGGATTTTTGACCAAGAAATGGTCTCCACCATAAATCCAAGAATTTGATCTATGGCAAGGAAACATATGTGTAGTGAGGTGTATGAGCCTCTGGTTGAAGATCAATGGCCACACAACCCCCATTTTTGTCGAAAGTAACCATGAATGACCATTTTCAAAAATACCGAAGGCTAACACATTCTGATTTTTGCCCAAGAAATGGTCTCCACCAGAAATCCAAGAATGTGATCTATGGCAAGGAAACATATGTGGGGTGAGGTGTACGAGCCTCTGGTCGATGATCAATGGCCACACAACCCTCATTTTGTCGAAAATAGCCATGAACGACCATTTTCAATAATACCGAAGGCTAACACGTACGAATTTTTGACCAAGAAATGGTCTCCACCAGAAATCCAAGAATGTGATCTATGGGAAGGAAACATATGTGGGGTGAGGTGTACGAGCCTCTGGTCGATGATAAATGGCCACACAACCCCCATTTTTGATGAAAATAGCCATGAACGACCATTTTCAATAATACCAGAGGCTAACACCTACGGATTTTTTACCAAGAAATGGTCTCCACCAGAAATCCAAGAATGTGATCTATGGCAAGGAAACATATGTGGGGTGAGGTGTATGAGCCTCTGGTCGATGATAAATGGCCACACAGCCCCCATTTTTGTCGAAAATAGCCATGAACGACCATTTTCAATAATACCGAAGGCTAACACCAACAGATTTTTGACCAAGCAATGGTCCCCACCAGAAATCCAAGAATGTGATCTATGGCAAGAAAACATATGTGGGGTGAAGTGTACGAGCCTCTGGTCGATGATCAATGGCCACACAAACCCCATTTTTGTCGAAAATAGCCATGAACGACCATTTTCAATGACACTGAACGCTAACACCTACGAATTTTTGACCAAGAAATAGTCTCCACCATAAATCCAAGAATGTGATCTATGGAAAGGAAACATGTGTAGTGAGGTGTATGAGCCTTTGGTCGAATATCAATGGCCACACAACCCCCATTTTTGTCGAAAATAGCCATGAACGACCATTTTCAATAGTACCGAAGGCTAAAACACTCAGATTTTTGACCAAGAAATGGTCTCCACCAGAAATCAAAGAATGTGATCTATGGCAAGGAAACATATGTGGGGTGAGGTTTACGAGCCTCTGGTCGATGATCAATGGCCACACAACCCCCATTTTTGTCGAAAATAGCCATGAATGACCATTTTCAATAATACTGAAGGCTAACACGTATAGATTTTTGACCAATAAATGGTCTCCACCAGAAATCCAAGAATGTGATCTATGGCAAGGAAACATATGTGGGTGAGGTGTATGAGCCTCTGGTCGATGATAAATGGCCACACAACCCCCATTTTAGTCGAAAATAGCCATGAACGACCATTTTCAAAAATACCGAAGGCTAACACCAACGGATTTTAGACTAAGAAATGGTCTCCACCAGAAATCCAAGAATGTGATCTATGCCAAGAAAACCTATGTGGGGTGAAGTGTACGAGCCTCTGGTCGATGATCAATGGCCACACAACCCCCATTTTTGTCGGAAATAGCCATGAACGACCATTTTCAATGACACTGAAGGCTAACACCTACGGATTTTTGACCAAGAACTGGTCTCCACCATAAATCCAAGAATGTGATCTATGGCAAGGAAACATATGTGTAGTGAGTTGTATGAGCCTCTGGTCAAAGATCAATGGCCACACAACCCCCATTTTTGTCGAAAATAGCCATGAATGACAATTTTAAATAATACCGAAGGCTAACACATTCGGATTTTTGCCCAAGAAATGGTCTCCACTAGAAATCCAAGAATATGATCTATGGCAAGGAAACATATGTGGGGTGAGGTGTACGAGCCTCTGGTCGATGATCAATGGCCACACAACCCCCATTTTGTCGAAAATAGCCATGAACGATCATTTTCAATAATACTGAAGGCTAACACGTACGAATTTTTGACCAAGAAATGGTCTCCACCAGAAATCCAAGAATGTGATCTATAGCAAGGAAACATATGTGGGGTGAGGTGTACAAGCCTATTGTCGATGATAAATGGCCACACAACCCCCATTTTTGATGGAAATAGCCATGAACGACCATTTTCAATAATACCGAAGGCTAACACCTACGGATTTTTGACCAAGAAATGGTCTCCACCAGAAATCCAAGAATGTGATCTATGCAAAGGAAACATATGTGGAGTGAGGTGTATGAGCCTCTGGTCGATGATCAATGGCCAAAGAACCCCCATTTTTGTCAAAAATAGCCATGAACGACCATTTTCAATAATACCGAAGGCTAACACCTATGGATTTTTGACCAAGGAATGGTCTCCACTAGAAATCCAAAATGTGATCTATGGCAAGGAAACATATGTGGGGCGAGGTGTACGAGCCTTTGGTCGATGATCAATGGCCACATAACCCCCATTTTGTCGAAAATAGCCATGAATGACCATTTTCAATGACACTGAAGGGACCTACGGATTTTTGACCAAGAAATGGTCTCCACCATAAGTCTAAGAATGTGATCTATGGCAAGGAAACATATGTGGGGTGAGGTGTATGGGCCTCTGGTCGTTGATCAATGGCCACACAACGCCCATTTTTTGTCGAAAATAGCGATCAACGACCATTTTCAATAATACAGAAGGCTAACACGTATGGATTTTTGACCAAGCAATGGTCTCCACCAGAAATCCGAGAATGTGATATATGGCAGGGAAACATATGTGGGGTGAGGTGTACGAGCCTCTGGTCAATGATCAATGGCCACACAACCCCCATTTTTATCGAAAATAGCCATGAACGACCATTTTCAATGACACTGAAGGCTAACACCTACGGAATTTTGACGAAGAAATGGTCTCCACCATAAATACAAGAATGTGATCTATGACAAGGAAACATATGTGTAGTGAGGTGTATGAGCCTCTGGACAAAGATCAATGGCCACACAACACCCATTTTTGTCGAAAATCGCCATGAATGACCATTTTCAATAATACCGAAGGCTAACACATTCAGATTTTTGCCCAAGAAATGGTCTCCACCAGAAATCCAAGAATGTGATCTATGGCAATGAAACATATGTGTGGCCATTGATCATCGACCAGAGGCTCGTACACCTCACCCCGCATATGTTTCATTGCCATAGATCACATTCTTAGATTTCTGGTGGAGACCATTTCTTGGGCAAAAATCTGAATGTGTTAGCCTTCGGTATTATTGAAAATGGTCAATCATGGCGATTTTCGACAAAAATGGGTGTTGTGTGGCCATTAATCTTCGACCAGAGGCTCATACACCTCACTACACATATGTTTCCTTGCCATAGATCACATTCTTGGATTTATGGTGGAGACCATTTCTTCGTCAAAATTCCGTAGGTGTTAGCCTTCAGTGTCATTGAAAATGGTCGTTCATGGCTATTTTCGACAAAAATGGGGGTTGTGTGGCCATTGATCATCGACCAGAGGCTCGTACACCTCACCCCACATATGTTTCCTTGCCATATATCACATTCTCGGTTTTCTGGTGGAGACCATTTCTTGGTCAAAAATCCATATGTGTTAGCCTTCTGTATTATTGAAAATGGTCGTTGATCGCTATTTTCGACAAAAAATGGGCGTTGTGTGGCCATTGATCAACGACCAGAGGCCCATACACCTCACCCCACATATGTTTCCTTGCCATAGATCACATTCTTGGACTTATGGTGGAGACCATTTCTTGGTCAAAAATCCGTAGGTGTTACCCTTCAGTGTCATTGAAAATGGTCGTTCATGGCTATTTTCGACAAAAATGGGGGTTATGTGGCCATTGATCATCGACCAAAGGCTCGTACACCTCACCCCACATATGTTTCCTTGCCATAGATCACATTTTGGATTTCTGGTGGAGACCATTTCTTGGTCAAAAATCCGTAGGTGTTAGCCTTCGGTATTATTGAAAATGGTCGTTCATGGCTATTTTTGACAAAAATGGGGGTTCTTTGGACATTGATCATCGACCAGAGGCTCATACACCTCACCCCACATATGTTTCCTTTCCATAGATCACATTCTTGGATTTCTGGTGGAGACCATTTCTTGGTCAAAAATCCGTAGGTGTTAGCCTTCAGTATTATTGAAAATGGTCGTTCATGGCTATTTTCATCAAAAATGGGGGTTGTCTGGCATTTATCATCGACCAGAGGCTCGTACACCTCACCCCACATATGTTTCCTTGCTATAGATCACATTCTTGGATTTCTGGTGGAGACCATTTCTTGGTCAAAAATTCGTACGTGTTAGCCTTCACTATTATTGAAAATGATCGTTCATGGCTATTTTCGACAAAATGGGGGTTGTGTGGCCATTGATCATCGACCAGAGGCTCGTACACCTCACCCCACATATGTTTCCTTGCCATAGATCACATTCTTGGATTTCTAGTGGAGACCATTTCTTGGGCAAAAATCCGAATGTGTTAGCCTTCGGTATTATTGAAAATTGTCATTCATGGCTATTTTCGACAAAAATGGGGGTTGTGTGGCCATTGATCTTTGACCAGAGGCTCATACACCTCACTACACATATGTTTCCTTGCCATAGATCACATTCTTGGATTTATGGTGGAGACCAGTTCTTGGTCAAAAATCCATAGGTGTTAGCCTTCAATGTCATTGAAAATGGTCATTCTTGGCTATTTTCGACAAAAATGGGGGTTGTGTGGCCTTTGATCTTCGACCAGAGGCTCATACACCTCACTACACATATGTTTCCTTGCCATAGATCACATTCTTGGATTTATGGTGGAGACCATTTCTTGGTCAAAAATCCGTAGGTGTTAGCCTTCAGTGTCATTGAAAATGGTCGTTCATGGCTATTTTCGACAAAAAATAGGGTTGTGTGGCCATTGATCGTCGACCAGAGGCTCATACACCTCACCCCACATATGTTTCCTTGTCGTAGATCAAAATCTTGGATTTCTTGTGGAGACCATTTCTTGGTCAAAAATCCGTAGGTGTTAGCCTTCGGTATTATTGAAAATGGTCGTTCATGGCTATTTTCGACAAAAATGGGGGTTGTGTGGCCATTGATCATCGCCAGAGGCTCATACACCTCACCCCACATATGTTTCCTTACCATAGATCACATTCTTGGATTTCTGGTGGAGACCATTTCTTGGTCAGAAATCCGTAGGTGTTAGTCTCTAGTATTATTGAAAATGGTCGCTCATGGCTATTTTCATAAAAAATGGGGGTTGTGTGGCCATTTATCATCGACTAGAGGCTCATAAACCTCACCCCACATAAGTTTCCTTGCCATAGATCACATTCTTGGATTTATGGTGGAGACCATTTCTTGGTCAAAAACTCGTACGGGTTAGCCTTCGGTATTATTGAAAATGATCGTTCATGGCTATTTTCGGCAAAATGGGGGTTGTGTGGCCATTGATCGTCGACCAGAGGCTCATACACCTCACCCCACATATGTTTCCTTGCCGTAGATCACATTCTTGGATTTCTGGTGGAGACCATTTCTTGGTCAAAAATCCGTAGGTGTTAGCCTTCGGTATTATTGAAAATGGTCGTTCATGGCTATTTTCGACAAAAATGGGGGTTGTGTAGCCATTGATCATCGCCAGAGGCTCATACACCTCACCCCATATATGTTTCCTTGCCATAGATCACATTCTTGCATTTCTGGTGGAGACCATTTCTTGGTCAAAAATCCGTAGGTGTTAGCCTCTAGTATTATTGAAAATGGTCGCTCATGGCTATTTTCATAAAAAATGGGGGTTGTGTGGCCATTTATCATCGACTAGAGGCTCATAAACTCACCCCACATATGTTTCATTGCCATAGATCACATTCTTGGATTTCTGGTGGAGACCATTTCTTGGTCAAAAACTCGTACGTGTTAGCCTTCGGTATTATTGAAAATGGTCGTCCATGGCTATTTTCGGCAAAATGGGGGTTGTGTGGCCATTGATCATCGACCACAGGCTCGTACACCTCACCCCACATATGTTTCCTTGCCATAGATCACATTCTTGGATTTCTGGTGGAGACCATTTCTTGGGCAAAAATCCGAATGTGTTAGCCTTTGGTATTTTTGAAAATGGTCATTCATGGCTATTTTCGACAAAAATGGGGGTTGTGTGGCCATTGATCCTCGACCAGAGGCTCATACACCTCACTACACATATGTTTCCTTGCCATAGATCACATTCTTGGATTTATGGTGGAGACCATTTCTTGGTCAAAAATCCGTAGGTGTTAGCCTTCAGTGTGATTGAAAATGGTCGTTCATGGCTATTTTCGACAAAAATTAGGGTTGTGTGGCCATTGATCGTCTACCAGAGGCTCATACACCTCACCCCACATATGTTTCATTGCCATAGGTCACATTCTTGGATTTCTGGAGGAGACCATTTCTTGGTCAAAAATCCGTAGGTGTTAGCCTTCGGTATTATTGAAAATGGTCATTCATGGCTATTTTCGACAAAAATGGGGGTTGTGTGGCCATTTATCATCGACCATAGGCTCATACACCTCACCCCACATATGTTTCCTTGCCATAGATCACATTCTTGGATTTCTGGTGGAGACCATTTCTTGGTCAAAAACTCGCACGTGTTAGCCTTCACTATAATTGAAAATGGTCGTTCATGGCTATTTTCGGCAAAATGGGGGTTGTGTGGCCATTGATCATCGACCAGAGGCTCGTACACCTCACCCCACATATGTTTCCTTGCCATAGATCACATTCTTGGATTTCTGGTGGAGACCATTTCTTGGGCAAAAATCCGAATGTGTTAGCCTTTGGTATTTTTGAAAATGATCATTCATGGCTATTTTCGACAAAAATGGGGGTTGTGTGGCCATTGATCTTCGACCAGAGGCTCATACACCTCACTACACATATGTTTCCTTGCCATAGATCACATTCTTGGATTTATGGTGGAGTCCATTTCTTGGTCAAAAATCCGTAGGTGTTAGCCTTCAGTGTCATTGAAAATGGTCGTTCATGGCTATTTTCGACAAAAATTAGGGTTGTGTGGCCATTGATCGTCTACCAGAGGCTCATACACCTCACCCCACATATGTTTCGTTTCCATAGGTCACATTCTTGGATTTCTGGTGGAGACCATTTCAAGGTCAAAAATCCGTAGGTGTTAGCCTTCGGTATTATTGAAAATGGTCATTCATGGCTATTTTCGACAAAAATGGGGGTTGTGTGGCCATTTATCATCGACCAGAGGCTCATACACCTCACCTCCCATATGTTTCCTTGCCATAGATCACATTCTTGGATTTCTAGTGGAGACCATTTCTTGGTCAAAAACTCGTACGTGTTAGCCTTCGGTATAATTGAAAATGGTCGTTCATGGCTATTTTCGGCAAAATGGGGGTTGTGTGGCCATTGATCATCGACCCGAGGCTCGTACACCTCACCCCACATATGTTTCCTTGCCATAGATCACATTCTTGGATTTCTGGTGGAGACCATTTCTTGGGCAAAAATCCGAATGTGTTAGCCTTTGGTATTTTTGAAAATGGTCATTCATGGCTATTTTCGACAAAAATGGGGGTTGTGTGGCCATTGATCTTCGACCAGAGGCTCATACACCTCACTACACATATGTTTCCTTGCCATAGATCACATTCTTGGATTTATGGTGGAGACCATTTCTTGGTCAAAAATCCATAGGTGTTAGCCTTCAGTGTCATTGAAAATGGCCGTTCATGGCTATTTTCGACAAAAAATAGGGTTGTGTGGCCATTGATCGTCGACCAGAGGCTCATACACCTCACCCCACATATGTTTCCTTGCCGTAGATCACATTCTTGGATTTCTGGTGGAGACCATTTCTTGGTCAAAAATCCGTAGGTGTTAGCCTTCGGTATTAATGAAAATGGTCGTTCATGGCTATTTTCGACAAAAATGGGGGTTGTGTGGCCATTGATCATCGCCAGAGGCTCATACACCTCACCCCACATATGTTTCCTTGCCATAGATCACATTCTTGGATTTCTGGTGGAGACCATTTCTTGGTCAAAAATCCGTAGGTGTTAGTCTCTAGTATTATTGAAAAAGGTCGCTCATGGCTATTTTCATAAAAAATGGGGGTTGTGTGGCCATTTATCATCGGCTAGAGGCTCATAAACCTCACCCCACATATGTTTCCTTGCCATAGATCACATTCTTGGATTTCTGGTGGAGACCATTTCTTGGTCAAAAACTCGTACGTGTTAGCCTTCGGTATAATTGAAAATGGTCGTTCATGGCTATTTTTGGCAAAATGGGGGTTGTGTGGCCATTGATCATCGACCAGAGGCTCGTACACCTCACCCCACATATGTTTCCTTGCCATAGATCACATTCTTGGATTTCTGGTGGAGACCATTTCTTGGGCAAAAATCCGAATGTGTTAGCCTTTGGTATTTTTGAATATGGTCATTCATGGCTATTTTTGACAAAAATGGGGGTTGTGTGGCCATTGATCTTCGACCAGAGGCTCATACACCTCACTACACATATGTTTCCTTGCCATAGATCACATTCTTGGATTTATGGTGGAGACCATTTCTTGGTCAAAAATCCGTAGGTGTTAGCCTTCAGTGTCATTGAAAATGGCCGTTCATGGGTATTTTCGACAAAAAATAGGGTTGTGTTGCCATTGATCGTCGACCAGAGGCTCATACACCTCACCCCACATATGTTTCCTTGCCGTAGATCACATTCTTGGATTTCTGGTGGAGACCATTTCTTGGTCAAAAATCCGTAGGTGTTAGCCTTCGGTATTAATGAAAATGATCGTTCATGGCTATTTTCGACAAAAATGGGGGTTGTGTGGCCATTGATCATCGCTAGAGGCTCATACACCTCACCCCACATATGTTTCCTTGCCATAGATCACATTCTTGGATTTCTGGTGGAGACCATTTCTTGGTCAAAAATCCGTAGGTGTTAGTCTCTAGTATTATTGAAAAAGGTCGCTCATGGCTATTTTCATAAAAAATGGGGGTTGTGTGGCCATTTATCATCGGCTAGAGGCTCATAAACCTCACCCCACATATGTTTCCTTGCCATAGATCACATTCTTGGATTTCTGGTGGAGACCATTTCTTGGTCAAAAACTCGTACGTGTTAGCCTTCGGTATCATTGAAAATGGTCGTTCATGGCTATTTTCGGCAAAATGGGGGTTGTGTGGCCATTGATCATCGACCAGAGTCTCGTACACCTCACCCCACATATGTTTCCTTGCCATAGATCACATTCTTGGATTTCTGGTGGAGACCATTTCTTGGACAAAAATCCGAATGTGTTAGCCTTTGGTATTTTTGAAAATGGTCATTCATGGCTATTTTCGACAAAAATGGGGGTTGTGTGGCCATTGATCTTCGACCAGAGGCTCATACACCTCACTACACATATGTTTCCTTGCCATAGACCACATTCTTGGATTTATGGTGGAGATCATTTCTTGGTCAAAAATCCATAGGTGTTAGCCTTCAGTGTCATTGAAAATGGTCGTTCATGGCTATTTTTGACAAAAATTAGGGTTGTGTGGCCATTGATCGTCGACCAGAGGCTCATACACCTCACCCCACATATGTTTCCTTGCCATAGATCACATTCTTGGATTTCTGGTGGAGACCATTTCTTGGTCAAAATCCATAGGTGTTAGTCTTCGGTATTATTGAAAATGGTCGTTCATGGCTATTTTCGACAAAAATGGGGGTTGTGTAGCCATTGATCATCGCCAGAGGCTCATACACCTCACCCCATATATGTTTCCTTGCCATAGATCACATTCTTGCATTTCTGGTGGAGACCATTTCTTGGTCAAAAATCCATAGGTGTTAGCCTCTAGTATTATTGAAAATGGTCGCTCATGGCTATTTTCATATAAAATGGGGGTTGTGTGGCCATTTATCATCGACTAGAGGCTCATAAACCTCACCCCACATATGTTTCCGTGCCATAGTTCACATTCTTGGATTTCTGGTGGAGACCATTTCTTGGTCAAAAACTCGTACGTGTTAGCCTTCGGTATTATTGAAAATGGTCGTTCATGGCTATTTTCGGCAAAATGGGGGTTGTGTGGCCATTGATCATCGACCAGAGGCTCGTACACCTCACCCCACATATGTTTCCTTGCCATAGATCACATTCTTGGATTTCTGGTGGAGACCATTTCTTGGGCAAAAATCCGAATGTGTTAGCCTTTGGTATTTTTGAAAATGGTCATTCATGGCTATTTTCGACAAAAATGGGGGTTGTGTGGCCATTGATCTTCGACCAGGGGGTCATACACCTCACTACACATATGTTTCCTTGCCATAGATCACATTCTTGGATTTATGGTGGAGACCATTTCTTGGTCAGAAATCCATAGGTGTTAGCCTTTAGTGTCATTGAAAATGGTCGTTCATGGCTATTTTCGACAAAAATGGGGGTTGTGTGGCCATTTATCATCGACCAGAGGCTCGTAAACCTCACCCCACATATGTTTCCTTGCCATAGATCACATTCTTTGATTTCTGGTGGAGACCATTTCTTGGTCAAAAATCTGAATGTTTTAGCCTTCGGTACTATTGAAAATGGTCGTTCATGGCTATTTTCGACAAAAATGGGGGTTGTGTGGCCATTGATATTCGACCAAAGGCTCATACACCTCACTACACATATGTTTCCTTGCCATAGATCACATTCTTGGATTTATTGTGGAGACCATTTCTTGGTCAAAAATCCGTAGGTGTTAGCCTTCAGTGTCATTGAAAATGGTCGTTCATGGCTATTTTCGACAAAAATGGGGTTTGTGTGGCCATTGATCATCGACCAGAGGCTCGTACACTTCACCCCACATATGTTTTGTTGCCAGAGATCACATTCTAGGATTTCTCGTGGAGACCATTTCTTGGTCAAAAATCCGTTGGTGTTAGCCTTCGGTATTATTGAAAATGGTCGTTCATGGCTATTTTCGACTAAAATGGGGGTTGTGTGGCCATTTATCATCGACCGGAGGCTCATACACTTCACCCCACATATGTTTCCTTGCCATAGATCACATTCTTGGATTTCTAGTGGAGACCATTTCTTGGTCAAAAATCCGTTCGTGTTAGCCTTCGGTATTATTGAAAATGGTCATTCATGGCTATTTTCAACAAAAATGGGGGTTGTGTGGCCAATGATCATCAACCAGAGGCTCGTAAGCCTCACCCCACATATGTTTCCTTGCCATAGGTGTTAGCCTTTAGTGTCATTGAAAATGGTCGTTCATGGCTATTTTTGACAAAAATGGGGGTTGTGTGGCCATTGATCATCGACCAGAGGCTCGTACACTTCACCTCACATATGTTTTCTTGCCATAGATCACATTCTTGGATTTCTGGAGGATACCATTTCTTGGTCAAAAATCTGTTGGTGTTAGCCTTCGGTATTATTGAAAATGGTCGTTCATGGCTATTTTCGACTAAAATGGGGGTTGTGTGGCCAATTATCATCGACCAGAGGCTCGTACAACTCACCCCACATATGTTTCCTTGCCATAGATCAAATTCTTGGATTTCTGGTGGAGACCATTTCTTGGTCAAAAATCCGTACGTGTTAGCCTTTGGTATTATTGAAAATGGTCATTCATGGCTATTTTCTACAAAAATGGGGGTTGTGTGGCCATTGATCTTCAACTAGAGGCTCATACACCTCACTACACTTATGTTTCCTTGCCATAGATCACATTCTTGGATTTATGGTGGAGACCATTTCTTGGTCAAAAATCCATAGGTGTTAGCCTTCAGTGTCATTGAAAATGGTCGTTCATGGCTATTTTCGACAAAAATGGTGGTTGTGTGGCCATTGATCATCGACCAGAGGCTCGTACACTTCACCCCACATATGTTTCTTGACATAGATCACATTCTTGGATTTCTAGATGAGACCATTTTTTGGTCAAAAATCTGTTGGTGTTAGCCTTCGGTATTATTGAAAATGGTCGTTCATGGCTATTTTTGACTAAAATGGGGCCATTTATCATCGACCGGAGGCTCGTACAATTCACCCCACATATGTTTCCTTGCCATAGATCACATTCTTGGATTTCTGGTGGAGACCATTTCTTGGTCAAAAATCCGTACGTGTTAGCCTTCGGTATTATTGAAAATGGTCATTCATGGCTATTTTCGACACAAATGGGGGTTGTGTGGCCATTGATCTTCGACCAGAGGCTCATACACCTCACTACACATATGTTTCCTTGCCATAGATCACATTCTTGGATTTATGGTGGAGACCATTTCTTGGTCAAAAATCCATAGGTGTTAGCCTTCAGTGTCATTGAAAATGGTCGTTCATGGCTATTTTCGACAAAAATGGGGGTTGTGTGGCCATTGATCTTCGACCAGAGGCTCGTACACTTCACCCCACATATGTTTTCTTGCCATAGATCAGAATCTTGGATTTCTCGTGGAGACCATTGTTGGTCAAAAATTCGTAGGTATTAGCCTTCAGTGTCATTGAAAATGGTCATTCATGGCTATTTTCGACAAAGATGGGGGTTGTGTCGCCATTGATCATCGACCAGAGGATCGTACACCTCACCCCACATAAGTTTCCTTGCCATATATCACATTCTTGGATTTCTGGTGGAGACATTTTCTTGGTCAAAAATCCGTAGGTGTTAGCCTTCAGTATTATTGAAAATGGTCGTTCATGGCTATTTTTGACAAAAATAGGGGTTGTGTGGCAATTGATCATCGACCAAAGGCTCATACACCTCACCCCACATGTGTTTCCTTGCCATAGACCACATTCTTGGATTTCTGGTGGTGACCATTTCTTGGTCAAAAATTCGTAGGTGTTAGCCTTCGGTATTATTGAAAATGGTCGTTCATGGCTATTTTCGACAAAAATTGGGGTTGTGTGGCCATTGATCATCGACCAAAGGCTCATACACCTCACGCCACATATGTTTCCTTGCCATAGACCACATTCTTGGATTTCTGGTGGAGACCATTTGTTGGTCAAAAATCCGTAGGTGTTAGCTTTCGATATTATTGAAAATGGTCGTTCAAGGCTATTTTCATCAAAAATGGGGGTTGTGTGGCCATTTAACATCGACCAGAGGCTCATACACCTCACCCCACATATGTTTCCTTGCCGTAGAGCACACTCTTGGATTTCTGGTGGAGACCATTTCTTGGTCAAAAATTCGTACGTGTTAGCCTTCAGTATTCTTGAAAATGGTCGTTCATGGCTATTTTCGACAAAATGGGGGTTGTGTGGCCATTGATCATCGACTAGAGGCTCGTACACCTCACCCACATATGTTTCCTTGCCGTAGATCACATTCTTGGATTTCTGGTGGAGACCATTTCTTGGGCAAAAATCCGAATGTGTTAGCCTTCGGTATTATTGAAAATGGTCATTCATGGCTATTTTCGACAAAATGGGGGTTGTGTGGCCATTTATCTTCAACCAGAGGCTCATACACCTCACTACACATATGTTTTCTTGCCATAGATCACATTCTTGGATCTATGGTGGAGACCAGTTCTTGGTCAAAAATCCATAGGTGTTAGCCTTCAGTGTCATTGAAAATAGTTGTTCATGGCAATTTTCGACAAAAATGGAGGTTGTGTGGCCATTGATAATCGACCAGGGGCTCGTACACCTCACCCCACATATGTTTCCTTGCCATAGATCACATTCTTGGATTTCTGGTGGAGACCATTTCTTGGTCAAAAATCCGTAGGTGTTAGCCTTCGGTATTATTGAAAATGGTCGTTAATGGCTATTTTCGACAAAAATGGGGGTTGTGTGGCCATTTATCATCGACCAGAGGATCGTACACCTCACCCCACATATGTTTAATTGCCATAGATCACAATCTTTGATTTCTCGTGGAGACCATTTCTTAGTCAAAAATCCGTATGTGTTAGCCTTCGGTATTATTGAAAATGGTCGTTCATGGCTGTTTTCGACAAAAATGGGGGTTGTGTGGCCATTGATCATCAACCAGAGCCTCGTACACCTTACCCCAGATATGTTTCCTTGCCATAGATCATATTCTTGGATTTCTGGTGGAGACGATTTCTTGGTCAAAAATCCGTAGGTGTTAGCCTTCGGAATTATTGAAAATGGTCGTTCATGGCTATTTTCGACAAAAATGGGGGTTGTGTGGCCATTGATCATCGACCAGAGGCCATGGGCGGACCCACAGGGGGGTCCGGGTGGGCCCTGGCACACCCTAAGCCAGGCCCACCAAGGACCCCGCCCGACCATCCCGTAATCTCGTTCCTGGCGTTCCAAATTCTAGATCGTTCGGCTTCCTTGGTGGCTTCCTGACGGCTGGCGATTAGGCTGGCGATTAGCGTCTCGGCAACTCCGCGTCTATCGACCTGGCCGACTGGCCGACAGCGGCGAGCCGGCGAGTGGCGACAGGAACACGCAAGGGCGCCCAGGCCCCATGCGCTTAGCCGCTGACCCGCTGTCTGTCTGCTACTCCGCTGCGGCGTGCGGCGTCCCACAAGGCCACAAGCAAGGCAGCACCGCTGTTGCTGGCATCTTGGCGTTGGCGATTAGGCAATTGGCATCTTCATCTTGCTGCTGCTCGGTCTTGCTGCTACAGTTTGTTGGTGTTGATTTGGCAATTTCTTGCTCTGCTCGAGTGCTCGGTCTCACGGTCTGCAACTGCAAGGGCCAAGGGCCAACGGCAATACCGCGTACAGGTGCGCACTGCGCAGGAACATCGCGCCCCTCGGCCCCTGCTGTTGATTTTTATTTTATTGATTATTGATTATTGATTCACTACCATTATTTTTGTAGTGACTAAAATATGAAGAAGCAGGGAGATATTGCCTCTCTTTTTCGCAATCATGCTGCAAAGAAACAGAAGTTTATTGCGTCGAGACCTCAAGAACAAGAGGAAGAGAGGATAAATAAAGAAATTGTGAATCCAATGCCATCTTCACTGCCTCCGGCAACATTTTATGATGTCAGTGGTCTTCCACATGATCCAGGTGAAAGACAACCTATTGCAAGTTACCATGCTAACGATGCAATTCGAAGAGCATATATTCTTGGAGGTCCGTTTCAACCATATGCACATGAATTCCCAAATAGAAAAATTGGAGATAGAGATCGCCATTTTAATTCGAAGTGAATGAAGAAGATATAATTGAAACTTTTATGGCGTTGAGGAAGCGCAGGCCAGATAAGTAGTATTATTGCAATCTTTTTGTTTAATGTATGCAATTTTCATGTTTATTTGTTGAGTGTCAAACTTTTTATATTTATATATATATATCAAATTGTTTACCAAATTTAGTATGAAATTATATGTATAATAGATAAAATTCTACATGAAAATTTTGTTGCGGCACACCCTATGTAAAAATCCTAGGTCCGCCATTGCCAGAGGCTCGTACACCTCACCCCACAAATGTTTCCTTGCCATATATCACATTCTTGGATTTCTGATGGAGACCATTTCTTGGTCAAAAATCCGTAGGTGTTAGCCTTAGGTATTATTGTAAATGGTCGTTCATGGCTATTTTCGACAAAAATGGGGGTTGTGTGGCCATTGATCATCGACCAGAGGCTATACACCTCACCCCACATATGTTTCCTTGCCATAGATCACATTCTTGGATTTCTGGTGGAGACCATTTCTTGGTCAAAAATCCGTACGTGTTAGCCTTCGGTATTATAAAATGGTCATTCATGGCTATTTTTGACACAATTGGGGGTTGTGTGGCCATTGATCTTCGACCAGAGGCTCATACACCTCACTACACATATGTTTCCTTGCCATAGATCACATTCTTGGATTTATGGTGGAGACCATTTCTTGGTCAAAAATCCATAGGTGTTAGCTTTCAGTGTCATTGAAAATGGTCGTTCATGGCTATTTTCGACAAAAATGGGGGTTGCGTGGCCGTTGATCATCGACCAGAGGCTCGTACACTTCACCCCACATATGTTTTATTGCCATAGATCACAATCTTGGATTTCTCGTGGAGACCATTTGTTGGTCAAAAATTCATAGGTGTTAGCCTTAAGTGTCATTGAAAATGGTCATTCATGGCTATTTTCGACAAAAATGGGGGTTGTGTCGCCATTAATCATCGACCAGAGGCTCGTACACCTCACCCCACATAAGTTTCCTTTCCATAGATCACATTCTTGGATTTCTGGTGGAGACCATTTCTTGGTCAAAAATCCGTAGGTGTTAGCCTTTGGTATTATTGAAAATGGTCGTTCATGGCTATTTTCGACAAAAATGGGTGTTGTGTGGCAATTGATCATCAACCAAAGGCTCATACACCTCACCCCACATATGTTTCCTTGCCATAGACCACATTCTTGGATATCTAGTGGAGACCATTTCTTGGTCAAAAATCCATAGGTGTTAGCCTTTAGTGTCATTGAAAATGGTCGTTCATGGCTATTTTCGTCAAAAATGGGGGTTGTGTGGCCATTGATCATCGACCAGAGGCTCGTACACTTCACCCCACATATGTTTTCTTGCTATAGATCACATTCTTGGATTTCTGGTGGAGACCATTTCTTGGTCAAAAATCCGTACGTGTTAGCCTTCGGTATTATTGAAAATGGTCGTTCATGGCTATTTTTGACAAAATAGAGGTTCTGTGGCCATTGATCATCGACCAGAGGCTCATACACCTCACCCCACATATGTTTTCTTGACACAGATCACATTTTTGGATTTCTGGTGGAGACCATTTCTTGGGCAAAAATCCGAATGTGTTAGCCTTAGGTATTATTGAAAATGGTCATTCATGGCTATTTTCGACAAAAATGGGGGTTGTGTGGCCATTTATCTTCAACCAGAGGGTCATACACCTCACTACACATATGTTTTCTTGCCATAGATCTCATTCTTGGATCTATGGTGGAGACCAGTTCTTGGTCAAAAATCCATAGGTGTTAGCCTTCAGTGTCATTGAAAATAGTCTTTCATGGCAATTTTCGACAAAAATGGGGGTTGTGTGGCCATTGATAATCGACCAGGGGCTCGTACACCTCACCCCACATATGTTTCCTTGCCATAGATAACATTCTTGGATTTCTGGTGGAGACCATTTCTTGGTCAAAAATCCGTACGTGTTAGCCTTCGGTATTATTGAAAATGGTCATTCATGCTTATTTTCGACACAAATGGGGGTTGTGTGGCCATTGATCATCAACCAGAGGCTCATACACCTCACTACACATATGTTTCCTTGCCATAGATCACATTCTTGGATTTATGGTGGAGACCATTTCTTGGTCAAAAATCCATAGGTGTTAGCCTTCAGTGTCATTGAAAATGGTCGTTCATGGCTATTTTCGACAAAAATGGGGGTTGTCTGGCCATTGATCATCGACCAGAGGCTCATACACTTCACCCCACATATGTTTTCTTGCCATAGATCACAATCTTGGATTTCTCGTGGAGACCATTTGTTGGTCAAAAATTCGTAGGTGTTAGCCTTCAGTGTCATTGAAAATGGTCATTCATGGCTATTTTCGACAAAATGGGGGTTGTGTGGCCATTGATCATCGACCAGAGGCTCGTACACCTCACCCCACATAAGTTTCCTTGCCATAGATCACATTCTTGGATTTCTGGTGGAGACCATTTCTTGGTCAAAAATCCGTAGGTGTTAGCCTTCGGTATTATTGAAAATGGTCGTTCATGGCTATTTTCGACAAAAATGGGGGTTGTGTGGCAATTGATCATCGACCAAAGGCTCATACACCTCACCCCACATATGTTTCCTTGCCATAGACCACATTCTTGGATTTCTGGTGGAGACCATTTCTTGGTCAAAAATCCATAGGTGTTAGCCTTCAGTGTCATTGAAAATGGTCGTTCATGGCTATTTTCGACAAAAATGGGGGTTGTGTGGCCATTGATCATCAACACTTCACCCCACATATGTTTTCTTGCTATAGATCACATTCTTGGGTTTCTGGTGGAGACCATTTCTTGGTCAAAAATCCGTACGTGTTAGCCTTCGGTATTATTGAAAATGGTCGTTCATGGCTATTTTTGACAAAATAGAGGTTATGTGGCCATTGATCATCGACCAGAGGCTCATACACCTCACCCCACATATGTTTCCTTGACATAGATCACATTTTTGGATTTCTGGTGGAGACCATTTCTTGGGCAAAAATCCGAATGTGTTAGCCTTCGGTATTATTGAAAATGGTCATTCATGGCTATTTTCGACAAAAATGGGGGTTGTGTGGCTATTTATCTTCAACCAGAGGCTCATACACCTCACTACACATATGTTTTCTTGCCATAGATCACATTCTTGGATCTATGGTGGAGACCAGTTATTGGTCAAAAATCCATAGGTGTTAGCCTTCAGTGTCATTGAAAATAGTCATTCATGGCAATTTTCGACAAAAATGGGGGTTGTGTGGCCATTGATAATTGACCAGGAGCTCGTACACCTCACCCCACATATGTTTCCTTGCCATAGATCACATTCTTGGATTTCTAGTGGAGACCATTTCTTGGTCAAAAATCCGTAGGTGTTAGCCTTCGGTATTATTGAAAATGGTCGTTCATGGCTATTTTTGACAAAAATGGGGGTTGTGTGGCCATTTATCATCGACCAGAGGCTCGTACACCTCACCCCACATATGTTTAATTGCCATAGATCACAATCTTGGATTTCTCGTGGAGACCATTTCTTGGTCAAAAATCCGTACGTGTTAGCCTTCGGTATTATTGAAAACGGTCGTTCATGGCTGTTTTCGACAAAAATGGGGTTGTGTGGCCATTGATCATCGACCAGAGGCTTGTACTCCTCACCACAAATATGTTTCCTTGCCATAGATCATATTCTTGGATTTCTGGTGGAGACAATTTCTTGGTCAAAAATCCGTAGGTGTTAGCCTTCAGAATTATTAAAAATGGTCGTTCGTGGCTATTTTCAACAAAAATGGGGGTTGTGTGGCCATTGATCATCGATCAGAGGCTCGTACACCTCACCCCACATATGTTTCCTTGCCATAGATCACATTCTTGGATTTCTGGTGGAGACCATATCTTGGTCAAAAATCCGTAGGTGTTAGCCTTCGGTATTATTGTAAATGGTCGTTCATGGCTATTTTCGACAAAAATGGGGGTTGTGTGGCCATTGATCATCGACCAGAGGCTCATACACCTCACCCACATATGTTTCCTTGCCATAGATAACATTCTTGAATTTCTGGTGGAGACCATTTCTTGGTCAAAAATCCGTACGTGTTAGCCTTCGGTATTATTGAAAATGGTCATTCATGGCTATTTTCGACACAAATGGGGGTTGTGTGGCCATTGATCAGCAACCAGAGGCTCA
Organism: Zea mays; assembly: GCF_902167145.1. NCBI lineage: Eukaryota > Viridiplantae > Streptophyta > Magnoliopsida > Poales > Poaceae > Zea > Zea mays. The sequence goes on from NC_050102.1 coordinate 157,465,604, forward strand.
TACACCTCACTACACATATGTTTCCTTGCCATAGATCACATTCTTGGATTTATGGTGGAGACCATTTCTTGGTCAAAAATCCATAGGTGTTAGCCTTCAGTGTCATTGAAAATGGTCGTTCATGGCTATTTTCGACAAAAATGGGGGTTGTCTGGCCATTGATCATCGACCAGAGGCTCGTACACTTCACCCCACATATGTTTTCTTGCTATAGATCACAATCTTGGATTTCTCGTGGAGACCATTTGTTGGTCAAAAATTCGTAGGTGTTAGCCTTCAGTGTCATTGAAAATGGTCATTCATGGCTATTTTCGACAAAATGGGGGTTGTGTGGCCATTGATCATCGACCAGAGGCTCGTACACCTCACCCCACATAAGTTTCCTTGCCATAGATCACATTCTTGGATTTCTGGTGGAGACCATTTCTTGGTCAAAAATTCGTAGGTGTTAGCCTTCGGTATTATTGAAAATGGTCGTTCATGGCTATTTTCGACAAAAATGGGGGTTGTGTGGCAATTGATCATCGACCAAAGGCTCATACACCTCACCCCACATATGTTTCCTTGCCATAGACCACATTCTTGGATTTCTGGTGGAGACCATTTCTTGGTCAAAAATCCATAGGTGTTAGCCTTCAGTGTCATTGAAAATGGTCGTTCATGGCTATTTTCGACAAAAATGGGGGTTGTGTGGCCATTGATCATCAACACTTCACCCCACATATGTTTTCTTGCTATAGATCACATTCTTGGATTTCTGGTGGAGACCATTTCTTGGTCAAAAATCCGTACGTGTTAGCCTTCGGTATTATTGAAAATGGTCGTTCATGGCTATTTTTGACAAAATAGAGGTTATGTGGCCATTGATCATCGACCAGAGGCTCATACACCTCACCCCACATATGTTTCCTTGACATAGATCACATTTTTGGATTTCTGGTGGAGACCATTTCTTGGGCAAAAATCCGAATGTGTTAGCCTTCGGTATTATTGAAAATGGTCATTCATGGCTATTTTCGACAAAAATGGGGGTTGTGTGGCTATTTATCTTCAACCAGAGGCTCATACACCTCACTACACATATGTTTTCTTGCCATAGATCACATTCTTGGATCTATGGTGGAGACCAGTTCTTGGTCAAAAATCCATAGGTGTTAGCCTTCAGTGTCATTGAAAATAGTCATTCATGGCAATTTTCGACAAAAATGGGGGTTGTGTGGCCATTGATAATCGACCAGGGGCTCGTACACCTCACCCCACATATGTTTCCTTGCCATAGATCACATTCTTGGATTTCTGGTGGAGACCATTTCTTGGTCAAAAATCCGTAGGTGTTAGCCTTCGGTATTATTGAAAATGGTCGTTCATGGCTATTTTTGACAAAAATGGGGGTTGTGTGGCCATTTATCATCGACCAGAGGCTCGTACACCTCACCCCACATATGTTTAATTGCCATAGATCACAATCTTGGATTTCTCGTGGAGACCATTTCTTGGTCAAAAATCCGTACGTGTTAGCCTTCGGTATTATTGAAAACGGTCGTTCATGGCTGTTTTCGACAAAAATGGGGTTGTGTGGCCATTGATCATCGACCAGAGGCTTGTACTCCTCACCACAAATATGTTTCCTTGCCATAGATCATATTCTTGGATTTCTGGTGGAGACAATTTCTTGGTCAAAAATCCGTAGGTGTTAGCCTTCAGAATTATTGAAAATGGTCGTTCGTGGCTATTTTCAACAAAAATGGGGGTTGTGTGGCCATTGATCATCGATCAGAGGGTCGTACACCTCACCCCACATATGTTTCCTTGCCATAGATCACATTCTTGGATTTCTGGTGGAGACCATTTCTTGGTCAAAAATCCGTAGGTGTTAGCCTTCGGTATTATTGTAAATGGTCGTTCATGGCTATTTTCGACAAAAATGGGGGTTGTGTGGCCATTGATCATCGACCAGAGGCTCATACACCTCACCCCACATATGTTTCCTTGCCATAGATAACATTCTTGAATTTCTGGTGGAGACCATTTCTTGGTAAAAAAATCCGTACGTGTTAGCCTTCGGTATTATTGAAAATGGTCATTCATGGCTATTTTCGACACAAATGGGGGTTGTGTGGCCATTGATCATCAACCAGAGGCTCATACACCTCACTACACATATGTTTCCTTGCCATAGATCACATTCTTGGATTTATGGTGGAGACCATTTCTTGGTCAAAAATCCATAGGTGTTAGCCTTCAGTGTCATTGAAAATGGTCGTTCATGGCTATTTTCGACAAAAATGGGGGTTGTCTGGCCATTGATCATCGACCAGAGGCTCGTACACTTCACCCCACATATGTTTTCTTGCCATAGATCACAATCTTGGATTTCTCGTGGAGACCATTTGTTGGTCAAAAATTCGTAGGTGTTAGCCTTCAGTGTCATTGAAAATGGTCATTCATGGCTATTTTCGACAAAATGGGGGTTGTGTGGCCATTGATCATCGACCAGAGGCTCGTACACCTCACCCCACATAAGTTTCCTTGCCATAGATCACATTCTTGGATTTCTGGTGGAGACCATTTCTTGGTCAAAAATCCGTAGGTGTTAGCCTTCGGTATTATTGAAAATGGTCGTTCATGGCTATTTTCGACAAAAATGGGGGTTGTGTGGCAATTGATCATCGACCAAAGGCTCATACACCTCACCCCACATATGTTTCCTTGCCATAGACCACATTCTTGGATTTCTGGTGGAGACCATTTCTTGGTCAAAAATCCATAGGTGTTAGCCTTCAGTGTCATTGAAAATGGTCGTTCATGGCTATTTTCGACAAAAATGGGGGTTGTGTGGCCATTGATCATCAACCAGAGGCTCATACACTTCACCCCACATATGTTTTCTTGCTATAGATCACATTCTTGGATTTCTGGTGGAGACCATTTCTTGGTCAAAAATCCGTACGTGTTAGCCTTCGATATTATTGAAAATGGTCGTTCATGGCTATTTTTGACAAAATAGAGGTTATGTGGCCATTGATCATCGACCAGAGGCTCATACACCTCACCCCACATATGTTTCCTTGACATAGATCACATTTTTGGATTTCTGGTGGAGACCATTTCTTGGGCAAAAATTTGAATGTGTTAGCCTTCGGTATTATTGAAAATGGTCATTCATGGCTATTTTCGACAAAAATGGGGGTTGTGTGGCTATTTATCTTCAACCAGAGGCTCATACACCTCACTACACATATGTTTTCTTGCCATAGATCACATTCTTGGATCTATGGTGGAGACCAGTTCTTGGTCAAAAATCCATAGGTGTTAGCCTTCAGTGTCATTGAAAATAGTCGTTCATGGCAATTTTCGACAAAAATGGGGGTTGTGTGGCCATTGATAATCGACCAGGGGCTCCTACACCTCACCCCATATATGTTTCCTTGCCATAGATCACATTCTTGGATTTCTGGTGGAGACCATTTCTTGGTCAAAAATCCGTAGGTGTTAGCCTTCGGTATTATTGAAAATGGTCGTTCATGGCTATTTTTGACAAAAATGGGGGTTGTGTGGCCATTTATCATCGACCAGAGGCTCGTACACCTCACCCCACATATGTTTAATTGCCATAGATCACAATCTTGGATTTCTCGTGGAGACCATTTCTTGGTCAAAAATCCGGACGTGTTAGCCTTCGGTATTATTGAAAACGGTCGTTCATGGCTGTTTTCGACAAAAATGGGGTTGTGTGGCCATTGATCATCGACCAGAGGCTTGTACTCCTCACCACAAATATGTTTCCTTGCCATAGATCATATTCTTGGATTTCTGGTGGAGACGATTTCTTGGTCAAAAATCCGTAGGTGTTAGCCTTCAGAATTATTGAAAATGGTCGTTCGTGGCTATTTTCAACAAAAATGGGGGTTGTGTGGCCATTGATCATCGATCAGAGGCTCGTACACCTCACCCCACATATGTTTCCTTGCCATAGATCACATTCTTGGATTTCTGATGGAGACCATTTCTTGGTCAAAAATCCGTAGGTGTTAGCCTTCGGTATTATTGTAAATGTTCGTTCATGGCTATTTTCGACAAAAATGGGGGTTGTGTGGCCATTGATCATCGACCAGAGGCTCATACACCTCACCCCACATATGTTTCCTTGCCATAGATAACATTCTTGAATTTCTGGTGGAGACCATTTCTTGGTCAAAAATCCGTACGTGTTAGCCTTCGGTATTATTGAAAATGGTCATTCATGGCTATTTTCGACACAAATGGGGGTTGTGTGGCCACTGATCTTCGACGAGAGGCTCATACACCTCACTACACATATGTTTCCTTACCATAGATCACATTCTTGGACTTATGGTGGAGACCATTTCTTGGTCAAAAATCCGTAGGTGTTAGCCTTCATTGTCATTGAAAATGGTCGTTCATGGCTATTTTCGACAAAAATGGGGGTTGTGTGCCCATTGATCATCAACCAGAGGCTCGTACACTTCACCCCACATATGTTTTCTTTCCATAGATCATAATCTTGGATTTCTCGTGGAGACCATTTGTTGGTCAAAAATTCGTAGGTGTTAGCCTTCAGTGTCATTGAAAATGGTCATTCATGGCTATTTTCGACAAAATGGGGGTTGTGTGGCCATTGATCATCGACCAGAGGCTCATACACCTCACCCCACATAAGTTTCCTTGCCATAGATCACATTCTTGGATTTCTGGTGGAGACCATTTCTTGGTCAAAAATCCGTAGGTGTTAGCCTTCGGTATTATTGAAAATGGTCGTTCATGGCTATTTTCGACAAAAATGGGGGTTGTGTAGCAATTGATCATCGACCAAAGGCTCATACACCTCACCCCACATATGTTTCCTTGCCATAGACCACATTCTTGGATTTCTAGTGGAGACCATTTCTTGGTCAAAAATCCATAGGTGTTAGCCTTCAGTGTCATTGAAAATGGTCGTTCATGGCTATTTTCGACAAAAATGGGGGTTGTGTGGCCATTGATCATCAACCAGAGGCTCGTACACTTCACCCCACATATGTTTTCTTGCTATAGATCACATTCTTGGATTTCTGGTGGAGACCATTTCTTGGTCAAAAATCCGTACGTGTTAGCCTTCAGTATTATTGAAAATGGTCGTTCATGGCTATTTTTGACAAAATAGAGGTTATGTGGCCATTGATCATCGACCAGAGGCTCATACACATCACCCCACATATGTTTCCTTGACATAGATCACATTTTTGGATTTCTGGTGGAGACCATTTCTTGGGCAAAAATCCGAATGTGTTAGCCTTCGGTATTATTGAAAATGGTCATTCATGGCTATTTTCGACAAAAATGGGGGTTGTGTGGCTATTTATCTTCAACCAGAGGCTCATACACCTCACTACACATATGTTTTCTTGCCATAGATCACATTCTTGGATCTATGGTGGAGACCAGTTCTTGGTCAAAAATCCATAGGTGTTAGTCTTCAGTGTCATTGAAAATAGTCGTTCATGGCAATTTTCGACAAAAATGGGGGTTGTGTGGCCATTGATAATCGACCGGGGGCTCGTACACCTCACCCCACATATGTTTCCTTGCCATAGATCACTTTCTTGGATTTCTGGTGGAGACCATTTCTTGGTCAAAAATCCGTAGGTGTTAGCCTTCGGTATTATTGAAAATGGTCGTTCATGGCTATTTTTGACAAAAATGGGGGTTGTGTGGCCATTTATCATCGACCAGAGGCTCGTACACCTCACCCCACATATGTTTAATTGCCATAGATCACAATCTTGGATTTCTCGTGGAGACCATTTCTTGGTCAAAAATCCGTACGTGTTAGCCTTCGGTATTATTGAAAATGGTCGTTCATGGCTTTTTTCGACAAAAATGGGGGTTGTGTGGCCATTGATCATCGACCAGAGGCTCGTACACCTCACCACAAATATGTTTCCTTGCCATAGATCACATTCTTGGATTTCTGGTGGAGACGATTTCTTGGTCAAAAATCCGTAGGTGTTAGCCTTCAGAATTATTGAAAATGGTCGTTCGTGGCTATTTTCAACAAAAATGGGGGTTGTGTGGCCATTGATCATCGATCAGAGGCTCGTACACCTCACCCCACATATGTTTCCTTGCCATAGATCACATTCTTGGATTTCTAGTGGAGACCATTTCTTGGTCAAAAATCTGTAGGTGTTAGCCTTCGGTATTATTGTAAATGGTCGTTCATGGCTATTTTCGACAAAAATGGGGGTTGTGTGGCCATTGATCATCGACCAGAGGCTCATACACCTCACCCCACATATGTTTCCTTGCCATAGATAACATTCTTGAATTTCTGGTGGAGACCATTTCTTGGTCAAAAATCCGTACGTGTTAGCCTTCGGTATTATTGAAAATGGTCATTCATGGCTATTTTCGACACAAATGGGGGTTGTGTGGCCATTGATCTTCGACCAGAGGCTCATACACCTCACTACACATATGTTTCCTTACCATAGATCACATTCTTGGATTTATGGTGGAGACCATTTCTTGGTCAAAAATTCATAGGTGTTAGCCTTCAGTGTCATTGAAAATGGTCGTTCATGGCTATTTTCGACAAAAATTAGGGTTGTGTGGCCATTGATCGTCGACCAGAGGCTCATACACCTACGGATTTTTGACCAAGAAATGGTCTCCACCAGAAATCCAAGAATGTGATCTATGGCAAGGAAACATATGTGGGGTGAGGTGTACGAGCCTCTGGTCGATTATCAATGGCCACACAACCCCCATTATTGTCGAAAATAGCCATGAAAGACTATTTTCAATGACACTGAAGGCTAACTCCTATGGATTTCTGACCAAGAACTGGTCTCCACCATAGATCCAAGAATGTGATCTATGGTAAGAAAACATATGTGTAGTGAGGTGTATGAGCCTCTGGTTGAAGATAAATGGCCACACAACCCCCATTTTTGTCGAAAATAGCCATGAATAACCATTTTCAATAATACCGAAGGCTAACACATTCGGATTTTTGCCCAAGAAATGGTCTCCGCCTGAAATCCAAGAATGTGATCTACGGCAAGGAAACATATGTGGGTGAGGTGTATGCGCCTCTAGTCGATGATCAATGGCTACAGAACCTCTATTTTGTCGAAAATAGCCATGAACGACCATTTTCAATAATACCGAAGGTTAACACGTACAGATTTTTGACCAAGAAATGGTCTCCACCATAAATCCAAGAATGTGATCTATGGCAAGGAAACATATGTGGGTGAGGTGTACGAGCCTCTGGTCGATGATCAATGGCCACACAACCCCCATTTTGTCGAAAATAGCCATGAACGACCACGACCATTTTCAATAATACCGAAGGCTAACACGTACGAATTTTTGACCAAGAAATGGTCTCCACTAGAAATCCAAGAATGTGATCTATTGCAAGGAAACATATGTGCGGTGAGGTGTACGAGCCTCTGGTTGATAATAAATGGCCACACAACCCCCATTTTTGATGAAAATAGCCATGAACGACCATTTTCAATAATACCGAAGGCTAACACCTACGGATTTTTGACCAACAAATGGTCTCCACCAGAAATCCAAGAATGTGGTCTATGGCAAGGAAACATATGTGGGGTGAGGTGTATGAGCCTTTGGTCGATGATCAATGGCCACACAACCCCCATTTTTGTCGAAAATAGCTATGAACGACCATTTTCAATAATACCGAAGGCTAACACCTACGGATTTTTGACCAGGAAATGGTCACCACCAGAAATCCAAGAATGTGATCTATGGCAAGGAAACATATGTGGGGTGAGGTGTACGAGCCTCTGGTCGATAATCAATGGCCACACAACCCCATTTTTGTCAAAAATAGCCATAAATGACCATTTTCAATAATACCGAAGGCTAACACGTACGTATTTTTAACCAAGAAATGGTCTCCACCAGAAATCCAAGAATGTGATCTATGGCAAGTAAACATATGTGGGTTGAGGTGTACGAGCCTCTGGTCGATGATAAATGGCCACACAACCCCCATTTTAGTCGAAAATAGCCATGAACGACCATTTTCAATAATATCGAAGGCTAACACCAACAGATTTTTGACCAAGAAATGGTCTCCACCAGAAATCCAAGAATGTGATCTATACCAAGAAAATATATGTGAGGTGAAGTGTACGAGCCTCTGGTCGATGATCAATGGCCACACAACCCCCATTTTTGTCGAAAATAGCCATGAACGACCATTTTCAATGACACTGAAGGCTAACACCTATGGATTTTTGACCAAGAAATGATCTCCACCAGAAATCCAAGAATGTGGTCTATGGCAAGGAAACATATGTGGGGTGAGGTGTATGAGCCTTTGGTCGATGATCAATTGCCACACAACCCCCATTTTTGTCGAAAATAGCCATGAACGACCATTTTCAATTATACCGAAGGCTAACACCCGGATTTTTGACCAAGAAATGGTCTCCACCAGAAATCAAGAATGTGATCTATGGCAAGGAAACTTATGTGGGGTGAGGTGTACGAGCCTCTAGTCGATGATCAATGGCGACACAACCCCCATTTTTGTCGAAAATAGCCATGAATGACCATTTTCAATGACACTGAAGGCTAACACCTATGAATTTTTCACCAACAAATGGTCTCCACGAGAAATCCAATATTGTGATCTATGGCAAGAAAACATTTGTGGGGTGAAGTGTATGAGCCTCTGGTCGATGATCAATGGCCACACAACCCCCATTTTTGTCGAAAATAGCCATGAACGACCATTTTCAATGACACTGAAGGCTAACACCTACGGATTTTTGACCAAGAAATGGTCTCCACCATAAATCCAAGAATGTGATCTATGGCAAGGAAACATATGTGTAGTGAGGTGTATGAGCCTCTGGTCGAAGATCAATGGCCACACAACCCCCATTTGTGTCGAAAATAGCCATGAATGACCATTTTCAATAATACCGAAGGCTAACATGTACGAATTTTTTACCAAGAAATGGTCTCCACCAGAAATCCAAGAATGTGATCTATGGCAAGGAAACATATGTGGGGTGAGGTGTATGAGCCTCTGGTCGATGATCAATGGCCACACAACCCCCATTTTTGTTGAAAATAGCCATGAACGACCATTTACAATAATACCGAAGGCTAACACCTACAGATTTTTTATCAAGAAATGGTCTCCACCAGAAATCCAAGAATGTGATCTATGGCAAGGAAACATATGAGAGGTGAGGTGTACGAGCCTCTGATCGATGATCAATGTCCACACAACCCCCATTTTTGTCGAAAATAGCCATGAACGACGATTTTCAATAATTCCGATGGCTAACACCTACGGATTTTTGACCAAGAAATCGTCTCCACCAGAAATCCAAGAATATGATCTATGGCAAGGAAACATATTTGGGCTGAGGTGTACGAGCCTCTGGTTGATGATCAATGGCCACACAACCCCCATTTTTGTCGAAAACAGCCATGAACGACCATTTTCAATAAAACCGAAGGCTAACACGTACGGATTTTTGACCAAGAAATGGTCTCCATGAGAAATCCAAGATTGTGATCTATGGCAATTAAACATATGTGGGGTGAGGTGTACGAGCCTCTGGTCGATGATAAATGGCCACACAACCCCAATTTTTGTCGAAAATAGCCATGAACGACCATTTTCAATAATACCGAAGGCTAACACCGACGGATTTTTGACCAAGAAATGGTCTCCACCAGAAATCCAAGAATGTGATCTGTGGCAAGGAAACATATGTGGGGTGAGGTGTACGAGCAACTGGTCGATTATCAATGGCCACACAACCCCCATTTTTGTTGAAAATTGCCATGAACGACTATTTTCAAAGACACTGAAGGCTAACACCTATGGATTTTTGACCAAGAACTGGTCTCCACCATAGATCCAAGAATGTGATCTATGGCAAGAAAACATATGTGTAGTGAGGTGTATGAGCCTCTAGTTGAAGATAAATGGCCACACAACCCCCATTTTTGTCGAAAATAGCCGTGAACGACCATTTTCAATAATATCGAAGGCTAACACCAACAGATTTTTGACCAAGAAATGGTCTCCATCAGAAATCCAAGAATGTGATCTATAGCAATAAAACATATGTGGGGTGAAGTGTACGAGCCTCTGGTCGATGATCAATGGCCACACAACCGCCATTTTTGTCGAAAATAGCCATGAACGACCATTTTCAATGACACTGAAGGCTAACACCTATGGATTTTTGACCAAGAAATGGTCTCCACCATAAATCCAAGAATGTGATCTATGGCAAGGAAACATATGTGTAGTGAGGTGTATGAGCCTCTGGTCGAAGATCAATGGCCACACAACCCCCATTTGTGTCGAAAATAGCCATGAATGACCATTTTCAAGAATACCGAAGGCTAACACGTACGAATTTTTTACCAAGAAATGGTCTCCACCAGAAATCCAAGAATGTGATCTATGGCAAGGAAACATATGTGGGGTGAGGTCTATGAGCCTCTGGTCGATGATCAATGGCCACACAACCCCCATTTTTGTTGAAAATAGCCATGAACGACCATTTACAATAATACCGAAGGCTAACACCTACAGATTTTTGACCAAGAAATGGTCTCCACCAGAAATCCAAGAATGTGATCTATGGCAAGGAAACATATGTGAGGTGAGGTGTACGAGCCTCTGATCGATGATCAATGTCCACACAACCCCCATTTTTGTCGAAAATAGCCATGAACGACCATTTTCAATAATTCCGAAGGCTAACACCTACGGATTTTTGACCAAGAAATCGTCTCCACCAGAAATCCAAGAATATGATCTATGGCAAGGAAACATATTTGGGGTGAGGTGTACGAGCCTCTGGTCGATGATCAATGGCCACACAACCCCCATTTTTATCGAAAACAGCCATGAACGACCATTTTCAATAAAACCGAAGGCTAACACGTATGGATTTTTGACCAAGAAATGGTCTCCACGAGAAATCCAAGATTGTGATCTATGGCAATTAAACATATGTGGGGTGAGGTGTACGAGCCTCTGGTCGATGATAAATGGCCACACAACCCCAATTTTTGTCGAAAATAGCCATGAACGACCATTTTCAATAATACCGAAGGCTAACACCTACGGATTTTTGACCAAGAAATGGTCTCCACCAGAAATCCAAGAATGTGATCTATGGCAAGGAAACATATGTGGGGTGAGGTGTACGAGCAACAGGTCGATTATCAATGGCCACACAACCCCCATTTTTGTCGAAAATTGCCATGAACGACTATTTTCAATGACACTGAAGGCTAACACCTAGGGATTTTTGACCAAGAACTGGTCTCCACCATAGATCCAAGAATGTGATCTATGGCAAGAAAACATATGTGTAGTGAGGTGTATGAGCCTCTGGTTGAAGATAAATGGCCACACAACCCCCATTTTTGTCGAAAATAGCCATGAATGACCATTTTCAGTAATACCGAAGGCTAACACATTCGGATTTTTGCCCAAGAAATGGTCTCCACCAGAAATCCAAAAATGTGATCTATGTCAAGGAAAAATATGTGGGGTTAGGTGTATGAGCCTCTGGTCGATGATCAATGGCCACAGAACCTCTATTTTGTGAAAAATAGCCATGAACGACCATTTTCAATAATACCGAAGGCTAACACGTACGGATTTTTGACCAAGAAATGGTCTCCACCAGAAATCCAAGAATATGATCTACGGCAAGGAAACATATGTGGGTGAGGTGTACGAGCCTCTGGTCGATGATCAATGGCCACACAACCCCCATTTTGTCGAAAATAGCCATGAACGACCATTTTCAATAATACCGAAGGCTAACACGTATGAATTTTTGACCAAGAAATGGTCTCCACCAGAAATCCAAGAGTGCGCTCTATGGCAAGGAAACATATGTGGGGTGAGGTGTACGAGCCCTTGGTCGATGATAAATGGCCACACAACCCCCATTTTTGATGAAAATAGCCATGAACGACCATTTTCAATAATACCGAAAGCTAACACCTACGGATTTTTGACCAACAAATGGTCTCCACCAGAAATCCAAGAATGTGGTCTATGGCAAGGAAACATATGTGGGGTGAGGTGTATGAGCCTTTGGTCGATGATCAATGGCCACACAACCCCATTTTTTGTCGAAAATAGCCATGAACGACCATTTTCAATAATACCGAAGGCTAACACCCGGATTTTTGACCAAGAAATGGTCTCCACCAGAAATCCAAGAATGTGATCTATGGCAAGGAAACTTATGTGGGGTGAGGTGTACGAGCCTCTGGTCGATGATCAATGGCGACACAACCCCCATTTTTGTCAAAAATAGCCATGAATGACCATTTTCAATGACACTGAAGGCTAACACCTACGAATTTTTGACCAACAAATGGTCTCCACGAGAAATCCAATATTGTGATCTATGGCAAGAAAACATTTGTGGGGTGAAGTGTATTGTAACACCCCAGGTGTTACCTTGGCTAGAGCCCACCTTGGCACTAGAAGCTGTGATCACAAGGGGTAAAGGCTTAGGGCAACACATAAGAACTTGGAGATCAAGTGCTAATAAAGTTGCCAATGACATAAGAAGCATTACTCTAATCCTTGCACACTTACTACCTTGGATAAGAGGGGAGAAGAACCCTAGACCTCTCCTAAACCCTATCTCCCAAAACCCTAGGTAAGAAGGGAAAGAGAGTGAACAAGTGTGCAAAGCATGAGTAAATTTTACCCAAACCTTAACTAACCTAGTAACCATCAATTAGGGGAGGGAAATAGTGCAAAAAGACCCCTGGAGAAACCCCAATTCAAATCTCCAAGTGGAGAGAGAGCTAGAGCTCTCTATTTCCCTCTAAGTCAAATTCTAACCCTAAGTTAAAGTTCAACCGTGTTCACTTCGAAGATGGCGCCAAAACCACTTGGGTTCTATACCAAAAATGTGGTATACCACTTGAGGCACCCCCTGGAAAAAGTGGAAGCCGAGACTCGGACGTTTGACAGCTCTTGACATCAGTTTTGTCGCAATGTGGGCAGTGAGACAAGCCAGATTTGGCGCCCGTCTATCTCCTGATCTAGGGCGTATCCTCCATTGGAACTCACACATGTGAGATAGCCCTAGGTGCCAGGAAGAGGTCTGCGCCGGATTCATGGCAAGATTCGCACGTTTGCGATCTCTGGAGACGTTTGAACAATGGAAGAAACACACCTCCACGTGTTCGACGCCTTATGCCCGCGCCAGAGCACGCTCACGCGCGCCCCGCATGCCCAGCGCCGCGCCCGAGCCAAGCCAACGCCATGGCCCGCGCCCGAGCTTATAAAACCCTCCCAGACTTAGATTGTACCCTTCCGCGCACCCTCAAACCTCACCGGAGTCTAGCTCGTCGCCGTTTGCCCGTGCGCAGCGAGTCCGCGGCCGCCCAATCCCTCTGCCACCGTAGACCGGCCAGTGGAGCCATTCCCAACTCCGTCCAGCCCTCGGAGAAGACTGTGCACACCTCTGTGAGGCTCCCCGAGCGAGGAATCGGAGTTTGCTTCGCCGGAGAGGCCAGTCCACGCTCGCCGGAGCTCTCAACCCCGCCGGAGTACGTGGACCGGGTAAACCACTCCACCATCCTTCGATTCCTTGTGCACACGGTCGCTACGTTACCCCGTGAAGCTCACCATGCCCTCGGATTGAACCAGTTCGCCGTGGTTTGGCCGGTATACTCGCCGCCGACGAGGACACCCGCCTGCCCGTGTGGACCGGGCGATTCCGGCCATCCCCGACGTCAAGCCGTACCTCGACGTGACCGCCAGAGTCTCCCCGAGCCAACCCCACCCTTCGCCGGACCTCCCTTGCCGCCGGTAAGCCGCGCCACCCTTTTCTTTCCCGCGGTTACTGTTTGCATAAGGGGAAGGACTGCGGGTGAGAGAGAGAAAAGGTCAGGGGGTTTTGTGAAATGTCAGAGACACAGGGGAATAGTGGCGTGGGGGTAGATTTGCGAAGGTGGATTTAGTTTAAACCCAGGGACCTCGGTGTAAACTGTTTTTCCAGAAAACCTTTATTAAATCTGTTTTTAAATTGGACAGAAACTTTGAAAATGCATAACTTCTGTTTAAATCATCCAAATTTGGTCAAACCAATTTTGCCAGACTCTAAATAATGTAACCTACTTAAGAAAAATATAAAACCCCCTATGTACTATAGAAAACTTTAAAGCTCTGATTTAATTATAGTTTTGACCAAAAGCTTAATAATAGGGCCAAAATTAGTTGCACTATTTGACTGGGGTTAGAAAAATTTTGAGAAGTTTGTATCTACCTACTAAACCAAATAAAAATGCTAAACCTCTCTGTCCACTCCATTAAGTTAGTTTTTACCCCTTATTCTATAATATGCTTAAGGATAAGGAAAATAGAAAATGTAATTTAATTAATGAACCAGAGAGTACCTCTATTTTTGTTAGGATACTTATTCAATATAGTTCACTGGAAAAATATATCATACCCTATTTTAGTATAAAATAAGTAGGATCCCTTTTGTTTTAATAAAACAAGTGAAACTTAGAAAAACTCTACAAAAATAACCCCAAGGTAAAAACACCCCCACCCTTGGGATAACTAATGTTTGATTAAGGAGAATTTGGGAAAAATATGAAATCTGCTGTTTTACATTTTTCAAATAATAATGTAGTAGAAAGAGCCTTTTTGACATTAAACTTAAGAAAATCATAACTAAATAACCACCCCTTAGTTTTCTGTGATTTTTAGCACAGAGGCCTATTATTACTATGGGATGCCAGCAAAAATAACCTTTAGGACAGAACCTACCCCTAACTAAGAGGTGTAGTGTAAAGTGGCCCATTTTGCCTAACTATTGTTATTTTTGTTTAAAGCCTAGCCTTTGTACTTTAAGCCTCAAATTCTTAAAACAAGCTAGAATAGCAAATGACAACCCATTGTAATTTTTACAGAGTTTTTGGAAATTATTAAAACACTGTCATAGTTCAAACCTACACTAGAAACCCTAAATAGAAATTAAAGAAAGGAAAATAATAATGGAAATTAATGTCGTCCTAAAACCTTTATAAAATTGTCCACTAAAATCTATAAAGACAATAAAAATCCACTATGTTATCCTAAAAGAAAACCTAAGCTTAAAAGGTAATAAGTCTATGTATATATATACCACTAGAAGCCCCGCATGACTAAGAAACCCTAAGTTACTCCTTAACCTAGTTCTCTTTAGCATAATATTATTGAATCCTGCATAATCATGACATACATGTTCATTGCATTTTGATAGACTGTAATCTTGCTGACGGAGAATACATCCTCGTGCCGGAGCAAGGAGCTGCTCAGGAGGTAGCCCCAGATCCAGCACCCGAACCTACACCCGAGGACCTATCTGCCACTGCTTTGGAAGGCAAGCCCCGGTTTTATGCATAACCTGTTATTTATGCTATTTTACTTCACTTAATGATTGTAGGATTGATTGTGCACTTAGGTGTAGGAATTGTTTGAAACCCTAGTTGCATGATCTCAGGAATCCTTTTGAAATGAATACTAGTATGACAGGTCGAGTAGTTGCTTTATTTAATTAGGATCTCGGTAGAAGACGAGTGATTTTTCTAGCACTCGCGCGAGATCAGGAAATTGATTGTACCCACTTTCACACTGTCATGATACTAGTTGGTGGACAACAATCCATGTGGATTGGTTGTTTACGAGATGGAAAATGGAATAAGGATTAACGTGCGGATACCTGTGTCAAGCGTTCGAACGTACTAAGCACATGCCGAGAAATATGGTAAATCGGTAAGCCTAGTACCTGATTGAACCTGGCAGTGGACTTTACCCCTCACGCGACTTGAGACGAGGTCTCCCATTCCGGTTATGGTGGGTACAAGTGCGGTCACTGCACGACGGCCAGTCGGGGTCAGTGAGGCATTGTACGCCAAGGCGGTGAGCCCTGATCTGCTGACGGGGAATCGATGGGGACGGTTGATGTGTGTGGGGACGGAGTGCCCCTGCATGTCGTGTGTTTAGGTTTACCTTGCAAGGATAAAAACTCGATTCGAATCGTCTGCTTCTCGCAGCTAATGAGACTGTTTGATCCATTGTACTGCATTGAGTAACAAGTGGAAATATGATGAGTTGATATAAGATGTTGATTGCTAATAATGCTTGCTACCATGTATGAATAGATAGTTCACTTTTAGCCTTAAGAGAGTCACACTTAATTTTGACCAAGTTAAAATCTTGATTTAGAAACTCAGCTAGTGCTTTTGGCAACCAAACCCCACAGCCAAACAGCTGCATGTCTAGAGGTAGAGGAGTAGACTCCTCACACCGGGTAAGTCTAGCTGAGTATTAGTATACTCAGCCTTGCTTGTGGCATAATTTTTACAGGTTCTCTGGAGGAAATGGTTGCTGGAATAACTTGGCCGTCCACCTTACCACCGGGTGGGACTGTCGAGTGGGACCCTGCCTCGGCTGAGGAGGAGCATGAGGAGTGATGGGACAGGCTTCCCCATCTCTCCATTTATTTACCGTTAGTTCATTTCCGCTGAACTTCGAACAATGATGATTACTTTTGCAAAAACTCCGATGGTGATGATGGTGATGTAATAATTTAATACTCTGGCATGTATGGTTTTATGCTTTATTGTATTTGCTCTGTGACTCACCTTCGAGTGAGATTGTGGTACTTGATCCTGTCAGTGGCCGTGTCGGACTAGATCCGAGGGATTGACGGGTTATTCCCATTTAAGTGTGGTCTAGCCTCTAAGGCGGGGCTTAGGCACTTAAGTTGGAATAATTCGGGCAGTTCCGCCACATGTACGAGCCTCTGGTCGATGATCAATGGCCACACAACCCCCATTTTTGTCGAAAATAGCCATGAACGACCATTTTCAATGACACTGAAGGCTAACACCTATGGATTTTTGACCAAGAAATGGTCTCCACCATAAATCCAAGAATGTGATCTATGGCAAGGAAACATATGTGTAGTGAGGTGTATGAGCCTCTGGTCGAAGATCAATGGCCACACAACCCCCATTTGTGTCGAAAATAGCCATGAATGACCATTTTCAATAATACCGAAGGCTAACACGTACGGATTTTTTACCAAGAAATGGTCTCCACCAGAAATCCAAGAATGTGATCTATGGCAAGGAAACATATGTGGCGTGAGGTGTATGAGCCTCTGGTCGATGATCAATGGCCACACAACCCCCATTTTTGTTGAAAATAGCCATGAACGACCATTTACAATAATACCGAAGGCTAACACCTACAGATTTTTGACCAAGAAATGGTCTCCACCAGAAATCCAAGAATGTGATCTATGGCAAGGAAACATATGTGAGGTGAGGTGTACGAGCCTCTGATCGATGATCAATGTCCACACAACCCCCATTTTTGTCGAAAATAGCCATGAACGACCATTTTCAATAATTCCGAAGGCTAACACCTACGGATTTTTGACCAAGAAATCGTCGCCACCAGAAATCCAAGAATATGATCTATGGCAAGGAAACATATTTTGGGTGAGGTGTACGAGCCTCTGGTCGATGATCAATGGCCACACAACCCCCATTTTTGCCGAAAACAGCCATGAACGACCATTTTCAATAAAACCGAAGGCTAACACGTACAGATTTTTGACCAAGAAATGGTCTCCACGAGAAATCCAAGATTGTGATCTATGGCAATATAACATATGTGGGGTGAGGTGTACGAGCCTCTGGTCGATGATAAATGGCCACACAACCCCATTTTTTGTCGAAAATAGCCATGAACGACCATTTTCAATAATACCGAAGGCTAACACCTACGGATTTTTGACCAAGAAATGGTCTCCACCAGAAATCCAAGAATGTGGTCTATGGCAAGGAAACATATGTGGGGTGAGGTGTACGAGCAACTGGTGGATTATCAATGGCCACACAACCCCCATTTTTGTCGAAAATTGCCATAAACGACTATTTTCAATGACACTGAAGGCTAACACCTATGGATTTTTGACCAAGAACTGGTCTCCACCATAGATCCAAGAATGTGATCTATGGCAAGAAAACATTTGTGTAGTGAGGTGTATGAGCATCTGGTTGAAGATAAATGGCCACACAACCCCCATTTTTGTCGAAAATAGCCATGAATGACCATTTTCAATAATACCGAAGGCTAACACATTCGGATTTTTGCCCAAGAAATGGTCTCCACCAGAAATCCAAAAATGTGATCTATGTCAAGGAAAAATATGTGGGGTGAGGTGTATGAGCCTCTGGTCGATGATCAATGGCCACAGAACCTCTATTTTGTCAAAAATAGCCATGAACGGCCATTTTCAATAATACCGAAGGCTAACACGTATGGATTTTTGACCAAGAAATGGTCTCCACCAGAAATCCAAGAATATGATCTACGGCAAGGAAACGTATGTGGGTGAGGTGTACGAGCCTCTGGTCGATGATCAATGGCCACACAACCCCCATTTTGTCGAAAATAGCCATGAACGACCATTTTCAATAATACCGAAGGCTAACACGTACGAATTTTTGACCAAGAAATGGTCTCCACCAGAAATCCAAGAGTGCGCTCTATGGCAAGGAAACATATGTGGGGTGAGGTGTACGAGCCTCTGGTCGATGATAAATGGCCACACAACCCCCATTTTTGATGAAAATAGCCATGAACGACCATTTTCCATAATACCGAAAGCTAACACCTACGAATTTTTGACCAACAAATGGTCTCCACCAGAAATCCAAGAATGTGGTCTATGGCAAGGAAACATATGTGGGGTGAGGTGTATGAGCCTTTGGTCGATGATCAATGACTACACAACCCCCATTTTTGTCGAAAATAGCCATGAACGACCATTTTCAATAATACCGAAGGCTAACACCTACGGATTTTTGGCCAAGAAATGGTCACCACCAGAAATCCAAGAATGTGGTCTATGGCAAGGAAACACATGTGAGGTGAGGTGTATGAGCCTTTGGTCGACGATCAATTGCCACACAACCCCCATATTTGTCGAAAATAGCCATGAACGACCATTTTCAATAATACCGAAGGCTAACACCTACGGATTTTTGACCAAGAAATGGTCTCCACCAGAAATCCAAGAATATGATCTACGGCAAGGAAACGTATGTGGGTGAGGTGTACGAGCCTCTGGTCGATGATCAATGGCCACACAACCCCCATTTTGTCGAAAATAGCCATGAACGACCATTTTCAATAATACCGAAGGCTAACACGTACGAATTTTTGACCAAGAAATGGTCTCCACCAGAAATCCAAGAGTGCGCTCTATGGCAAGGAAACATATGTGGGGTGAGGTGTACGAGCCTCTGGTCGATGATAAATGGCCACACAACCCCCATTTTTGATGAAAATAGCCATGTACGACCATTTTCCATAATACCGAAAGCTAACACCTACGAATTTTTGACCAACAAATGGTCTCCACCAGAAATCCAAGAATGTGGTCTATGGCAAGGAAACATATGTGGGGTGAGGTGTATGAGCCTTTGGTCGATGATCAATGACTACACAACCCCCATTTTTGTCGAAAATAGCCATGAACGACCATTTTCAATAATACCGAAGGCTAACACCTACGGATTTTTGACCAAGAAATGGTCACCACCAGAAATCCAAGAATGTGGTCTATGGCAAGGAAACACATGTGAGGTGAGGTGTATGAGCCTTTGGTCGACGATCAATTGCCACACAACCCCCATATTTGTCGAAAATAGCCATGAACGACCATTTTCAATAATACCGAAGGCTAACACCTACGGATTTTTGACCAAGAAATGGTCTCCACCAGAAATCCAAGAATGTGATATATGGCAAGGAAACTTATGTGGGGTGAGGTGTACGATCCTCTGGTCGATGATCAATGGCCACACAACCCCCATTTTTGTCGAAAATAGCCATGAACGACCATTTTCAATGACACTGAAGGCTAACACCTATGGATTTTTGACCAAGAAATGGTCTCCACCATAAATCCAAGAATGTGATCTATGGCAAGGAAACATATGTGTAGTGTGGTGTATGAGCCTCTGGTCGAAGATCAATGGCCACACAACCCCCATTTGTGTCGAAAATAGCCATGAATGACATTTTCAATAATACCGAATGCTAACACGTAAAGATTTTTGACCAAGAAATGGTCTCCACCAGAAATCCAAGAATGTGATCTATGGAAAGGAAACATATGTGGGGTGAATTGTACGAGCCTCCGGTCGACGATAAATGGCAACACAACCCCCATTTTAGTCAAAAATAGCCATGAACGACCATTTTCAATAATACCAAAGGGTAACATCAACAGATTTTTGACCAAGAAATGGTCTCCTCTAAAAATCCAAGAATGTGATCTTTGGCAAGAAAACATATGTGGGGTGAAGTGTACGAGCCTCTGGTCGATGATCAATGGCCACACAACCCCCATTTTTGTTGAAAATAGCCATGAACGACCATTTTCAATGACACTGAAGGCTAACACCTATGGATTTTTGACCAAGAAATGGTCTCCACCATAAATCCAAGAATGTGATCTATGGCAAGGAAACATAAGTGTAGTGAGGTGTATGAGCCTCTGGTCGAAGATCAATGGCCACCCAACCCCCATTTTTGTCGAAAATAGCCATGAATGACCATTTTCAATAATACCGAAGGCTAACACGTACGGATTTTTGACCAAGAAATGGTCTCCACCAGAAATCCAGGAATGTGATCTATGGCAAGGAAACATATGTGGAGTGAATTGTACGAGCCTCTGGTCGATGATAAATGGCCACACAACCCCCATTTTAGTCGAAAATAGCCATGAACGACAATTTTCAATAATACCGAAGGCTAACACCAACAGATTTTTGACCAAGAAATGGTCTCCTCCAGAAATCCAAGAATGTGATCTATGGCAAGAAAACATATGTGGGGTGAAGTGTACGAGCCTCTGGTTGATGATCAATGGCCACACAACCCCCATTTTTGTCGAAAATAGCCATGAACGACCATTTTCAATGACACTAAAGGCTAACACCTATGGATTTCTGACCAAGAAATGGTCTCCACCATAAACCCAAGAATGTGATCTATGGCAAGGAAACATATGTGTAGTGAGGTGTATGAGCCTCTGGTCGAAGATCAATGGCCACACAACCCCCATTTTTGTCGAAAATAGCCATGAATGACCATTTTCAAAAATACCGAAGGCTAACACATTCGGATTTTTTCCCAAGAAATGGTCTCCACCAGAATTCCAAGAATGTGATCTATGGCAAGGAAACATATGTGGGGTGAGGTGTACGAGCCTCTGGTCGCTGATCAATGGCCACACAACCCCCATTTTGTCGAAAATAGCCATGAACGACCATTTTCAATAATACCGAAGGCTAACACGTACGAATTCTTGACCAAGAAATGGTCTCCACCAGAAATCCAAGAATGTGATCTATGGCAAGGAAACATATGTCGGTGAGGTTTACGAGCCTCTAGTCGATGATAGATGGCCACACAACCCCCATTTTTGATGAAAATAGCCATGAGCGACCATTTTCAATAATACTAGAGGCTAACACCTACAGATTTTTGACTAAGAAATGGTCTCCACCAGAAATCCAAGAATGTGATCTATGGCAAGGAAACATATGTGGGGTGAGGTGTATGAGCCTCTGGTCGATGATCAATGGCCACACAACCCCCATTTTTGTCGAAAATAGCCATGAACGACCATTTTCAATAATACCGAAGGCTAACACCTACAGATTTTTGACCAAGAAATGGTCTCCACCAGAAATCCAAGAATGTGATCTACGGCAAGGAAACATATGTGGGGTGAGGTGTACGAGCCTCTAGTCGATGATCAATGTCCACACAACCCCTATTTTTGTCGAAAATAGCCATGAACAACCATTTTCAATGACACTGAAGGCTAAGAACTACGGATTTTTGACCAAAAAATGGTCTCCACCATAAATCCAAGAATGTGATCTATGGCAAGGAAACATATGTGGGTTGAGGTGTACGAGCCTCTGGTCGATGATCAATGGCCACACAACCCTAATTTTTGTTGAAAATAGCCATGAACGACCATTTTCAATGACACTGAAGGCTAACACATTCGGATTTTTGACCAAAATATGGTCTCCACCAGAAATCAAAGAATGTGATCTATGGCAAGGAAACATGTGGGGTGAGGTTTACGAGCCTCTGGTCGATGATCATTGGACACACAACCCCCATTTTTGTCGAAAATAGCCTTGAATGACCATTTTCAATAATACCGAAGGCTAACACGTACGGATTTTTGACCAAGAAATGGTCTCCACCAAAAATCCAAGAATGTGATCTATGGCAAGGAAACATATGTGGGGTGTGGTGTATGAGCCTCTGGTCGATGATAAATGGCCACACAACCCCCATTTTAGTCGAAAATAGCCATGAACGACCATTTTCAATAACACCGAAGGCTAACACCAACGGATTTTTGACCAAGAAATGGTCTCCACCAGAAATCCTAGAATGTGATCTCTGGCAAGAAAACATATGTGGGGTGAAGTGTACGAGCCTTTGGTCGATGATCAATGGCCACACAAACCACATTTTTGTCGAAACTAGCCATGAACGACCATTTTCAATGACACTGAAGGCTAACACCTACGGATTTTTGACCAAGAAATGGTCTCCACAATAAATCCAAGAATGTGATATATGGCAAGGAAACATATGTGTAGTGAGGTGTATGAGCCTTTGGTCGAATATCAATGGCCACACAACCCCCATTTTTGTCGAAAATAGCCATGAACGACCATTTTCAATAGTACCGAAGGCTAAAACATTCAGATTTTTGACCAAGAAATGGTCACCACCAGAAATCAAATAATGAGATCTATGGCTAGGAAACATATGTGGGGTGAGGTTTACGAGCCTCTGGTCGATGATCAATGGCCACACAACCCCCATTTTTGTCGAAAATAGCCATGAATGACCATTTTCAATAATACTGAAGACTAACACATACAGATTTTTGACCAATAAATGGTCTCCACCGGAAATCCAAGAATGTGATCTAAGGCAAGGAAACATATGTGGGGTGAGGTGTACGAGCCTCTGGTCGATGATCATTGGCCACACAACCCCCATTTTTGTCGAAAATAGCCATGAATGACCATATTCAATAATACCGAAGGCTAACACGTACAGATTTTTGACCAAGAAATGGTCTCCACCGGAAATCCAAGAATGTGATCTATGGCAAGGAAACATATGTGGGGTGAATTGCACGAGCCTCTGGTCGATGATAAATGGCCACACAACCCCCATTTTAGTCGAAAATAGCCATGAACGACCATTTTCAATAATACTGAAGGCTAACACCAACAGATTTTTGACCAAGGAATGGTCTCCTCCAGAAATCCAAGAATATGATCTATGGAAAGAAAACATATGTGGGGTGAAGTGTACGAGCCTCTGGT
This sequence comes from Zea mays, assembly GCF_902167145.1. Lineage (NCBI taxonomy): Eukaryota > Viridiplantae > Streptophyta > Magnoliopsida > Poales > Poaceae > Zea > Zea mays. The sequence continues at coordinate 157,489,118 of NC_050102.1, forward strand.
CGATGATCAATGGCCACACAACCCCCATTTTTGTCGAAAATAGCCATGAACGACCATTTTCAATGACACTAAACGCTAACACCTATGGATTTCTGACTAAGAAATGGTCTCCACCATAAATCCAAGAATGTGATCTATGGCAAGGAAACATATGTGTAGTGAGGTGTATGAGCCTCTGGTCGAAGATCAATGGCCAAACAACCCCCATTTTTGTTGAAAATAGCCATGAATGACCATTTTCAAAAATACCAAAGGCTAACACATTCGGATTTTTGCCCAAGAAATGGTCTCCACCAGAAATTCAAGAATGTGATCTATGGTAAGGAAACATATGTGGGGTGAGGTGTACGAGCCTCTGGTCGATGATCAGTGGCCACACAACCCCCATTTTGCCAAAAATAGCCATGAACGACCATTTTCAATAATACCGAAGGCTAACAAGTACGAGTTTTTGACCAAGAAATGGTATCCACCAGAAATCCAAGAATGTGATCTATGGAAAGGAAACATATGTGGGGTGAGGTTTATGAGCCTCTAGTCGATGATAAATGGCCACACAACCCCCATTTTTTATGAAAATAGCCATGAGCGACCATTTTCAATAATACTAGAGGCTAATACCTACGGATTTTTGACCAAGAAATGGTCTCCACTAGAAATCCAAGAATGTGATCTATGGCAAGGAAACATATGTGGGGTGAGGTGTATGAGCCTCTGGTCGATGATCAATGGCCACACAACCCCCATTTTTGTCGAAAATAGCCATGAACGACCATTTTCAATAATACCGAAGGCTAACACCTACGGATTTTTGACCAAGAAATGGTCTCCACCAGAAATCCAAGAATGTGATCTACGGCAAGGAAACATATGTGGGGTTAGGTGTATGAGCCTCTGGTCGATGATCAATGGCCACACAACCTTAATTTTTGTCGAAAATAGCCATGAATAACCATTTTCAATGACACTGAAGGCTAACACCTACGGATTTTTGACCAAGAAATGGTCTCCACCATAAATCCAACAATGTGATCTATGGCAAGGACACATATGTGTAGTGAGGTGTATGAGCCTCTGGTCAAAGATCAATGGCCAGACAACCCCCATTTTTGTCGAAAATAGCCATGAATGACCATTTTCAAAAATACCAAAGGCTAACACATTCGGATTTTTGCCCAAGAAATGGTCTCCACCAGAAATCCAAGAATGTGATCTATGGCAAGGAAACATATGTGGGGTGAGGTGTACGAGCCTCTGGTCGATGATAAATGGCCACACAACCCCCATTTTGCTGAAAATAGCCATGAACGACCATTTTCAATAATACCGAAGGCTAACACGTACGAGTTTTTGACCAAGAAATGGTCTCCACCAGAAGTCCAAGAATGTGATCTATGGCAAGGAAACATATGTGGGGTGAGGTTTATGAGCCTGTAGTCGGTGATAAATGGCCACACAACCCCCATTTTTTATGAATATAGCCATGAGCGACCATTTTCAATAATACTAGAGGCTAACACCTACGGATTTTTGACCAAGAAATGGTCTCCACCAGAAATCCAAGAATGTGATCTATGGCAAGGAAACATATGTGGGGTGAGGTGTATGAGCCTCTGGTCGATGATCAATGGCCACACAACCCTTATTTTTGTCGAAAATAGCCATGAACGACCATTTTCAATAATATCGAAGGCTAACACCTACGAATTTTTGACCAAGAAATGGTCTCCACCAGAAATCCAAGAATGTGATCTACAGCAAGGAAACATATGTGGGGTGAGGTGTATGAGCCTCTGGTCGACGATCAATGGCCACACAACCCTAATTTTTGTCGAAAATAGCCATGAACGACCATTTTCAATGACACTGAAGGCTAACACCTACGGATTTTTGACCAAGAAATGGTCTCCACCATAAATCCAAGAATGTGATCTATGGCAAGGAAACATATGTGTAGTGAGGTGTATGAGCCTCTGGTCGAAGATCAATGGCCACACAACCCCCATTTTTGTCGAAAATAGCCATGAATGACCATTTTCAAAAATACCAAAGGCTAACACATTCGGATTTTTGCGCAAGAAATGGTCTCCACCAGAAATCCAAGAATTTGATCTATGGCAAGGAAACATATGTGGGGTGAGGTGTATGAGCCTCTGGTCGATGATCAATGGCCACACAACCCCCATTTTGCCGAAAATAGCCATGAACGACCATTTTCAATAATACCGAAGGCTAACACGTATGAGTTTTTGACCAAGAAATGGTATCCACCAGAAATCCAAGAATGTGATCTATGGCAAGGAAACATATGTGGGGTGAGGTTTATGAGCCTCTAGTCGATGATAAATGGCCACACAACCCCCATTTTTTATGAAAATAGCCATGAGCGACCATTTTCAATAATACTAGAGGCTAATACCTACGGATTTTTGACCAAGAAATGGTCTCCACTAGAAATCCATGAATGTGATCTATGGCAAGGAAACATATGTGGGGTGAGGTGTATGAGCCTCTGGTCGATGATCAATGGCCACACAACCCCCATTTTTGTCGAAAATAGCCATGAACGACCATTTTCAATAATACCGAAGGCTAACACCTACGGATTTTTGACCAAGAAATGGTCTCCACCAGAAATCCAAGAATGTGATCTACGGCAAGGAAACATATGTGGGGTTAGGTGTATGAGCCTCTGGTCGATGATCAATGGCCACACAACCTTAAATTTTGTCGAAAATAGCCATGAACAACCATTTTCAATGACACTGAAGGCTAACACCTACGGATTTTTGACCAAGAAATGGTCTCCACCATAAATCCAACAATGTGATCTATGGCAAGGAAACATATGTGTAGTGAGGTGTATGAGCCTCTGGTCAAAGATCAATGGCCACACAACCCCCATTTTTGTCGAAAATAGCCATGAATGACCATTTTCAAAAATACCAAAGGCTAACACATTCGGATTTTTGCCCAAGAAATGGTCTCCACCAGAAATCCAAGAATGTGATCTATGGCAAGGAAACATATGTGGGGTGAGGTGTACGAGCCTCTGGTCGATGATCAATGGCCACACAACCCCCATTTTGCTGAAAATAGCCATGAACGACCATTTTCAATAATACCGAAGGCTAACACGTACGAGTTTTTGACCAAGAAATGGTCTCCACCAGAAGTCGAAGAATGTGATCTATGGCAAGGAAACATATGTGGGGTGAGGTTTATGAGTCTGTAGTCGATGATAAATGGCCACACAACCCCCATTTTTTACGAAAATAGCCATGAGCGACCATTTTCAATAATACTAGAGGCTAACACCTACGGATTTTTGACCAAGAAATGGTCTCCACCATAAATCCAAGAATGTGATATATGGCAAGGAAACATATGTGGGGTGAGGTGTATGAGCCTCTGGTCGATGATCAATGGCCACACAACCCCCATTTTTGTCGAAAATAGCCATGAACGACCATTTTCAATAATACCGAAGGCTAACAGCTACGGATTTTTGACCCAGAAATGGTCTCCACCAGAAATCCAAGAATGTGTTCTACGGAAAGGAAACATATGTGGGGTGAGGTGTATGAGCCTCTGGGCGACGATCAATGGCCACACAACCCTAATTTTTGTCGAAAATAGCCAAGAACGACCATTTTCAATGACACTGAAGGCTAACACCTACGGATTTTTGACCAAGAAATGGTCTCCACCATAAATCCAAGAATGTGATCTATGGCAAGGAAACATATGTGTAGTGAGGTGTATGAGCCTCTGGTCGAAGATCAATGGCCACACAACCCCCATTTTTGTCAAAAATAGCCATGAAATGACCATTTTCAAAAATACCAAAGGCTAACACATTCGGATTTTTGACCAAGAAATGGTCTCCACCAGAAATCCAAGAATGTGATCTATGGCAAGGAAACATATGTGGGGTGAGGTGTACGAGCCTCTGGTCGATGATCAATGGCCACACAAACCCCATTTTGCCGAAAATAGCCATGAACGACCATTTTCAATAATACCGAAGGCTAACACGTACGAGTTTTTGACCAAGAAATGGTCTCCACCAAAAATCCAAGAATGTGATCTATGGCAAGGAAACATATGTGGGGTGAGGTTTATGAGCCTCTAGTCAATGATAAATGGCCACACAACCCCCATTTTTTATGAAAATAGCCATGAGCGACCATTTTCAATAATACTAGAGGCTAACACCTACGGATTTTTGACCAAGAAATGGTCTCCACCAGAAATCCAAGAATATGATCTATGGCAAGGAAACATATGTGGGGTGAGGTGTATGAGCCTCTGGTTGATGATCAATGGCCACACAACCCACATTTTTGTGGAAAATAGCCATGAACGACCATTTTCAATAATATCGAAGTCTAACACCTACGGATTTTTTACCAAGAAATGGTCTCCACCAGAAATCCAAGAATGTGATCTACGGCAAGGAAACATATGTGGGGTGAGGTGTATGAGCCTCTGGTCGACTATCAATGGCCACACAACCCTAATTTTGGTCGAAAATAGCCATGAACGACCATTTTCAATGACACTGAAGGCTAACACCTACGGATTTTTGACCAAGAAATGGTCTCCACCATAAATCCACGAATGTGATCTATGGCAAGGAAACATATGTGTAGTGAGGTGTATGAGCCTCTGGTCCAATATCAAAGGCCACACAACCCCCATTTTTGTCGAAAATAGCCATGAACGACCATTTTCAATAGTTCCGAAGGCTAACACATTCGAATTTTTGACCAAGAAATCGTCTCCACCAGAAATCAAAGAATGTGATCTATGGCAAGGAAACATATGTGGGGTGAGGTGTACGAGCCTTTGGTCGATGATCAATGGCCACACAACCCCCATTTTTGTCGAAAATAGCCATGAATGACCATTTTCAATAATACCGAAGGCTAACACGTACGGATTTTTGACCAAGAAATGGTCTCCACCAGATATCCAAGAATGTGATCTATGGCAAGGAAACATATGTGGGGTGAGGTGTATGAGCCTCTTGTCGATGATAAATGGCCACACAACCCCCATTTCAGTCGAAAATAGCCATGAACGACCATTTTCAATAATACCGAAGGCTAACACCAACAGATTTTTGACCAAGAAATGGTCTCCACCAGAAATCCAAGAATGTGATCTATGGCAAGAAAACATATGTGGGGTGAAGTGTGCGAGCATCTGGTCGATGATCAATGGCCACACAACCCCCATTTTTGTCGAAAATTGCCATGAACGACCATTTTCAATGACACTGAAGGCTAACACCTATGGATTTTTGACCAAGAAATGGTATCCACTATAAATCCAAGAATTTGATCTATGGCAAGGAAACATATGTGTAGTGAGGTGTATGAGCCTCTGGTCCAAGATCAATGGCCACACAACCCCCATTTTTGTCGAAAATAGCCATGAATGGCCATTTTCAAAAATACCGAATGCTAATTAATTCGGATTTTTGCCCAAGAAATGGTCTCCACCAGAAATCCAAGAATGTGATCTATGGCAAGGAAAAATATGTGGGGTGAGGTGTACGAGCCTCTGGTCGATGATCAATGGCCACACAACCCCCATTTTGTCGAAAATAGCCATGAACGACCATTTTCAATAATACCAAAGGCTAACACGTACGAATTTTTAACCAAGAAATGGTCTCCACCTGAAATCCAAGAATGTGATCTATGGCAAGGAAACATATGTTAGGGGAGGTATACGAGCCTCTGGTCGATGATAAATGGCCACACAACCCCCATTTTTGATGAAAATAGCCATGAACGACCATTTTCAATAATACCAGAGGCTAACACATACGGATTTTTTTACCAAGAAATGGTCTCCACTAGAAATCCAAGAATGTGATCTATGGCAAGGAAACATATGTGGGTTGAGGTGTATGCACCTCTGGTCGATGATAAATGGCCACACAACCCCTATTTTTGTCGAAAATAGCCATGAACGACCATTTGCAATAATACCGAAGGCTAACACCAACGGATTTTTGACCAAGAAATGGTCCCCACCAGAAATCCAAGAATGTGATCTATGGCAAGAAAACATATGTGGGGTGAAGTGTACAAGACTCTGTCGATGATCAATGGCCACACAAACCCCATTTTTTGTCGAAAATAGCCATGAACGACCATTTTCAATGACACTGAACGCTAACACCTACGGATTTTTGACTAAGAAATGGTCTCCACCATAAATCCAAGAATGTGATCTATGGAAAGGAAACATGTGTAGTGAGGTGTACGAGCCTTTGGTCGATGATCAATGGCCACATAACCTCCATTTTTGTCGAAAATAGCCATGAACGACCATTTTCAATGACACTGAAGGGTAACACCTATGGATTTTTGACCAAGAAATGGTCTCCACCATAAATCCAAGAATGTGATCTATGGCAAGGAAACATATGTGTAGTGAGGTGTATGAGCCTCTGGACAAAGATCAATGGCCACACAACCCCCATTTTTGTCGAAAATAGCCATGAATGACAATTTTCAATAATACCGAAGGCTAACACATTCGGATTTTTGCCCAAGAAATGGTCTCCACTAGAAATCCAAGAATGTGATCTATGGCAAGGAAACATATGTGGGGTGAGGTGTACGAGCCTCTGGTCGATGATCAACGGCCACACAACCCCCATTTTGTCGAAAATAGCCATGAACAATAATTTTCAATAATACTGAAGGCTAACACGTACGAATTTTTGACCAAGAAATGGTCTCCACCAGAAATCCAAGAATGTGATCTATGGAAAGGAAACATATGTGGGGTAAGGTGTATGAGCCTCTGGTCGATGATAAATGGCCAAAGAACCCCCATTTTTGTCAAAAATAGCCATGAACGACCATTTTCAATAATACCGAAGGCTAACACCTACGGATTTTTGACCAAGAAATGGTCTCCACCAGAAATCCAAAATGTGATCTATGGCAAGGAAACATATGTGGGGTGAGGTGTACGAGCCTTTGGTCGATGATCAATGGCCACATAACCTCCATTTTTGTCGAAAATAGCCATGAACGACCATTTTCAATGACACTGAAGGGTAACACCTATGGATTTTTGACCAAGAAATGGTCTCCACCATAAGTCCAAGAATGTGATCTATGGCAAGGAAACATATGTGGGGTGAGGTGTATGGGCCTCAGGTCGTTGATCAATGGCCACACAACGCCCATTTTTTGTCGAAAATAGCGATCAACGACCATTTTCAATAATACAGAAGGCTAACACGTATGGATTTTTGACCAAGAAATGGTCTCTACCAGAAATCCGAGAATGTGATATATGGCAAGGAAACATTTGTGGGGTGAGGTGTACGAGCCTCTGGTCGATGATCAATGGCCACACAACCCCCATTTTTCTCGAAAATAGCCATGAACGACCATTTTCAATGACACTGAAGGCTAACACCTACGGAATTTTGACGAAGAAATGGTCTCCACCATAAATCCAAGAATGTGATCTATGGCAAGGAAATATATGTGTAGTGAGGTGTATGAGCCTCTGGTCGAAGATCAATGGCCACACAACACCCATTTTTGTCGAAAATCGCCATGAATGACCATTTTCAATAATATCGAAGGCTAACACATTCAAATTTTTGCCCAAGAAATGGTCTCCACCAGAAATCCAAGAATGTGATCTATGGCAATGAAACATATGTGGGGTGAGGTGTATGAGCCTCTGGTCGATGATCAACGCCCACACAACCCCCATTTTTGTCGAAAATAGCCATGAACGACCATTTTCAATAATACCGAAGTCTAACACCTAAGGATTTTTTACCAAGAAACGGTCTCCACTGGAAATCCAAGAATGTGATATATGGCAAGAAAACATATGTGGGGTGAGGTGTAGGAGCCTCTGGTCGATGATCAATGGCCACACAACCCCCATTTTTGTCGAAAATAGCCATGAACGACCATTTTCAATAATTCCGACCAGAGGCTCATACACCTCACCCCACATATGTTTCCTTTCCATAGATCACATTCTTGGATTTCTGGTGGAGACCATTTCTTGGTCAAAAATCCGTAGGTGTTAGCCTTCGGTATTATTGAAAATGGTCGTTCATGGCTATTTTCATCAAAAATTGGGGTTGTGTGGCCATTTATCATCGACCAGAGGCTCGTACACCTCACCCCACATATGTTTCCTTGCTATAGATCACATTCTTGGATTTCTGGTGGTGACCATTTCTTGGTAAAAAATTCGTACGTGTTAGCCTTCAGTATTATTGAAAATGATCGTTCATGGCTATTTTCGACAAAATGGGGGTTGTGTGGCCATTGATCATCGACCAGAGGCTCGTACACCTCACCCCACATATGTTTCCTTACCATAGATCACATTTTTGGATTTCTAGTGGAGACCATTTTTTGTTCAAAAATCCGAATGTGTTAGCCTTTGGTATTATTGAAAATTGTCATTCATGGCTGTTTTCGACAAAAATGGGGGTTGTGTGGCCATTGATCTTTGACCAGAGGCTCATACACCTCACTACACATATGTTTCCTTGACATAGATCACATTCTTGGATTTATGGTGGAGACCATTTCTTGGTCATAAATCCGTAGGTGTTAGCCTTCAGTGTCATTGAAAATGGTCGTTCATGGCTATTTTCGACAAAAATGGGGGTTGTGTGGCCATTGATCATCGACCAGAGGCTCGTACACTTCACCCCACATAGGTTTTCTTGCCATAGATCACATTCTTGGATTTCTGGTGGAGACCATTTCTTAGTCAAAAATCAGTTGGTGTTAGCCTTCAATATTATTGAAAATGATCGTTCATGGCAATTTTCGACTAAAATGGGGGTTGTGTGGTCATTTATCATCGACCAGAGGCTCGTACACCTCACCCCACATATGTTTCCTTGCCATAGATCATTTTCTTGGATTTCTGGTGGAGACCATTTATTGGTCAAAAATCTGTACGTGTTAGCCTTTAGTATTATTGAAAATGGTCATTCATGGCTATTTTCGACAAAAATGGGGGTTGTGTGGCCATTGATCATCGACCAGAGGCTCGTAAACCTGACCCCACATATGTTTCCTTGCCATAGATCACATTCTTTGATTTCTGGTGGAGACCATTTCTTGGTCAAAAATATGAATGTTTTAGCCTTCGGTACTATTGAAAATGGTCGTTCATGGCTATTTTCAACAAAAATGGGGGTTGTGTGGCCATTGATATTCGACCAAAGGCCCATACACCTCACTACACATGTTTCCTTTCCATAGATCACATTCTTGGATTTATGGTGGAGACCATTTCTTGGTCATAAATCCGTAGGTGTTAGCGTTCAGTGTCATTGAAAATGGTCGTTCATGGCTATTTTCGACAAAAATGGGGTTTGTGTGGCCATTGATCATCGACCAGAGGCTCATACACTTCACCCCACATATGTTTTCTTGCCATAGATCACATTCTTGGATTTCTGGTGGGGACCATTTCATGGTCAAAAATCCGTTGGTGTTAGCCTTCGGTATTATTGAAAATGGTCGTTCATGGCTATTTTCGACAAAAATTGGGGTTGTGTGGCCATTTATCATCGACCAGATGCTCATACACCTCACCCCACATATGTTTCCTTGCCATAGATCACATCCTTGGATTTCTGGTGGTGACCATTTCTTGGTAAAAAATCCGTTGGTGTTAGCCTCTGGTATTATTGAAAATGGTCGTTCATGGCTATTTTCATCAAAATGGGGGTTGTGTGGCCATTTATCATCGACCAGAGGCTCGTACACCTCACCCCACATATGTTTCCTTGCCATAGATCACATTCTTGGATTTCTGGTGAGGACCATTTCTTAGGCAAAAATTTGAATGTGTTAGCCTTCGGTATTTTTGAAAAATGGTCATTCATGGCTATTTTCGACAAAAATGGGGGTTGTGTGGCCATTGATCTTCGACCAGTGGCTCATACACCTCACTACACATATGTTTCCTTGCCATATATCAAATTCTTGGATTTATGGTGGAGACCATTTCTTGGTCAAAAATCCATAGGTGTTAGCCTTCAGTGTCATTGAAAATGGTCGTTCATGGCTATTTTCGACAAAAATGGGGGTTGTGTGGCCATTGATCATCGACAAGAGGCTCGTACACTTCATCCCACATATGTTTTCTCGCCATAGATCACATTCTTGGATTTCTGGTGGAGACCATTTCTTGGTCAAAAATCTGTTGGTGTTAGCCTTCGATATTATTGAAAATGGTCGTTCATGGCTATTTTCGACTGAAATGGGGGTTGTGTGGCCATTTATCATCGACCAGAGGCTCATACACCTCACCCCACATATGTTTCCTTGCCATAGAAAACATTCTTGGATATCTGGTGGAGACCATTTCTTGGTCAAAAATCCGTACGTGTTAGCCTTCAGTATTATTGAAAATGGTCATTCATGGCTATTTTCGACAAAAATGGGGGTTGTGTGGCCATTGATCATTGACCAAAGGCTCGTACACCTCACCCCACATATGTTTCCTTGCCATAGATCACATTCTTTGATTTTTGGTGGAGACCATTTCTTGGTCAAAAATCCGAATGTGTTAGCCTTCAGAACTATTGAAAATGGTCGTTCATGGCTATTTTCGACAAAAATGGGGGTTGTGTGGCCATTGATATTGGACCAGAGGCTCATACACCTCACTACACATACGTTTCCTTGCCATAGATCACATTCTTGGATTTATGGTGGAGACCATTTCTTGGTCAAAAATCCGTAGGTGTTAGCCTTCAGTGTCATTGAAAATGGTCGTTCATGGCTATTTTTGACAAAAATTAGGGTTGTGTGGCCATTGATCGTCGACCAGAGGCTCATACACCTCACCCCACATATGTTTTCTTGCCATAGATCACATTCTTGGATTTCTGGTGGAGACCATTTCTTGGTCAAAAATCCGTAGGTGTTAGCCTTCGGTATTAATGAAAATGGTCGTTCATGGCTATTTTCGACAAAAATGGGGGTTGTGTGGCCATTGATCATCGACCAGAGGCTCATACACCTCACCCCACATATGTTTCCTTGCCATAGATCACATTCTTGGATTTCTGGTGGAGACCATTTCTTGGTCAAAAATCCATAGGTGTTAGCCTCTAGTATTATTGAAAATGGTCGCTCATGGCTATTTTCATAAAAATGGGGGTTGTGTGGCCATTTATCATCGACTAGAGGCTCATAAACCTCACCCCACATATGTTTCCTTGCCATAGATCACATTCTTGGATTTCTGGTGGTGACCATTTCTTGGTCAAAAACTCGTACGTGTTAGCCTTCGGTATTATTGAAAATGGTCGTTCATGGCTATTTTCGGCAAAATGGGGGTTGTGTGGCCATTGATCATCGACCAGAGGCTCGTACACCTCACCCCACATATGTTTCCTTGCCATAGATCACATTCTTAGATTTCTGGTGGAGACCATTTCTTGGGCAAAAATCCGAATGTGTTAGCCTTTGGTATTTTTGAAAATGGTCATTCATGGCTATTTTCGACAAAAATGGGGGTTGTGTGGCCATTGATCTTCGATCAGAGGCTCATACACCTCACTACACATATGTTTCCTTGCCATAGATCACATTCTTGGATTTATGGTGGAGACCATTTCTTGGTCAAAAATCTGTAGGTGTTAGCCTTCAGTGTCATTGAAAATGGTCGTTCATGGCTATTTTCGACAAAAATTTTGGGTTGTGTGGCCATTGATCGTCGACCAGAGGCTCATACACCTCACCCCACATTTGTTTCCTTGCCGTAGATCACATTCTTGGATTTCTGGTGGAGACCATTTCTTGGTCAAAAATCCGTAGGTGTTAGCCTTCGGTATTATTGAAAATGGTCGTTCATGGCTATTTTCGGCAAAATGGGGGTTGTGTGGCCATTGATCGTCGACCAGACGCTCATACACCTCACCCCACATATGTTTCCTTGTCGTAGATCACATTCTTGGATTTCTGGTGGAGACCATTTCTTGGTTAAATATCCGTAGGTCTTAGCCTCTAGTATTATTGAAAATGGTCGCTCATGGCTATTTTCATAAAAAATGGGGGCTGTGTGGCCATTGATCATCGACCAGAGGCTCATACACCTCACCCCACATATGTTTCCTTGCCATAGATTACATTCTTGGATTTCTGGTGGAAACCATTTCTTGGTTAAAAACTCGTACGTGTTAGCCTTCGGTTTTATTGAAAATGGTCATTCATGGCTATTTTCGACAAAAATGGGGGTTGTGTGTCCATTGATCATCGACCAGAGGCTCATACACCTCACCCCACATATGTTTCCTTGCCATAGATCACATTCTTGGATTTCTGGTGGAGACCATTTCTTGGTCAAAAATCCGTACGTGTTAGCCTTTGGTATTTTTGAAAATGGTCATTCATGGCTATTTTCGACAAAAATGGGGGTTGTGTGGCCATTGATCATCTACTAGAGGCTCATACACCTCACCCCACATACGTTTCCTTGCCATAGATCACATTCTTGGATTTCTGGTGGAGACCATTTCTTGGTCAAAAATCCGTAGGTGTTAGCCTTCGGTATTATTGAAAATGGTCGTTCATGGCTATTTTCGACAAAAATGGTGGTTGTGTGGCCATTGATCATCGACCAGACGCTCATACACCTCACCCCACATATGTTTCCTTGCCATAGATCACATTCTTGGATTTCTAGTGGAGACCTTTTCTTGGTCCAAAATCCGTAGGTGTTAGCCTCTAGTATTATTGAAAATGGTCGCTCATGGCTATTTTCAAGGTCGCTCATGGCTATTTTCATAAAAAATGGGGGTTGTGTGGCCATTTATCATCGACTAGAGGCTCATACACCTCACCCTACATATGTTTCCTTGCCATAGATTACATTCTTGGATTTCTGGTGGAAACCATTTCTTGGTTAAAAACTCGTACGTGTTAGCCTTCGGTATTATTGAAAATGGTCATTCATGGCTATTTTCGGCAAAATGGGGGTTGTGTGGCCATTGATCGTCGACCAGAGGCTCATACACCTCACCCCACATATGTTTCCTTGTCGTAGATCACATTCTTGGATTTCTGGTGGAGACCATTTCTTGGTCAAAAATCCGTAGGTGTTAGCCTTCGATATTATTGAAAATGGTCATTCATGGCTATTTTCGGCAAAATGGGGGTTGTGTGGCCATTGATCGTCGACCAGAGGCTCATACACCTCACCCCACATATGTTTCCTTGTCGTAGATCACATTCTTGGATTTCTGGTGGAGACCATTTCTTGGTCAAAAATCCGTAGGTGTTAGCCTTCGATATTATTGAAAATGGTCGTTCATGGCTATTTTCGACAAAAATGGGGGTTGTGTGGCCAATGATCATCGACCAGAGGCTCATACACCTCACCCCACATATGTTTCCTTGCCATAGATCACATTCTTGGATTTCTGGTGGAGACCATTTCTTGGTCAAAAATCCGTAGGTGTTAGCCTTCGGTATTATTGAAAATGGTCGTTCATGGCTATTTTCGACAAAAATGGGGGTTGTGTGGCCATTGATCATCGACCAGACGCTCATACACCTCACCCCACATATGTTTCCTTGCCATAGATCACATTCTTGGATTTCTGGTGGAGACCATTTCTTGGTCTAAAATCCGTAGGTGTTAGCCTCTAGTATTATTGAAAATGGTCGCTCATGGCTATTTTCAAGGTCGCTCATGGCTATTTTCATAAAAAATGGGGGTTGTGTGGCCATTTATCATCGACTAGAGGCTCATAAACCTCACCCCACATATGTTTCCTTGCCATAGATCACATTCTTGGATTTCTGGTGGAGACCATTTCTTGGTCAAAAATCCGTAGGTGTTAGCCTTCGGTATTATTGTAAATGATCGTTCATGGCTATTTTCGACAAAAATGGGGGTTGTGTGGCCATTGATCATCGACCAGAGGCTCGTCCACCTCACCCCCCATATGTTTCCTTGCAATAGATCACATTCTAGGATTTCTGGTGGAGACCATTTCTTGGTCTAAAATCCGTAGGTGTTAGCCTCTAGTATTATTGAAAATGGTCGCTCATGGCTATTTTCAAGGTCGCTCATGGCTATTTTCATAAAAAATGGGGGTTGTGTGGCCATTTATCATCGACTAGAGGCTCATAGACCTCACCCCACATATGTTTCCTTGCCATAGATTACATTCTTGGATTTCTGGTGGAAACCATTTCTTGGTTAAAAACTCGTACGTGTTAGCCTTCGGTATTATTGAAAATGGTCATTCATGGCTATTTTCGGCAAAATGGGGGTTGTGTGGCCATTGATCGTCGACCAGAGGCTCATACACCTCACCCCACATATGTTTCCTTGTCGTAGAACACATTCTTGGATTTCTGGTGGAGACCATTTCTTGGTCAAAAATCCGTAGGTGTTAGCCTTCGGTATTATTGAAAATGGTCGTTCATGGCTATTTTCGACAAAATGGGGGTTGTGTGGCAATTGAACATCGACCAGAGGCTCATACACCTCACCCCACATATGTTTCCTTGCCATAGATCACATTCTTGGATTTCTGGTGGAGACCATTTCTTGGTCAAAAATCCGTACGTGTTAGCCTTTGGTATTTTTGAAAATGGTCATTCATGGCTATTTTCGACAAAAATGGGGGTTGTGTGGCCATTGATCATCGACTAGAGGCTCATACACCTCACCCCACATATGTTTCCTTGCCATAGATCACATTCTTGGATTTCTGGTGGAGACCATTTCTTCGTCAAAAATCCGTAGGTGTTAGCCTTCGGTATTATTGTAAATGGTCATTCATGGCTATTTTCGACAAAAATGGGGGTTGTGTGGCCATTGATCATCGACCAGAGGCTCATACACCTCACCCCACATATGTTTCCTTGCCATAGATCACATTCTTGGATTTCTGGTGGAGACCAATTCTTGGTCAAAAATCCGTAGGTCTTAGCCTCTAGTATTATTGAAAATGGTCTCTCATGGCTATTTTCATAAAAATTGGGGGTTGTATGGCCATTGATCATCGACCAGACGCTCATACACCTCACCCCACATATGTTTCCTTGCCATAGATCACATTCTTGGATTTCTGGTGGAGACCATTTCTTGGTCAAAAATCCGTAGGTGTTAGCCTTCGATATTATTGAAAATGGTCGTTCATTGCTATTTTCGACAAAAATGGGGGTTGTGTGGCCATTGATCATCGACCAGAGGCTCATACACCTCACCCCACATATGTTTCCTTGCCATAGATCACATTCTTGGATTTCTGGTGGAGACCATTTCTTGGTCAAAAATCCGTAGGTCTTAGCCTCTAATATTATTGAAAATGGTCGCTCATGGCTATTTTCATAAAAAATTGGGGTTGTGTGGCCATTTATCATCGACTAGAGGCTCATAAATCTCACCCCACATATGTTTCCTTGCCATAGATCACATTCTTGGATTTCTGGTGGAGACCATTTCTTGGTCAAAAATCCGTAGGTGTTAGCCTTAAGTATTATTGAAAATGGTCGTTCATGGCTATTTTCGACAAAAATGGGGGTTGTGTGGCCATTGATCATCGACCAGACGCTCATACACCTCACCCCACATATGTTTCCTTGCCATAGATCACATTCTTAGATTTCTGGTGGAGACCATTTCTTGGTCTAAAATCCGTAGGTGTTAGCCTCTAGTATTATTGAAAATGGTCGCTCGTGGCTATTTTCAAGGTCGCTCATGGCTATTTTCATAAAAATGGGGGTTGTGTGGCCATTTATCATCGACTAGAGGCTCATAAACCTCACCCCACATATGTTTCCTTGCCACAGATTACATTCTTGGATTTCTGGTGGAAACCATTTCTTGGTTAAAAACTCGTACGTGTTAGCCTTCGGTATTATTGAAAATGGTCATTCATGGCTATTTTCGGCAAAATGGGGGTTGTGTGGCCATTGATCGTCGACCAGAGGCTCATACACCTCACCCCACATATGTTTCCTTGTCGTAGATCACATTCTTGGATTTCTGGTGGAGACCATTTCTTGGTCAAAAATCCGTAGGTGTTAGCCTTCGATATTATTGAAAATGGTCGTTCATGGCTATTTTCGACAAAAATGGGGGTTGTGTGGCCATTGATCATCGACCATAGGCTCATACACCTCACCCCACATATGTTTCCTTGCCATAGATCACATTCTTGGATTTCTGGTGGAGACCATTTCTTGGTCAAAAATCCGTAGGTGTTAGCCTTCGGTATTATTGTAAATGGTCATTCATGGCTATTGTTGGGGGCCTTCGTCCTCCGAAGGTCCTCAAAAACATGATTTGACAATGTTTTCCGAGTGGATTATGTGAACAGGTATTTTCGGATCCAGAATTATGAATATGGAGCACGGCCAGGACGAAGCCTGAACCAGACGAAGGTCGAGTGTAGCCGAAGCTGTGCGCAGGGAAGCTTCGGCGCGATGGCAGAAGGGGGAACCGACTCAAAGATGAAAAGACTTCGGGGGCCTCGACAGATTTCCATAAGCCGTTAACAAATGTAATGGACATGGATGTAATTTTACGTGGGCTGCGTCCCGCGTCTATAAATAGATGAACAGTACTCCCGTACTGTTCACGCTGACTTGGCATTTGCTTTTGGCATCACGCTCGTACTTTACACCTTCTCTCAGGACCGAAGGTACATTTGTAATTTGGAATCATTTCTGTTTTTCCATGTTAATAAAATAGAAATGATTCTATGGTGATGCTTATATCATATTTCATGCTTTATGTGAGTCCTTCGTCATTACTTGTTATGTTTACGAAGGTATGTCTCTCATGACCTTCGTCCGAGACTCATTATTTCCCGAAGGAACATAATGCTTCGAAGGACGAAGGATTTTAACACTTAACACTTTTTATGTTGCCTTGTTCTTAACTCTTAGCACTTGAGAACAAGTCCCCAACATTGGCGCCCACCTCCGGTGAACTCACTTCCACTTCGAGTCTTCGTGAACACCTTAAGAAGCTATAGACCTTCGCTATGGCGCCGAAGAAAGCTTCAGCGACTGAGGCAGCACCACTACAACCGCTGGACCACAACCAGGAGACCGTCTCTCTTCGGGAGGCCCGAAGCCAGAAGAGAAAAGCCGTCAGCCCGACGCTTGAGGAAGAAGAGCTAGACCAAGAAATCAGAGAGATGGAGATGCTACATCAACAAGTGCAGAGGAAGAAGGAGAAGATGGCCCGCCTAGCTGAGTTGCAAAGGCAAATTGACGAAGCTTCTGAGGAAGTTCGCCATCTCACTCACGATGAGCAGAACAGAAGGCCTCATCAGAAAGACCTTCATCAGGAGGGCTTCGTCAACGAAGACGACTGGTATGATAATTTCCATCAGGGAAATTTTGTTTTTGATGATGCTTCTCCTCTGTCTGCTGAGCTGCAGGCTACACCTTGGCCTCCATCCTATAAGCCACCCCAGCTCCCCATGTTTGACGGCCACTCTGACCCGAAGCAATTCTTGATGAGCTACGAAGCAACAGTGTCTTCGTACGGGGGCAACGCTGCAATCATGGCGAAGTCTTTCGTCATGGCCGTCAGGAATGTTGCTCAGACCTGGTATTCCTCCCTTCGGCCAGGAACAATCACTTCATGGCAGAAGCTGAAGGATATGTTACTGACCAGCTTTCAAGGATTTCAAACGAAACCGGTTACAGCTCAAGCCCTCTTCCAGTGTATTCAGGATCACGAAGAATACCTTCAGGCGTATGTCCGAAGGTTCTTACGATTGAGGGCGCAGGCACCAACGGTGCCCAATGAAATCGTTATCGAAGCCATGATCAAGGGGCTCCGTCCTGGACCTGCAGCTCAATACTTTGCTCGGAAGCCTCCTCAGACCTTGCAGAAATTGCTCCAAAAGATGGATGAGTACATTCGTGCTGACAATGACTTTCGCCAAAGAAGGGAGGAGGCCTTCAGATTTTCTGAGATGACCAGGGGCTTCGGAGGAAGATACTACCCGAGGCATGTCCGTTCCATTCACAACACTCAGAATGATGATAAGGGGAGTCAGCAAAACAGGCCGCAGTGCTCCTCACAGGCTTCGGGGCAACAACAAACTTTCTTTCGGCCACCAGCTCCAAGAGGCAGAGGCGCCAGGGGCTTCGGCGGAAGATTCGGAGATCAGCCAAGGAGACTGTTTTGCCTATTCTGTGGAGAGGGCAAGGGCCACACCACTAGGACGTGCCATGTTACAATCCAGAAGCAAAAGGAACTAGCCGAAGCTGCATCTCAACAAGCTCAGTCGAAGCAGGTTATGCATACTGCTTCGTTTCATCCGCCTTATGTCCCACAATACATAGACAACCACCCTGCGGCTTCTGTAGCTTCGGCAAGTCAACCTCAAGCTTCCTGGCAGCAGCTTCCGCCTCCACCTCCATTGCAGCAAGGTCAACAGCCAGAAGGGAGTCAATACGCTCCACATCAGAGGGACTTCAGAGAACAGTCCGAAGCTCGCACAGTCAACAGCACTGTGCCAGAGTCGAAGCACATTTATTGACATATCCTACCTTTGATAGCAGTCTTTTCTATTCAGTTTTATTTTCTGTGAAGCAAAAAACATTGATAGTTTTCATGTAATAATTTCGTTGTTTCCCACGAGGAAAATCTATTTGCTCCACAGGCCCAAGTTGCTGAAGCCTAAAACTTTTTCCGTTACCAAGGAGGACCTTCGGATTAAAAATCCTTCGGAGTAACAGAAAGTCGTTCTAAGGAACGCAGAGTAAGTTTATGAAGTCACAAAAAGTCGTTCCAAAGGGAGCGCAGCGTAAGTTTTCTGCTCAGAAGTCGTTCCTAAAGGAATGCAGAGCCTACAGCGAAAAGTCAACGCTGATACCGCCTAAGTAAAAGGCGAAGAAGCTCCTAAGGGAGGCTTACAGCGAAAAGTCAACGCTGATACCGCCTAAGTAAAAGGCGAAGAAGCTCCTAAGGGAGGCTTACAGCGAAAAGTCAACGCTGATACCGTCTAAGTAAAAGACGAAGAAGCTCCAAAGACGTTCCCAAGGGAATGCAGAGCTTACGAATATATTTTATGTGTATCTCCGGAACAAATGTCACATGCATAACATAACATCATCACATCATTTTGCATGGCATAAGCATCATACATCATATTGCATTTGGCAAGAGAAGGAGATACTCTCAACCTTCGAAAGGATGCTTTGAGAAAGTGACATCGAAATTGTACAGCTTCGGAATACAGCTTCGGAGAATATTTTTACGAAACATGGGCGAGCTTTATCAGATCAATATCGAAGTTGTATAGCTTCGGAGTATAGCTTCGAAGAATGTTTTGACGAAGCATGGATGTGATTCATCAGAATAATTTTAACGGAGAATACCTTCTTCACGAAGCATGAAAAGAAGGGAAGGTGTTTTTTCGCCAAAGGCTCAAAAATGGTATGTATTTAATGTTTCATGCATCGTAAAGAATTCAATAATGAAAGGAGACTTGTATATTACATTCAAATGTACAAAGTGTTGCATAGATTACACTTTAAATGTTTTTTCCAAATAGCATCTAATCTTCCCTCAATACTGCTTCGGCGGCTTCATTCAGAAGTTGGTCAACAACCTTGTCCATGATAGTTTCGGCCATTTGATTAATTTCTTCATCCCCTTTTGTGTGGGGGACGGCAGATCGTCCAACAGTTTCTGAGCGAAGAGAACACTTCTTCAGTACTTTTACAAATCGCGAGCAAAGTTTAAAATGAAAATTACAACGCAACAAGAACGACTAGTTGGTACCTAACTGTCTTCCGGGCTCCCTACTCCTTTCGGCAGCATCTGCTACTCTTCTAGCATCGTGAATGCCTTTTTCGCTTCTTTCAATGATCTCTCGCGCCATTCCTCGGCCGCAGTCGTTCCAGATATCAGTAAAAAATTTGCCTCCAACTGCGCTCGCTTCGGCCGAGGGGTCCTTGATGTCTTCGGAAGATAAGGTAGCTTCGGATTGAGCTAAAAATTTTACATGTTCGCAACCCTTCTTCTCTAAGACACAAGCAATTCCTCTGGCGCCCGAAAAAGCGCATATGTCGCCACGACTGTTCAGAATCTCTTCGAAGGCCTCTGCTTCGTGGCTAATCCATTCCAGCGGACCTTCGGGATTGCCTCGAGAGAAATTCTCTTCGCTGGAAAAGGCGCCTACGCTGGCGAAGCTGGATTTAATTTTATTCACACATTCTACAGATTTGACATAGCATTTCCCCTGAGATGTGCGAAGCTCCTTAACTTTTGATTCCAATTTGCTGACCATAAAATCACTAAGTTCTCGTTTCGTTTCCTCAAGCGCGCGCTCCTCTTTAGCTCTAGCCAGCTGTTTCTGAAGATCTTTAATCTCGCGTTTTTGAGCTTCGGCCTGGGCCTTTGAAGCAGCTTCGTCTTTTTTCACTTTATCTACCAGTGTAAGCAGAATTTTATCTTTTTCCAAAGCTTCGTTTCTCAGTCTGATAACTTCGGAGCGTAAATTATTAAACGCAATTTCATAGCTTTCATCTTCGGCGCTCTTTTGGGCTCTTAGTGCGTTGCTTAGGATCAGGCCCTATACGAAAAAGAATTCATATAAGAAAAAAGGAATGAGTTGCGTAAAAATAAGGGGATTTTTCAAGTGTTTAATTCCTATACCTTCAGGCTGTTGTACGCAAGACTGTCTGCGAGATCTTCTTTCGTCATGGCGCTTAATCCAGATTCAAGCTTCGGGAAACCAATACTTCTGGCCATTTCTCGGCAGACAGATAGCTCTTTGTTGTCAGGCAGGCAGTATAAGAAGTCATCTTCATTCGTTCCATTGAATATTACTGCCCCCTTCGGATATTTTAGTTCCTTTGCATAATGGATGGCTTCATGAGTTTCTTCTTCAGATAGCTTCTTCCCCGAAGCATGTCGTATCATGTAATCACGCATGCTGGCAGGTGCTTCGGGGATGGCGGTGTCAGTTTCTTCAACTAATACTGGTTCTGGAATTTTTATTGCTTCGGCTTCAAAAGGTTGCTCCTTGCAGGGCTCTGAAGGCCCAGCTTCAGCTTGTTGAGCCGAAGCTTCAGTAGAAGCTTCAGCAATTTCAACACTCTTTTTTGGAATTGTGCTTGAAGACTTAATTGTCTCCAAGACGTCTAGTACATTTACCATTCTTTTCCTTTTTGGGGTCACTGATGGCCCCTTTTGGTTTTTTGCTGTTTCAATATTTACTGCAGGACTCAAAACTTCTAATGTTTTTTCCTTAGTCGGCTTTTTCGCTTCTTCCATTTTTTCTGTGGATGGTGCTTCGGCCATCTCTGCAGTTTCTGGCAGCAAGGTTGGCTGTTCAGCTTCGGTGGCCGAAGAAGCTTCTCCGGTGAACTCAGGCACCGAAGCTGGTTCAATATAGCGTGGCCGGTGTGTGAGGACTTTTATCCTCTTTCTCTTTGATTCTGGCTCGCTAGGAGCAGTTGCAGCTTCCTCTTCTACAGAGGTTGTGTTCTTTCTTTTCTGCCCTCGAGTGGGATAACGATAGTCAGGGTAGACAAACCCAATGGCATCGAATACCCGATTCAGTCTCTTCTTTTTTCGGCCTCCGAAGGCTGCTCACATTGCATTATCTTCAGCCTTCGAGTAGGTCCCGAGTAGCTCATCACTTAAATTTTCAATGCTCTTCAACCAGTCATCATCAGGTTCAACGAATTTATCAGCATATTTGAATGTGTATTTCAGTCTAACTAGACCGCCTTCGTCGGGCTCTTTAATGGTCTCCTTCGGCATTTCCCACTTCTCCTCAAGTGGCCATACCCTGAATGCAATGTGTTCTTGGACCAAGTCCCTTGACCCAATAAACGAGCAGACTACCCCAAAGGCCCTTTGGCACTCTTCGGCGGCTTCATCCATTTCAACCTTCGGCCTCCGAAGGCCGAAGCTTTGCCAAATAGGACGCATAATTATACCTTTGATGTCTTCTCGTGCTGATAAGTCATTCTTCACATAAAACCATTCTGTCATCCAATCCCCGGGCCATCTCTTCCGAAAGGTTGGTACGGGACAGCTTGCCCCGGACCGAGAAACGAAGCTGTAGCAGCCAAAGTTGTTATGGTACTGTTCCTTGCCCCAAGGCTTTGTTTCATATAATAATTCATGAACATTACAGAAGCTTCTTGCGTCAGGCTTCAGACCTTGGCTCCTCGCGGCCCACACGAAGATATTTAGCCTTATAATTGCCTCGGGAGTAAGTTGATGAAGATAGACTTCGAAGATTTTCAACACCTCCACGACGAAGCTGCTCAAGGGGAATCGCAGTCCAGCTTTCAAAAAGCTTCGGTACACCACAACTTCATTTTCTTCAGGGTGTGGACAAGTTTTTTCCCCTTCGTCCGCCCTCACAATGGACAGATCCCGGAAATACCTTCCTCTCATATTAACAAGATGATTCTCTTTGATAGTTGATTTACCATAAACTGAATGGCTTGGGCGCCAGGGGCGATCTTCGGAGTCTTCGCCACCGCTGTCCATATCATAACTTTCACTGTCACCAGTATCTTCAGACAGCCCCTCCAGAATTTCCTTGGTAATCTTTTCTGTGTTGGACTTCGACATCGCTATAAGAAACCCTAGGTTCTTCTCTTCATCAAGACTCAGCTTCATCTCAGCAGCAGCCTTCTTAGCAGCTTCAGACATCTTCGGAAGCGCTAAAAAAACTGTTTTTAAAAAGCCGAAGCTTCAAAGCTAAAAACTTAGCAGATCACAGTGCGCAAGAGCTAAAAAATGAATGAGCAGGAGTGGTTGGCCAGAAAGCGTGCGAAATAAGTTTGCGGCATGGCCGTATTTATGCGCTTGATGCGTTGAAAGTTGAAAGACCCCACTTGTCATTGAATGTTGCTATTCTAGCAAAGGGAAGGTGTTTTTTCGGACCTTCGGCTCAAGGCCTTCGTCCATATCGCAATCTGAATTTATTATTTACAAATTAATATTGCGAGGGGCTACTGTTGGGGGCCTTCGTCCTCCGAAGGTCCTCAAAAACATGATTTGACAATGTTTTCCGAGTGGATTATGTGAACAGGTATTTTCGGATCCAGAATTATGAATATGGAGCACGGCCAGGACGAAGCCTGAACCAGACGAAGGTCGAGTGTAGCCGAAGCTGTGCGCAGGGAAGCTTCGGCGCGATGGCAGAAGGGGGAACCGACTCAAAGATGAAAAGACTTCGGGGGCCTCGACAGATTTCCATAAGCCGTTAACAAATGTAATGGACATGGATGTAATTTTACGTGGGCTGCGTCCCGCGTCTATAAATAGATGAACAGTACTCCCGTACTGTTCACGCTGACTTGGCATTTGCTTTTGGCATCACGCTCGTACTTTACACCTTCTCTCAGGACCGAAGGTACATTTGTAATTTGGAATCATTTCTGTTTTTCCATGTTAATAAAATAGAAATGATTCTATGGTGATGCTTATATCATATTTCATGCTTTATGTGAGTCCTTCGTCATTACTTGTTATGTTTACGAAGGTATGTCTCTCATGACCTTCGTCCGAGACTCATTATTTCCCGAAGGAACATAATGCTTCGAAGGACGAAGGATTTTAACACTTAACACTTTTTATGTTGCCTTGTTCTTAACTCTTAGCACTTGAGAACAAGTCCCCAACAGCTATTTTCGACAAAAATGGGGGTTGTGTGGCCATTGATCATCGACGAGAGGCTCATACACCTCACCCCACATATGTTTCCTTGCCATAGATCACATTCTTGGATTTCTGGTGGAGACCATTTCTTGGTCAAAAATCCGTAGGTCTTAGCCTCTAGTATTATTGAAAATGGTCGCTCATGGCTATTTTCATAAAAAATGGGGGTTGTGTGGCCATTGATCATCGACCAAGCCATGAACGACCATTTTCAAAAATACCAAAGGCTAACACGTACGGATTTTTGACCAAGAAATGGTCTCCACCAGAAATCCAAGAATGTGATCTATGGCAAGGAAACATATGTGGGGTGAGGTTTATGAACCTCTAGTCGATGAAAATGGCCACACAACCCCCATTTTTTATGAAAATAGCGATGAGCGACCTTGAAAATAGCCATGAGCGACCATTTTCAATACTACTAGAGGCTAACACCTACGGATTTTAGACCAAGAAATGGTCCCCACCAGAAATCCAAGAATGTGATCTATGGCAAGGAAACATATGTGGGGTGAGGTGTATGAGCCTCTGGTCGATGATCAATGGCCACACAACCCCCATTTTTGTCGAAAATAGCCATGAACGACCATTTTCAAAAATATCGTAGGCTAACACCTACGGATTTTTGACCAAGAAATGGTCTCCACCAGAAATCCAAGAATGTGATCTATGACAAGGAAACATATGTGGGGTGAGGTGTATGAGCCTCTGGTCGACGATCAATGGCCACAGAACACCCATTTTGCCGAAAATAGCCATGAGCGACCATTTTCAATAATATTAGAGGCTAAGACCTACGGATTTTTGACCAAGAAATGGTCTCCACCAGAAATCCAAGAATGTGATCTATGGCGAGGAAACATATGTGGGGTGAGGTGTATGAGCGTCTGGTCGATGATCAATGGCCACACAACCCCCATTTTTGTCGAAAATAGCCATGAACGACCATTTTCAATAATACCGAAGGCTAACACCTACAGATTTTTGACCAAGAAATGGTCTCCACCAGAAATCCAAGAATGTGATCTATGGCAAGGAAACATATGTGGGGTGAGGTGTATGAGCCTCTGGTCGATGATCAATGGCCACACAACCCCCATTTTTGTCGAAAATAGCCATGAACGACCATTTTCAAAAATATCGTAGGCTAACACCTACGGATTTTTGACCAAGAAATGGTCTCCACCAGAAATCCAAGAATGTGATCTACGACAAGGAAACATATGTGGGTGAGGTGTATGAGCCTCTGGTCGACGATCAATGGCCACAGAACCCCCATTTTGCCGAAAATAGCCATGAGCGACCATTTTCAATAATATTAGAGGCTAAGACCTACGGATTTTTGACCAAGAAATGGTCTCCACCAGAAATCCAAGAATGTGATCTATGGCGAGGAAACATATGTGGGGTGAGGTGTATGAGCCTCTGGTCGATGATCAATGGCCACACAACCCCCATTTTTGTCGAAAATAGCCATGAACGACCATTTTCAATAATACCGAAGGCTAACACCTACGGATTTTTGACCAAGATATGGTCTCCACCAGAAATCCAAGAATGTGATCTATGGCAAGGAAACATATGTGGGGTGAGGTGTACGAGCCTCTGGTCGATGATCAATGGCCACAGAACCCCCATTTTGCCGAAAATAGCCATGAACGACCATTTTCAATAATACCGAAGGCTAACACCTACGGATTTTTGACCAAGAAATGGTCTCCACCAGAAATCCAAGAATGTGATCTATGGCAAGGAAACATATGTGGGGTGAGGTGTACGAGCCTCTGGTCGATGATCAATGGCCACAGAACCCCCATTTTGCCGAAAATAGCCATGAACGACCATTTTCAATAATACCGAAGGCTAACACGTACGAGTTTTTGACCAAGAAATGGTCTCCACCAAAAATCCAAGAATGTGATCTATGGCAAGGAAACATATGTGGGGTGAGGTGTATGAGCCTCTGGTCGATGATCAATGGCCACACAACCCCCATTTTTGTCGAAAATAGCCATGAACGACCATTTTCAATAATATCGAAGGCTAACACCTACGGTTTTTTGACCAAGAAATGGACTCCACCAGAAATCCAAGAATGTGATCTACAACAAGGAAACATATGTGGGGTGAGGTGTATGAGCCTCTGGTCGACGATCAATGGCCACACAACCCCCATTTTGCCGAAAATAGCCATGAATGACCATTTTCAATAATACTGAAGGCTAACACGTACGCGTTTTTAACCAAGAAATGGTTTCCACTAGAAATCCAAGAATGTAATCTATGGCAAGGAAACATATGTGGGGTGAGGTTTATGAGCCTCTAGTCGATGATAAATGGCCACACAACCCCCATTTTTTATGAAAATAGCCATGAGCGACCTTGAAATAGCCATGAGCGACCATTTTCAATAATACTAGAGGCTAACACCTACGGATTTTAGACCAAGAAATGGTCTCCACCAGAAATCCAAGAATGTGATCTATGGCAAGGAAACAAATGTGGGGTGAGGTGTATGAGCGTCTGGTCGATGATCAATGGCCACACAACCCCCATTTTTGTCGAAAATAGCCATGAACGACCATTTTCAATAATACCGAAGGCTAACACCTACGGATTTTTGACCAAGAAATGGTCTCCACCAGAAATCCAAGAATGTGATCTATGGCAAGGAAACATATGTGGGGTGAGGTGTATGAGCCTCTAGTCGATGATCAATGGCCACACAACCCCCATTTTTGTCGAAAATAGCCATGAATGACCATTTTCAAAAATACCAAAGGCTAACACGTATGGATTTTTGACCAAGAAATGGTCTCCACCAGGAATCCAAGAATGTGATCTATGGCAAGGAAACATATGTGGGGTGAGGTGTATGATCCTCTGGTCGGTGATCAATGGCCACACAACCCCCATTTTGCCGAAAATAGCCATGAACGACCATTTTCAATAATACCGAAGGCTAACACGTACGAGTTTTTAACCAAGAAATGGTCTCCACCAGAAATCCAAGAATGTGATCTATGGCAAGGAAACATATGTGGGGTGAGGTTTATGAGCCTCTAGGTGATGATAAATGGCCACACAACCCCCATTTTTTATGAAAATAGCCATGAGCGACCATTTTCAATAATACTAGAGGCTAAGACCTACGGATTTTAGACCAAGAAATGGTCTCCACCAGAAATCCAAGAATGTGATCTATGGCAAGGAAACATATGTGGGGTGAGGTGTATGAGCATCTGGTCGATGATCAATGGCCACACAGCCCCATTTTTGTCGAAAATAGCCATGAACGACCATTTTCAATAATACCGAAGGCTAACACCTACGGATTTTTGACCAAGAAATGGTCTCCACCAGAAATCCAAGAATGTGATCTATGGCAAGGAAACATATGTGGGGTGAGGTGTATGAGCCTCTAGTCGATGATCAATGGCCACACAACCCCCATTTTTGTCGAAAATAGCCATGAACGACCATTTTCAATAATACCGAAGGCTAACACCTACGGATTTTTGACCAAGAAATGGTCTCCACCAGAAATCCAAGAATGTGATCTATGGCAAGGAAACATATGTTGGGTGAGGTGTATGAGCCTCTGGTCGATGATCAATGGCCACACAACCCCCATTTTGCCGAAAATAGCCATGAATGACCATTTTCAATAATACCGAAGGCTAACACGTACGAGTTTTTAACCAAGAAATGGTTTCCACCAGAAATCCAAGAATGTAATCTATGGCAAGGAAACATATGTGGGGTGAGGTTTATGAGCCTCTAGTCGATGATAAATGGCCACACAACCCCCATTTTTTATGAAAATAGCCATGAGCGACCTTGAAAATAGCCATGAGCGACCATTTTCAATAATACTAGAGGCTAACACCTACGGATTTTAGACCAAGAAATGGTCTCCACCAGAAATCCAAGAATGTGATCTATGGCAAGGAAACATATGTGGGGTGAGGTGTATGAGCGTCTGGTCGATGATCAATGGCCACACAACCCCCATTTTTGTCGAAAATAGCCATGAACGACCATTTTCAATAATACCGAAGGCTAACACCTACGGATTTTTGACCAAGAAATGTCTGCACCAGAAATCCAAGAATGTGATCTATGGCAAATAAACATATGTGGGGTGAGGTGTATGAGCCTCTAGTCGATGATCAATGGCCACACAACCCCCATTTTTGTCGAAAATAGCCATGAATGACCATTTTCAAAAATACCAAAGGCTAACACGTACGGATTTTTAACCAAGAAATGGTCTCCACCAGAAATCCAAGAATGTGATCTATGGCAAGGAAATATATGTGGGGTGAGGTGTACGAGCCTCTGGTTGATGATCAATGGCCACACAACCCCCATTTTGCCGAAAATAGCCATGAATGACCATTTTCAATAATACCGAAGGCTAACACGTACGAGTTTTTAACCAAGAAATGGTTTCCACCAGAAATCCAAGAATGTAATCTATGGCAAGGAAACATATGTGGGGTGAGGTTTATGAGCCTCTAGTCGATGATAAATGGCCACACAAGCCCCATTTTTTATGAAAATAGCCATGAGTGACCTTGAAAATAGCCATGAGCGACCATTTTCAATAATACTAGAGGCTAACACCTACGGATTTTAGAACAAGAAATGGTCTCCACTAGAAATCCAAGAATGTGATCTATGGCAAGGAAACATATGTGGGGTGAGGTATACGAGCGTCTGGTCGATGATCAATGGCCACACAACCCCCATTTTTGTCGAAAATAGCCATGAACGACCATTTTCAATAATACCGAAGGCTAACACCTACGGATTTTTGACCAAGAAATGGTCTCCACCAGAAATCCAAGAATGTGATCTATGGCAAGGAAACATATGTGGGGTGAGGTGTATGAGCCTCTGGTCGACGATCAATGGCCACACAACCCTAATTTTTGTCGAAAATAGCCATGAACGACCATTTTCAATGACACTGAAGGCTAACACCTACGGATTTTTGACCAAGAAATGGTCTCCACCATAAATCCAAGAATGTGATCTATGGCAAGGAAACATATGTGTAGTGAGGTGTATGAGCCTCTGGTCGAAGATCAATGGCCACACAACCCCCATTTTAGTCGAAAATAGCCATGAATGTCCATTTTCAAAAATACCAAAGGCTAACACGTACGGATTTTTGACCAAGAAATGGTCTCCACCAGAAATCCAAGAATGTGATCTATGGCAAGGAAACATATGTGGGGTGAGGTGTACGAGCCTCTGGTCGATAATGAATGGTCACACAACTCCCATTTTGCCGAAAATAGCCATGAACGACCATTTTCAATAATACCGAAGGCTAACACGTACGAGTTTTTAACCAAGAAATGGTCTCCACCAGAAATCCAAGAATGTGATCTATGGCAAGGAAACATATGTGGGGCGAGGTTTATGAGCCTCTAGTCGATGATAAATGGCCACACAACCCCCATTTTTTATGAAAATAGCCATGAGCGACCTTGAAAATAGCCATGAGTGACCATTTTCAATAATACTAGAGGCTAACACCTATGGATTTTAGACCAAGAAATGGTCTCCACCAGAAATCCAAGAATGTGATCTATGACAAGGAAACATATGTGGGGTGAGGTGTATGAGCGTCTGGTCGATGATCAATGGCCACACAACCCCCATTTTTGTCGAAAATAGCCATGAACGACCATTTTCAATAATACCGAAGGCTAACACCTACGGATTTTTGACCAAGAAATGGTCTCCACCAAAAATCCAAGAATGTGATCTATGGCATGGAAACATATGTGGAGTGAGGTGTATGAGCCTCTGGTCGATGATCAATGGCCACACAACCCCCATTTTTGTCGAAAATAGCCATGAACGACCATTTTCAATAATACCGAAGGCTAACACCTACGGATTTTTGACCAAGATATGGTCTCCACCAGAAATCCAAGAATGTGATCTATGGCAAGGAAACATATGTGGGGTGAGGTGTACGAGCCTCTGGTCGATGATCAATGGCCACACAACCCCCATTTTTGTCGAAAATAGCCATGAATGACCATTTACAATAATACCGAAGGCTAACAACTACGGATTTTTGACCAAGAAATGGTCTCCACTAGAAATCCAAGAATGTGATCTATGGAAAGGAAACATATGTGGGGTGAGGTGTACGAGCCTTTGGTCGATGATCAATGGCCACAGAACCCCCATTTTGCCGAAAATAGCCATGAACGACCATTTTCAATAATACCGAAGGCTAACACGTACGAGTTTTTGACCAAGAAATGGTCTCCACCAAAAATCCAAGAATGTGATCTATGGCAAGGAAACATATGTGGGGTGAGGTGTACGAGCCTCTGGTTGATGATCAATGGCCACACAACCCCCATTTTGCCGAAAATAGACATGAATGACCATTTTCAATAATACCGAAGGCTAACACGTACGAGTTTTTAACCAAGAAATGGTTTCCACCAGAAATCCAAGAATGTAATCTATGGCAAGGAAACATATGTGGGGTGAGGTTTATGAGCCTCTAGTCGATGATAAATGGCCACACAACCCCCATTTTTTATGAAAATAGCCATGAGCGACCTTGAAAATAGCCATGAGCGACCATTTTCAATAATACTAGAGGATAACACCTACGGATTTTAGACCAAGAAATGGTCTCCACCAGAAATCCAAGAATGTGATCTATGGCAAGGAAACATATGTGGGGTGAGGTGTATGAGCGTCTGGTCGATGATCAATGGCCACACAACCCCCATTTTTGTCGAAAATAGCCATGAACGACCATTTTCAATAATACCGAAGGCTAACACCTAAGGATTTTTGACCAAGAAATGGTCTCCACCAGAAATCCAAGAATGTGATCTATGGCAAGGAAACATATGTGGGGTGAGGTGTATGAGCCTCTGGTCGACGATCAATGGCCACACAACCCTAATTTTTGTCGAAAATAGCCATGAACGACCATTTTCAATGACACTGAAGGCTAACACCTACGGATTTTTGACCAAGAAATGGTCTCCACCATAAATCCAAGAATGTGATCTATGGCAAGGAAACATATGTGTAGTGAGGTGTATGAGCCTCTGGTCGAAGATCAATGGCCACACAACCCCCATTTTTGTCGAAAATAGCCATGAATGACCATTTTCAAAAATACCAAAGGCTAACACGTACGGATTTTTGACCAAGAAATGGTCTCCACCAGAAATCCAAGAATGTGATCTATGGCAAGGAAACATATGTGGGGTGAGGTCTACGAGCCTCTGGTCGATAATGAATGGCCACACAACCCCCATTTTGCCGAAAATAGCCATGAACGACCATTTTCAATAATACCGAAGGCTAACACGTACGAGTTTTTAACCAAGAAATGGTCTCCACCAGAAATCCAAGAATGTGATCTATGGCAAGGAAACATATGTGGGGCGAGGTTTATGAGCCTCTAGTCGATGATAAATGGCCACACAACCCCCATTTTTTATGAAAATAGCCATGAGCGACCTTGAAAATAGCCATGAGCGACCATTTTCAATAATACTAGAGGCTAACACCTATGGATTTTAGACCAAGAAATGGTCTCCACCAGAAATCCAAGAATGTGATCTATGGCAAGGAAACATATGTGGGGTGAGGTGTATGAGCGTCTGGTCGATGATCAATGGCCACACAACCCCCATTTTTGTCGAAAATAGCCATGAACGACAATTTTCAATAATACCGAAGGCTAACACCTACGGATTTTTGACCAAGAAATGGTCTCCACCAGAAATCCAAGAATGTGATCTATGGCAAGGAAACATATGTGGGGTGAGGTGTATGAGCCTCTGGTCGATGATCAATGGCCACACAACCCCCATTTTTGTCGAAAATAGCCATGAACGACCATTTTCAATAATACCGAAGGCTAACACCTACGGATTTTTGACCAAGAAATGGTCTCCACCAGAAATCCAAGAATGTGATCTATGGCAAGGAAACATATGTGGGGTGAGGTGTATGAGCGTCTGGTCGATGATCAATGGCCACACAACCCCCATTTTTGTCGAAAATAGCCATGAATGACCATTTACAATAATACCGAAGGCTAACACCTACGGATTTTTGACCAAGAAATGGTCTCCACCAGAAATCCAAAAATGTGATCTATGGAAAGGAAACATATGTGGGGTGAGGTGTACGAGCCTCTGGTCGATGATCAATGGCCACAGAACCCCCATTTTGCCGAAAATAGCCATGAACGACCATTTTCAAGAATACCGAAGGCTAACACGTACGAGTTTTTGACAAAGAAATGGTCTCCACCAAAAATCCAAGAATGTGATCTATGGCAAGGAAACATATGTGGGGTGAGGTGTATGAGCGTCTGGTCGATGATCAATGGCCACACAACCCCCATTTTTGTTGAAAATAGCCATGAATGACCATTTACAATAATACCGAAGGCTAACACCTACGGATTTTTGACCAAGAAATGGTCTCCACCAGAAATCCAAGAATGTGATCTATGACAAGGAAACATATGTGGGGTGAGGTGTATGAGCCTCTGGTCGACGATCAATGGCCACACAACCCTAATTTTTGTCGAAAATAGCCATGAACGACCATTTTCAATGACACTGAATGCTAACACCTACGGATTTTTGACCAAGAAATGGTCTCCACCATAAATTCAAGAATGTGATCTATGGCAAGGAAACATATGTGGGGTGAGGTGTATGAGCCTCAGGTCGATGATCAATGGCCACACAACCCCCATTTTTGTCGAAAATAGCCATGAATGACCATTTACAATAATACCGAAGGCTAACACCTACGGATTTTTGACCAAGAAATGGTCTCCACCAGAAATCCAAGAATGTGATCTATGGCAAGGAAACATATGTGGGGTGAGGTGTATGAGCCTCTGGTCGATGATCAATGGCCACACAACCCCCATTTTTGTCGAAAATAGCCATGAACGACCATTTTCAATAATATCGAAGGCTAACACCTACGGATTTTTGACCAAGAAATGGTCTCCACCAGAAATCCAAGAATGTGATCTACGACAAGGAAACATATGTGGGGTGAGGTGTATGAGCCTCTGGTCGACGATCAATGGCCACACAACCCCCATTTTGCCGAAAATAGCCATGAATGACCATTTTCAATAATACCGAAGGCTAACACGTACGAGTTTTTAACCAAGAAATGGTTTCCACCAGAAATCCAAGAATGTAATCTATGGCAAGGAAACATATGTGGGGTGAGGTTTATGAGCCTCTAGTCGATGATAAATGGCCACACAACCCCCATTTTTTATGAAAATAGCCATGAGCGACCTTGATAATAGCCATGAGCGACCATTTTCAATAATACTAGAGGCTAACACCTACGGATTTTAGACCAAGAAATGGTCTCCACCAGAAATCCAAGAATGTGATCTATGGCAAGGAAACATATGTGGGGTGAGGTGTATGAGCGTCTGGTCGATGATCAATGGCCACACAACCCCCATTTTTGTTGAAAATAGCCATGAACGACCATTTTCAATAATACCGAAGGCTAACACCTACGGATTTTTGACCAAGAAATGGTCTCCACCAGAAATCCAAGAATGTGATCTATGGCAAGGAAACATATGTGGGGTGAGGTGTATGAGCCTCTGGTCGACGATCAATGGCCACACAACCCTAATTTTTGTCGAAAATAGCCATGAACGACCATTTTCAATGACACTGAAGGCTAACACCTACGGATTTTTGACCAAGAAATGGTCTCCACCATAAATCCAAGAATGTGATCTATGGCAAGGAAACATATGTGTAGTGAGGTGTATGAGCCTCTGGTCGAAGATCAATGGCCACACAACCCCCATTTTTGTCGAAAATAGCCATGAATGACCATTTTCAAAAATACCAAAGGCTAACACGTTCGGATTTTTGACCAAGAAATGGTCTCCACCAGAAATCCAAGAATGTGATCTATGGCAAGGAAACATATGTGGGGTGAGGTGTACGAGCCTCTGGTCGATGATCAATGGCCACACAACCCCCATTTTGCCGAAAATAGCCATGAACGACCATTTTCAATAATACCGAAGGCTAACACGTACGAGTTTTTAACCAAGAAATGGTCTCCACCAGAAATCCAAGAATGTGATCTATGGCAATGAAACATATGTGGGGTGAGGTTTATGAGCCTCTAGTCGATGATAAATGGCCACACAACCCCCATTTTTTATGAAAATAGCCATGAGCGACCTTGAAAATAGCCATGAGCGACCATTTTCAATAATACTAGAGGCTAACACCTACGGATTTTAGACCAAGAAATGGTCTCCACCAGAAATCCAAGAATGTGATCTATGGCAAGGAAACATATGTGGGGTGAGGTGTATGAGCGTCTGGTCGATGATCAATGGCCACACAACTCCCATTTTTGTCGAAAATAGCCATGAACGACCATTTTCAATAATACCTAAGGCTAACACCTACGGATTTTTGACCAAGAAATGGTCTCCACCAGAAATCCAAGAATGTGATCTATGGCAAGGAAACATATGTGGGGTGAGGTGTATGAGCCTCTGGTCGACGATCAATGGCCACACAACCCTAATTTTTGTCGAAAATAGCCATGAACGACCATTTTCAATGACACTGAAGGCTAACACCTACGGATTTTTGACCAAGAAATGGTCTCCACCATAAATCCAAGAATGTGATCTATGGCAAGGAAACATATGTGTAGTGAGGTGTATGAGCCTCTGGTCGAAGATCAATGGCCACACAACCCCCATTTTTGTCGAAAATAGCCATGAATGACCATTTTCAAAAATACCAAAGGCTAACACGTTCGGATTTTTGACCAAGAAATGGTCTCCACCAGAAATCCAAGAATGTGATCTATGGCAAGGAAACATATGTGGGGTGAGGTGTACGAGCCTCTGGTCGATGATCAATGGCCACACAACCCCCATTTTGCCGAAAATAGCCATGAACGACCATTTTCAATAATACCGAAGGCTAACACGTACGAGTTTTTAACCAAGAAATGGTCTCCACCAGAAATCCAAGAATGTGATCTATGGCAATGAAACATATGTGGGGTGAGGTTTATGAGCCTCTAGTCGATGATAAATGGCCACACAACCCCCATTTTTTATGAAAATAGCCATGAGCGACCTTGAAAATAGCCATGAGCGACCATTTTCAATAATACTAGAGGCTAACACCTACGGATTTTAGACCAAGAAATGGTCTCCACCAGAAATCCAAGAATGTGATCTATGGCAAGGAAACATATGTGGGGTGAGGTGTATGAGCGTCTGGTCGATGATCAATGGCCACACAACCCCCATTTTTGTCGAAAATAGCCATGAACGACCATTTTCAATAATACCTAAGGCTAACACCTACGGATTTTTGACCAAGAAATGGTCTCCACCAGAAATCCAAGAATGTGATCTATGGCAAGGAAACATATGTGGGGTGAGGTGTATGAGCCTCTGGTCGACGATCAATGGCCACACAACCCTAATTTTTGTCGAAAATAGCCATGAACGACCATTTTCAATGACACTGAAGGCTAACACCTACGGATTTTTGACCAAGAAATGGTCTCCACCATAAATCCAAGAATGTGATCTATGGCAAGGAAACATATGTGTAGTGAGGTGTATGAGCCTCTGGTCGAAGATCAATGGCCACACAACCCCCATTTTTGTCGAAAATAGCCATGAATGACCATTTTCAAAAATACCAAAGGCTAACACATTCGGATTTTTGCCCAAGAAATGGTCTCCACCAGAAATCCAAGAATGTGATCTATGGCAAGGAAACATATGTGGGGTGAGGTGTACGAGCCTCTGGTCGATGATCAATGGCCACAGAACCCCCATTTTGCCGAAAATAGCCATGAACGACCATTTTCAATAATACCGAAGGCTAACACGTACGAGTTTTTGACCAAGAAATGGTCTCCACCAAAAATCCAAGAATGTGATCTATGGCAAGGAAACATATGTGGGGTGAGATTTATGAGCCTCTAGTCGATGATAAATGGCCACACAACCCCCATTTTTTTATGAAAATAGCCATGAGCGACCATTTTCAATAATATTAGAGGCTAAGACCTACGGATTTTTGACCAAGAAATGGTCTCCACCAGAAATCCAAGAATGTGATCTATGGCAAGGAAACATATGTGGGGTGAGGTGTATGAGCCTCTGGTCGATGATCAATGGCCACACAACCCCCATTTTTGTCGAAAATAGCCATGAATGACCATTTACAATAATACCGAAGGCTAACACCTACGGATTTTTGACCAAGAAATGGTCTCCACCAGAAATCCAAGAATGTGATCTATGGCAAGGAAACATATGTGGGGTGAGGTGTATGAGCCTCTGGTCGATGATCAATGGCCACACAACTCCCATTTTTGTCGAAAATAGCCATGAACGACCATTTTCAATAATATCGAAGGCTAACACCTACGGATTTTTGACCAAGAAATGGTCTCCACCAGAAATCCAAGAATGTGATCTACGACAAGGAAACATATGTGGGGTGAGGTGTATGAGCTACTGGTCGACGATCAATGGCCACACAACCCCCATTTTGCCGAAAATAGCCATGAATGACCATTTTCAATAATACCGAAGGCTAACACGTACGAGTTTTTAACCAAGAAATGGTTTCCACCAGAAATCCAAGAATGTAATCTATGGCAAGGAAACATATGTGGGGTGAGGTTTATGAGCCTCTAGTCGATGATAAATGGCCACACAACCCCCATTTTTTATGAAAATAGCCATGAGCGACCTTGAAAATAGCCATGAGCGACCATTTTCAATAATATTAGAGGCTAAGACCTACGGATTTTTGACCAAGAAATGGTCTCCACCAGAAATACAAGAATGTGATCTATGGCAAGGAAACATATGTGGGGTGAGGTGTATGAGCCTCTGGTCGATGATCAATGGCCACACAACCCCCATTTTTGTCGAAAATAGACATGAATGACCATTTACAATAATACCGAAGGCTAACACCTACGGATTTTTGACCAAGAAATGGTCTCCACCAGAAATCCAAGAATGTGATCTATGGCAAGGAAACATATGTGGGGTGAGGTGTATGAGCCTCTGGTCGATAATCAATGGCCACACAACCCCCATTTTTGTCGAAAATAGCCATGAACGACCATTTTCAATAATATCGAAGGCTAACACCTATGGATTTTTGACCAAGAAATGGTCTCCACCAGAAATCCAAGAATGTGATCTACGACAAGGAAACATATGTGGGGTGAGGTGTATGAGCCTCTGGTCGACGATCAATGGCCACACAACCCCCATTTTGCCGAAAATAGCCATGAATGACCATTTTCAATAATACCGAAGGCTAACACGTACGAGTTTTTAACCAAGAAATGGTTTCCACCAGAAATCCAAGAATGTAATCTATGGCAAGGAAACATATGTGGGGTGAGGTTTATGAGCCTCTAGTCGATGATAAATGGCCACACAACCCCCATTTTTTATGAAAATAGCCATGAGCGACCATTTTCAATAATACTAGAGGCTAACACCTACGGATTTTAGACCAAGAAATGGTCTCCACCAGAAATCCAAGAATGTGATCTATGGCAAGGAAACATATGTGGGGTGAGGTGTATGAGCGTCTGGTCGATGATCAATGGCCACACAACCCCCATTTTTGTCGAAAATAGCCATGAACGACCATTTTCAATAATACCGAAGGCTAACACCTACGGAATTTTGACCAAGAAATGGTCTCCACCAGAAATCCAAGAATGTGATCTATGGCAAGGAAACATATGTGGGGTGAGGTGTATGAGCCTCTGGTCGACGATCAATGGCCACACAACCCCCATTTTTTATGAAAATAGCCATGAGCGACCTTGAAAATAGCCATGAGCGACCATTTTCAATAATACTAGAGGCTAACACCTACGGATTTTAGACCAAGAAATGGTCTCCACCAGAAATCCAAGAATGTGATCTATGGCAAGGAAACATATGTGGGGTGAGGTGTATGAGCGTCTGTTCGATGATCAATGGCCACACAACCCCCATTTTTGTCGAAAATAGCCATGAACGACCATTTTCAATAATACCGAAGGCTAACACCTACGGATTTTTGACCAAGAAATGGTCTCCACCAGAAATCCAAGAATGTGATCTATGGCAAGGAAACATATGTGGGGTGAGGTGTATGATCCTCTGGTCGATGATAAATGGCCACACAACCCCCATTTTTGTCGAAAATAGCCATGAACGACCATTTTCAATAATATCGAAGGCTAACACCTACGGATTTTTGACCAAGAAATGGTCTCCACCAGAAATCCAAGAATGTGATCTACGACAAGGAAACATATGTGGGGTGAGGTGTATGAGCCTCTGGTCGACGATCAATGGCCACACAACCCCCATTTTGCCGAAAATAGCCATGAATGACCATTTTCAATAATATCGAAGGCTAACACCTACGGATTTTTGACCAAGAAATGGTCTCCACCAGAAATCCAAGAATGTGATCTACGACAAGGAAACATATGTGGGGTGAGGTGTATGAGCCTCTGGTCGACGATCAATGGCCACACAACCCCTATTTTGCCGAAAATAGCCATGAATGACCATTTTCAATAATACCGAAGGCTAACACGTACGAGTTTTTAACCAAGAAATGGTTTCCACTAGAAATCCAAGAATGTAATCTATGGCAAGGAAACATATGTGGGGTGAGGTTTATCAGCCTCTAGTCGATGATAAATGGCCACACAACCCCCATTTTTTATGAAAATAG
The DNA here is from genome assembly GCF_902167145.1 of Zea mays. Classification (NCBI taxonomy): domain Eukaryota; kingdom Viridiplantae; phylum Streptophyta; class Magnoliopsida; order Poales; family Poaceae; genus Zea; species Zea mays. The sequence continues at coordinate 157,527,667 of NC_050102.1, forward strand.
CCATGAGCGACCTTGAAAATAGCCATGAGCGACCATTTTCAATAATACTAGAGGCTAACACCAACGGATTTTAGACCAAGAAATGGTCTCCACCAGAAATCCAAGAATGTGATCTATGGCAAGGAAACATATGTGGGGTGAGGTGTATGAGCGTTTGGTCGATGATCAATGGCCACACAACCCCCATTTTTGTCGAAAATAGCCATGAACGACCATTTTCAATAATACCGAAGGCTAACACCTACGGATTTTTGACCAAGAAATGGTCTCCACCAGAAATCCAAGAATGTGATCTATGGCAAGGAAACATATGTGGGGTGAGGTGTATGAGCCTCTGGTCGATGATCAATGGCCACACAACCTCCATTTTTGTCGAAAATAGCCATGAACGACCATTTTCAATAATATCGAAGGCTAACACCTACTGATTTTTGACCAAGAAATGGTCTCCACCAGAAATCCAAGAATGTGATCTACGACAAGGAAACATATGTGGGGTGAGGTGTATGAGCCTCTGGTCGACGATCAATGGCCACACAACCCCCATTTTGCCGAAAATAGCCATGAATGACCATTTTCAATAATATCGAAGGCTAACACCTACGGATTTTTGACCAAGAAATGGTCTCCACCAGAAATCTAAGAATGTGATCTACGACAAGGAAACATATGTGGGGTGAGGTGTATGAGCCTCTGGTCGACGATCAATGGCCACACAACCCCCATTTTGCCGAAAATAGCCATGAATGACCATTTTCAATAATACCGAAGGCTAACACGTACGAGTTTTTAACCAAGAAATGGTTTCCACCAGAAATCCAAGAATGTATTCTATGGCAATGAAACATATGTGGGGTGAGGTTTATGAGCCTCTAGTCGATGATAAATGGCCACACAACCCCCATTTTTTTATGAAAATAGCCATGAGCGACCTTGAAAATAGCCATGAGCGACCATTTTCAATAATACTAGAGGCTAACACCTACGGATTTTAGACCAAGAAATGGTCTCCACCAGAAATCCAAGAATGTGATCTATGGCAAGGAAACATATGTGGGGTGAGGTGTATGAGCGTCTGGTCGATGATCAATGGCCACACAACCCCCATTTTTGTCGAAAATAGCCATGAACGACCATTTTCAATAATACCGAAGGCTAACACCTACGGATTTTTTACCAAGAAATGGTCTCCACCAGAAATCCAAGAATGTGATCTATGGCAAGGAAACATATGTGGGGTGAGGTGTATGAGCCTCTAGTCGATGATCAATGGCCACACAACCCCCAATTTTGTCGAAAATAGCCATGAATGACCATTTTCAAAAATACCAAAGGCTAACACGTACGGATTTTTAACCAAGAAATGGTCTCCACCAGAAATCCAAGAATGTGATCTATGGCAAGGAAACATATGTGGGGTGAGGTGTACGAGCCTCTAGTCGATGATCAATGGCCACACAACCCCCATTTTGCCGAAAATAGCCATGAATGACCATTTTCAATAATACCGAAGGCTAACACGTACGAGTTTTTAACCAAGAAATGGTCTCCACCAGAAATCCAAGAATGTGATCTATGGCAAGGAAACATATGTGGGGTGAGGTGTATGAGCGTCTGGTCGATGATCAATGGCCACACAACCCCCATTTTTGTCGAAAATAGCCATGAACGACCATTTTCAATAATACCGAAGGCTAACACCTACGGATTTTTGACCAAGAAATGGTCTCCACCAGAAATCCCAGAATGTGATCTATGGCAAGGAAACATATGTGGGGTGAGGTGTATGAGCCTCTGGTCGACGATCAATGGCCACACAACCCTAATTTTTGTCGAAAATAGCCATGAACGACCATTTTCAATGACATTGAAGGCTAACACCTACGGATTTTTGACCAAGAAATGGTCTCCACCATAAATCCAAGAATGTGATCTATGGCAAGGAAACATATGTGTAGTGAGGTGTATGAGCCTCTGGTCGATGATCAATGGCCACACAACCCCCATTTTTGTCGAAAATAGCCATGAATGACCATTTACAATAATACCGAAGGCTAACACCTACGGATTTTTGACCAAGAAATGGTCTCCACCAGAAATCCAAGAATATGATCTATGGCAAGGAAACATATGTGGGGTGAGGTGTATGAGCCTCTGGTCGACGATCAATGGCCACACAACCCCCATTTGCCGAAAATAGCCATGAATGACCATTTTCAATAATACTGAAGGCTAACACGTACGAGTTTTTAACCAAGAAATGGTCTCCACCAGAAATCCAAGAATGTAATCTATGGCAAGGAAACATATGTGGGGTGAGGTTTATGAGCCTCTAGTCAATGATAAATGGCCACACAAGCTCCATTTTTTATGAAAATAGCCATGAGCGACCTTGAAAATAGCCATGAGCGACCATTTTCAATAATACTAGAGGCTAACACCTACGGATTTTAGACCAAGAAATGGTCTCCACCAGAAATCCAAGAATGTGATCTATGGCAAGGAAACATATGTGGGGTGAGGTGTATGAGCATCTGGTCGATGATCAATGGCCACACAACGCCCATTTTTGTCGAAAATAGCCATAAATGACCATTTTCAATAATACCGAAGGCTAACACCTACGGATTTTTGACCAAGAAATGGTCTCCACCAGAAATCCAAGAATGTGATCTATGGCAAGGAAACATATGTGGGGTGAGGTGTATGAGCCTCTAGTCGATGATCAATGGCCACACAACCCCCATTTTTGTCGAAAATAGCCATGAATGATCATTTTCAAAAATACCAAAGGCTAACACGTACGGATTTTTGACCAAGAAATGGTCTCCACCAGAAATCCAAGAATGTGATCTATGGCAAGGAAACATATGTGGGGTGAGGTGTACGAGCCTCTGGTCGATGATCAATGGCCACACAACCCCCATTTTGCCAAAAATAGCCATGAATGACCATTTTCAATAATACCGAAGGCTAACACGTACGAGTTTTTAACCAAGAAATGGTTTCCACCAGAAATCCAAGAATGTAATCTATGGCAAGGAAACATATGTGGGGTGAGGTTTATGAGCCTCTAGTCGATGATAAATGGCCACACAACCCCCATTTTTTATGAAAATAGCCATGAGCGACCTTGAAAATAGCCATGAGCGACCATTTTCAATAATACTAGAGGCTAACACCTACGGATTTTAGACCAAGAAATGGTCTCCACCAGAAATCCAAGAATGTGATCTATGGCAAGGAAACATATGTGGGGTGAGGTGTATGAGCGTCTGGTCGATGATCAATGGCCACACAACCCCCATTTTTGTCGAAAATAGCCATGAACGACCATTTTCAATAATACCGAAGGCTAACAGCTACGGATTTTTGACCAAGAAATGGTCTCCACCAGAAATCCAAGAATGTGATCTATGGCAAGGAAACATATGTGGGGTGAGGTGTATTAGCGTCTGGTCGATGATCAATGGCCACACAACCCCCATTTTTGTCGAAAATAGCCATGAACGACCATTTTCAATAATACCGAAGGCTAACACCTACGGATTTTTGACCAAGAAATGGTTTCCACCAGAAATCCAAGAATGTGATCTATGGCAAGGAAACATATGTGGGGTGAGGTGTATGAGCCTCTGGTCGATGATCAATGGCCACACAACCCCCATTTTTGTCGAAAATAGCCATGAACGACCATTTTCAATAATATCGAAGGCTAACACCTACGGATTTTTGACCAAGAAATGGTCTCCACCAGAAATCCAAGAATGTGATCTACGACAAGGAAACATATGTGGGGTGAGGTGTATGAGCCTCTGGTCGACGATCAATGGCCACACAACCCCCATTTTTTATGAAAATAGCCATGAGCGACCATTTTCAATAATACTAGAGGCTAACACCTACGGATTTTAGACCAAGAAATGGTCTCCACCAGAAATCCAAGAATGTGATCTATGGCAAGGAAACATATGTGGGGTGAGGTGTATTAGCGTCTGGTCGATGATCAATGGCCACACAACCCCCATTTTTGTCGAAAATAGCCATGAACGACCATTTTCAATAATACCGAAGGCTAACACCTACGGATTTTTGACCAAGAAATGGTTTCCACCAGAAATCCAAGAATGTGATCTATGGCAAGGAAACATATGTGGGGTGAGGTGTATGAGCCTCTGGTCGATGATCAATGGCCACACAACCCCCATTTTTGTCGAAAATAGCCATGAACGACCATTTTCAATAATATCGAAGGCTAACACCTACGGATTTTTGACCAAGAAATGGTCTCCACCAGAAATCCAAGAATGTGATCTACGACAAGGAAACATATGTGGGGTGAGGTGTATGAGCCTCTGGTCGACGATCAATGGCCACACAACCCCCATTTTGCCGAAAATAGCCATGAATGACCATTTTCAATAATATCGAAGGCTAACACCTACGGATTTTTGACCAAGAAATGGTCTCCACCAGAAATCCAAGAATGTGATCTACGACAAGGAAACATATGTGGGGTGAGGTGTATGAGCCTCTGGTCGACGATCAATGGCCACACAACCCCCATTTTGCCGAAAATAGCCATGAATGACCATTTTCAATAATACCGAAGGCTAACACGTACGAGTTTTTAACCAAGAAATGGTTTCCACCAGAAATCCAAGAATGTAATCTATGGCAAGGAAACATATGTGGGGTGAGGTTTATGAGCCTCTAGTCGATGATAAATGGCCACACAACCCCCATTTTTTATGAAAATAGCCATGAGCGACCTTGAAAATAGCCATGAGCGACCATTTTCAATAATACTAGAGGCTAACACCTATGGATTTTAGACCAAGAAATGGTCTCCACCAGAAATCCAAGAATGTGATCTATGGCAAGGAAACATATGTGGGGTGAGGTGTATGAGCGTCTGGTCGATGATCAATGGACACACAACCCCCATTTTTGTCGAAAATAGCCATGAACGACCATTTTCAATAATACCGAAGGCTAACCCCTACGGATTTTTGACCAAGAAATGGTCTCCACCAATAATCCAAGAATGTGATTTATGGCAAAGAAACATATGTGGGGTGATGTGTATGAGCCTCTGGTCGATGATCAATGGCCACACAACCCTAATTTTTGTCGAAAATAGCCATGAACGACCATTTTCAATGACACTGAAGGCTAACACCTACGGATTTTTGACCAAGAAATGGTCTCCACCATAAATCCAAGAATGTGATCTATGGCAAGGAAACATATGTGTAGTGAGGTGTATGAGCCTCTGGTCGAAGATCAATGGCCACACAACCCCCATTTTTGTCGAAAATAGCCATGAATGACCATTTTCAAAAATACCAAAGGCTAACACGTACGGATTTTTGACCAAGAAATGGTGTCCACCAGAAATCCAAGAATGTGATCTATGTCAAGGAAACATATGTGGGGTGAGGTGTACGAGCCTCTGGTCGATGATCAATGGCCACACAACCCCCATTTTGCCGAAAATAGCCATGAACGACCATTTTCAATAATACCGAAGGCTAACACGTACGAGTTTTTAACCAAGAAATGGTCTCCACCAGAAATCCAAGAATGTGATCTATGGCAATGAAACATATGTGGGGTGAGGTTTATGAGCCTCTAGTCGATGATAAATGGCCACACAACCCCCATTTTTTATGAAAATAGCCATGAGCGACCTTGAAAATAGCCATAAGCGACCATTTTCAATAATACTAGAGGCTAACACCTACGGATTTTAGACCAAGAAATGGTCTCCACCAGAAATCCAAGAATGTGATCTATGGCAAGGAAACATATGTGGGGTGAGGTGTATGAGCGTCTGGTCGATGATCAATGGCCACACAACCCCCATTTTTGTCGAAAATAGCCATGAACGACCATTTTCAATAATACCTAAGGCTAACACCTACGGATTTTTGACCAAGAAATGGTCTCCACCAGAAATCCAAGAATGTGATCTATGGCAAGGAAACATATGTGGGGTGAGGTGTATGAGCCTCTGGTCGACGATCAATGGCCACACAACCCTAATTTTTGTTGAAAATAGCCATGAATGACCATTTTCAATGACACTGAAGGCTAACACCTACGGATTTTTGACCAAGAAATGGTCTCCACCATAAATCCAAGAATGTGATCTATGGCAAGGAAACATATGTGTAGTGAGGTGTATGAGCCTCTGGTCGAAGATCAATGGCCACACAACCCCCATTTTTGTCGAAAATAGCCATGAATGACCATTTTCAAAAATACCAAAGGCTAACACATTCGGATTTTTGCCCAAGAAATGGTCTCCACCAGAAATCCAAGAATGTGATCTATGGCAAGGAAACATATGTGGGGTGAGGTGTACGAGCCTCTGGTCGATGATCAATGGCCACAGAACCCCCATTTTGCCGAAAATAGCCATGAACGACCATTTTCAATAATACCGAAGGCTAACACGTACGAGTTTTTGACCAAGAAATGGTCTCCACCAAAAATCCAAGAATGTGATCTATGGCAAGGAAACATATGTGGGGTGAGATTTATGAGCCTCTAGTCGATGATAAATGGCCACACAACCCCCATTTTTTTATGAAAATAGCCATGAGCGACCATTTTCAATAATATTAGAGGCTAAGACCTACAGATTTTTGACCAAGAAATGGTCTCCACCAGAAATCCAAGAATGTGATCTATGGCAAGGAAACATATGTGGGGTGAGGTGTATGAGCCTCTGGTCGATGATCAATGACCACACAACCCCCATTTTTGTCGAAAATAGCCATGAATGACCATTTACAATAATACCGAAGGCTAACACCTACGGATTTTTGACCAAGAAATGGTCTCCACCAGAAATCCAAGAATGTGATCTATGGCAAGGAAACATATGTGGGGTGAGGTGTATGAGCCTCTGGTCGACGATCAATGGCCACACAACCCCCATTTTGCCGAAAATAGCCATGAATGACCATTTTCAATAATACCGAAGGCTAACACGTACGAGTTTTTAACCAAGAAATGGTTTCCACCAGAAATCCAAGAATGTAATCTATGGCAAGGAAACATATGTGGGGTGAGGTTTATGAGCCTCTAGTCGATGATAATGGCCACACAACCCCCATTTTTTATGAAAATAGCCATGAGCGACCTTGAAAATAGCCATGAGCGACCTTGAAAATAGCCATGAGCGACCATTTTCAATAATATTAGAGGCTAAGACCTACGGATTTTTCACCAAGAAATGGTGTCCACCAGAAATCCAAGAATGTGATCTATGGCAAGGAAACATATGTGGGGTGAGGTGTATGAGCCTCTGGTCGATGATCAATGGCCACACAACCCCCATTTTTGTCGAAAATAGCCATGAATGACCATTTACAATAATACCGAAGGCTAACACCTACGGATTTTTGACCAAGAAATGGTCTCCACCAGAAATCCAAGAATGTGATCTATGGCAAGGAAACATATGTGGGGTGAGGTGTATGAGCCTCTGGTCGATAATCAATGGCCACACAACCCCCATTTT